>NW_023458557.1:75303079-75381223 GCF_013731165.1 Rhagoletis pomonella
AATAAATATGCGGTTGTTGTTGTACTTTTGACAGCTCGCAAACGAGCATTTTATATTTTTTTGGTAAAAATGCAAATGTGAATTTTTATATGCGTGCAAAGCATGCATTTGTTTACTTAAAAAGCTGTTTTGGTAATCAACAATGTTTGGGTTAACATGTGTGTGTGCGGCCTGAATGTCAATTTAAAACGTGTCGCATTTTTCTGGCGCTTATCTGTGATGTGAACCGAATGGAGTGCGAGTGTGTGTGTGTGTTTGAGTTTTACATATCTACACGTCTATTAAACTTATAGGAAATGTGTTATAAAAGAAAAAATGTAGGTTGTCACTCTCCATCACATTCCTTGCTATTTATGTAACTGTCAAAGATATCACACAATAAAGCCAGATCGCCCTTATGTATGCTACGAAGTTTTAAATTTTTTTCTTACTCTTTCTTCTTCTGCTATTTCGGTTTGGTTACATGAACATTTGAATGTAGTTTCTTTTAAGGCGGGCATTGTGTGTTTATGGTGGCCACCTTTCCAAAATTTGTTAAAAGACAACTCAAATGAGCAGCTTATGGTGTTTTCTTTTCTACCGAAAAATGTTACATTCTCAGTGCCCACTACGCACAAATACTAAGGAGTCAGTTTTGCACGATTTATTCCAAGAAGTACGAGAGCAGGTCTGTTAATGGCTAAATAGATTTATATATTTACAACGTTACCAATGTACACAGTGCAACTGAAACTTTTAGTTTTTACAAAAAAAAATCTTAAATTGAAGATCTTATCAGTGAAGACATTTTTTCTACAATATTCAAAAAAATCCAGACCAAATCCAAAATTTTTTGAACTCTTTTAAGAAGTACGTTGGGCACAAACATAAATATTACACTTCACTAAAACTTAAGTAAGTTATCCAAATTTATACTTAGTAAAAAAAAAAAACTAAGTGTCCTTCCTAAATTCGTATCAAAAAGTATCAATTTGGCTGCGATTGGATCGAAACGGCAACACCGCTAACGAGGACTGGAAAACCTGTGAAAAGCTTCGAATAAGGCTGCCATTATCCTTTACAATGCAAGCATTAAAAATATCGCAATGTAAATTTCGAACTCAAAGTTTTTTGCGAAAGTTTAAAATACAAAGCATTCTTGAATTCACAACGGTGTCGTAGGTGTCGTATTGTTGTATGTCGTAAACTTTAAACGCCTAAAAAATAGATTAAGGGGGTTCGCAAAGTACCATCAAAGTCATATTTTGAATTTTCGCAGTGTTCAAAAATAGTTGGTTGTGGTTTCAAGTTCTCTAAACATTTATTTATGCTATTAAAGTTTACGACATACAACAATGCGACACTTACGACACCGTTATGAATCTCCCAATACTTTATTAATCCATTTTATATGATTTACAGTGAACTCGGGGTGGCATGAACATAGGCTAACATGAACACTCGCTCGGGTGAACAGTACACAGTCAACTTGGAATTGTAATGCGTGAGGGTGAGACCCTTTAGGATTGTTCGATATCGAAAAAAGTATACTATTTTTTTATTTTAAAATTTTAAAATCAAAAAATATTTAGAGGTCAATCAAAGCGCTTAAAGTTTTCCATGAATTTTTATATGGGGAAAAAACAAGTTTTCTTAAAAATGGTATAGAATAGTAAATATTTTTCGATCGGAAAACTCTGGTTCCCTTCAGGAGTCTTTCGATAATAGTACCCAATTGTTTATTTATACATTTTTGAATACCAACGATTTTTATTTGTCCACCCCATTGCATTTTTCGGGGTTTTCGTGGGTTTATGGCGGTCCTATAAATTATAGTTGCGATGGAAAAATGGTTAAATAAACAATTGGGTATTATTATTGGGAATTTTCCGAAAGCGAACATGGAAAGCTTTGGGCGCTTTGAGCGACCTCTAAATATTTTTTGATTTCAAAATAAAAAAAATTTGGGGTAGAAATATTGTTTTTCGGTATAGAATAATCCTAGTGGGTGAGAGCATAAAAATTCCACCCTAGTGAACAGTCTATTTTTTATATTGGCTACTCTGTAGCATGAACGATTTAAAAGCTGTATAGCATGAACATCTTAATTCACAAAAATGACTGCAGTTTTCACCGGTGTATTGCTAAAGATCTAACATAAAATATAGAAAGAAGAAAAATTAGAGAGTTGCCACCTGCTTTGCAGTTTAGGTAAATTGATAAGATTAAGTAAATATTGCATTATGGCTGTCGAAAGAAAGAGGTTAAAGAAGGCAAAGAAGGAAATATCTTTATGAAGGTTGCCACATGTTTTAAAATTTTAAATTTATTTAATTGATAAGTTAAAATTAATATTCCAAAATGGGTATCAAACTGAATAGTTGTAGGAAAGTTTTCTTCTGAAAATCGCTTTTAGGATGGTTGCCACCTGTTTTAAAATTTGTATGTAATTAAATTGAAAAAAAAAAAATGAAATATTACAATACGGGTATCAAGCAACACAAAAATAATTTTTAAGGCGCTGTGAAGCACAGAGGGTAATTGATAGTTTTCTAGTTTTCTTTCTACATAATTTAAAGACCCATATTTTATTATTTTACTACAAAAATCGCCTTGCAAGCTTCATTGCAATTTAATGTCCTGAATCTTCTTACATGTGTCTTTTTTCTCTGTCCTGTTTCCTTTTTTAGTATTTATTTTTTATTATTATTCAAATTGTAAACATTTCATTTTCGAAAAATACCTTCATCAACATGTTTCTGTTTCTTCCATTTAAATTTAATATTTTTTGTTTGCTGTTGCGTAAAATGATAATTTGATTTAAATTATTAAGCAAGCAAAATACTTCTGCGCGCCCAAAAAAAAAACGCATTGCAATCCCCATACCAACCGCTGTTCAAATTCTCATCTCATTCATTGCTTCTTTTTCATTTTCTTTTAACACCGTTAAAGATGTTTATGAAGGCGTCAACGATGCGTCACAATTGCCGGTTGTCACATAATGGTTTCCGTAAATTTGTATGCAATGGTGGGATGGTGAATTTCGACAAAAAGCAGTTAAAAATTATTATGTTAATCAAAACTGATGAGGGCTTGTCGGTTTGGAGAGGAGATAGCCAATATGGTTGCACGAATATTAGAATCGCTTAAAATGACTAAAGCTATTGGCATAGAATGGAAGCAGGCAAAATAAATTGAGACAAAATTAAAAAAAAAAACAGCGAAACATATGTACAGTCACATCAAAATTTTTGAATATTTTACACTGTGAATTGAGGCATTGTTTTTTAAATGAAAAAAAAAAATCATGAATAAATTATAGGCATTCGTTACTTATCCTGAGAGCTTTTGCATGGCATTTTTCTGACATGAAGTGAATTCAATTCGATAAAAATATGGAAAAAAGAAAGTGGCCGCTCTTTTCTATTTGCTATTTGCTAATCGATCTTCGCATGTACATATGTACATACATTTGTCTAAGAAAATGGTAGGTACTTTCTCTTAAGATATGAGACCGATAAGAAAAATATTGTTTATTTGCTACTTCATGAGTTCTCGAACTTTGTAGAAAATCCGCTGTAGCTTACGTAGTAATTTTCAGCTATTTTTTACTGAGCTATAATTGAGTTTCATTTATTTGTTATACTTTATTTTCGATTCTTTTCCATAGAAAAAAATATATAAATAAATATTGATCATTTTATATTTTTCATAAATTTTTTATAAAATTGTTTAACTTCCTTATTTTTTTTCGTCCTATTTTAATTTATTTGATGTTATTTATATTTGCATAGATCCGTGTGTTTATTAGTTTTTCCTTTTTCCTCTTTATTTGCTTTAATTCTTTATTTTTTTCATTTAAGTCTTTTTTGTTTAAATTAATTTAATTTCATTTTTTATTATTATATTTCTCATTCCGTGGGGCCTAGTCAAAGCAACATCGCAAAAAAATATAGAAAAAAGGTTTATTCGCTAGTTTTATTGCATTTCATTTCATTTTTTCTTTGTTTGTAAAAAGTTCTAATGCATTTTACATATGTTATTTTTTGTTTTTATTTTTTTTTTTATTTTTATTTTTTTTTTTTTTTTTGAATTAACTTCGTTTTATGTATTTTGTTTTTCCATTAACCGCCTCCAAAGAAATTTATGTCCCAACTTAAACAAAGGCATATAAATCTGTCTGCGCCCTCGTTGCCTTAAACGTTTCGCTCATAAGCAATAAGGACGTCCAAAAACAATGGCAGGCCGCAACCGCAAGGAACAGCCGCTCCAACGCTTTACAGTATTGCCCTATTATTGCACTTTTTATTATTTTAGCGCGTTGACGCGACTATTGTTACCAAACACTCCTTCCTACACACGTGAGTCTATAGCTGCATACCATATTTATATGATAATGTATAGGTACATACATATGTTTGTATTCTTAGGAATGTTTGCGCTCGTCTAGTATGAATGTGAAAGTACAACAAGAACCTTTCTCATTCATTATGTCTCTTGTACTACTTTCTTTTGTTTGTTTTTTTTTTGTGTTCGTGTGTTCTCGTTGTTTGGCGGTTTTTGTTTTAACTTTCTGTATTTGTTACATTTTGAAGTTCTTCCTTATTGCTTTCGCTTTTGTATGTCATGGAAAACAATGACAATGGAAAAAGTTAATTTTTGTGCTTGAATGTGTGCAGTGCTAATATACATATGTACATACATGAATGATTATAAATGGAAGCATATACATATATATATATATGTAGGTATAATGCTTTTAAGTGGAAAAGTAAATGGAAATTTAATTTGGTTTACCATAGCGATTTAAATTTTTCTCATAGGTACTTTTATTTAGAGAATTTTAAAGCGCAAAAAAATGTATGCCTCAACCTCATATAATTTTATTTAATACGAAGTCATAACCATTCTGTCTTCATACAGCTGTTTCGCAGCAAATTATATCTAATTTCTAAGCAACCACCCACAAAATGCTGCGCAGAACCGAAAAATACTCTAACGGTGATGCCGAAGGCGAAGAGCTTTCCTGCAAACAACTCCCTCAGCCTCCATCCATAATTTTTGCTCAGCTGCTTATTTTATTTTCCACAACCACCTTTGGGTTCACTTGGAAAATCATTGGATTTTACTGTGGAACGTAATTGATCCAATACAGAAAAAAAAGAAAATTGCTTCAAATAAAAGATGCTGAGTTAAGAGAATCTAAGATTCGCGTAATTTTTTTTTTGTAGTGTACGCCAAAAATATTTATGTACATATGTATTACATACGTACATTATGTACATATTTTCTCATAGTTCAATCACGTCAATGATCCTTTGCTCGCGCATTCTTTTGTTTCTGCTTCTGCATATCATAGAAGGACACTGTCACTCTGGGAGATTTGAGAGATTTTCATGCTATTCCAATAGTGTTTCAAGTTAGCTGTGGTCGACTTTAATGAAGGGAGAAGTTCACTCAGTGGCCACAGTGGGCCATTGCGATGCATAGGGAAAATTTGCTCAGACTAGAGTCCGACCGATTAATCGGCATCGGCATCGGCCTTTTTTCGCCGATTCTTTGGAATTTCTGTTCACATATTCAGGTGAAGCGACAGACAACAGCCAACATCTAAAAACATTTGCAGACAGCTCACAAAAATTATTATTTTTTGGTTGAAGGTGTTTCACCATTTTTCCATACACAAGTATGTTCGACAACTTTCTTTTAGATGGAGGACACTGCCAGCAAAAAAAAATTACAAAAATTAACGTTATTTTATAACAGCTTGAAACTACTACTATTATACTAGAATTAAATGGTTTACAAACCATACCAAAATTCTGATCAAAAAGTTTGAAATTTTGGTGAAAATAAGCAGAATTTTTTTAATTATTGTACAAAATTTGAAATATGAATTTATATGGTATTTGTTGTATACCAGCTAGACTTTTGTAAAAAAAATAATAATAAGCATTAAATAAACAAAAGACAAATGCCAAAATCGGTCGAAATATCGCAATTCTTTTATTTCGTAGACCACTATATGTATGTACATACATGCCCAGCATATAGGTTCTTATGCATTGAGTTTAAAAGTAAAAAACGAAATGAAATTGTATGTTCCTAAATATTTCTTGCTTAGCACAATATAAAAAAGTATTTTATGTGATGTACATATGTACATTAAAGTGGTCCAAAATGTATGTAAAAAAAATTAGGTCGGATTTTTATTGCCGCCACCCCCTAGGATTGTTGTATTCCGAAAAAAAATTTACCGATGTTTTTTATTTTGAAATAAAAAATAATTTAGGTAGTGCTCAAAGCGCTCAAAGTTTTCCATGTATTTTATATGGAGAATAAACATCTTTTCGTAGAAATAGTGTAGAAATCTTGAAAATCAATATTTTTCGATCGGAGGACTTTACTTATCTTCAGTTCGCAACATTCGTACCACTTATTTTTTGAGCTAACTTGGCTGGGCTATTGCTGTGTAGCGCCATCTTGCGGTTCTTTAAATAAGAAATAGATATCAAAAATTAATCCTTCGTATGAAAAAATCACAAAATACAAATTTTGTATTAAACATTTGTAACATTTTAGTAAATATTAATCTACATATTAACTTAGCATCAATTAAAGATATCTTCTTTTAAAAAAGCTATGGTACATACGTACATATAGTCTATGTATGTATGTACATTAGGGTCGGTAAATTTTTTCTACTCTGCGCGTATGGCATATTAGGACTGCACGTGCAATTTTAAACAAATTTTGTAGAAGACATCATATATCTAAAATCTATTTTGAGTTTGCCAAATTGCGAAAATAGGTTTCTGAGAAAATTTGAAAATGTTCACTGTTGCGACCACTGATGGAAATGGATTCCTCATACTAAAAAACTCCTTGTAGTATATTTTTATGCATAATTCAAGTACTCCTTTACGACATACAGCAAAATGTTAAGAAACCTATTTTCGCGATTTGGGAAACTCAAAATAGATTTTAGACCCATGGTTCCTAATATTCATACTTGTACATACGTACACATATGTATCCTAAAATGTATAATGCGTGTTTTTTATGACCAAGAAAATATTATTGGTACCGAATTTAGTTTTAGATTATAAGGCTCAGCTACAAATCTGTTCAAATTGTTCACACTTTACATTCACAAAATACATATTTCTTTTATCGCAGTACTGGCTCGTCTGGTTAGCACATGCTTACACACGCTCAAACATACATATTCCATAACGTTCTTAGGCACTTAATTTGAAATTTTTAGTGTTCAAAAAGCGAAAATCAAATGTTCTTATTATGACACTAATATGTTTCTACTTTATAAATTTTATCTATGTACATTTTCACACACGGTAAGGAGATTCACTGGACGTGCTAAACGCCGTAAAATCTTAAGTTTAAAATTTTTGTTTATATAAAATAACGATTAAAAACGTTTTAGGCGATTTCTAACTTCACCGAAATGTTTTTAAACTAATAGAAAATATATAATTAGCTCTTATCATACACAGCGCGAGTCCTTACAATTATTTAAACCATAATTTTGCAAGAAAAAATTTGAAGACTTTAGATTTTACGACGCTTAACATGCGTTGTGAATCCCCCTAAACATATGTATGCATTCATGTACATATGTAGCTTTGTACGTATCCTCTTAGGTATGTATTTCTTCTTCTATTGATCGTAGGCTCTACGCATAACACGAGTTGCAGGTAGCTGTCAATTTAGCGTTACATGCCGCATTGATCTTTATCTCTTTTAACGTTAGTCGTATTAGTGTCCTGGTGTGACGACAAAAATTTAATGTTCCAAGCACAAACATACACGTGTAGGTATGTATGTACATATGTATGCAGCTATTTTTATCACTTGTTGCAGTGTGGATTGAAGAAATCTATTTCTAATTGCTTTTTTGTTTGTGTTTATGAGTTTACCCTGGTACCCTCTAGGAAAAAATTCTAGCAAATTTGAAAAATATTGAGTTCATAGTCGTAGTAGCAATATAAAAAGCATCTTATTTCGGAAGCATACACAATTATTTTTAAATAAATACACATATGTATGTTTGTGATCCAAAAATCGGGATTTTGTTTTCTAGAATATGTATTTCTTGGGAGGATGAAAGCAATCAAAATTAAAAAAAAAAAAATTAATTCGATATCTTTTATTTTTTTTAATATTTTGAATACATTCTACAAAATCTAAAATTTTCAGAGATTTTTGGTTAATTTTATATTTGTCTCATAAAAAATGTTTTTTCTCTTTTAAATTTGTATATGTATGCTTTTCACTTACATAAAAACCAAATAGGGAGGGAATCTCATTTGTTAAAGGCGAAATCAGATTTTCGTGATAAAAAACTTTTTTTTATTTTTTGTCAAAATTGCAAAACCAAAAATAAAATTTCGAATACTTTTTAAAATAAATTTTATATAAAGTTTTTCGTTGAAGAATTAGAAATTATATTCTATTAAAATTATATTCTATGAAAACTGCTTAGCTCTTCTATATTTTCCAAACATATTTTTAGGACTGCCTAAGTAGTATCATATTTATATATGTAACAATTTCGGCTGGCGATAAAATATTTTTAGTGGAGGGTTTTAAATAAAAAAGAATATATATTTTTTATTAATTTTTTTTTCGACCAGAAAAACAAATAAGGAATCCCGAAAAATTTTCTTGTTTTTGTTACTTAAGTCCTTATATTCAACAATTTGGGAAAGCTCTAATGGTAGCTTCAAGAAAAAAAATTTTTATTTATATTTTTATTCTCTATATATTTTGTAAAATTTATTGGATAACATTTTTGTTGTTATTTTAGTTTTCTTAATGTGTATACATTTTTTTGATTTTTTTTATTTCCCCATTCCCTTGTAATCTAAGCTTAGTTTGTGCATATATTTTCAAATCCAACAAACAAATTTCAACATTTTTTTAATTTCAATTCTCATTCTCAAATTATTTAACAAAATTTATTCGCAAAATATGTATTTCTTTATTAGTGTTCTTAACTCTTTTTTTTCAGAGTTTTTAACTTTATTTTTCTTTGATTTTTTAAATTGTCCATCTTTTCTTGTTTTTGTAACTTATGGCGTTATGTGGATATTTTTGACTCGAGAAAGAGACATAAACTTCTCAACAAAATTTTCTTATTTAATTTTTTTTTTGCTCGATTTATTTTGTAAAATATTGGGTAGCATTTTTGATTTTTTAGTGTTCTTAATGTTTTTAGATTTTTTTTTTGTTATAAAATAACTTGCAATTTTTATTGATTTTTTCTATTCTTTTGTAATTTAAGCATTGTTATGATATATTTCATGTCAACTAAAAACAAACAAAAAAGTTCTCGGCATTCTTTTAATTTCAATTCTTATCCTCAGTTTATTTAGTAGATAAAATTTATTCGCATTTTTTTTGTTTAAGTTTTTACACATTTTATTTGCTTGTTTTTGTAACTTAAGCCCAGACATGCCGATATTTTCTACTCGAAAACCAAGCATAAAAAAGTTTAAAGAAACTTAAAAAAATAATAAATTATAGAAAATCTGCATATACAGTTTTAAGTTTTTAACAATTTTGTTTTCGTTTTTCTTATTCTACTATTTTTGTAACTTAAGACCTCTATCTTAGCTGCAGCAAGTCTCTCTATTCGAAACAATCCCGCATTTTTTTCCTAGAGGGTGTCTGTCATCTTATGTGTATGCATTATACATTTTTTCCATATCTTACCCATATGTGTTTTCAATGTACATATGTATGTACATACGTGCTACTTATTTTCAAAAACAAAAGATATCTGTATTGGCTTTCTTCTAGTAGTCTGTCGTGATATTTGAACTCTTAAAGATATTGCAGACGAGTAAAAGGCTGATCAAAGCCACTATCGGAATGAGGGTGCCTTTTTGGTGACTCGTACATATTGCTTTTGAACTATGTAATTGATAAAAGCAATAAAACGCTGTAAATTGTATGACAATTCAAATTCATGGGACATATTTATGTACGTTTTTTAATTTCAGTATCAATTGATATTCCCCTATTTTGTGGGAATTATTATATTTGTATTTGTTAGCGTCCGTAGAGAAAACACCACCAGGCAAGCAAGTTCATTTTTAAAGACATATTTTTAGTGCAATTGGCACTATTGGTTAAAAGTAAATACTCTGAAGTAATTGGGAAGCCGTTTTCAGAGTGCTAAACATACACTCAACGGCATCATTTTTTTTTTTTGTTTATAAAATCAAAAAATGAGGCACAGCGTAAAGAATTTTTCTTCTATATTTGACCTAGCAATTGGACAATACTTGCTTAAATGTTCAATCTAGAAAGCTGCCAAAAATTGTCTTTTAGTAACAAGGTACAGTACTTTCTGGATTAGAAAATTTTTGGGGGGGTGAAATAACACAAACGGCAATAACGCAAATTTGTGTTATTTCCCAATTGAATGTGAAATAACACAAATTTGCTTTATTTCATTTCTCGTTGAGCAATAAGACCAACTTTTAAACTTAACAATTTGAGTAATAAAGCAAAATAGTGCACATGTGTAGGTAGTCACCCACGTCACGTCGCGCTCGCGTCCCCCGCCCCTCCCCTCCTTTTGCAATTATGTACTGGTGGCATTATAACCGTTTAGAAAAAGGAAAACAAATTTAAATTGAAAAAAATTAAAATTGTTGCAACTTTCTTTCTTAGTAAATTGGTTCGCTTCTCGAAGCATTGATCCATCCTGTGCCAGGCCCAGTAATCAGCGGTTGTGCTGCTGAGTTGGGCGAGCTTTCCAAAAGCTGCTATTTAATCGCCGGTTTTGTATGGAAAATGTTTCACATGCAAATAGATTTTAACAATTTAGAATTTTTGTGAGAAGAAATGTAAAATATTAGACATTTCCGAGAACAAATAATTTGAAAAAAATCAAATCAGCTGCTATACTGATATTACCTGTTCAATGTGCATTGGTTTAATTGTATTTTTGGAATAAACAAAGTTCTTTTTCCTTCTGTCAGTAAACTGTTTTTTTTTTTACAAATAGTATAAATAAGCAATGGGTAATAAGGCAAAATTTGTTTTATTTCCAACCTTTGTTGGAAGTAAAGCAAAACTCAGATTTTGGTATTATTTCCCATTTAAAAGTGAAATAAAGCAAATTTTTCGTTATTGCCGTTTGTGTTATTTCACCCGCTCCCCGAAGATGTTAGGTTTGCCCATTTTGACCTCCCAAAATTTGTATATGATCTTCTGGGTCCTTTCCTACGCCTTTTAGGTGTCTTCCTAGGGGCTCCAAAATCAATTATTTACAAAACTTCTTATGAGGAATATCTACATATGTATATCAATTGTAATGCACCCCAAAACAATAAAAATGCACAAATTTTAATAAAAATTCTTATTTGCATTAAATTTATTCATAAAAAGTAAATATACATTTTTACAATAAATGAATCAATGGCAGGGACATTATTAGTTAAAGCTTAAAGTATATCAAAATACAGTCTAAACATACAAACGCTACTTAATCATGAAAACACAATCAACACTTAACTCATATCTACATGGCCGCTATCCGAGCTGGAGCTGTTTTTGTCATATTTACAGCACATATCGCTTTTGCCTGCAAAGTAGTTAGACATCAAATTCCCATTAAATATATTTCAATTTTTGGGCAAATTTCAAAGAAATTCACCAAAACCTCTCTACGCACTCACCTTCCACGTCCAGTGAGCCGCGCTGATGCCGCCACAGCTTGAGCAGCAGCACCACCAAGGCGCCCATCATTACTGTCACGCCCACAACAATAAAGAATGCACCCACCCAGCTACTACCAGCGTTTCCGTCCTGCCATGGCTCGCCCTGTTCAACAATCGCCGCGCAAATCGGCCCCACTTCCAAACCATTCACTGGCGCCGGCTGATGGCGTATGAAGCCGTCGGCGCATGCGCAACGACCAACCAGCTTGCAGACAGTATTATCGATGCAGGGCTGAAGTGTACAATTCGTCTCCTCCTCGTTGCTGGGAAAAAGCAGATTACCTTCATCAACATCGCCGTCGTCGGAGCGCGTCTCCAAATTCAATTCGGTTGATTGTAGTTCAAATGCCGCGGTGCTTTCAAGAGTTTCGTGAGTTGTCGTTTCGATGCCCTCGCTGCTGCTGCTTGCCAGATCTTCACACTCCAACGCCTTACAATCTGCCAGCGGCACACACTCGCCGCTTGCCAAATCCTTGGCATAGCCCAAATTACAGCTGCACTGATTTAGCGCCACACAGCGACCATTTAAGCAGTCCGAGGCACAGGTGGGTACACAACTGGTGGCATGAGCTTGGTAACCGGGCGCACATTCGCATACATCGGGCGCTACACAACGGCCACCAAAGGGACAGCCAGACGCGCAACGTGGCTCGCAGTAATGGGTGCCATTGTGCGCCGATTTGATGGCATCGTAGCCGCGGCGACACTGACACATTTGCGGCGAGCGACAGAAGGCGTTGGCTGGGCAGCCGGGTTCGCAGACAGGTTGGCAAGTCTTATTAGCAGCCAAGGCATAGCCGTCACAGCAATCATTCTGGAGGCGTATGCGTGCCACCTTCTCCACGTCGACGTACTGCTCCACTTGTTGCTTGCTTTTCTTAAACACTTTGAAGAACCCAGTGGGTTTGATCTCCACTTGGCGGGTTTTGTTCACAGCCATCTCCTCGTAGTAGGTGACATTTCGTAGACAATAGTTGTCCTTCTGATCCAAGTTGAGTGAACTGTCGTCCTCCGTGGCGATTTCACTGTTCACATCCGCGCTGGCGCTGATCAGACAGACTGTGAATAGTTGGAACAGCAAGCAGAGGCAAAGCAGCGATTGTATTGAGTGTGGCATTATTTCACCTTCCTCAAACAGCTTTTTAAAAGGAGAAAGTTTCTCGAGATTCCTCCCTTTAGTGGCCCCAAATTTGGCTTATACTGCTTTGTTTAATTTTTAACCGTTTTCCTTTTTGATGCTTCAATTTTTAGATTTATTCACTTAGTTCGCCTAATCTAAGCGTAATACTCCTTAATCGTTCGAGAACTCAATACAAACTGAACGTCAATTCATTTCAAAATATGCTGGTATCCTCAACTTTGTATGTTTACGAAATCTGTTAATCACTATTTTGATTGTGCTGCAGCTCAATAGTTACACTGTATTTGTTATTTCTTTTGTGTGGCTTAACACACCCTCATGCACGCATACAAGCGCATTGTAGGGAGATGCAAGGTACCTAGTAGGAAATTTTAATAAAGTAGTAGTAGTAAAGGAAAATGCTATTGAATCTTTATTCAATTTTCTTGCAATTTTTAGCAATCGCTCTATTGAAAAAATTAACATTTTAGAGCTTTCCCAAATTGTTGAATACAATTTTCTAAGGCCTTCATAAAAATTGACTTTAAATATTTTGAGAAAGGAAACTTATGCTTTAGGTGTTGATAAAAAAATGAAATTGTTATAAATTTTTCTGGTACTTCTCGATATTTTTTTCAGAAATTTTCAAGATTTTTTGTGACTATTTGTGAATTCTTTGCATTTTCTAAGGCTGTTCTTAAGATTTTTCGAAATTTTTCTTAGTCGTTTGGGTGTATTTGGGCTCAGTCAGGATCTTTTAGAGGTGTTTGGAACTTTCCCTGGCTTTTCGTGAAATTTCAATAGTAGGTTTTAATCGTAGCTTTGCGTTTTACGAATACCCGAGAAGATTAAAAGCAAAAATTGCAAATGTTGCATTGAAAATAATACCAAGCAAAAAATTTAAATTTTTCTGACTGGATATATGGTTTTATACTTCAGTTGCT
Organism: Rhagoletis pomonella; assembly: GCF_013731165.1. Classification (NCBI taxonomy): domain Eukaryota; kingdom Metazoa; phylum Arthropoda; class Insecta; order Diptera; family Tephritidae; genus Rhagoletis; species Rhagoletis pomonella. The sequence goes on from NW_023458557.1 coordinate 75,316,876, forward strand.
AGGTGTTTTGCTATTTAATATAAATCTCTGGTTTTAAAAGAATAAGCAATTGGGGCCAGCTGCCAGGAAAATTCTAAAATGAATTCAACACTGCAAATAACGTACTGCAGCTGTTTTAACCCGTGACTTATTTTTAGTTTTTAGTTTTATATTAATCGGGCAAAATTAGAGTGACGGGTGTGTAACTATTAAAACATTGATATCAGTAGCTTTGCAAATCATGTGACCACAGGTGGTCTGAGTTGAGTGTGAAGTCAGAAAGGAACATGTGACTAATACAACTTTTAACCCTCTCAGGGCCGTAAGCATATATTGAAAACAAAAAATTATGTTTTGAACAGGGACCGAGAAGAAAAGGTGTGATGGAAACCAAATGTGGTTCTCGTGTTTTGTTCCCAAGAACGCTTCAAAACCAAAACCAAAATGAGAACAAAACTGTCGAGAATTTTCTCAGTGGAAATTATATAATAACAAAACCCTGTGCAACGTTCCCAAAGAGAACAAAATGGGAACAAAGGTCTCCGAAACGTTTTGGAAAAGTACTAAGTTACTAAGTCTAAGGAATTTTCTCTTGAATAAAAATTTTGGAATTAGAGTATCAGGAACTTTCTGACAAAGAACTAAACGGGAACAAACCTTCTCCGAACTATTCGCGAAGAATTTAAGCGAGAACAAAATTTTTCACATAGCGCTTATTAGTTTGAAATGTTTGAATATTAAAATTAATCCAAAAAGAACTGAAAGATAATTATGCAAATTAAGTCAACGAAAGACTTAAGACATGCACTTTTCTCGCACAGAATATTAAAACTTGTTCCATAGGTGGACAGTTCACCCTACTGATAAACAATCTGTAGATTGAAGTGATACCGATTTGCTTTAGCTTAGAATTAACAACCGTGGTTCTCACTGAAAAGATTTTTCATTCCAGCATGCTAATCACCTTCTCATTCTTAACGCAAAGTTCTCAAAACATTTTGTGCTCTTGCAGAACGTTCCCCAGACTTTTATTCTTATTTGATCCTCCTTGTAAAAGTTCTCGATACGTTTGTTCTAATTGTCATTCTGTTCTTCTTGAGAATGTTCACGAGAGTTTTGTGCGCATTATGTCTTTAACGGAAACCTTCCCGAATTTTTTGTTCTAATTTTGATCTCGTTTAAAGTGCTCTGCATACTTTTGTACCCATTTGGTTCTTTTGTGGGAACGCTCTTGACATTAGATTTTGTTCCCGTGCAAAACTAAACCAAAACTGGAACGCGTTCTCGGTCCCTGGTTTTGAAATGGAAATTGTGGTTCATCGACGATTAAATAATAAAAATCCGATATCTAACAAAAAAATGTCATGTAACAAATAATCTCTTCTAATATTTTCTTAATTTGAATTGTTTTATCCAGCGTTTTTTTCCAAAATATATTTTCGCCAAATATGTTGTTTTTAGCTATTTTCTTCAGTGATTTGTTTTTTAATTTCGGTAGATCGTACTTTTCAAAAAAGTTAAATGTTAAGAACGACTTTTCCCTCTAAAAATTTGCCCTAAATACATTTTTTTTTTTTTTGAGTCCTATTACCAAATTTAATTTTTTCTGAAATAGTAAATTTTATAGCAAAATTTTTTCCTCAATAAGTCTTTAATTTGGTTAAACACATTTTTCTTTACCACTAGTTTTTCCTAAATTATGTTTCGTTGTAAATTTTTTTTTCTAAAAAAACTTTTCTTCAAAAACTTTTTTCTACAAACTTCAAATAAAATAAGTTTCGTACATGTTCTAAAAATTTTTTTCAAATTTGAAAAAAATCTTTTTTTTTAATATCATAATAAAAATACTTACTCCATGGGCCTAATTTGTGCCTAATCACTAGTCATAAACTTACCTAAAAGAATACCGAAACGTAGGAGTATAGCTCCTTATAACAACACTGCGCTCTATTTGATTACCGTGCCAATATCGATAAATGTATCCATACAAATATCAATAATCGATAAAAAGTGGCACCTTCGGAAGTTTCTAACATAATATCAACAATGATATGATAACAATTTCGAAACCTTATCCATATCGATAACGATATGAATAAATTGATGAAAAAGAAACCCCTAAAGACAACACAGAGGATGTTTTTAAAACAATATTTTTATTGTTACGATAAAAATATCGATAACCATAACACTTCCCTTGTGACCATTTCGGAAATCCTTAAAATCGAGATCGAGCACCATTGGACAAATTTCTTAAGGGGTTCTTTTTTGTCACCCATCATTCGCTTAGAATAGTATTTCGGTCGTTTTTTTATCAAAGGCAGCCAGCGAAAAAAGTATTTGTATAGATTTTTGTGCGCATTTAATGCTGTATTGTTGGTTTTTATCAACAAATACATAGGCGTTTTTTCACAAAATATTATTTATGTACCACAAAGGCTGCGCTAATACTTCTCCGATTAGTGACTCAATATGATTTATATATATATAAGAACTTAGGAGAAAAATTAACAAAAAGAATTATGAGCTTATATGTCCATTAGGGTGCATCACGCTCCAACCAAAAAAAATCGGTACGGTCTTTCCATCGGAATTATACATTTTTTTTTTTTAAGACTACCAGCGAACTCAGTGAAGAAGTCTGATGAGGAGACTTGGTTATCTCCAAAATAGCAGATAGTTACAACTTCTACCAAGTTTAAATTATTGTTGTTTTCCATAAAATTTTTTCATTAGAAACGGCCTCAAGCTCAAAAAAATTTGAATGTAAGACTACCGCCAAAATATTTTGGAAACATAATAAGTTGCCGTGAGCTTGACCTAGTTGAATATACGGCCAAGAATCCACATTTTTATAAATACAATCAGGTTTTAAAAATCTTTTTCCAAAAAATCACAACAGATGATAAGTAGTAGAGTTTAAGCTTAAAAAAGCTGCATAAAAGTGTTTAAAAATTTGATCAACGGAATCAAAATAAGGACATTTATGGAAGTATTTTCAAATTGGTCTAGCTCAATACTTTTTTGAAACATTTTGGCGGGAAGTCCTAAAATATAATAAATTTTATAATTTTGCTGGAAAAACCGCAACTATTTTTGGTGGGGCATCCTAACGTACGTACATATGTATATATGTATGTTTATTTATTTTTATCAGTTAGAAATTTTGTAGAGGGACAAAAATTTTGAATGACTTTGACGCATCGACATACAAAAGAAAAAAAATTAAAAACATCTCTAGTCGCACACACAAAAACTTGTAAATTGAACAGTGTGCCCCCATCAGTACACTACCCATACTGCAATTAAGAGAATGCAGATAAACCCGGCAAAAAGATAGAGTCGGCGCCGCTTGCTTGCAAATGTTTACCGACATACACGCCGAACTGTCCGAAAATACAATTATTTACGCCGGGAAGTGATTCATTCGAACCTTGCACGGCACGCACAAACTAACACATGTACATACATACAAATGTACGTACAGAAGTTTATGAATAAATAGTTTGAGATTATTTAAAAGCGGTCAGATATGCAATAATACGGAAGTATATATACATATGTATGTATGTAAGTAATGAAATAATTTACTTAAAGTATGCGAGCATGCGTCATAGTTCTTCCACGCGCACGCGCTTGTATTTTCTTTCAAACACAAAACAGTTGTAAATTAATATTAATTCCATTTATTGTATTTCCCTCGCTAGAAATATTAAATTCATCAACACTCTTACTGGCGTTGCACTCTCGCTTTCTCTTTTTCACACTTTTTTTCCCCCGGTAGCTAAGCAAAAGTCAATGAAAATACAAAAAAAAAAGCATAAACACCCTGAAATCACCATTAATTGAATGCCAGCACAACTGCTCTGCTGGCGCCTCTGTTGTCGGGTGGTTAGCTGCCGCAATTAATATTTATTGTATACAGTTTCATTCCTGTTCATTTTCTAATGATCTTGAAAACGGTTGATTTCCATTTGAAACTTACACTTATCACGTTTTGCTTATCTTGAAGAGTGAGTGTGTGTGAAAGTCACCATTTAGACTCAATGCGATTCGGCGGACTATGAATGAAAACAGCGCTTTGACTTTTGTACATTTAAAGCCGGATATTTATTTAATTATTTTATTGTAGTTCTTTGGAATTTGTTTGTATTAAATAATATGAAAATTTGGTTTTGGTGATGAAAATAATAAGAAGAAGACACGTTGGTCATATAAATACATTAGGGTGCCTCGCACTCCAATATAAATAAGGCGGGTTTTCATCAGAAAGCGAATCTTATGACACTCCAAGATACAATACAACACAAAACAAGACTATTTCGAAGCCAAACTGTGTTGGAAATTTTTCTAAAAATCTTGCTTTTCATTGAAAAAACTATATGTTGGAAGGCAGGGAATGAGCGAATATACATTTAACTACATACATTCAGGTTGTGCTTTCATTTACCTGCAAAAAATGCGACTAATCCGGGATGACTCTGGGAACAATAGCAAAGGAACATGCGACTAATACCACTTTTGATCTCTTTATATGGAATAAACTGATCGATTTTGTTCATGCATGTCCTATGAAGAGACTAATTGTTCCCCTTGACACCCGAATGCGTATAAAAAGAGACTATGTAATCGTTTTTAATAAATACAAATAAAAACCTGCGCCAGCTGCGATTCTCAGGTTTGCACTTGAAATTTCGTTGACTAAATAAGGGCCAAATTCGCAGTGCGTAGTTAACGCAGAATCGGCAGTTAACTACAGATTTTTGTACCGAAATTTTGGACTTAAGTGCCTACATATCATTAAATCGTTAATTGTATCCTTTAGAGGTGGGTCGAAGACTAATTGATCTCCAATAATACCCATATGAGTCTAGTCTAGGGCTACCATAAGCCTGAACTAATCGACCAGTACACTTATCATCCCAATGAAAAACGAAGATACAAGTGAATATGTTCCAATATTTTCTTTTTTTGTCGGCAATAAGGCAAATTTATGTTATTTCTTAATTGAAAGTGAAATAACACAAATTTGCTTTAAAATCAACAAATTTTCTTTAAAATATCAACTTTTTTATCTGAGTCTTTAGAACATTTTTGGGTATGCCAATTTATAGCCCATAAAATAAACAATAAAGTTAAAGTTTCCGACGGCTAAAAAATTCAGTTGATTTTTGAGATCTTTTTTTTGCGGATTTTTGCACTTTGTTTTATACAAGCATGAATTGCATATAAAAATAAATGCGGGAGACCATTAGCAACAAAATTTCAAAAAATCAACGCCAGCTTTCCTAAATTGCACTTGTTATATATAACAAAAAAAAACGTAAAAGCCGTCTCAAAAATCAACGCGATTTTTTAGCCGCTTGAAACTTGCACTTCATTAGACTAAAAATAAATGGGCATACCCAAAAATGTTCAAAAATTTAATTTTCATATGAAAAAAGTATATATATATATATATCCAATGATCGGATCTAAACCAGACTACCTTTCCGAAGCAAAAATAATTATCGAAATCGGTTGACGTGACCCAAAGTTATGCGGTAACATACATAAAAAAAACAAAAATATTCCGACGAAGTGATAACCTCCTCCTTTTCTGGAAGTGGGTTAAAAAGATGAAATTTTAATGAAAATTTGTTGAATATTTCAAAATTTTGTCTTTATATATTTTTGGTTTAAGTTTGGACGGCATTTTTGTAGAAAAATAACAAAAAACAAATTTGCATGAAAAACACTACTAATATTAAAAAAAAAAATCAACACGTGGTTATTTGTTTCAGTCACTGTGTATTGCAACAAAGTCAGTTCGTTTGCTATACATATTTTTTCTTATACTTTCTTATAAATTTGTTTTCACTTTTAAATTAATTTTAATACTGTCATTTACTTTTTATTAAATTCTGGATTGTTGTACCTGTCTTAGTGTTTTTTTAATAGTGTCATTTTAATTTGTTACATTGCTTTAAGTATTATTTTATTATTTAAACACCTGAATGGAAGATCGACTTTTCTCGGCAGCCAGTTCGAAAACGGCCTATCTCAGAAAACTTTTTAAGAACGTCCTACTTCTGAATTTGATTGAAGAACGGCCTATCTCAGAACTAGGTTAAAAAACTCCCTTATCTCAGTTACAAATGCATTGAAAATGTGCCGAGATATGGCCAAACCAAACCAAACTCTAAGATAGGGCGTTCCTGAATAGTTTTCTAAGATAGCCCGCTTTCGAACTGGCTGTCGAGATATTTAGGTCGATCTTCCACTCAGATGCCGATTTCTAATAACAGAAAGCTTATCCTTTTTTTTTCATAGCAAAAAATCTTTCCGAAATTAAATAGGTGTCCGCATTGACCTTCATTAAAAACCCAGGACAATTTAAGTGTGTGACCCGGATACCAGGACAATTTGTCTAAACCAGGACAAATCCTGGAAGACCAGGACGTCTGGCAGCCGTAGAATAGTAGCGACTAATTATGAATGCCCAACTGTACTTGGCTGAGACAAAGGTCGGAATATTCTCTTTAGAGATTCGTCGCACAATTTTTTCCAGATACGCTTGCAGATTCATTTACGCTCTCTGATAATATATGTATATATGTACATACATATGTATATGTAAACTCACATCCATAGTGGCATAAAAGCGGCATATTTTCGGAGCATTAAAGTCATTATGAAAATTTGCTCAATGTGCGAACAAGCTTGCGTACATACTTATAAACTTGTATATGTACTTACATGCATATGTATGTATGTACGAATAACCTTAATGGGCGGAAATTTATTAAGGCTCCAGAACAACAACAGCAACATATAGTAATATGGCGCGGCGAGTCTTTGCAACCATGCGCCGCAAACATTATTAATTTTCCGAAATCTTTTAAATTAATCATTTCTGGTAATAAAATTAAATTTGCACAACAGCAACAACGGTAATATTAACAGAAGTAATGGTGCAAGTAGCTAAGCGTTAAAAGGTAGCAGATATAGTATATATGTATGTAAGTATGTAGGTAATGCACAACAAGTTGTGCTTAAATATGAATGAGTAGAGGGGTTTTGGGGAGCGAGAGCAAGTCGATTGCGATAAAAACTTATCTCCTATAATTATGTAACCAATTGCGAACAATGCGAGAATAGATAAATATTTTTATAACTTCTTCTTTCTTTTAAAACTGAATCCTACTATCCTTATTTCCAGTTCAATATATGTATGTAAATTAGGGTGTTCCTTAAATGTAGGAAGCAAATTTTTACAACAGATTTCTTAAGCTTCAATCCCTACGTCGATGCTACTATAGTTGAAGATATCACATATACATTTTGGCTCCGATTGGAGGCGGTTAAGGCGTGTAGCACAGGGGGGAAAAATCAGATTCCTCTATGGAAAGTTGAAAATATTAAATCAAAATATGTACGACCATCGATAGTTTTCCAGGTCTACTGTATGAACACAAAATGAAATTCCGTAAGCGGATGCCTTTTCATAATGTATTAATCATTTGTCGGAACGGGCAAAATCGGACCACTGCAATAAGTATATAGCACCCGTATCACAGATTGTTCAGATATGAGATTTGCATCCTTCGGTAGATAGGGCCAAACGTCGAATGACCACAAGAGGCTGCACAAACTACCCGAAAATATTGCAGCACCTACTTTCACCAGTCGTGAGATCAAGGTGGCCATCGGGAAGGCAAAAGCCTCCAAAGAGAGGTCCTCAACATATCAATGGCCTCTCCCCTAATTCCCGATGTGTAGAGATCGGGAGAGTGATCCCACTGCTGAAATCGGGGAAACCTGCCAACATAGGATAGCCTACAGCGTCACCACCCCTGTGAAAGGACAGTCCTAGTAGCGCTGGACTTGCCAAAGGCGCTTGACACCGTTTGTCATTTCACGCAACGAGAAGATATTGAGGCTTCCTCTCTGCCATAGGAACTCAAACGGTGGTCTGCGAATTATATGAATGGTCGGTAGTCGTCAGTAATATTCCAAAAGCAAACCTCGAAACCTAGAAAAACAAAACAAAGCATTCCAAAGGGTAGTGTCCTCTCCCCCTTACCGTTTACCTTCTACATCTCGCAGCTTCCTCAACCACCTGAGGGAATTTACCTCATATATTGGCGTCCGGGTATGGAATTGGTGACCTCTGCTTTTCCTGAAAAGTAAATGCCAATGCCTGCGAGCTTTCTCGCTTCTTCACTGCAAGGCGCTTAGCCTTCCCTCCAACGAAATCAACGGAGACCCTCTTCAACGACTGGACGAAGGAGGTCAGGCTTCAGTTAGGCATTCATGTCTTAGGCGCACCAATTCCGACGGTGAACAACCCGAAGAATTTAGGGGTTACCTTTGATAGCCTGCTCTCCTTCACCGCGCACACAACTGCTGTTGTCAACAAAGAACAGAGTCGCAAGAAGGTACTCAAGTCGCTCGCCGGCAACACCTGGGGCAAAGACAAAGAAACGTTGCTGGCAACATACAAGGAAATTGGCCGGCCGGTTCTAAATTATGCTGTGCCTGTTTCGTCGCCGAGGATCAGTTGGACACAGCGGACGAAACTACAGACTTGTCAGAACGAAGCACTCCGGGCAGTGACATGGTGGCATCTGATATCGCCTGAGCACCACCTACACAGCGAGGCTCAGATGCTTCCCGTAAGGGAGCACAACAAAATGCTCAGCAATCAGTAGGAGCCCCCACCCAGGCACGTCAGGGAGTACCTATTTGTTTACAAGAACGCGATCCACACATACATCGAACAACCACTGGACCCGACGACGTACCGATGAGCGATCAACGGCATTTATAGGGAGTCGGTTGCCACCTACCACGACTCCCGGCCTATGAATGCCGTAATTAAGAGAGACCCGCCCAAGTACGGTATGCATGCTCTTGCTGTTTCAACAGCTACCTGTCCAGACTAGATCCGAATATCCAAAATGAGTTCGCGGGATTTGGAGACTCCCCGCACGTTACCAGCCACCTCTTCACATGCCAGCTCAACCTCACTACCGTTAGTTGAGCTCGACGACAATGATTGCTGGACTAACCGAAATGGGCGGGGCTTAGTAGTGCCGCAACAACAACAACAACAATATATGAAACTTTGCAATATAACTCCTCCATTTATGCAGCTAAGAAAATGAAATTATTATAAACAGAGAGTTTAGTGTGAAAATTACAAAAATCTGGTAACTATAGCTTATAGCTTCCATAGAACTGATTATTTTTATATGAAGTTTTATACTAAAACTCCTTCATTTAGACAGCTAAAACCTATAGTTATAAAATTATATAGTGTACTCTATTCCTACATGTATCTAAATAAATACATACATATACATATAGATTATTAGCACGGAACTTTTACTTAGTCTCATACAAACTTTTTTATTCCAAAATACATATGTACATACATCTTCTTGCACTTAATTCCACCCCCACTTTTAATTTGTATCTCATTCGCGAGAGTAAATTTCATTTAATTGCATATTCATTGAAAAAGTCTACGACCGAGAAATAATTGTGTATGTGTTTTATGGGTAGTAGGGCTGGGAAATTCATCCGGATTTTTCAACTATCCGGATAAACCGAATATTCGAATATCCGGATTTTCGTTATCAAAACGATATTTTTATTTCCCAATACCTGGCGCTCATTAATGTGTAGTAACAAGTTTTCTATTTCTATGCACAAAATTGTTTGTATAAATTTTTAAATTTCCGAAATTCTGCTTTGGAATTTCAAAGGCTTCTACATACGAATTAAAAAGTTCAAAAAACAAATTTATGCGTATAGAAAACTGTCTACTTCATATGCATGACCGCCTGGTATTAGGAAATCAAAGTATCGTTTCGTAAAAATATAAAATTGACCGCGAGAGATTTTTCAGGACTTTAAAGTATCATGGACGGAGTAATGAAAGCTTTTACGATACTTTTGGTCGTGGTGAATGCTTTACCAAATTGTAGCATTTCTAAAAAAGTGATGACAAGAAAAGTGCCATTGGTTTATATAGTGCCAAAACGATACAAAACAAAGGGTCGACTTCAAGTCCGTCAAGAGCTAATTCACTCTATAGTGCGCATAATTCAATTCACGAATAGTATTAACCAGTTTGTTGATTTTTTTTTTTGGATATCCGAAAATACGAATATTAGCCGGATCTTCGTAAATCCGGATATCCGAATAATTTAACACGCGCATATTAACCGGATATCCATACTCTCCGGATTTTATTCGTGTCAACGGATAATCCGCATGCATATCCGGATATTCGAATATGCAGATAGTCCCAGCCCTAATGGGTAGGCAAAGGTGCAGGCGTCATGAAAGCAAACAATGGCAAGTGCGAGAAAATAGTGCAGAAAGTACATGCGCATACATACAAACATAAAAGTCGTAAATATGCCACCAAGTATCCGTATCCCTTCTTATGCTGCTTTACCTCCGTGCGACGCTTCTTTGCCACAACTATTGCTCAGGTTGAATGAAGAAACGCGGCGCGGCGCGGCGCCTCCTTCAGTTACTTAGCACTTAGCACAGCTGCTTTTCCTCACTTACTTATTTACACAATTTTCACTGTTGCTTTAACTTATTTTTATTTTCACCTACCCGCGCACCCTACTTTTCCCAATTGTACTTTGTTTGTTTGGCACTAATGCGCACAAATATATGCGATGCTGAAGCAGTGAAAAGCGCCAGCGCCTACAAGTAAGTCCTCCTATGCTGAGGGATGTGTTTTATGGCGCTGTAGTTGTTTGTGTATAAAAGTGTGTGCATTTCCGTAGTCTGAGGATTTGCTGAAAAAATATGTAGGCAAGCTTTCAAATGACAGATAAAATTTAGTAGTGTGGAATTTATAGTATTGAAGTGCGGCTTAAAATATCTGTACATGTACATATACATACATGTACATACTCAAGTTTCGTGTTTAATGAGGTGAAAGTAAATGACACCCTGTATGGGCCCCTTATATCCCATTGCATTTCTTTTCCATTCACCTCTTTCTTTCAATTTTGATACGAATACACAACTTTTTTTTTGCAGATATGCTAGCTATTTGTTTGTGTACTTTTAGATTGCTTTTTGGTTATATATTTTCCGGTTTTCACGCACTTTAAACATGAATGAGGGGCTGCAGAGTTTGGCGATTTATTTATATTTACTGCTACGGCTTTTTTGTTAATCTGATTTTGATAAAGGTAGACATTTTTGACAAGAGTATAACTTGCTTTAAGATTACTATACTTAGGAAAATATGTGTTGAAATGCCTACTTACTCTAAAACTGAGAAAGCTATGGCATTGCTTATAACTTAATTGTGTGGAAAATCAATCGCAAACACGCTATTGGAGTTTGCGATGCGAAGCTTTCCTTAAAATTTTAATCAACTTGCCATTGATTTTTAGATTCTTATTTGGTGCTTTCACAACAACTATATATAAATAATAATTTAAAGTAAAAAAATATTTTTAAAATAAGCTTTCTATACATGAACGGAATCGTTTTTCCAAATATTTCGAATCCTGAACCTTCTTTTTTAACCGACTTTCAAAAAAGGAGGAATATTTTTTTTTTTTTTTTTTTTTATGTATGTTACCGCATAACTTTGGACCACGTCAACCGATTTCGATAATTCTTTTTGCATCGGAAACGTAGTGTCTCAGAGGTGGTCCCATACTAATCTGGTTAAGATCCGATTAGCGGATCATGAGATATATATATATATTTTTTTTTTTATATGAGAGTTGAAGTCGGTTTTTTTTTGCTAAAACTTACTTGTTTTATTATCAATTAATTTTAGTGCTTTTATTTTTCTAACTTATTTTAATTTTTGACTCTTACTTTATATATTTTATCCCTTTTTAAATTTTTTTTCCTTCTTAAATTAAGTTTTTTATTTTATGTTTTAATTTCACCAATTTTTTAGGAACTTATTTTATTTTGTTATCTTCTGAAAATGTTTTTTTTTGTTTTTAGTTAAATATTCTTTAAATTTTTGGATTTTATTGTTTATAAAAAACATCAACAAAAAATCTACTATTCTTTTGTTAATTTAATTTTCTTTTAATTTAAATCTTTTTTTTTAGAATATATTTTTTAATTTAATTTCATTTTTAGAATCTTATTTTATTATGTATCTGTCTTTTTTAATTATCATTATTGTTTTTAATTTTTAGGTGTTGTTTTAAAAAATAAATATATTTCTAATATTTTTTCATTCTCTTTTTTGATTTAATTTTATTCTATAACTATTTTATGTTTTAGATTTTATTGTTATAAAAAGAAAAATAATTTAATTTCATTTAATTTTTAAATTAATTTTATTTATTTTTGCTTTATTTTCATTTTATTAGTTTTTCCTTTTTTTAATTTTATTTTATTTTATTAGATTTTATTATTTGAAGAAGAAAAATATATATACAAATTTGTTAATTTAATTTAATTCTTTAAAAACTTATTGCTAGAACGCTTTTGTCTTTCGAAAGACTGTGGTGAGTTGAAAGACAGTCGCCAGAATCGCCCTGTAAGTCGCTGGTGCCAGATGTGGGGATTTCTGAAACCATTTTGGGAACGATTGTTTCATGTGGGGATTTGATGAGGAATTTTGTTTGGTTTCAAATTTTCATATTGAAATTAAAATGCATATATTTCACTGGCTGCCTTTAAAAATTTCTCGAACAAATATTTTTATGTACATACTCTTTGCGTGGTATGTTAAAAAGGTTCTTCACTTAGTGTAAACAGATTTTACAAAATGGCAAGCGAACAAAAAAAAAGCAGATTAGTTGGGCAAATTTACAGACAGCAGTGGGAATAGGAACCTTGGGCCGAAGGTATGTTATTAAATAGTCTCCAATAACCATTAAAAAAGAGACCTCGTAACATAAATAACTAAATGATCTCATACGTACTTATGTATATATCGCTCTCTAAATCAAAAACAGTCACAACGCAAAATTTTTCAATATCGATTTTTTCTCATAAAAGGGTTAACGGACCGTATTTCCATCGTTTGCCAAAATTGACTGTTTTTGATTTAGGGTGCGATATATATAAATCTGTGAAGATTTGTAACAGAAAAGTATTCAAAACTGTAATTAAAATTAACGAACAGTAATGAGAATGCAAATTTTTTATTTCTTACTAAAGCGGATTTTTTGAGGCTTGAAATGGGGATGCTGTACAAAAACATTCTGGCAAGACTGCTGTAAGTGTGGCCATAGCTGCAGGGTTTCTAAATATTTGGGCCCCTGCGCCACCTAACGGCTAAATTTTTTGTGGAGTTATACTCTTCTATCTGAACCAAATCGGATTTTTGAAATAACTGGACGCCTGCGCCATAACGGGTTCAAAGCTTAATTTGAAGTTTCAAGTCTTTAGTTCATTGAGATTGATTGCAAGACTTGAAAAAAAAGAATAATGTTTGCCTGGGTTTAAGGCTTGGTAGAATTGATTACCGCTCAGAGGAGAGCGAGGGCTTTGGAAGTACCATTGACATACTTGGCCTTTGAGAGAGTAGATTCGTAAAATCATTTATAACACAGTTTTATGTTATCGAAGGTACTATATTGAGATTTTTTTTCATCACCCTAAAGTAGGCTATATACTATGGGCGTTTTACTTCAAATAAGGTTCTCGATTGCGAAGTATATTATAAACAGTTTTTATACAAAACACAAATATTTGGTTTTAAGAAACTAGTCCAAGAATCTATTAAGTACTCACCTCTTCTCTCCAATCTTTGTTTCTCGTGCAATGATAATCCAATGACCGTACTTAGAAATTCTGGTCAATACTTCCTAGTTTATTGGCTAACAAATTCACTGTAATCTTATGCTACAGCACAACATTGTAAGTTAAGATCGTACTTTAATTATTTATGTATGCATATGTATGTATGTATGTAGGTCGCAAATTTATTTGAACGATTTTTTTTTTTTAATTTTGCGTTATTTATATGTTTCTTTTTTCTAATATCTTATAAATGTTGTTATTCTTTGGTATTGTTGAGCGCTTAAAAACGATGACACTGCTTAGATACACTTTATTTCGACAAAAACTAAACTGGCGAGTTTTGTTTTTAAGTTGTTTAACACTTATGTATAATAACTTCAATAATTATTTTATTGCTGAATGCGTACGTTTTAATTTATATGTATGTATGTGTGCGTGTACGTTGCTGCTAAATTTTTTTTTTGAATTTTTTTCTATGCTTTCTATGTTTTACTTAATGTTAATGCATGAACAACTTTATTATTTTGTTGCGTGTTTTCTTTTTTAATAACTAATTTTAAATGCGAGGATTTCCGTAGAAGGACATTGAGAAGATTTTTTGTTGTTTCATTTAATCTATAGTTTTTTCAAGCTTTTAACTGATGAAATGTTTGTTTCACATGCCGCGCTTTTTTATGTCTTAATATTTTTTTTTAATTATTGCGTGGAATTTTTTTTACCAACGTCAAGTGGTCACAATGCAAATATTTTTTTTTAGCTTTTTTTTGTGTTGAATTATACAAAATTTGCGTATGTAGTATTGTGTAGTTTGAATAATGAATTTTTAATGCAATTATCTCTAATGCAGTTAATGAACTGTAATTTTGTTTTTTTTTTTTTTGGTTTGTTTTATTACGTGAGATATTTTACGTTTGCGCTTTGACAAATAGTTAGCTACTTGTTGACTATGAAATTTGATATTTTTATGCTAATTATACAATTTTTTTTACACTTTGCATGAATATGTACTATGTGCGTGGTTTTTTGCAAATTACAACTATATTTTTTTTTTTGGTTTTAATGACTTTAACTACTTGATCTCATGTAAACCCTATGTAATGGGAGTGTAAAATGTTGGTGCGCGCCAGTTGTTAGCTGTAAATGACAGTTGCACTTGTTCTGAAAGTTTTATTTTCAATTAAATTTTATTCAAATTTAATTTGGCTTAGTGTGTTTCTCTGCCAATTTTTGCATGATTACCCAAATTGTTTGCAAGTTTTAATAATTATTTACATGTGTTTTACTGCAAATTTCGTTTTCTATATAATAGAAATATTTTTGTTTGTTTCACAAAAAAAAAAATTTCATTCAAATTCTTGCAACTTTCGTTTTGCCACTTTTTTTAATTTTCTTTCTTTAACATTGTCGTTTCTTTCAGATTTTTTATAATCCGTATATATAACTACAAATGTATGTGCTTTTTTTATAAGTTTTGTTGATTTTTCGTCGTTTCGTAAGTTTTATTTAGTTTGAGTTTCGCGAAGATTTATTTTTAAATTATTTTTAGTGATGCTCGGCTGTTGTCAAAACTTTATTCCACCATTAATTGTCTAACAGTTTTCACCCACTACCAAAATTTTCAAAAGTCTTATTTTTACGTTTCTTCACACCTTAAAATTTTTTACAAACATTTTATGTTTTTTTTTAGGGTTTTCAAGTTTTTTTTAAGCATAATTTTAAGCACCGCACATTTGCTTGCTCAGTCACACAACTTGCGTTTTAAGTTTTTTTTCTTGCTAGCGGTCGTCAGCTGCTGCATTTTTTTATTCGTCAGCCAATTTTTTACTGTTTTTACACTCACTACATTCTACATTATTTTTTTTTCCTCTGACACTCATGCCTCCTGCTGCTTAAATATTTTGTGCGTTTTCCTCCTTATATTCATTAACTTTTTATAATTTTTATTTCCGTCTCTCATACACTCACCATTGCTTGTGACTTGCTCTCATATTTGTTACCAGTTTATTTTCGTAACTGTAAAGATAAAAAAATGCAATAAATAAGTAGCATAGTAAAGTCATAAAATTGTATTGTATATGGAGGAGAAGCTCGGCCAAACACTAACATATATGTAAGCGCCAATCTATACATATGTATGTATATATGTATATATGTATGCAAGCTAAATAAATTCTTAAATTTTTTTGTTAGTTTAATTTTGCCACATTTTCTTAATGTTCATATGCCTTCATTTGACCTTCAAAGCTTTATGCGCACACCCATACGTACATAAGTACTAATAGTTGCATACATACAAAAGCTGCTAGACAAAAGCCCTCAAATCGCGCGCTCAACACAGTCGCTTGTCCTTCGAGCTGCTATCCACTAGTTGCTTTTGTGTGTTGCTATGTGTGTTTCATTCATTCTTTTAGCCATTCATACTTTTATGTTTGTCCATTGTGTTGGCAATTAACTTTGAAAATGAGCATCATTCCTAAGGCCCAGCTTGTGGTTGAGTTGAGTGCAATGCACTTAAGCTTGACATCTACTTACGTATACTTAGTAATGATAGTAATAAAAATGCACATATTTTAATTTTTTATTAACATTTTTTCATTATCCTACGGCAGCTGTAAATTTTGGGGAAAAGCGTTGAAAGTCAACATACATATGTATATGTACATACGCCTTTCTTAAAACCAAAAATATCCTCAGAAGTGCCTAGAGTTGGTCTTTTTAAGAAACATATCGCAATTACCTTTTAAGAGTCGTGCTTTTCGCCACTTGAAAAAAGAACGAAATTAATAGCATTCTGAGGCAGGGCTTCCCTGCGTTTTATTTGCACCGCAAAGTTTTAATTCAAAGCCTTAAAACGTGAAGAAAATTTTCCAACACTAAAAACCGTGTGAAATCAAACCAAAGCTGGCAGCGCTCTGCGAAGTTGCAGAAATCTTTGAAAGTATGTTCGAAAAATTTTTTATAGGAAGGTAATGCAAAAACAGACAAAAAAAATTCTCAAAAACAACACGTTTTTTTAGCAACTTCAGGGTTGCACTTTACTACACTAAAATTTAATGTGCTATAAAAGTGCACAAAAAGTTGGGGATTTAGATGAAACTTTGCAAAGTTTTGATAAATTTTCCCAAAAGCTTCAAAATTGGGCCTATATGGTTTTTGTTAGATAGTGAGCTTTAGTATACTTTTATAAAACAATAATAAACCTTAAAAAAGAAATTTCCAAAACTGGTTAAAATGTCTTCACACTATTAATTTTTTCGACACTTCAAGCACTGACTGTATTTTCTGTTTCATAATACGTAAAAATAGAAAAATAAATAATAAACTATCTTAAAACTGCGATCTACCAAATTTTTTTAAAATCTATTACATTTTTCCCATATTCTACCACACACTTCTTTTTTTTTAGTCCGAGCACTGTTCCCTACCACCTCTTTAGCAGTACTTCGTAAATTTTCACTCGAAAAATAGCTTCAAAGTTAGGATGTACCGAAATTTTTTGCTTCGACAAAAGGTTGTCTGTCAGAATTCCCGACAGAAGCGACCACCATCTTTACGCGGCCCCCTGACCGCTGTATCGCTTTCAGGGCCGAATTAACAGCTATAAGGGAGTGTTTCCTCGAAATTGGCTGTCTAATGTAGAAGGGCCTTAAATGAGCCAGCCGGCTTAAGTGACCTTTAATGTGGTAAGGGCACACGGGCACAGTGAAATACCTTGAATGAAGTTGCGCGGCTTGCAAGAGGCGAACTGACCTACACTTAGTTAACTCTGGGCATAATGCAGGCATCCACCAAGCTTCCTGTAAATGCCGACTCACATCGGCAACCACCATATCCTAACGTAAGCTACTACAATTTTTTAATTACGATTTCTGAAACAACTTTGGATATGAGAGAGTATCTACATACATAAATGCAGTAAGGTTTTTTCGTGTGTATTTCACAAATTTAGACTCTAACGTTATCCACAACCTTTGCAGCCTTAGTGCGTTTGCCAGAAGATTGAGAAGCTTTTAAGATGTACAGCTATAGGATTTGTGACACTGGGTGTAAACTTTTAGGATCAGCTTTTTAACCTAAATTTAAGTTCCTTTGTTAAAAAAAAAAGGTTTTTATTTATGGTTTTCTTCTCTTAGATATGTACATACTTCCTTTTCTGTTGTTGTCCGCCTCGCAGAAAGGTGTTCTCTGCAAAAGGTGTTCAGTGCCTTTTCTTCACAAGACAGAAAGAGAATTCTATTTTGTGAGGGTTATAATCCCTAAGTGCTCCATTTTTCTACTATCTGCTGTTCCTAAAATAAAGTTATGCGAATATGTTCAGTTAGGAAGAGAGGAACATGTAAGAAACATTGTATACAGTTACTAATTCTCAGTGATCCAAGTATTATTTAGAAACTTCGTATGACCCCAACACTAATGCTGCAAAACAAAATCTGGGGCCTTGTAGAGTCTCCCTTATAATGGAAAACAATCTCCACTAGGTAAGATCTTTCAAACCAGCTAGGACATAGCAAATTCTGGGACTAGTAGAAGCTCCCTGGAGAAGCCAAATGAAGTTCCCTACAAAAACCATTCCAAGTCAGCTTGGAGGTAATATTTCATATTATACTATGAATCTCTGCACTGACGCCTATAAAGCTTTTTGAGTGCATAGTTATTGATAACAGTGTTCGCCCAGAGGTTGAAACTCAACCCCTCAAATTGAGGAGAGTTGGGGTGAGGTAGGGTGAGTTGAGTTGAACTAGGTAAAGTGAACTGTAGCTCGTTTCTGTAATTCTTCTCTACCGATTATTTCCCTACTGGTAGAGAATATACGTCATTCTCTACTACTCATTAGCAGTAGAGAACAGGTCGGCGAATTCATATCTTAATACGCCTTGGTAGAGAATTGTTACAGAAACGAGCTACTGATGTCAAGTGAAGTGAATTGATATCAAGTGAGCTCAGGTAAGGCGAGTTCAGATAATTTAAGATAAGTTAGGCTGAGTTGAACTTAGGTAAGATAAGTTAAAGTGATTTGAGGTGAAATACCATTAGCGTAACATAATATAACGTAATATAACATAACAAAGCATACCATTACAGACCACAACATAGCGTAACATACCATAGCATAACATAACATATATCATTCTTCAGTTTTATATGCATCTTTGTCTATCTCTATCACATTCTCTATCTAAATCTTTGTTTCTATCGTTTTTTTATCTTTACGATTTTTATCTTTATATGCCTGCACTCATTAAAAGTGTCGAAGGGATGCTACTCAAAGTATTCCTAGAAAATGCTCGATTCCACTTGTACTCAAAAGTACTCAGCCGAAAAATTGTAATTCAATGACCGTTTACAATATAAAATCATACAGCGGCGAAAGGCGATTTTTTTTTTTTGGAAAAAAAATAGTTCCTGCCTTAGAAAATAATCAACCAAAAATTTATTAATAAAACCAAATTCAGACTTGAAATTGAATCAAGACGATTTTTGTTTGATATTTGCAATGTCATGGTTGATATCTTCAACAACGATTTGGTAATATTAACCACTCTCTGGTTTACATTAAACAAACAATTGGTTGACGATTTTTTCGTTTGGATACACTTTCACAGTTGATTTTTCGTAATTAAAAATAACAAAAAAAAATAATTAAAATTACATGTATCCTCTTATAGAATTCGGACCCAAACCTGCTGCAAGCCAAGTAAATAATTCTAAGTGCTGATGTCGGAACATTACCAGCTCTATCTCTGTTCAGCTTTCGAGTGGTAAATTTGCAGGTTGTCCAGGTCTTTGGTATGATATATGTAGTTGATGGTGCAGCGCTTTTATATCAGATGCGAATCTATTTATGACAGCTCTCGGTATACAAGCGAGCCAAACTTTAAGACTGTAAACTTTAGAGGCTAATTAGGGATCATGCGATTGCGACAACAGCAGGTAGCCTATGAACTACGCTAAATTTTTTAAGGACATTATCATTAGTAGGGGTTTCAGTACCAACCTATTTGTGACCTAACATTCTATCTCGTACTAATGCAGCACAAATAACTACCAACTGAATTTTCTTTCGTTTTTGGTAAAACTCTTTTTTTTATCATTTGACACACACTTTTTTTGGAATTTGCCAAAAAGTCTCCGGTGTGCCCTATGCCCTACTGAGGAATCTAATATTACATTTTGGGTATGCAGTTAACAAGCTCATAAAATTCTAGTAAAATAAGTGCAAGTTTTGAGCGCCTAAAAAAACTAATTAATTTTTAATATTTTTTTTTGTTGACAGCGTTTTTCATTTTATTCCATATGAAAATGATTTTTTTGTGGAAGAATATGCTCAAGACCTTTTCCAAAAAAAAAATAAAAAGGTCAACGTCAGTTTTCATAAATTTCGCTTTTTATATATTTTTTTTAATATTAAAAATCAATGCGATTTTCTAGCCGCTCAAAACTTGCACTTGTTTTACTAGAATTTTATAATCTTGTTAACTGCATACCTAAAAAATTTCTAAAAATTATGGTTAAAAAGCTCGAAATTTAGACAAAAATTTGTGGAATTTTTCTAAGTTTTGTATAAAGTATGAAAATGTGATTTATATAGTTGTTTATAAATTATGCAAATCTTTTTATACAAAAATATCAATCTTAGCTTGAAAAATATTGTTAATATTAAAAACGGAACACCGTTCATCCATTTTTGAGCGCCACTGTACATTGATTATAAAATGACGATGATTTACGAAAATAATTCCAATTTTACAATTTTTATTGCCTCACTTAAAATGCATTCTAAAATTGTTATACATATACATGAAGAAATTAATATACTACTTCGTGAAGTATTCTGTATGAAAATATTCCACGGCAACATAAAATTACTTTGAAATATCTAATATGACTTTTAAGTTAAAGCGTGCGAGTAAATGTGTTCGCTGGTGTATCATGGTGCTGCGGGGCGTATACGTTACATAAATACTCACCTACGAGTTTTTATTTTGACTTTTTTAGTATGTATGTATATGTATCTTTTTTATGTTTTCATTTAAATACAATTTCGCAATGAAATTTCGTGCTTTATGCAAAACTGAAGACAATGCACTGTCTGAGGTAAGTGTGCCACGATTTTCCAAGTTTTCAGCACATCAACATGAAAAGCTTTAACAAATTTTGCCCTTTTTTATTATTAAAAAGTTAGAATGCAAGGAAAAAACTTGCATAGACAGCAGTGAAGTTTTGTTTCAAACACACACACACACAGGAGTTGGTAAATACATGAAAAAAAAACCACCGATAAAAAAGCAAAAAGCTGAGTCCATCAGTATTTAATTGATGACAGACAGCGCGAAAGACTGCTCACCAACGAAGCTAGAAAATAAAGGGCGAAAGGTATGGCGTCGAAAAAGAAGAGAAAAAATCACGTGGGGACTGCGGAGCATCGAAGTGTATGCACAGCAGCAGGCACCTGTTATTCGCTGCGGTAGCAAATACTTTACAGATTTTCACTTTTCTTTCACACAAAATACACACAACACATACATACATAAGTATGTACCTACATTATTCACTTGCGCTTTCAGCTGGAAGCAATCGTATCGAATTAGATTAAATTTCGAATGTTCTAACTAAGAGTTAATTTTGCAGCCACATTTGTAATTTTAATGAATTAATTACTAGCTAGACCGTAACAAAATCAACTTTTCAACGCACAACGCAATGCAACAGTGTACTACTGACCTGACACATGCTAAAAAGGACGAAAATTTGCGTATACGCTAACGAGCCCATATTAATACTGGAAACCGAAAACCGAAAACATCATATCGTCCCGTGGTGGTCGTGGTCGTGGTCGTGGTCGTTACGAGTGCGAAATCCAGCGCCAGCAGCAGCAGCAGCAGCAAGTTTGTACATAGATAAGATGTGGCGCAGTGAGAGGCAGCGAAGAGCGTCGAACGATAACGATTCTGCTAAGTAGAAATAGAATAGCAGCAGCAGCAGCCACAGCAAAAGCCTTCACACGCATTTATTTTTGCTGCTCTTATTTTCCTTTTTTTTCTTGATTTTCCGTTTTGCGGCCAAAACAGCACTCAAGCTCAAGCTCAGTAACGTCAATAGTGTTGGGAAATTTCACTTTTCATCATCCTCTTGGCTTTTCCAAACGACTTTTATTTTCCACTTTTGGTTTAAGTTGTCAAAAGCGAAAGCGAAATTCAACTTCTATTCAAAGCATACAATCCACACGCACAAAACGGCTGACACTGGCATACATGCAGGCACAAACGTACATACGTACATACATACATACATACCACGCTCTATACAAAGCGAATTCACAGTCACTGGCTATGCGGCTGAAAGGAGAATACAACGTTGGCGACGACGAGTGCAAATAGGAACTGGAGCAGCAGGAGCTAAAGCTGAAGCTGAAGCTGGAGCGGCAGCCCGAGCGCACAATGAAACAAAACATAAATGGCGCTCTGAACTGAAGTAATAGCACAGTAGTCGTGTGCGTTGTATCTGCTCTCGATTTTCGGAAAAGTGAAAAGCAGCAACGTGGACCAATGCCAACAACAGCAACACCGCACAGAAATGTGTAGAATATATGTAGCTTTGTGCGGCGCAGCCAGCTACCAGCTGCCAGGCTGTCATTCCAGTCTAAACTGATAAGCAGGAGGACGCTTTAAGCCTGGATGGTTGACTGGATGCATACACACAGTGTTGTTGCATGAGTATGTATGCGAGCATGTGGTAACATATATGTATGTATGCGCCACAGTTGGTGCCCCCGCAAGGACTTGTGGCTGATACAGGACTACGAAAAATTTATACAAAACTATGAATTGTATTATTTTTTTTAGGGTAAAATTTGCTTAACTTCGCTTCTAGAAATGCAGCGAGTAGTATACCCCAATGGGGAAACAAAGAAAGGAAATTATAAAAAATATTTAACTTTGCAAAAGTCATATTCTGAATACGCCGTAAATTAATCATAAATTTGCGCGTTTATTACGTAAGGAATCCTCTTCAACTGCAGCTGTTCGTTTGCTTAGAATGTGTTTCACAGTTTCAGCATCCAGTTTTAAACGTGCTCCCGCACTCTTTATAGTCTTCACACAAATTCGTGGCAAGCTAGCGGGCCAGAAGCCTTTACAAAAAATACTTTTCATTTAAATTTGATTAAACAATTTATGTATACAAATCAGTCTATGTAGTACTTGTCGAGTTTAGCGCAAGGACCCCTATATTCCTAGTAAATCGGTTTATTCGAAATTCGATTCTCGTCTTTCCTGTTCATAACCACCTGAAAAATTTTAATGGGATTGCAGTTTACAGATAATTGTTTATTAATGACATTCATTTTTTTTTTTTAAATTTATCATTAATAACCAAAATCATACATTTGGAAACAGAGTCACCAACCTTTGGAAATTAGTTAATTAATTGTTGCATAGTTTTAGGCACTGCATAAAACTAGGAATGGATCGGGAAGTAAAGAAAGCATGTTCGCCGTGAAGTATGCAAAGTAGTACATCATAAAAATTAACACCTAAAGTAAAAGTCACCCGATTATGTGATAAATGATAAGATCGTAAATTCTATTTTAGTTTCAGCTATAAAATATTGTCTGCACTTCCCTTTTTCGTTTATGTTCGTGAAGAATTATCTGATTTCTGCTAGACAATTTACAAAAACCTATGTGCAAATAGTCGAATAATATTTAAAATGTTAAAGTGAACCGCCTGAATAAAAAATCTGAAATTCTAACAAGTTTTTTACTCATTTACCGAGACTTCAAATTTTTTAACTAAAAAATATATATATTAAATCCGTTTTTCAGGCAGTTTCACAAGCAGTTCTGTTATTCAATTGCAAGGAAAATTGCTTTCATGAAAAGGAATATAAGTTAAAGTGCATTTAAAAATTTAATATATAAAAATATAGTAACTTGAAAATTTTAAAGGGCAGTTTTTTCAAGTTACTTTTAAAATTTATACGCCCTTTAAACAAGGGCTTCGGAAAAAAGGTTTTTTTTCATCGCTCCGCTCTAGTTCCGCTCCGGTATTTTATTTCGCTCCCAGCTCCGTTTGTTCCAGCCCCGCTCCCAGTAATTTTTTTTGTTTTTTTACATATGAACCTTAACTGCCACAAAAAACGTAGGCGAAATT
Source organism: Rhagoletis pomonella (assembly GCF_013731165.1). NCBI lineage: Eukaryota > Metazoa > Arthropoda > Insecta > Diptera > Tephritidae > Rhagoletis > Rhagoletis pomonella. The sequence goes on from NW_023458557.1 coordinate 75,340,749, forward strand.
TGTTTTTTTTTTTAATTTTCTGTTTGAAACATAAATGCATCTAGAACTCTCCTGCATCCATAATAAAATTGAAAAATTGCGAAGTTTATTAAATAGAAAGGAAATTTATTTAACACAGCTGTTTTCAGTGGAAAAGAATTATAAATTGAGTAAATTTATTAACAGATTTTTGTTTTTTTAATTTTTGTGGAAAAACGACAATAAACATATGTATTTCAAAATAAATCGTTACTAGACCAGAAAACAGAAAAAAACAAAATATTAAAAATTTTTTCTTAAAGGAGCTAAGGAGCAAATGAATATTTTAGCTCTTTGCGCCAGCTCCGCTCCAAAAAAAAATTCTTTGCTCCTTAGCTCCTTGCTCCTGTGCTCTGCTCCGCTCCGAAGCCTTGCTTTAAACACAAATTTTGTTCTCAAAAAATGTATTTAAAGGACAGTTAATTTTAAAAGCTACTTGAGAAAATTATCCGAAGTCTTTTACTTTCTTCACATTCGTAAATTTCAAAACTTTTCATTATACTGCGTTTTGGTAAAAACTAATTTTTTTTAGTTTTTTTTTTAACTCAAAAGCATTTTGAGCTTTTCTTCGATAAAAAATATTTTGAACTTTTGGGCCAGAGACGATATGATGCCAATAAAAAAAAAATATTTTTTTTTTTGTTTTTCAGCAATTTTTTAATATTTTAATTTTATCACTTTCGTAAATTTCGTGGGCAGAGACATCATAATACATGACCCCAACAAAAAAAAATTAATTTTTTCGTTTTTTCATAAAAAATTTTTGAAAAAAGGCAATTTTTGATTGAAATAGAAAGGAATTCTAGACTGTCTCAACTGTCCAAGTTTTTATGAAATATTTTACGAGTTGCCAGTGTTTCAGCAATTTTTTAATATTTTAATTTTATCACTTTCGTAATTTTCAAAATGTGCCGAGTTTTGGTAAAAACAACATTTATATTTTATTTTTTTTTTAACTCAAAACCATTTTGAGTTTGTTTTTGATAAACATGTTTTGAACTTTGGGGCAGAGACATAGTAATGCATGACCCCAACAAAAAGAAAAATAATTTTTGTTTGTTTTTTTCATAAAAAATTTTTGTTAAAAATGGCAATTTTTGATTGAAATACGAAGGAGTTCTAGACTGTCTAAACGGTAAAAGTTTTTATTAAATATTTTATGAGTTGCCAGTTTTTCAGTTATTAAAAGTTTCAGGGAATCACATAGTTAGTTCAATATTCAATTTGATAACGGATTTTCAAAATTCTGCTTCAGATTTTCAAAGAAACTCGGATTTAAAGTTTCATTTTTGGCCCGAATTTTTTTATGCAACTCCAAATATGTCTAAAAAAAATTTCAGATTTACAGTTTTAGGGAAACCAGCATACTTAATTTTAAAACTTCTGTTTTATATTTTCAAAAAATCTCAGATCCTGTGTTGAGCCAAATTTGATCACTTCTCTTCAAATTTTGAAAAATTCTCATAAAACCCCACGCGTTTCTAAAAATTTCACAAATTTTTCTAATCAAAATTTGTTAAATTATATGCAACTAAATTTTTTTAAATTTCACAATTTCACACATAAAAATGGTCCGCATATCTACCATATACGTACATATGTACGTATGTATAGATAGTATTATAATTTTTTTTTATTTCTATATAATTACTTTTTGGTTTTCCAATTAAGTTCGTTAACATAAAATTTTATGCTCTTTTTTCAACAGTTAATAATTTTTTGTTCTTTGTTAATTCACTTTTCAAAGTCCATATTTATTGTTTCTTTTTTCTTCTGGTATATTTTTTATTTTATTTATTTGATTTTTTTTGCAAGTTCTTTTTCAACGTTCATATGCAGTTCATATATGCATGCGTATGTATGTACATTTGTATATGTATGTTTATGTGTATGTATGTAGATGAATGAGAAAACGACACGCTTGTTATTTAGGAGGAAAAGGCAACGAACAGCACAACCCGAAACCGGAACACCAACTGAAAGGCGCTGCAGTGCTGGCGATTGAAGCCAGGCACAGCCACGACCACGACGACGACGATGAAAATCATGGAGCTAAAATATATTGTGGAATCAACTCCAACATCCACTTCCATAACTTACAAATATGCATATATGCATACAAATAGGCTACGAGGAGACACAATGAGTGGCTTGTAATCCTTTGCAGATGCTGGAAATGAGCTGAGCCGAGGTGAGCTAGTTAATTGTGTGTGCGTCTGACCTATCGCCGTAAGGAGGCTGCAAGTGAAGAGAGAACTTTTATTTAAGAGAATGGCACAGTTTTATGAGGAAGGCAGGCAAATAGAAAGAAAGCTTTTCTTTTTGTTTTAGCAAATGAGCGCGAAATTGGGTAGTTTGCAAATTTAAATTTTTAAAGATGTGGAACGAACTGAAATGGAATGAAATGAAAGAAATTGAAGTAAAATGAAACGCAACGAAATGATATAAATAATTATTATTATTGATCTTAAATAAATTTAAAAAGGAATTAATTCTATTGAATTGAATTGAGCTGAATATCAAATGAAATGCAGTGAAATTAAGTAAAGTAGGATGAATGAAATTAAGTAAATTTAAATAAAATAAAGTGTCATGATAAGGAACGAAATGCAACAAATGAGAATGAATGAAAAGAAGTGAATTGAAGTAAAATGAGATGAAACGAAATGCAATAAAATTAAATTAAATAAAATTAAGGCAAATGGATTAAAGTGAAATGAAGGCAAATAAATTATAAAAGTGCCAAATGGTTACGCAAAGAAAGATGCTATGGAAGGAAGAGGGGTATACATACAATAAAAAAAACATATAGGGTGTTTCAAGGGTGATGCAGACCTTTGACAGCAATTATAATTACATATATACTAGTGATATGTTAGCATTTTTTTCAGGCCATTGATACAACAATCTTTTGCCAACTTACTCATGGAACGTTGCTCAGTTGAACGATATATGTAACAGCGATCTCAACGTTTTATGAAAATCATCGTTCTGCAAGAAGGCATTTCGCACATTGCGTGCTTTTTCCGTCAACATAACTGGACAACTGTGTCAACAATCAGCCGTTCGGTGCAGAAATTAGAAGAAACTAGGTCAGTGCAAACCATGACAACACCCATGCGTCTTCGTAGAGTTCGTTGGTTTTTGGGCTGGCGGAGTTATCGGACCGTGCTTCTATGAGAATTATGCCAATAACTCTGCTTCGGTAAATGTTATGGTGACATGATAACAAGCTTTTTAAGACCTGAATTCGATGGTAAGGACTTGGACAATATGTGGTTTGAATAGGACGGTGCCACTTGTCACTCACTGCACGAAACCATGACCGATTACTAACAAAATTCCCAGAACGCAGTATCCCACGCGTATCAAATAGGCGCCGAGATCTTGAGACTTAACACCATTGGCATTCTTTCGATGGGGCTACGTGAAAAATATGGTCTATGCCAATAAGCCTCAGATGATTCCAAAGCTGAGGAACGAAATCAGTCGCCTTATAAATTATATACAGACAGAAGTATGTTCATAAGTCATGGAAAATCTGCAGTGTTATTGAATCAGTGTGTATAGAGGTGGTATCTGGTGGAAATTTACCACGAAATTAAAAAAATTGCAGCACGCAGAACAAGTATAGCAGCTATTTTGTAATATTCGAAATTTTACGATTTTTAATTTTAATAATTTAAAATGTTTTAAACGGTTAAAATTAAATGGTGAAAATATTCTTATAGCTAAAACGAATGAATCTAATATAATAAAACTAGTGTGCGACCAAAAAAAAAATACATTGAATAAAAGATGACTCTCATTTGAGAAACTAAAATTCCATTTTTACAATTTTAACTGGCACACTCGAAATTCATTCAAAAATTGTTACATATATATTTATATGAAGAAAATAATATATACATACCAGATCGCTCTCACCCGCTTCACTGAGTTTATGAAATTTCTACGTGCTACATAAGGTGTTATTTATTTTAATTAAACTCAACATACTTAAAATATGCGAAAATCAGTAGACTTTAAATTTTTAAATATCTTAAAAATACTTTCAAACTAAAACTATCTTAAACCTCTCTTTTGTGATACTTTTTCATTCATTTCTTGTGATACCATTTCATTCATTCAATGAAGTCATTTCAAAATCATTTCGTTTGATACCCATATTGTATTAATTCACTGAAATGATTGCAAATTTTGAATTTTACTTTTTAAACCGTTAATTCCTATAACTCAAGTTGAATTTGAATTTTCAAACGTTTAGAGTCCCTGCTATAAATTATGTTGCTTAGAAATAAAGCCTTTTCAAGACTCTTTCGATTGCCTAGATTGTAATAACTCATTAAACTTATAATATAATTGTATTCGATTTAACACAGAGGGCAACCCTCTTCAAAAACCTCAGAAAACTCTACATGTTCAAGCTGAACATTTCTAATTTAAACTCGACTTTCAAAACGGGTGGCAATCCTCTTCGAAATATTTTCCTACTAAAACCCTATCCCTCTTGTCTGACGTCCATATTATGGTACATATTCCAATTATCAAATTCCTTTAATTCAAGCAGAATTTGATTTTTCAAACAGGTGGCAACCCTCCTACATGTAGTTTCGAACTAAAACCCTTATCGAAAACCTTTCGATTGATACCCATATATTAGTAATTCATTTAAATTAAATTAAGTTAATTTTTAAGCAGGTGGCAACGCTTGTAATATTCTAAATGTTCAATCTGAAGGTTTCTTAGCAATCTCTCATTTGACATCCAAATATTAATTTTTCAGATAGCTTGCTAATAATTAATTTTAATTTGGCTTTTCGAACAGGAGGCAACCCTTTCCAAAATAATTTCAAACTACAACTTTATTAAGCCTCTTGTCATCCATTCTTTAATATAATTTTCAAATAAATAATTCCCTTAATTCAAGTCGAATTTCATTTTTTAAACAGTTGGCAGCCCTACTCCATGAGTATGGAAATAATTTTATGTACATGTATGTATCTATATATCCTATATTTTAAGTTGGGCTAAATGGCACCAGTGTACAAAATTTAATGGGAATCGGTTGAGTAGTTAAAGCGTGAAAGCGTAACAAATAAACGAACTCACTTTCGGATTTATAATATTTATATTAGTAAGGATGTGCATAAAGAATACTGTGAAAAAATCTCCGACGTTAATATTTAATTACTTTTAAATAATATGACTTTTAAGTTAAGGCGTGCAAGTAAACGTGTAGATGACTACGTATCGTGCTACGGGGCGTATACGTTACAGACGCAACTATGCGCATATGTACATTAGGGTGGTCCTTGAATTATCAACTGAGCGATTTTTTTCAGTCTCACTCCTTCAATCGGTAATACCACGGTCACAGATATCACATGAAAATTTTAGTCCCGATTGGAGACGGTAAAGGCGTGTCGCCCAGACGCCAAAGTTCAGATTCCTCTATAGAGAGTCAAAAAATTAAAATTAATTTTTTTGCCAACTCATACCCAAAATCGATATCACATATAAATTTTGGTCCTTAGTGGAGTCGGTTAAGGCGTGTCGCCAGGCCAGATGCTCCATGGAGACTAAAAAAATTAAAAATATTTTTTTTCATTTAATAACCAAAATCGATACTACGCACTAAAGTCATAGATATCACACAAAAATTTTGGTCCCGATTGGAGTCTACATACATACATAGTTTTAGGCGTAGTTTTTTTTTTATAAATAGTACACCTTGAATATTTGGCAATGGATAGAATTGAGGGTTTAGTGATTCATGGAAAAAAGATAACTATTTTAACCTGGATAAGTCAGATAAGAGGTGTCAGTTAAAAATATGATTATTAAACTATTTAGAATTTTATTTAAATATTTCACTATCAATTTCCTTTCGCCAGCACGTCCTCACCTCTCCCGCTAGTACAATTTCTTCAATTTTGCGTTCTCATTCATTAAAATTCTGCTACAATAACAATGCAAAATGCACACGTGCTTGCGCAGTCAACCGCAAAGTCAATGCAACAACTGAATAGCCAAAAGCATAACCAGCAGCAGGCAACCCAGTTGTACACCAAATACATATATTTTATTTGTCTGTATATGTGTGTGACACTCAAAGTACGGAAAATTAATTTAAAGAAAATTCGCATGAATGAAAAATCGTCGCTTTGCCACCAGTCGCACATGCACGACACAATAATGTGGAATGAGTTGGCTGGCGGCTTGACTATAGCGCAGCATTAATAAAATTCCAACTACACCCACATTAAAAATTACCAACATACGTACATATAATAAAAGCTGCGAGCAACGAATGCGCCAGCCGTAAATTATAAACACAAATACCTATGCATACATACATACATACAAACAAGACTTACATATATGTATATAAAGTATGTACGCTGTGCATTTCGTAACACGTTACGGTTGAACGCACAAAATCTAACATACAGACCTACATTCACAACAAATGCCGTGGGAGTGGATGAGTGCCAATACACTAATACAAAACATACATACATACAAACACACACACACACACACACCCTCGCACACAAATTTAAGTATGTATGTATATGAGTGCTGACTGGTGTTAAGTATAAATTATATGCCACAGGATACATAGGACAACACTTTTGCGTGCTTTCAACCCATCGCCTATGATGAAAAAAATACAACAGCAACAAAATTGAGTAGCTAGAATAATATAAAAACAGGAGGTGTATGTATGTTTAATGAAATTGTGCGCATTTCTCTTCCCGAATTTATCAAAAGCTCTTGTCTACTTTTAGGCGATTTACCTTTTGTGCTTTTGCTCTTTCATTCACGGCTTCGCTCTCTTCTCTGCTTCTTATCATTCCGATGCCGATTTCCAAAGAGTTTGTTTACTTTGTGCTCACTTTTCGCGCGCACTTGCATTCCAGTGTTAGCAGCAATCACTTTGAGCGCCATTCTAGTTTCGCCTTCCTTCCCATAAAGTTTCGCGCTCTCGCCACGCTTAAAAGTATGCAACACTGTATCCCAGTTTTTCCTGGAATATCTCTGTTTGCTTCCCAATGAAGTGATGGAGTGCAGATTTCAAATAGAGTTTTTATAAGAAACGAGTTCCACAAAAGCTGCAGATTTAGTGCATTTGAGTTCTGGGTTTTCTCTGGCTTTCTGCCACGATGCGTGTTCGTTCATTTGCCTATATATTGTATTTAGCGCGCTGCGCTGGCAGCAGGGCAGCTATGCTCAAGAAAAAACACAGTGTTAAGCTGAGCCATTTCGAATTTTGAATAGATATCCCTGCAGGTAATGATATATGTGAATTGTACGACGGTTTGGAATTTTATTAGATGAAATTTAACTTGATGAACTGCCGATAATCGTGATAAAATTATAAAAGAAACAAAATTGGAACGATCCTTTACTTATGTATATTCACAAATAAGTTTGCAGACAAAAATATCGATTGCAATATCGTAGAATATGCCTGCGAAATTGATGACGTTATCGAAAATTGTCGGAAAAATGGATAGTAAAACGGAAAATATATAATTTCTATATCGATAAAACATTTTTTTTCTGTTTTTTTGATAAAGAACAGTCTTTGGTTTCGCAAGTAAGAACAAATCGCTGCTGATTTTGGAAAGAATATCGAAAAACTATCGAGAGCGACATCTAAAGAAATATTATAAAATACCAAAAAGTAATGTACAATGTAATGTAATGTAATGTATATCGATATCGATGAAATAAAATGAAAACAAAACAGAACTGAAGCTATCCTTTACTAATGCACTTTTAGAAAAAGTTCAACATCCACAAAAAAATAAACAAATATTGCGATATCAAGAAATATATCTACAAAAAAATTATATCGGTGTTGCTTTCGAGAACTATCGCACTAATGCACGGTAATAAATCGTTTCTGTATCGATAAGACTGCGTTTTTGGTTTCGATATCATTGAGAGTATCGGTGATGATAGTGATAGTTTCAAAATGACTCCGCTACAGCTCATAGGGCTAATTGACATAAAATCTTGTTTCAAACTTCATTTTCACGGCTAATTAGCCATCTGGTGCCCAGACTTCAATCGAATCGATTGGATCATAAATTATGCCGCGCGTCCTTGTTCAAGCAGTGGAAAATTTGCCATTGCATGGAGTGCGTACTGCAAACGATCAGTGGCTAAGCCGAATTCGCCGCTGCTGGAAGGGTAACGGAGGCTATTGCGAATATGGTATTCTACAGTCTTTTACGATCAGCTTTCACAATAAATGGACAAAAAAAATTTCTGAGTAGTATATTCACTATTTTTAGGTTTACTAACAAACCCCATATCCAAAGCAATTGCTAAAGAGTTGAAGAAGGGTAATAGGAGAAAAATATCCAATAATAAATTTCCAACGACAACAACCAAAAGTCTACCAACAAAGTGTTAATAAGTAGGAGAAGAAGAACTGACCTTTGTACTTCACAAGCAGGCTCACGCCTATTTTTACACACACTCACTCAAACTCTGTACGTCTTAGTATAACATTGCAACAGTGCTTGACCTATCTCTCTCTCAAACCCCCCCCCCGCCCCCCTCCCTTACCCCCTCTCTTTAGCCTACACCAAACAACCTTAATACCCAAGGTACGCAATAAATGCAGTGAAATTAAAGTGCAGTCAAACAAGAAAGAAGAACAACAACAACAAAAACAATAACATTTGTTCCATTCAGTTGGTTGTCGTAATAAGAATTTTGGTTGGAGCGCAAGAAGTTAAAGAAGCATAGAAAATGCAACACCAGTAACAACTTGGAAGAAAAGCCTCCCATAATGCAAAGAAATTATTATAGTTAGTTTGTTGCTGTTATCGTTTTTTTGGTTTTTGTTGTGCAACATGGCGCTGTTGCATAGTTAATGGCGCGGAAACAAGGCAACAAACCAAAGAAGCGATCTGGTTGTCCAGCAAGTATTTAGGTGGATAAATGGGAGTAGTTGTAGCAGGTGGAGGAGGAGGAGGAATAGGGATATTGGTAATGCAATTGGTGGGGCAGAGTGAAGCGCACAAATGTATAAAATTGCGTTGGTATAAAGTGCCAAAGCTCACGCCGTGGTGCCTTCTTCATATTCAAGCACTCGTGTTTACTAGTCAGCAACATTTTCCTGTAGAATGAGGTTATGTAACATAAGTCGCCTCTTGTCGCCACGTTTATATAGATAGAGAGTGTGTTATTAAAAAGCTAATAAATTGTAATATGATTTAAACTGGGGCATGTTTACAATTAAAATGTTGGAAAAAGTGTACATAAATATTGTTGCAATGTGCGTGTGATTTTGTGTGTGTGTGTGTGTGTGCCGGTAGTGCAGGATATCGAGTGTGTGCACACACTTTAATGGGAAGTGGTTTTAATTAAATTGTATTAATAGAGTAGACTAGGATTTTTGTAAGGCGAAGCAGGTGCTTGTGCTTAGACTATGTGCTAGATTCTGAAACGGAGAAAGGAGTACATTTCCATTTTCGATGGAGAAGAGTACAATTTTTTGTGCAATTTATTGTTACAAATCACCATTAATTAGGTACAAACAAACAATATATCTTAGAAACCTTTTTCAAAGCAACAATAAAAGTTTAAAATAAATAACTAAATTCTACAAAAGAATTCCAGACCGAGATTTTCAGAAGATATGTAATAAGGTAACCGACGAAGACTTGCGTGCCGCTTGCCCACATCACAATAACCCAACTTCGCTCTGGCTATTGCAGTAGGCTAAACTCATACCTGAGCAGAATTAATGAGGATGTGCCCAGCCAATGCCCGGCATGTGGAGAGTCGCCACAAGACTCTCGGCACCCCTTCACATGCCCTAAGAACCCCACCCAGCTGACACCCCTGTCCTTATTGACAGACCATGTTGAAGTCGCACACTTCCTGGGCCTCTCCTTAGCTGAAACGGACGACAACGTTGACGGATGAACCGACCCGAGCGGGGATTAGTAGCCGCTACAACAACAACAACAACAACATGGTCCTTTTGCAAACATTTGCGGTCTTAGAGAATCACTATAGATTACCTAAAATTTAGGCTTTCGAATTATTCCAAATAAGTTGACCATATTTAAAATTTAAGTTAAAAATTTATAGATACATAAAATTAGTAGTCGAAACTTGCGGATAGTTAGCGAGCTATAAAAATTTATGGGATTATCGAAATTATCCATATTTATTTAATAGCATTCTCTATAGAGTTAACGAAATTTATCAAGTTATCGTAATGCATCGAGTTCTATTTAATTATCGAGATAACGAAATTTAACGATTTACTCAAGTTTATGGAATTTTCAAAATATATCGAGGTTTCGAAATTTCAAGGTTATAAAGTTGATGGAGTTATCACTGCTTATCGCACTTTATCGTGTTACCAGAGTCTAACGAGTTATCGAAATTTGTTGATAGCTTTCGAAAAACGTGGAGCTATCAAAATCAACCGAGTTATAGAAATTTATAGAGGTAACAAAAGTTTGTCGAGTTATCGATTTATATCGAGATATGTACATTTTTGAATTATTGAAATTTGTCTTGCCCTCGTAGCGCACAAATTTTGAAATTTATCGAAAATTAGTCGAGCTATCGAATTTGGTTGAGTTTTCGGATTTTAATGTCATTGAATTATCGATATGTTTCAAATGATCGACATTTATCGCCAAACTGGAATGTATCGATTCAATTCCAAGTCCTGCCAAAGTCCTCCAAATACCTTTAAATATATCAAAAAATTTAGTCACTTTTTAGTTCCAAAGCACGACATTTATCGCTAATGTTGATGCCAGATAAAACTTTTGTAGCTTTGCGTGACAACTTTATAACTTTGCCAGCAAAGCGCCAGACGCAAAAGCTATGCCACAATGAACGCCAAGAAAACAATTTTATACCGCTTTTTTACTCTTCAAAGTTGCTGTGGATTTTATATATTTTGCTTTAAAATTATCAGCAATGTAATTAAGTTTTATGTTTCTGCATGAAAACTAGAATTTGGACGAAACAAAATAAATATTAAACCAGCGGATTGTCAAAGCGCACAAAAAGATGGTAGTTGGCCATCTTTTCGCTTCGCGCTGCAGCTTCAACGATTTATGTGGCATGCTTTGTGCATTTTCATACAATTCATCTTATTTGTCAAAGCGAATCTGTCACGTAAAGCGAAGCAAAAGTTTTATGTGGCATCAGCTTAATTAATTTTGTACTTTATAAGTTAAATGACGTGCTAGGTAAGAAAACCTCTCCAAGGATCTTAAAAACCTAGAAAAAAATCGAATTTCGACAACAACGGGCACTCCTAGTATCTATTATTAGGCGGTTAACTATAGAAATACTTACAGAATCTCATCACATTAAACGAGCGATTCTTGTATACTTAGTACTCATATTTCCATAAGGTTCTTGGAAAAGGCTCTAACGATTTTGTATTCGAAATTAGTTAAAAATTAATTAAAACATCCTAATTTGGGTATCAAAGCGAAGTTAATTTAAAGGTTTCTAATTCTAAAATATTTTAATAGGATTGCCACCTATTTTGAATGGCATATTTATTTAATTTTTTGTTTAGAAAAAAAAGTTAAAATACTACTATTCAAGGGGTTCCTAAACATTGCTTGCACTATAAACGAAATGTTTTCCCTTAGGATAATAGTGCAAAGTTGCCACTTATTTTCGATTCTACAGAATTTATCTAAAACGTCGCAATATGGATATCAAAAGAAAGGTATTATTGAGAACTTTGGTCCGAAAATATTTTCGGTCACGGTTGCCACGCTTCTATGTTATAAAAAATGTTCATTTTGTTAATTTCAATCAGCATTTTTTTGTATGTATGCACAGAACATACCCGATCAAGATGTGTACTGTTCATTTCAGCGTATTTCGGAATAGGGTTGCCATCTAAATTTTAGAAAAAGAAATTTACTTAATAGATATCGAAATCCAAATTTTTTTTATTTCCAAAATATTATTTTAAAGCTATCCAAATGACCAGTATTTGATATCCAAACCTTGAGAACTTTAGAAAGTATATGCACTCTAGGCAAGGCTCGATCAACCTGGTACTTCTCTGTGAAGCAACACAAAAATTTTAACTTCAAAGTATGTATGTACGTACAATGTACATTAGCGTGGGCCTAGAATCCGCTTTTTTAGAATTTTGATTGGTAATAGCAATAATATGGTCCATTATGCTCTAAAAAATATCTGTGTGAAATGTGAAAATTTTCCTATCCTAGGCTCGACCAAGTCCATCAAATTTCAAGTACTAAAAAATTTTTTTTTTTAGCTAACTTCGATTCTTTACAAAAAAAGTCCATATATATAAATGCCTATTTTTCTTCAATGCCACGTTGCTTCTTCGGGACGAAGAAAGATCGAGACATTTATTCCCCACTTCAACAAAAATAGTAACTTTGTAAGTACTTGATTTTGCAGAGCCTTCTATTTGTATTAAAATATATTGTCGTATTCAACTACTTTTTTAATATTGAAGTTTTGAGTGTATTTACAGTGCAATAAAATAATATAACTACATTTTTTTTCGAAAATACGTTAATTTGAGGAATTGAGCATTGATTCATCAAGCATTCCATGTTCAATAAGTTACTCTATAATTGGACACAAAGTTTCACTTACTCATGGAATACCCCATATGTATAAATAGTATATTCGCTTACATTAAGGAAAGTAAATTTTTCCTTCGAATTTTATATGTATCTACTTGCTACATTTCCCTACTTTTCTTTCCACGCTTGTTGAGCAACGTCACGCCTGCCCACGATTCGATTGCATTTCTTCGCCATTTTTATTTGACATTTACCAATTGGTACTTCACTCAAGCGTGTGAGTATGTGAGCACATAAAGGCAAATGGTGTGTGTGTGTGTGTGTGTGTCTGCATGAAATTGTATACTCGTATCGGGCGAGTAAACAAAGTTGTTGCATAAAAATTGCATTTTGTGCTTAAGAATTCTCCGAAAATGTAGCAAACAAATATATAAATAAATAAATAAACATTTCGTTATGGACAGATATGTAAGTGAGTGTTACACATGCATACACAAACACACTGGCATATACAAAGTAACAGCAAGGACTAGCAGTAGGTTAAAAAATTGTATTTCATATACTTGCCGTTGCATTAGTGAACCTGCAAATCCCCTCCCCCCCGCCCCCCCTCACTCCAATTTTCACCATAGCAGTAAGAGTGTGTAGCAGCAAAGTAGTAAGAGATGTAGAGGTAAAAAAAAAAATAGTCAGCAGTACGCCATGTGTGACACTGGCCATATTGTCCAAGACATGTAGGCTAAGTGAAACTGTTGAAGTGGCGAGTTAGTAGTAAGCCATCGTAGTGCAGCGAGTTGAAAAAGAGCAGTGCGCTAGAGTGCGAAGGGGGGGGGGGGGCAAAAGAAACTCGTTCAAATTGCCATTTGCTCGTGTACAAATTTAAAAAATTGCGAAAATGCCAACGTTTCGCCAGCACAGAGTCTTTTGCTTTTGCAGCACTTTGCCAGCAGCAGCAGCTCGATGCCTACAGTCAGCCTGACGGCCAGTTGCAGTGCAGTCGATGGCTGATGGTGTTGCAATAGTTAATACTATGTACATCAACAACACCAACAGTCAACGTTGTCCCATTGACAGCTAAAAATATGTTGTCGTGGCCATGGCTGCATTTCAAAGTGAAAGTTATACCCCCGATTTTAGCATGCTCCGCATTTCGCTGCCAACTCGTTTGGACTGATTTTTGATTGCGAAGCTTTTGCTTAGCTTTTCACTAGGCTTTTTATTTTGTCTTTTTGTTTTCTTACTCGTATACCCAATTTTTTTCGTTGTCCTAATTGCATTTAGCTTGCCACAAACCGCAATGGAAAATCTGCTGCGGATGACTGCGATTGCACATTCGCTACTCTCTTCGCATTCGAATGAAACAGCTTGTCGGTTTCCATTGACCGCTTTAATATCTAGTTTCGTTTTAAGCAGAGCATTTCTTATTAAAATTGATTCAAATTTAATTTCGATGAAAGTTGCAAGTATTCGTGTTTACGCTCTAAATTTCATGACTGTGAAATAAAATGCAGGACATTTATTTCCGTTTATTTAGTGAAGCTAAATATGGATTTAAGCTTATTTAAATATTCGACAAATTATTCTGAAAAATACAGGGTGGCTCCGATTCTACACTGATGGCAATATCCATGTACTACTCTGTGGTAAATTCTGTAAACATCTGCTTTGGAGAGAGTACTTAGATTTAGGGGAACTCGATCACCGATCAAAATACGTACTACTCTTCATGAATAAATATACAATTTCTTAGCAGAAAACTTGTGAAATTTAAGTTAGGTTTCTTGTAGTCATGAAAATGAAATGGTTAGAAGCGACACCTGACAAGGAAAGCTATCGAGGCGTTAGACACAAAGGTAACGCTTGCTCTAAGCAGCCCCTGTCTGGTGATTCTGGAAATGAAATGTCGAATTCATAATCAGAATTCCCATACAGTCACTAATACTTATAAAATGGAAGGCTTGGTTTTCCTGTAATTCTAGAGATCAACAGGAAAAACGTTTTTCGGAAAGTGACATAGAGCCTTTCTTGGAACTCTCGGCAGCAACTCTCTCTTTACTGGAATTCTGAGCAGAGCCATTCTTGTTATTCTATACCAACTCTTTTTAAAATTACCTGGACCGGTCGTTTCTATGTGTATGCCTTTTCCTACATATCTGTTTATTTTGCGAGTAAATTTTTAAGATAAGATGGTGAAGGAGCCACGCTTCCTCACTTGAAACAAATGGTTTAAACTGTCCTTTGCATTCAAGTCACCACAGCCAGTGGTGGATCCAGCGGGGGCGGGGAGGGGGTTTTGGCCGTTAAACTACGTGTCAGTCAGTGGCGGCCCCACGGGGGGTGTTTTAATACATAGACGCCATATTATACATACATATGCGCCATATTAAAATACCCGCCGTGGGTCCGCCACTGACTGACACGTAGTTTAACCCCCAAAGCCCCCCCCCAGGATCCGCCACTGACCACAGAAAATGTGGGAAGATAATTTCCCGAATCCATTTGAATAGAACAACAAATGAAATTCCAGAAATTTCAGAACTCACTGGTACTTCAAGAACTAAAGATTTCTTTTCAAAAAATTCTTCAGGAGGTACTAAATTTTAGGTATCGCATCAAATTATCAAAAAAAAAAATAAAAAATAGCAAAGCAATTTACGACAAATAAGGAAATTAAGTTTCAGTTGGATGAACATATAGGATATTTTTTAAGAGAGTTGCCACTTTTTTCAAAAGTTAAAATCATTTAGTTAAACAAAATATTACGACAGTGTCAACTAAAAAGTTTCCAAAAACAATTTATTTTAAAAATATTTTAATATGGGTATGAAGAAAAAGAGGTTAAAGAAGGCTTTATTTTGCAGAGAGTTGCCATCTGGATTCAAATTAAAATTAATTTAATTTACAAGTCAAACGAAATATTTTAATATACAAGGTAATTGTCAATCGAAAAGAATTTTAAACTTTATTATTATTATTATTTTTTGAAGTGTCAAAGAAAAAGGTTCCAAAAACAATTTATTTTGAAAGTGTAATATTTAAAGAGAGTTGCCACCTGTTCAAGAAGTTAAAATCAAATTAAGAAACAAGTTGCATAAATCAAATATTTTAATATACATGAGTACCAAACGAAAGGGGTTTTATAAAGCTTATTTCCAAAAAAAAAATACGTTAAGAGGTTGCCATCTGTTGGGAGATTCAAAATTAGGTAATTTAAATAACAAGTTAAACCATTCTGCCGGAAACGGGTTCAAGTTTTTGAAAAAAAAATTCGCTTACATTATTTTGGCGGTTAGGGCTCGATATGTGTAACCGCCAATCTATTTTTAATATTAAACGAAACAAACATTTCAATATGGGTTTCAAACAAGAGAAATTTAACTTTATTTTTAAAGTATTTTTGAAGAGTGTTGCCACATGTTCAAAAAGTTAATGTCAAAATAATTGACGAGTTAAATCAAATATTTTAATATGGGTATGAAGAAAAAGAGGTTAAAGAAGGCTTTATTTTGCAGAGAGTTGCCATCTGGATTCAAATTAAAATTAATTTAATTTACAAGTTAAACGAAATATTTTAATATACAAACTAATTGTCAATCGAAAAGAATTTCAAACTTTATTATTATTATTATTTTTTGAAGGGAAATGCCACCGGTTTATAAAGCCAAAATAAACTTAATTAACAAGCTAAATAAAATATTTTAGTGTGGTTATCAAAGTATAGATGCTTAGAAAGCCTTACTTCAAAAATATTTTGAAAGAGGGCTACCATCTGTTTTGTAATTCGAAATCCATTTAATTGACAAGTTAAATGAAATATTTTTATACGGATTTCAAACGAGAGATGTTTACGTAAGATTTATTTCTAAAGTACTTTTTAAGATGGTTACCACCAGTGATTTAAATGTTCGATTATAATATAGTTTATATTTTTTCGTTCTGTCCGATTTGATTTCACGGTCTCGAAAATGTCAAATATTTAAAAAATTTTTACATGTGAAACCATTTTCCATTAAAAAAAAAAACAAGAGATTGAATAGCAGCTTTTGAAACAATTTTTATTTTTTCAAATTTCATTTTTTTATTTTTTATTTTTTGTATTGCACATGGCAATCTTTGATTTAGAAGAAAAAAATCAGAACAATTTTTGAAAATTTCGATACCGAAAGTAACAAAAAAATTTACGCAAATGTTGTTTTTGTTCCAATGCTTCAAATTTACCATTTATAAAAAAAAAAAAAAAACATAACACTACTTTCAATACTGTGGCAATACCTTTAATTCAAGACCATATTTCAAAACCATCACATTATTTCTGCTCAACAATCGGCTTTATGCCCGCAATCGAAATTTTTCATCACCTTTGACCTCAAACGAACCGAAAATAAAAACACAAGTAAGAAAGGCTAAGTTCGGGCGGAGCCGAACATTAAATACCCGGCGCAAGTATTAAATATATGTTTTTTCACCCTTCCGAAACCTTCCGCTAGATGGTAAGCCGAGTTGTAACAATTTTGAGTAAATTAGCGTCCTTCAATTTCGAAATATTGAAGTTTCAAGCAATTCTTAAATTTACCGTTATATGAGAATCGGCCGTTATATTAGTCCGATTTCAATAATTTTCAACGTTTTGCTTACACGTGGCAAGTACAATAACCATACCGAGTTTGGTACAAATTGGTAGAACGGTTACCGGTATACTTATATGTGATCATAAGTGGGCGGTGCCACTCCCATTTTCCAAAATTTTACCATAAACGCATTTCTTGGTAAAGAATTGTTGCAACCATCAATTTTGAAAAAATGAGCTTCAATATTTAGTGATTTATCGAAGATTTTGTATTTCTCTAAATTACCGTTATATGGGATGTGGGCGTGGTTATTGTCCGATTTTAAAAAGTTTCGGCGGTTTTTTATGCTGTACCAAGGCCAACAACTGTGCCAAGTTTGGAAGAAATTGGTGTAGCGGTTACCAAGATATACACATGTAACCATAAGTGGGCGTGGCTATGCCCATTTTCCAAGAATTTATAATATTCTTATTTTTCGTCTAAAACTTATTATAAATATCAATTTTGACTGAATAATCTCCAGTAGTTACTAAAATATTGCAGTTTTCATATTTCTGAAAATTACCGTTATATGGGAAATAGGCGTGGTTATTGAGCGATTTTAAAAATTTTCGGCCATTTGGTATGTTATGCGAAGGCCAACAACTGTGCCAAGTTTGGAAGAAATTGGGGCAGCGGTTACCAAGATATACACATGTAACCATAAGTGGGCGTGGCTACGCCCATTTTCCAAAAATTTATAATATTCTTATTTTTCGTCTAAAAATTATTGTAAATATCAATTTTGAGTGAATTATCTTCAGTAGTTACTAAAATATCGCAGTTTTCGTATTTCTAGAAATTACCGTTATATGGGAAGTGGGCGTGGTTAAAGTCCGATTTCGCCCATTTTCAATACCAACCTACCTTGGATTAAGGGAAACCTACATACCAAATTTCGTTGAGATATCTCAATTTTTGCTCGAGTTATCGTGTACACGGACAGACGGACAGACGGACAGACGGACAGACGGACGGACAGACAGACATGGCTTACTCGATTTCTTTTTTCATCCTGATCATTTATGTATACATTTGTCTATATCTATCTCGATTCGTTTTGGCTGTTACAAACAACCGTTATGTGAACAAAATTAATATACCCTTGTGCACAAGTGCGCTCGGGTATAACAAGAATACAGCATACAAACAAAACAGAAAATAGAAAACAAGTCATAAAGGTACGAAGTTATTCTAAAAACAGCAAATTACATAAAGAATGCAAAGCACTCAAAACAGTTGAAGGAAGACTGCAGAGCAGTTTGGAATTTCAGAATTTCAGGTAGTTTGCTAATATGCACGTATGTATGTATGTACTACCACACAAGCATACATACAGATACACTCGCACATATATATATATACATGCATATATTCTCATGCTTTTAGTAGCGCTTGAATTTCAATTTCTTCTCATTTTGCTGCAGACCCACACACTTCATCATCATTTACTCACCCACTGACAATTGCAGCAACTTTATTGCGTATGAATGTGTAGCATACTTTTCACAGAGTTTACGGGCAGCTGCAGGAATTGTTTCGTCACGTTAGAGAGGAGTAAGGAGCGTAGGTTGCAATTTTAAAAAAAGCAAAAATATTTTTATTTATTTTTTTACTTAAGAAAATAACGACAAGAGCAACGTTGGTATGAATAAAATGCAACAAATGAGCGAAAACTAAAACTAAAATAAAATACCAAAAGAAGAAGAAGAATGTGTGTGTGTGTGGCACAAAAGTTTCAAAATAATGCAGAGCACGTCAAAATCGCATTCAGTGCGCTTTTGCTTGTTTGCAAGCGGTTTTTAGTTATTGGTATTCCTTGCATTTTTTCTTTGTTTCTTGCGCATTTTATTCGTCAGCATCACCTTAATGGCTGCTTCGCACACGAGCGCACCAGTAAGCAAATGTTGCAGCAGCTGTGGGGTAACAACAAGGCGCGGGTGTTGTTGCTGTCGCGAATTGCCGGCAACTCACATTGAGCCATTATTTTCGATGGACGTTAAAAGCGTTGCTGTGGTGGGTGGCGTAAGTGTAGACAGTCGTAAAATGAAATCACTGTATTGAGGTTGGCGCGGTGCTGCAGAGCGATTTGTTGATTTTGGTATTTTTTTTAAATTGTCGTACTTTTTTTTAGTTTTTTTTTTTTTTTTTTTAGCAGCAAAAGAGGAGCATTCAATTGCCGATATTCAATTGCATTAAATGCTACTTTACCCCCACTTCAACTGCACTTGTCTCCACACTGTCCTATGCAGTAGCAGCAGCCTGAAGCAAGCAGCATACGTATCCAATGGCTATCCGTTCCATTTGTTATCAATTTTCCACTTAGTCTTTGGTCATGTTTGTTCTATAGCTTTTACGTGCTTTTGCACTTTCCTAGCTTTTAATATGCAATTTCGTTATTGAGTAAAAAGCAGAGATGATGTGGGAGAAAATTTGGGACATTTGAGTGGTCATTAATGCTTTTTTTGGTATTAAAAATTGCATAAAAATTGCATGATCCACAGCTCTCGCTACAGTATTTAATTACAGCATGCCACCAATGGGAACGTATTGTGGCCGCATGTGGCTGGGGAAGAAGTGGTGGTGCTACGGAAATGAAGAATGAAAAGGAAAAGCAGAAAAATTGTAGCTGAATGGCACATAAATATTATCCAAATTCAATCAATCAAAAATGCAAACAACAATTTGGAATAACTACTGTATTTCGTTGACTCAATGTATAGTCGAAATTAGTTAGGTGGGTGTATTTTAATCTCTAAAAAGTTTGCGAAACAATGTTAATGGTTTAAGGGTTGAAATTAATTCATTACATACCTCTTACTCAATTCTACAACATGGTGATATCTTAATAGAATCTTGTGAAAAGCTTAAATGTACCAGCAGGGACCGTAACAGTTATACATTTTATTAAAAAAATCGCTCTTTAACAATTATTTTTGACTTTTGTTTAATTACTCCTTAAATAGCCATTATTTCTGACTTTTATTTTATAAATCCAAAATAACAATTATTTTTGATTTCTATCTAAATAATCTGCAAATAAAAGTTATTTCTGATTTTTAAATTATATGTCTTAGATAACAGTTATCGAAGTCATAAATATAAATCAGTCACTGACCTTTGTTTTTTAAATCATATTTGTAACTTTTATATGAATGATTTAGAAAATAAAAGTCCGTGACTGATTTATATTGATGACTTTTAAAAGTAAAAGTCACTGACTAATTTTTATTGATGACTTCTATAAATAAAAGTCATGAATAACTGTTATCTAAGACATATAATATAAAAATCAAAAACAATCGTTATTTTTTTAATTTTGCATAAAAATTGCAAATAAAAATTTATTTTCAAATTTGAATCTCGGTGAAAAAAGAAATGGATTGGTATGTATTACTCAGTTGTAGAACAGTTCCTTCTTAGGGAATTTTTCCATGACAGTTTTCATCAATAGCTGTTATGTTCGGTCCCTGTGTACCAGTGCTGCCGAAATTACCGCACTAGGAGTTTTTTACTATTATTTTGGCATTTATACTCCCGTACTCCTAAAAGATCGATTATACTACTATTTTGCGAGTAAGCAAATTATTTTATTAAACTTTATAAAGTGACTAACACAGCTGGGAAGGCTGCGGCCAGAGGTTTTCTTATAATCACTCTCTCCTCCCCTCGAAACAGCTTAGCTTCATTAGAGCACTACGGTTGGGCGTTGTGTTATGATGAACTCTGAGAGCACAATATTTATAAGGTCGCTGTGCACATCCTCCAACAAATGCAAACTAATCTAACTCAAAATATCGCGCATGGAACAATACTAAAACACTTTTTGCTGGAATGGTTTGCGATCAAACTTTCCTTTTACCATGACTTCCATTCAATTTAATTGAATTAATTACATATTAAATTTTAAATTTTAAAGATGTGGTAACCCACTTAAAAAAAAAAATTCAAACTACAACCTACCTAAACATTTGCGCCTGACACTAACGTTGTGGATACATATTTTACCTTAATTCAAGTAGTATTTGATTTTTCAAACAGATGGCAACCTTCCAACTTGTACACTGAGGGAAATAATGCATAGTAAAAATGAATACTTTATATTTGATTATCGTTTGAAAATGTTCGAATCTAAAAATAATATTTTCATACAAAGTTTACTACGCACGTATTTGACTGTTCACATCTGAGTATATATGTATATGAGTATACATACGCACCCCAAGCATGCAGAGCGCCGCTCTGAGAGCGGTGACAACACACACATGCATACATAGTACAAATCGCGTGCTGTGGTGTTGATGGATATTCAACATTTGAAAGCAAATTTATATGGCAGGGTGTAGCTGAGTGCGCAAAGATGCATGCCACAATTTGTTGATTTCCTGAGATAGATGGTCAGGGTTCGAATTCCACTGCAGGCAACATGCAACATGCAAGCTAAATATTTTTTTTTTTAGTTTTTGCCTTGATTATTCACTTCACGGATGCTTTTTCAGAACGAACGCGGTCATTTTAACATGCGCGTAATTGAATAGAATATTTACCAATACACAGTACTTTCGTTGACGTTTATAGTAAGATCAATTACGTTTCTATTTGATTTTAAAATTTTTTTCCCTCAGTGTAGTTTAGAAATAACACCTTTTCTAAACCATTTCATGGAAATAGTTTTGTAATAATTTATCTAACTTATAGATAATGTTAGTTGAATTTAGGTAATTTTTAATCTGGGGGCAACCCTCTTGAAATACCCCAAAGTTATATAAATGTTCAAACTCAGTATTTCTTAATACTATTTCGTTTTACACAAATATTTTAATACTTCATAAAACTTGTGTATAATTTTATTGAATTCGACTTTTCAAACTGCTAGCAGCTCTATTAAATAATTTTTTAAATGCTCCCAAAAAAATATGTTTTTTACTATTATGTTTTTTTTTTATAAGAGTTTCCGCATAATTCTTGAAAGTTTCTGCTGTAATTGAACGGGTATGCTGGCATACTAGAATTTTTTAAATTTGTTCGTCTTTTTTCTCAAGCTTCGACCCACCAGTGAAGAATTTCACCCTTCCCCTTCTACACCCTGAAAAGCTGCTTGAAGCTATTTCCGAGACCTATTGACTTAGGACAAAACATGATCATCAACCCGTGCTGTTCAGGATGGCGTTAAACGTGTCGAAGTAATCCCCGGTGCACCAACCGATACTTAAAGCCAATGAGAGCAGTCCGTGGGAAGCACTCAGCTGTCTAAAATTTCTTTTGGCGAGAGATATCACCTCCCTCTAACCATTGACTTCCTACAGCTATTTAAAGAAATTGATGCCATCTTCACTTTTTCCTCAATGTTTGGTTGTCACAAGGGCCTCCGATCTGTGATCAAATATTTCGTTAACTCTATAAGAAATCTGCTGGCTAACTGTTCTTAGTAAAAATAAACCGTCCTGCTTTGCTAGGATTGACACCAAGGCCACTTTTATCTGCCCATTTAGACCCCAGCTTATGGTAATCTTAAGTCAGATCTTATAAAGTATTCAGAGATCTACCCTTAACCATAAATGCTTCGTCATCCGTGTAAGTAATCACCAAATAGCAGCACTTCTCTAGTCCTCCTAGCAAGTTATTTACGACCACTATTCAGAGCTGAGGTGAGAGCACACCATATGGACCAGATCGAGCCCTGGATTAGTCTAATGCAGTAGGTTTCAACTCCAAGTTTACCTAGTAATTTGACTACTTTCCCCGGCAAGTCGTTGATGAAAAGCCCCCTTGATGTCGAGAATTGCATACAATTATAGGCAGGTCGGTCTAAATATACCTTCCCTTATTATAGGCATTCAGAGCTTTAAATAGACCATCGCGTCCAGCGTCTTCAGCTGAAACGAAGATAGACTGATTGACCTGAGGTCCTAATGTAAAACTTGAGAGCTCTTTCTAGCCTTCCATATAAACTGGACCAACCTGTTGACGCTCCATGCTCTGGGTTTATAAGTACTCAATGCTCTCGAAATTTGCATGTAGGTAAATGGCACCCAACCTTCACGAAACCTTCGCATGCGGTTCTCATTATCTTTAATAGTCCAGTTTCCTGCCTCCTTTCTCAGCTAGTGCATGGAAGAATGACAACCCTCTGCGCTTTTGCAGAAGGTTCTTGTATATTTCCAAAGCTTCTATGCTTGACGTCCTCATATCAGAAAGCCCCACTATCCACCTGCTGAACTTCTCTCTGCCTTAACGGAATCTCAACAGGTGACAGCAGGGACAAGGCTATGCAGTCTAGTTTTTACTTTTACTTCTACGCCTCCTGCGCTTCAATTAAACACCTTCAGTAGCTTTAAGAAAACCTAATACTATAATTAGTAAAAGATATTATCGCGAGTGCAAGTAATAGAACTTAAGAAAATATGTTTTGAGAATGCGGCGCACGTTTTTAATTTTTTACTTCAGCGTAATATTGCAGTTGTTGATTATTTTGCCGTTGCTGTTTCTGCCACAAATAAGTGGTTCGAGGTGCAGCCGGTTGCGCGTGAGATACGCTAAAACACGGCGTTGCAAAGTCAAAGGATTGACTTTCTGGCTGCCTTTTTTGTTTTTTTTTCTTCACTTTTGTGACTCTTTTCATCTTTTTACCATCGCAAAAGCGGTATTTTTTCCGAAGCCGAAAGGAATTTTTCTGCTGTTCATTGTTATTGTTATCTCTCTACATTTACTGCGTGACATTACAACTGCCAATTCGAGCATTGCCAAGCCATGGCAGACAACGGCTTACAACTCTGTCGGCAACTTTGCGGATTTCTTTTATCGCTCGTTTCTTTTTTTTCTACCATTTTTGCCTTGTTTTCTATTATCCTATATTTCTTTTTGTAGTTTGCCATTACCACGCCCGTACACGTTGACAAGCCCACACTGCTCCTTGCTGCCCCCCTGCATAGCACCTGAAATGTAGCAAGCAATCACTTGCGTATTTATACCCTGCCACCGCCACCGTTCGGCCGGCTTGTCGCCAACGAAGGCATCGACGGCTGCTGCCAGCAGCTATAGTCACACTTTTTAATAATTCCCTTATAGCACTCTTTTATTTCACATTTTGCTTTCGCAT
The DNA here is from genome assembly GCF_013731165.1 of Rhagoletis pomonella. NCBI lineage: Eukaryota > Metazoa > Arthropoda > Insecta > Diptera > Tephritidae > Rhagoletis > Rhagoletis pomonella. Next base: position 75,365,057 of record NW_023458557.1, read on the forward strand.
TTTCAACTTCCTGCCCTCCTACCTGGCATGCTTTTGCTGATACTTTGCCTGACTTCCTGTCTTCTCCTCCCTGAAGTGGCTGGGTGATAACCCAAAGGACGATTGCATTTCCCTGCAGCATGGCAATTGGCAAGTGGGATGTGCATGCTGCGCAAAAGGCGTTGAAGGTGCTGCCATTGGTAATGGGGTGAATGACAATAAAGATAAAATAACAACAAGAACAACATCAAGAGGGCAGCTCGATTAACAAGAAGCAAGAAATTTCAATTTATCTCGACAAAGTCTACAGCGTCAAAGGGAGAAGAAGGAAGTGTGGATGATGAGCAATATTGAAACTGTTCATAATACAGATGATTACTATCTTAATCATTATGATCTTTACTATTATTATTACTACTTTTTTCATTGAGCTGGCAAGTGCATTGTTGATGATATCAACAATCCGATTTAATTTTTTTATTTTCTTTTGTTGTATTTGACACTGTCTGTCAAGTGATGCGCGCATTTCAATCGATTACACGTTGATTTATGGGTCAAGGAGATCCAAAGTGACTACAAATAGAGTGTGGAGTTTCTTCGAATAGAGTTACTTTCTTATTAACGAGCAAGGAAATCGGTGTTGCAACGAGTACATTTGATTACAAAGCAAATTTTGTGAATTTAAAATAAATATTGTTATTAAATCGGGAATAGTCGCGCTGCGACCTAGGCAGATCTATTGTGCTTCACCCTAATCGTAATCACTCCATCCTTAGGCTATTTGAGAAGTTAAGCAATTTGGAGGATGGCATGTTCCAAATTTTTGATGAAGAAGACAATCGTTGCCAAAGATGTATCAGTCTGCTATTCATGATACGTGGGCATTCACATAGAATATGCTGTGGAGTTTCCTCTGCTAGCCCACAAAACCTGTAGTCCGTCTCCAGAGAAGGCCCCATTTTATTCAAATGATACCTTAACTTGCAGTGTCTAGTCAGGTAGCCAGTAAGAGTTCTAAGGCTCACCCAGCTAAGTTCAAGGAGCCTTTTGGAGTTCATCTTGGAAGGAGTTATGAATCTATGTGATTGTCTCATTCCCTTTGACTTCCAGCAATCTGAGCTCCTAAGTAGCTCTGCGGTGTATCCTTTAGATTTATCGCAGAAGGGCTCGGAACAATGCCAGAGCCTAAGAGTACAACAAAGTAGCAGTTTGATAGAATAGCCGAATGTAATGTTAAGTATAGGAATAAAACTGTATCTGAGTACAGTGAAACCTCGATATAACGAAGTTCAGAGGGTTGGAAAAATGCTGCGTTATTATTATAGTTTCGTTATATTTCAGTGGAATTTTAGTAGTAAAACAATTAAGTGACTTCAGAAAATTTGTCTTTTAATAAAATTTTATATTTTTATTAAGTAAGCTCCTTTTAAAAGAGCATCTTAAATTGTACCTAGTTAGCTAGTTAATCTTCAAAATATTTATTTAAGAAATTAAATATTGCATTGAAGGGAAAATGGTTAATAAAATGCCACAAATTTATGGAATATCAAAACCTTGACACAACGAAAAATGCGAATTAAAAAAAATAGAGGTGCGCCTGGGCCACAATGGAGAAGTGAAACTTATTAGTTTGTCCCATAACCAATAGTAGTAGTATATGTATAGTATGTATATGTATATGTAGTGTTCGTGAAATATCGATTGCAAATTCGATAAAATTGTCGACAACAAAATCGATAAAAATATCTATAAAAAACCCGATAAAAATATTGAAAACAAAATGGACAAAAATATCGATAAAAATATTGATGATATGAATATATATGCATACATATGTATGTCATACAATTAAATTAACAGATAAAAATATTATGCAGAATTTATGACAGCATCTACCACTGTTGTTTACCTACACCCAAAAACAGCACAATTTAACTTGTAATTCCTTTTGTAATTTTTTTTACCCAAATCTCAAGCTGCTTCTTTTGCATTTGATGCTTCCTTTCTGTTTTTTGATAAGTTGGCTGCTTGTAATGCTGCAGCTAAGCGTTTCATCATTTATCAAGCAAATGCTCAACGGAAACAGAAAAATATGAAAAAATCTGTCGTTGCTGCAACACAATTGCAGCACTTTCTTTATGCTTTGTATCTGTCTTCTTTTTAGTGTCCGCATTTTTGCTATCACAATCCTGTTGACTTGGCAAAGCAAGCAAATTTTGTCTGGTACTTCCTATTTTGTTGTTTTTTTTTTTTGTGTTTGTTATCCATTGGCGAATTTCACAAACATAACACTCAGTGAAACTTTTTTTTATTTTTTGTGTTGACTTTTTTTTGGTTATGTTTGAAGCACAATGGATTAAAGTCAGTATGTATTTTTGGAAGATTCATAGTTTTGGGTGGTTCATTGTAGGATTTGATATTTACGAGTACGAACTTACAACGTTTCCCTGAGAATTTGAAACTGATTAGTTTTACCAGCCATCTCCGCAACCCATCAGTGGTCTAACTACCACTCGAGATTTAATACGACTGTAAAATTCTTCAAAAATCGGGAAGCCAAGAGGGCTCGATTCAATGTACGTATATAGATCTTGAAATAGGCACAAGCCTACCTTAAACTCAGGAAGAGCAGTCCCTACCTCAAGCGCCATATTAGCGTATAAGAGCGAGCCAAGGGAAAGCGCCTAGAAGGCAAGACCTATTTTTTACCTATCGGGCGGAAGGGCATGCTTTGTGAGTACAATCAAATAGACGAAGACGAACATATACGAAGAGGCAGTGGTCTACACAAGAGAACTAACTTTTGATCAAAATTCTTCAACGAATAGTTCTTTTAATTCAAAAGACTCGCTAAGCTATAGAGGGAGGTCTTGAGGGTCAGTGAGGTAGCCAATCAGCATATGATCGCGGCACTGATCGAACGAAGCCGCTCAAGCAGGCAGATTAAGTAGGAATAAAGGCGGAACATGGACAGCTAAATACCGCCTAAAAGCGAGAACTCATTTGATGAAGCGAAAAGGGTTATATTTAGGAGCTAAAAACTTTACTATTAAACTATACTATTAAAATTGATTACGTTATGTAATAGTTCCAAATGGGAAGTTCGTGGGATAGTTTCAGAATGTATCGATTGGAAATGGCATTTCGCGTTTATTGCGAACGAAGGTTCTCGCACCTCACGTAGCAAACCTGGCTTGCGCGGTCAGCACTTCTGCGGAAAAATTGCGGCACATTAACAACTGTATGATAGAAAGGCCCGAAATGACTGAGCTGGTGAGAAAACCGCCACGGTTTCTAGGCTGACGGTTCATTTATCTAGCAGGAAATAAAAAATGGTCTCGGAAGCCATTTCTTAGAAAGGGATGTTTCAAGTTTGAGCGATACGCGAAATCAGGGATGTTAGCATCGTATTGAACTTCTTTAGCGGCGGTTGGTTGGTCGGGAATAAATTGGAAAATTCAACGGGAATGGTTGGGACGGAAACAAGTGCTTCTTAAATGCAAGCACATGGTATTAACAAATTAGATAAAGACCAATACAAGAACGAAAGTAAAGGTGAGTACGTATATAGACGAAGAATAGGATAAAAGCAAATGCAAAACTAAAAACAAAAACAACAAGTAAGAAAGTCTAAGTTCGGGCGGACCCGAACATTAAATACCCGGCGCAAGTATTAAATATATGTTTTTTCACCCTTCCGAAACCTTCCGCTAGATGGTGAGCCGATTAAATTAGCGTCCTTCAATTTCGAAATATTGAAGTTTCAAGCATTTCTTAAATTTACCGTTATATGAGAATCGGCCGTTATTTTAGTCCGATTTCAATAATTTTCAATGTTTTGCTTACACGTGGCAAGTACAATAACCATACCGAGTTTGGTACAAATTGGTAGAACGGTTACCGATATACTTATATGTGATCATAAGTGGGCGGTGCCACGCCCATTTTCCAAAATTTTACCATAAACGTATTTCTTGGTAAAGAGTTGTTGCAAGCATAAATTTTGAATAAATTAGCTTCAATATTTAATGATTTATCGAAGATTTTGTATTTCTCTAAATTACCGTTATATGGGATGTGGGCGTGGTTATTGAGCGATTTTAAAGATTTTCGGCCATTTGGTATGTTGTGCGAAGGCCAACAACTGTGCCAAGTTTGGAAGAAATTGGTGCAGCGGTGACCAAGATATACACATGTAACCATAAGTGGGCGTGGCTACGCCCATTTTCCAAAAATTTATAATATTCTTATTTTTCGTCTAAAAATTATTGTAAATATCAATTTTGAGTGAATTATCTTCAGTAGTTACTAAAATATCGCAGTTTTCGTATTTCTGGAAATTACCGTTATATGGGAAGTAGGCGTGGTTATTGAGCGATTTTAAAAATTTTCGGCCATTTGGTATGTTATGCGAAGGCCAACAACTGTGCCAAGTTTGGAAGAAATTGGTGCAGCGGCTACCAAGATATACACATGTAACCATAAGTGGGCGTGGCTACGCCCATTTTCCAAAAATTTATAATATTCTTATTTTTCGTCTAAAAATTTTTGTAAATATCAATTTTGAGTGAATTATCTTCAGTAGTTACTAAAATATCGCAGTTTTCGTATTTCTGGAAATTACCGTTATATGGGAAGTGGGCGTGGTTAAAGTCCGATTTCGCCCATTTTCAATACCAACCTACCCTGGATTAAGGGAAACCTACATACCAAATTTCGTTGAGATATCTCAATTTTTGCTCGAGTTATCGTGTACACGGACAGACGGACAGACAGACATGGCTTAATCGATTTCTTTTTTCATCCTGATCATTTATGTATACATTTGTCTATATCTATCTCGATTCGTTTTGGCTGTTACAAACAACCGTTATGTGAACAAAGTTATAATACCCTTGTGCACAAGTGCGCTCGGGTATAAAAATGCGTGAAGATAAAGGCAAAAATTAAGATCAAGCCAAATTTAAACACGAACAGGCCTATTCTGCTTGTTACCGAACATTTTGTCAACGGAAAATTTTGTTACCAAAAATTTAAACCACTTCTTGTTACCGCAATTCGAAGTGTCGCATACTTTACGTTGCAATATTTTGTAACTTGCTTATGAGATGGCAACAAAATTTACCAGTGCACAGAATGCGAAAAGGATTTAAAAATTACCAGGAACTTTATTTACCGGTAACAACATTTTGGCTACCAACGCAGAATAGGCCCGTAGATCAATATTTTTAAGACTATTTCGATATTCTCGGAAATAAATAAGGATTTGCAAGACTATTTCGGGATTCTCGGGACTATTTCGGAATTATTTTCGATGTTGTTATCGACATGATAATCGATTTTGTTATTGATATATTTATATTTTTATCGATTTTGTTATCCTTATAAAAGAGTCAATATTGTTATTGATATATTTATGAACATATTTCTCGATAATGTTATCGATGTTTTTATTGAGATTTTTTTATACTTTTTTAACGATTTTTTACCGATATTGTTATTGGTTTTGTTTTCGATGGTTTACTAATTTTGTTATCGATTTTGTTACAGGTATATTTATCGTTTTTGTAATCATAATTTTATCGATTAATTAGTCGATCTTTATATCGATATATTTATCGATTTACTGACATCGTTTTTGTTATATTTATCTATTCAGTTATCGATATAATAATCGGCACATAACATGTGATCACACAGTTTGACATTACATGACGCGGCATCACATGGCATTAGATCACCTGATATGACATGACATCACATAACTTCACATTAAATTGCATCACATTGCATCGCATTACCGGACCTCACATCACATAACATCTTAGCAGGTCAAGGGTAGAGACAGGGATAAAGATAGAAAAAATATAAAATATACCATTAGGCTTAATCCTAATCGGTAGTTTTCGCGCATTTTCATGAAAGTTTATGACTAGCAGCAACAAAGCAACGTAATTTCAGTATTCGTCGCTCTGATATTTTACGAAAATTACACAATTTTTCGAAAAATATAGGGATTCACTAAGTCTTACAAAACTCTTGCACTGTGCACGGATTGCACGTAAAAACCGGGTTTCGATAGCGTAAGTTCGGGCCATGAATCATCGAGTGAAGAAAATGAGGAAGCAGAAGCCCCAAGTGATGTAACACATAAAAAAGATTCATCGAAAAACGAAACCCTGTCACACAGAAATTTAAAAGGAATAGCTGTAAATCACGATAATCGCTTGAATTCGATAACAAGGAAAACTTCCAGCGCGAATTCCGTTATCGCCAATTCTTTTTCAATCGTCGATACAATTTCTTGAAGCGCGGTCTCCACCGATTAGCCCTATGAAGCGCATGGTGGTTCGAGGAGAGATTGTCATTATTATGAGTGAGGCTTATACCCCTGAAATCTTTCGATTTCACTTGACCAACCCTGCACCCTTTGATAGAAAGACCACTTTCGCCTTTGTCTACTCGTACGGTATGTGGGATAGGGTTAGGCAGGCTGTAAAAATCTGAAAAAGCATAGGGCACAGAATTTCCTCAGCTGCTTGTAGTTGCAAGTTTCGGAGATGTGTAGGCTTGGAAAGACATTGTAGTCCATTCCACCCTATCATAACTTACGACTTACCTTACGGTTTTGCCTCGGGACGAGTGGGTAATGGGACCGGGCGAAGTATCGGACACCTCCGATATTCCAGGAGGTGAGTGTTTATAAGAATCTCCAATGTCTCGTTTAACTATTGATGACGTCCAGTCAAAGTTAGGCTTCTGGATAGATGCGATGTATGTCGCATAGCTCCAAATTGATCGTATACTTATTTCTTCGCGGAAATTTAGAGCAACGGCAAAGTACGTTTTCAAGCAACAGATATAATGAAAAATATTTCTTGGGGTTTTCTTAAGAGCTAGATTCTAAGCTGAATACGGCACCGAAGCAGGTGATATTATATGCGCACTTTATAATAAGACATATGTACACAAATCATAGGGACGATTTTGATTTGGTCAAAAAAATCTTTTAATTCGGCTACTATGGTTCTATACTGTGATTAACTGGCGCAACATCGCAGTCGTTCTCTGTCCAACCCGCCAAAACCGCTGTAGAGCTGACTAAGAAAGCAAGAAATACCAGTGGAATGCAAACATGTGGAGCAAGTAAATGGAGTAAACTCTAAAAAAAATGTTGTGAGCAAAACTTCATAAATTGACAGCAGATACGTTACGTACTAGATATCTACATATTTACACGCACAAATTTTTGATGTTGTCCTTTCTGAAAAATCTACAAACATATGTACATCGACATATTTGCTATACACATCCATACAAACCGAACAAATCCACTGACCATCTATGAAATGACCAAAATGGAAGCGAACGACTGTAGAAGCCCACTACGCCCCTGTTGACGAGGGGCAGTCCCTAAAAAGTCGCATTTGTGGCAACAGCTGCCGGCAAGTGCTTTTGATTGTTTATCCGTTGGGCAAACATTGAATATGGCAAAGCTGAAGCTGCATTAACATTCGCTGCGCATACGAATTCCTAACGCGTATTGCGGCACTTTGTGGCTACGCTGCTCGATGCTCTGCTCCGCTCTGCGGTATGGCAACCACAACATACTACAACGATGAACGGCTCGCCGGCGGGCCATATTTTGTGACGCGTCAGTGGCACACGCTTAAAGTATGTATGACTCGCTTTGCGCTCAATGTTGTGTGGTAGGTACAGTGTGCGAGTTTTCAGGATTGCAACTAAAATAAAATCGAAAATTTGTCCGAGACCTTTCCAACAAAATTTCAAAGATTTTGTTCTCTAGTTTTTTCGAAAATTATTCGATTTCTAGGGAATATTAAAAGTTTCTCGAGCCTTTTCGGGACCCTTCTTGATTTGTCGCAAATTTCCGAATAGTTTTTGTTTATATTTTTCAAATTTTTCGAAGTATATCTGGTTTCTTCTATAAAATCTTGGAGCTTTTTCTGGACCTTTCGCAATTTCTTCGGATCATATCAAGAGTTGTCGCTAAATTTTTTTTTAACAGAACAGAATATTTTTTTTTCAGCACTAATAAAATTTTAATTATTTTATGGCTTCAAGCTTTCGGGATTTTTCGAAACTTTATTGTAATTTTTTTTTTTTGATATATGGGATTTCTTTGACATTTTTCGAGATTTATTTTATTTTTTTGTTACGTTATTCAATACATATATAGCCTGTTTTAGGGGTTTTCAAGACCTTTTAGAATTCTTCGAGATATATTCGGATGTTTTGGTATTTTACAAAACTTTTTTTCCAGATTTTTCAAAGCTTTTGGATTTTTTTTGGAATTTTTTCTGTTTTTTTTTGGAAGTATCTCGGCTTTTTTTCGGGATTTCTAGGGAATTTTAGGAATTTTCTGGAGCTTTCAGAATCTGTTCGGATCATATGAGGAGTTGCCGCTAAATGCTTTCGAGATTTTTCAAAATGTTGCTGTGATTTTTTATTTTTTTTTTTTTAGGATTTCGGAACCTTTGTGATTTGTTGGGATATTCCGCTTTTTTTTTTTTAATCGGCAAATTTCGCCTGTATTTGTTTGTTGCTCACAAAAAAATTTTAGGGGTTTTCAAAACTTCTCAAGCCTTTTTTGGATATCTCGGTTGTTTTGGTACTTTATAGAAAGTTTGTATGCAGGTTTTTTTTTTTTAATTTTCGCGACTCTTAATCTTAGTATTTTTTCAGGTTTTTCGTGATATGAGATATTTGTGTTGGTTTTGGTACTTTCTTAAAACTTTTTTTTTTAATTTTCCAAGATTTTGGGACTTTTTTCAACTACCTCTTACCTTTTTGACAACAAATTTAAGTTCTTATTTGCTTTAATTATTTCCCCACTAATGCCCATCTGCTGTTTGCGAATCTTTCAAAGGTTTTTCGGTTTTCTTCCATTTTTTTTGTGTTTTATTGAGTCTTTCGGAGCTTTAGCGAATCAACCACATTTATGCAAATAACTAAATAAATTACCAGTTACGTTTGTTAAAAATATTATTATTTAATTAGTTAAAAAAATATAACAAGTTAATAATATTGTTTTTAAATTTTGTTGCGTCCAGTTGCAGAAAAATTCGCCTGCATTACATTGGCAAATTTTTGATGCGTTTTTCACTATTATTTACAAATGTGCCATCGTTTGATCCATTTAGAGGCGGTTGAGTTCATTGCATGACTGGCCAGCAGATTTTGCTGGTTCATTTGTTGGCCTCAGAGAGCTGGCTGGTCAACTGACGCTGTTAGACAGTCCGGTCAACCAATCCAACTCACAAAGTTCATCCCGTGTTGTAAGTGGTCGAGTATACATATATAAAAACGAGTATGTACATAAATACATACATACATACAGTCTACTGGGAGCTCACGCAGCACTGTTGGGAATTAACATTTGTTACATCGTCGAAAGTAAACGAAAATAGTCGAAATAAAATGAGGAAAAACTAACAAATATGCTTTTGCACACATAAATACATACATATTTATAATGGAATAAAAACCTTATGCGATATGTATTTAAAAATTAGTTACACTAGATCAGAAGACTTTCAGAAATTGTAAATTTCTGGCATGAACCGAAATTTTGAACTATTTATTTAGTATAAGACTTCAGCATTACAACTTCCATTTCTCAAGTAGGAAACATAAAAGTCCCTTACATCCCATAACGAGTGGGTTTCCCTTTATGGCCAGCCATGGCACGTCATTGTTATTATTCTTATTTTAGCCTTTACTACAGTTTGTTTGTTTCTTCCTTGCGATATTAGCTATTTTATATGCTATTATGACAACTGCTGTTTTTACTATTTACTGTTATTTTATTGCTTTAGCAATTTTGCGGATGCTTCCATACTCATGGCAACACATATGTATGCTTATGCATGAGAACGTATGTATGTACTATGTAGCATTTAAAATTTCATTTTATCTATGTATGTATGTTCATTTCAATTTAAAAAGTTTACCAGTGACATAATGTTTAAAATGAAACATGAAAATATTTGTGAGTAAAAAATTTTTAAAGTTGAATACACGATAAAATGACTTTTAAGAGATAGTTTCTTCTTATCCGCCATGTTAGCTATCTGACAGAAATCGTGTTTCGTATTTTTTGTGGTACCAATTTAAAAAAAAAAAAACAAAAATAACATAACATAAAAATAACACAAAGCAAAACCAATCATATCAGTAGAGACATTTTCACACATTTTTTAAAAATAATGTTCTTCATAAAAAATGCCGAAAAATTAACTGCTGCTTCCGTGGATATTGCAACACGCGGGATAGCTATAAGGATACAGCGGTAAGAGCCACCGCACACCACAGACTTTGAGCCAATTTATACGATGACTTTTAACCCGGGGGGGAAGTTATGCGTGTCGCGCTTGTAGGCAAGAAATGTAGGGGAAGTCAGCGAGGTAAACATGCACGCATGGTTAGTGAAATCGAGGGGTTTTTTCGACGTTTCACTTTTATCGATTTCACATTTTCGTATTTTTACTTTGAGTTCGCTATTCGCTCCGCTTTAAAAATGTAGAAGAAAGAATTTACCAAAAAAAAATTTGGGCTTAAATGTCAAAAAAGTCATGGTGTAAATGCACGAAGATTTTCGAAGACATTTTCAAAAGATTTTATTCAAAATACATTTAATACACTGAACCAAAAACACCAATACACTAACCAAAAACACACCAACAGCCTACCAGAGAAAACGGTAAGAAGAAGAGTTACGTTACTTATGGAACTGCACGATGGTCTGAAATTTAGATTTATGTGGTATTCGGGAGATAAAGAGCTATACTTTTAATTTAAAAAATAATGAAGCTTAAAAAAGCAAAAGAAAAGTAGTCAAACAGAGCCGAGGGACCTGCATAAAAACTAGTTATTTCGTCTGCCGAACTACTGTAATTCATTCCAAGCAGATATCTACGCTACAAGTAGAGAAGGCGATTAGTCGTTTACTGAATAACACGTTTCAAGGCGGCAGCTTGGAAGGCAATAGAAACTACATAAAATAGTGAGATCAGGATGTTATGGAAATGTCGATTCACTTTGGCGTCATTAAGCCATATCAAACGGAAGGGAACGAATCGGCTGATGAGATGGCCAGATATAGCTTTGAGATGAGGCGGATAGCGTTGCACTAACACCGTTTATGAAACGCTTTAGAAAAATTATTCAATACAGCATAGCCGTTACTTATGACTTGTGGAATAAACGAGAAGGCTGTTAGATCTCAAGAATATTACGGCCGCGACTTAGAAGGAAAAATACAGAAGACCTTTTGAAACTTAATAAATATGCGGGAAAAGTCCTTTACGGCGCGGCATCATGGCATGGTTTTGCTATTGCAAGTAAAGAACAATTCATAATAGAAAATTTTCGGAGCACGTTTAGTAATATAAGCGGACACAATATTCACGGCACCGAACATTGTTTGATAGGAGCAAATACAGTTGGAATTGGCGTCACCTGAAATGAGCCACCTCAATGTCACTCTTCGCGGAATTTGTGGATATAAATAAAATATCCATAGCTCACTAGCACTCTAAACATTGCTTTGATATGCAACAATTCTTTATAATCAATGTATGCTGAAGACTAAATAAGACTTCTGTAAAGGTAGGTAATCAAGTTGTAGTTGGTCTCTAATAAATTCTAACAATTTTAGGCGCGCATAATTTAATATTCGAAAAGTCCGCAATCACTTGCAGCCTATTTCTGCGCCAAACGAAACTTAACCAGCTCGTTATAAGCAGTTTTTTTTCATTTTACTTTCAATTGAAAGTAATCCAAAACAAAACATCTTAACACTTTCAGCCGCTATGCAGCTATGCGCTTTAGGAAAAAATGAAAATATTCTACAAAAAAAGTTTTTGCAACAAAAGTGTAGGCGCCAACATTTTTTTATTTTGTTTTTATATGTACAGTAAACGCAGTCTATCTGAAAAAGGATGTACTCATAGAAAGTAAAAATTGCATACAACGTAATTGAATTTGTTGGAATAAAATTTCGTAGCATACTTGTAGGCATATTAGCGTTTTTTGGGCTATGTAAACCTTTATTATATTTTGTAGTAAACTAACTGTACGCTTGCATCTAAAGTGAGCAAGTCATCAACGCCCTCTTTCCTCCCACTGTCTGCACATTTATTGGCCTGCCGCCAAGTGATTTTGTGCTGGTAACATGAAACGCTGCAGCCAACAAAATAACACACATACCTCCTATATTCACTTTAAAATTTCCTATCTAGTTTGGGCGCTGACTTAAGCCCGCCGCACTGCCACGCAAAAAATGCCGTTTATGCAATGCAACTTCGTCACTTCGTCACTTCGGCCAAAAGGAAAGCGCTCAATTTCATCGCATCGCTTTCTCCTTTTGCCACTTGCCATTTGGAACTTAATTTATTTTTTATATTTTCACCGCCATTTCTTTTGTTGGCAAAAGCGCATTTCAAAAGCATTAAAGCAATTCGGCATTCTTAATATTTAAAGCGTTTAGCATGGACGGACCATGCAAAACGGGTAAAGCGGCTGTTGAAAGACGCAACAGTTGCAAAATTGCTGCGATTGCAGCTCGACTATATCACTGCGCTTCCATCTCCCCCGCTGATTGTCAGACGGAAATGTTTTTTTAATTATCTCAAATGAAATGCAGGCTGTGGAGAAAGGTGTGTGCCGCTGCAGCAGCTGCTATCCTGTTGCACTGGCGCTGTTGGTGTTTTGCCCTTTTCTTGACAATCATTTTATTTGCCTAATTAAATTCTAGTTTAATTTTGCCGGGAATCTTAATTCGATTTGATGGCAGTGTTAAGAAAATAGTAAATGAAATGGCGGATTTAATTATTAACAAAAAATAAACGTTTCAGCTGTTGCTTTCTTGCATTGTCACCTATTAAAATTTTACTTTAACTTTAGGCCGATAGAGAAGCTGGGCGGGAATTCTTAGCGGAGCTATCCTAAATTCAATAACCAAAAAACTCCTAACGAATATTACAGGTCAAAAATTTTTGCTGCCGAGATACTTTTTTCCTATCTGTAGTTTTGTATTTAAGGGCAGCTTTGTATTTTGGCTGTAATCAATACTTTTGCGGGGGCGCATTTTAAGTTTTTTAAGATCCTCATCATTAGCGCTGGGAATCTCATGCCAATGCCTGTTTCCATTGGGCATCTTCAATATTTTACAATAAATTAAATTTAGTTCGAAATCTCTAGACAAAAAAATTACCTATAAGTTTTTACAAAATATTCATCTAAATATCTTCTCGGATAGCCAAGCGGCCATTAAGGCACTCTCTTATAACTCTGTTAGATCTCAACTAGTGGGGAGGACTTTAGAAGAGAGCTGGCCTGTTTAATACGAAATTACCCTAATTTGGGCCCTGGGACATAGAGACATTTACGGACATGAGGCAGCGGACGAACTGGCAAGGTGCGGCTCCGCACTGAATATGTCCCACAAAAAAAAAATTACCGAAATTTATCACTTGAAGGCCAAAAAGCGATGGAACAGTGAAGGGTCGTACAAGATTACCCGACAGTTCTGGGTGTCCTACGACCCATTTAAAAGCTCTCTTAAGAATGAACAAAGAAGATACCTACAAACTTACTGCAGTGTGCACAGGGTACTGTCCCGGTGGGGTACATGCCGAAAGGATTGCATTGCCCTTGAACAGCTTTTGTCGCAGTTGCGATGACCCTGGCTCAAAAGAGACAGTCCACACACTTCCTGTGGGAGTGTCCAGCCCTCCCGAAAAAATGAGGCTTAAGATACTCGGCAAGCCATTCCTGCAGAATGTTTTAGAGTGCAGCTGCCTCTCTCTGTATGACCTATTGAAATTCATTAAAGTTGCCAAATGGCTGTAGGTTATACGAGTTGTGGAATCAAAGTGCCAAATTTACTAATAGCTTGTCAACACTTAAACCAATGAACCACTATTAAACTGATTGTCTGCCAAATTATAAACTAATTTTATACATTAATATTTATTATATTTTAAAGTTGATTGTTTTCGTTATTTTCTTGTTAAAATACATTTGAAGGGGTTAGAATCATGAGGGTCTAAGTGACATTTTTTGAAAATATAAGTATACCCATATTTGTATAGTTAAATATAGTGTTGATTTGGTGACAAAAAGTAAACATTAGTTAATTAACCTGCATTCATTTAGCCAAGAATCATGTCAAATGCATTTATCCAGAATTTAATATAAGTACTCGACTTTAACCTTAATTTAGTCAAAAAAATTTCAGATCTACTTGGATCCTTTTGATTTTAACCCAATCATTTGTTATTTATTTTTGTACCGGCAATAAAATGTTAGGAAAATATTTTGTATTTCATATTTTACTTGATTATAACACACATGAGATTCCGACCCCTACTCATCATATTCTGACGACATACCTATTTTCAATTTTTGTTCCATCCGTGACTCATCGATCCCAATAATGACTGATGTTAAGGGTTAAATGACGAAACCTTTCAGTCAAGAAGAATTAAATCAACTGGCTGGGGTTCTCTAATTATCTAAAGAATCTGCAGAAGTATTGGCTTCTAGATCATTCATTCGGAAAATCTTCTTTTTTTTCTAGCCAAGTGGTTAGATGTCTCATTACCGGGTATTCCTGATTGACCTGGCACCCAGAGTATGGCAAGTTTGTTATGTTTTCTAACCCAATTTAGTCGAGGCTTTGCTTTGCGGAACTGGCGTGGAAGGAGTTCGAGACTTGGCCAATGCTATGAGTACAGCTTGGCTTTCATCCCCATCATCTTCTATACAGACACCAAATCCTGACCGAGTTACAGTTTTGAAGCCACCAGTAAAGATTCGACAATGTGTGAGCCTTAGTTCAGTGTAAGGAGCATTGTAAATATTCCTCGGCAAAGATAATGGTGGCTGGCGTCCTTACCTGTGTAATTGAAAATACACTCGCCCGACTGACGGTGGCCTTTAAGGCTTCTCAGCCTGCATAAATAGCAGTACCCGGCGTTGTAGGCAAGGCACACTGCGACTGTGCTTTGATGTTTAGCAACCAGATTTCCCACTCTATTTTTTTTTTTTTTTTAAACCTGCATCACCATACCACTGATGTATAACTGATAATGAATGTTACCATCGAGATGTAAATCCACTTGAAAACCAGTGGTTGCAGATTACCCGTTTTTTCAAAAGATCTGTTAATTTTTTTGTATCCAGAGTTACAGTAGAAATTAAGCTAAATAAAAATTAGGAATTTATAACTTTATGTTAAAGCATCACATAATGCATCGTACAACGCTTGAGGAGGGCAAATATCAGCATGCGCATGGAAAAAAGCAAGGAATGAAACCGATTCAAAATAACGTTCCGGTTTGGGTTTCGGTTTTGCCAAGTGTTTCGGTTTCGGTTTTGGTTTCGTTCTTCAAAATTTATTTCGGTTTTGGTTTCGGTTTCGTTCCGGTTTCGGTTTTTCACAGCAATTTTGTTGATATTATTTAAATCACAATGTCTTAAACGTTGAGGAAAGAAAATCGAAAATTACAGTTCACTGATAATATCAACACTAGGTTCTTTCCCTAACAATCTGGACCGGATTTGGTAATTAGAGAATAAGAGAAACATTTTCTTTCAAAAATGGAACAAAGTTCAGAAGTACGGAAACGCAAAAACCCACATTTCGTGCCCACAAGTTGAGAAACAGCTGATTCACGTCGTTCTTGTTTTTGTTACTTATACCATGTTCTGACCGACATCGGAAACATGTTTTCGTTGCTAAAACTGGTTTTCGACCTAAAACTTGTGTTTTCGTTCATATAAAATCTGTTAAACGAAAACCAGTTTTCGCTGAAAACTACTTGAAAACTCACTTTCCACTCATTCCAATCGGTTTCTTCACTAGTTTTTTTTTCAATTATTTATCGAAGTTGAAGTCATATTTTATCATCTTTAATACGCCATTTCGGATTTATTGTTAATTGCCTGGCCAAAGCAAAATAAGAATGAAAGTTAAAGGTTGTAAATGAAAAGAAAATGAAGGGAAAATGTTTTGGTTGTCGGTCAGAACATGGTATTAAATGCAAACACTTGGAAATTGAATTTTGGTTTCACAAATTTGATTTTAAGTACATAGATTGAAAATACATCAACCGGCCATTCACTTTTCCTTAAAAGCACCAAGTAAATGCAGGCAACATG
>NW_023458557.1:75381323-75381660 GCF_013731165.1 Rhagoletis pomonella
CTGTCCAACTCCGGTTACGCTGACGATAGTATTTTTGCGCATTTTTTTCGGTGTATAAATATTTTGTAATTTGAACATATTTCAACTCTATTACTAAAAACCACCAGTATAAATTTTAATATATAGTCAGTGGCAACCCTTTTGAGAAATTTCTGGATAAAAAAAATTGATATTTCTTTTACTGTCGTAAACTTTTCCTCATATCGTTAGCACATTTTTCCTCCTAAAAATTTTCTGAATATTCAGCTTTTGAATAAATCGTAAGCTTTTAAAAAAAATTCGAATAAAGCTTTCTCAAACACTTTTCGCTTGGTACACAGCGTGTACTATTTTATTT
>NW_023458557.1:75381670-75387994 GCF_013731165.1 Rhagoletis pomonella
TGATTGAAATTTCAATTTTTCGATTTTGGTCGCTTGTAACACTAATAATTTTCATCGAAATCGGCAAAGTAATATATTTTTGTAAGAGGACTGTAGGTCGCGTCTGTTGATTGGATAATTTTTTCATGAGATATTGACGAATAGGTCCGAAATGTACCAAAAACCCGGTTTTCGAAAAAATTATGAAAGCGCTTGTTTGAAAAGAAAATTGGCTTGGAAAATGTTTTTTTTCTTAAGCGATTGCCACAAAATTTGTAGGACAGTGTTATCGATATATTTGATGCTGATCTTCAATTTCTCGTTATCCGTTGTCCATAACCGTACAATATTTAGAACGCATTGACTAGTTGAACCTTCAAAACCAGCTTACCCTTACGAAGTTATCAATTATTTAGTTATCGACACTGCTTTTATTTCGATTAGGAAAAGTTAATTTTAAAATATCGAAAAAAATGCGTGACAAAGGCAGGAAACTTGGAAAAAATCAGTACATTTTGTGGGTTTTCTGTTTTAAAAAACTACGCAGGACAGACCTTTAAATACCAGTGCGGTCCTGCAAAAAACAGTACGGATGGTCACCGTAATGATACTACTAGTATTTCTGCTAATAGATGCTGATGCATAGCCTGACAATTGATATCTCGTAGGACATCGCAATGTTAAAAATACCAGTCGCTAAAATGGAAAAAGGATAGAACGTGAACTAGTTGGGCTGAAACGCAAACTGGTAGAATTCTAGATCACAACTAGTAGCTTTTCCTGCCGGGTATATACATATGTACTCGTATGTATGCATGTAAGCTTGTATTGAAGCCAGTTTATTGGATTTCATTTAATTCCATTTCAATTATTTACCTATTTACCAGCAACCAGCAGGCTTATTTGATTATTCAATAATTTGTTATGCAACAGAAATTATGTGGCCGGCATTATCGAGTCGATGGAGGACGTGTGTGCGATTTTTAATGAGTGTGAAAAATATGGAGTGAGTGTTAATTAAAATTAATTAATTGAAAATTAGTGAATGCGAGTGAGTGTGATTAAAGTGGCGCAAGGCATTATTTGGTATTTTAAATCTAAATTAGTTAGCAGAGCTCTCTCTACCACTACTCCCTTCGTTCACAACTCACCATAAGCCCCTCCAAGCCACCAAACGTATCCGTCTGCACTTCCTCCAGTCGATTGTAGCTCACATCCAAGTCCATGACCGCCCACTCGCCCGTCGCAAGCACGTCAAGCGTTTCCACTTGATTGTGTGACAAATTCAAATGTAGAAGGCGTTTCAACGGCTTACTGCGCAGAAATTCCAAATCCTGCAGCTTATTGTCGTCTAAGCACAACGAGCGCAGATGTGTATTCGTCTCAAAGCTTTCGGCTTCCACATGCTCAATCCCGTTATGCTGCAATGACAAATGCGCCAGGCGTTGCATGCCACGAAACGATGACGATTCAATCACACTCAAGCGATTGTGTGCCAAATTCAAGTGTTTCAAGTGTGGAAGCTGTGTAAAAGCATCACTGTCGATTCGCTCCAGCATATTAGCAGCTAAGCTCAAGTATTGCAAATTCGGATAGCAGCTGAAGCTTTCAGCGTTCAAGGTTCTTATGGCATTGCCTTCCAAATCGAGCATGTGTAGCGCTTTCAACGGTTCGGTGGCCCACACTTTGACGATGGTAATGTAATTCCAAGCTAGCGACAACCACTGCAGCTGATCTAGGCCGTTGAGCGCATTGTCGTCTATGTTTGTAAGCCCGCTTTCGCGCACTTCCAATGCTGTTAGTGCGCTAAAGCGTCTGAAGTAGGCAGATGGTAGCATTGATATGTTGCATGTCACGGCGGATAGCTCAAAGATCGCGGAAAGTTTGGGTAAATGTTGCAATTGCTCGGCGGTACAATCTGTTAATCGGTAAATTATACGTTTGCTGGGCGCGGCGCTGTGCAAAGGGCAATGTAGCAGCACAATTGAGAGCAGCGCTAATGCGCGCAAACAGCTAGTGTTGGCCATTTATTGAGTTTCTTTAACAAAACACTCTACAATTATTTTATGTTAATACGGTCGCAGTTAATTTGAAACTAGTAGCTGGCAAAATGAATTGCTTTGCGCTAGCGATAGCTTTGCAGTAAAACAAAGGTTTCTATCTGGTCGCTTATCTGGCAGCTTCAGGATTTATGTCAAGTTAAATATTTCTATGGAATAGCTACTGCTCTTGGTTGCTTATACTTATTTTTATGCAAAATCTAGTTAAAACGCTAGATAAGATCTGTGGCTGATAACTGTGTTTACTCATATATGTATGAGCGCTAAGGTAAATATGTCTCTTTACGTGCCTTGCAGCAGCACCAAATGGTATTTAAGTAGGGGAGCAAATGTTTGAACTTTTGACAGAAATCAACAGCCATACAAATTTTCGCTTCACAGTTTAACGCTTTTTTGAAGAAAGCATATGAAGATAAGTTACAAAATTTATCTTTGCGAATGGAGAGTACAAACAAAATTAAGAGAATATAGGGTGCTATATTTTTCGAGTTTGAGCGAAACTGCTGAATCGAACGAAACTAAACTAAAAACTATTTAATTTTAGGCGACTGACTCAGTTCGATAGTACGGTCCCATAGAAGTTGGGCTGTGGTCTGGTATTAGACTAATGAGCTCAAACAGAGTAATTCTGGCTAGTAAGATGGCAAATAATGTTTCGTAAGATAAAAGACAGTTGACAAGAAAAGTAGTAGAAAGACTTTTATTATTCTATTACAAACATCTTAGAAGAAAAGTTCTTTTCTACACCACTCGTGGTGAAAAGCTATTTTGAGAGAAAGCACTTGTATATCATTTAGCTCAACAGTCGCCGAGTGAGCAAAGCACGGGCGTGCCTTTCGAGAGATCCGAGTTCAAGTCTACGGGCAGCGGATTTTTTTTCTTTTTTTAAGTTAATTTTGTTTCCTTTTTAATTTAATATTCTTTTATAAGTTTTAGATTTATTGTTTTAAAAAGAAAAAATACATATTTTTTAATTTCGTATAATTTTTAAAAATTTATTTTATGCATTTTTTTGTTTTTACTTTTATTTTTTTTACTTAATCTAACTTTCTTTTAATGTTTAGATTTTATTGTTTTTAAATTATTATTTTTTAGTTTAATTTTCTTTTGTTGCAAAATTTTATTGCTCAAAAAAGAAAAAAAAATGTTTTTTTATTTTATTTAGAGACTTATTTTATTTATTTTTCTTTTTTTTTAATTTAGTTTTCTTACTAATTTCATTTTTTTCATTGAAATCTTTTTAATTTAATTTTCTTATTCTTTTTCGCATTTATTTAATTTTATTTTCTTTTAATTTTTAGATATTTTATTTTAATTTAAAAAAATTTTTTAATTTTGTTTGATTTACAAGTTGGTACCGTTTTCCTCTTCTTTGATTTAATTTTTTTCTTTTTCTAATTTAATTTTTAGATTTTGTTGTCCATCAACCCTAAAAATTTTAAATAAATCAAACACATGAAGTGTGAACCCCGTCCATTTTGGTATGGAACGCCCCATATAAATATAGTCATATCCATCATGTCGAACGTGACCATCGTACACATTCAAACTCAAAAGAAATGTCTAAAATGTTTTTTTTTTTGACAAAGCTCGTCTCATTTTTGTTTTGGAAATACGCATTTTTGGCGTTACTTTTTTCATTTCGTTTGTTCTCCTCAGTCCAAAACAAAATATATTCTAAGGTTGCCTTTTGTTTTTCGAATATTTCGTTTTAAAGTCGTAAAAACAAATAGTGCATTTTTTATTTTGTATGAAGTAAAATTATTTCAAACAAAATTTATTACGATTTCTTTTAAAAACTTGCGTTTTACCCATAGCATATTCTCAGTGCAATTAAATTCGCAGAGAATTTCCATACATTTTGAGATGGCATTTGACATTTTACAAAATGTTGATGCCATATTGGGAACATATTTCTCGCTAGGCACGAATAAAAGACGCGCAACTGTTTTGACGGCGAAAAAGGACACGTGAAAAAAATACGAAAAAGACACGTGAAAACAAATACGGCGAAGAAAGACGCGTAAATATAGATTGACTCCTGTGCACGGTCTATTTTTTCAGCATCATTCCTCAAATACTCTTTCGGGGAATCGGTAACTGTAACACCCGCAAACATAGTTTACAGCGAAAATAAGTTTACGGGACTTCCTTCACCGTCAAATAGTTTAACGTGTCTTTCTTCGCCGTCAACTGCGTTTAAAGTTTTTCTTTGCCAAAATTTTTTATGCCTCGTTTTCGCGGTCAACCTTTGAGCTCGCGGCTTTATTCGTGCCTAGTGACGATATGTACCAATTAAAATATTTTACGCTCTCATTTAATAGGTAAAGAAGAAGCATTACGGAAAAACTTGTCCGAGTATTTAAAACAAACTAAAATTCATTATTAAATTTTCATTTTAAATTTAATAAAACTATGCAAAATGTTTGCACTAAGTTCTACTTGTTGGCAAGTTGTGCAACCGGTGACCTGCTTATAAAAGTACATAGGCACATCCAAACAGACTCATATAAGTATGTATATATGCATGCATAGACATGCATACGAACAAACCCAGCGACATATTTACCCAGCACGGAAAGAAACTAGTTTGAATATTGATGTTCAACCAGCTTTTTACTCACCACAACTAATTGAAAATCTGACTTTCTTCCTTGGAACGAGCTATTGACTTTAACATGACGATGTCTTAGCAAGCAGTCAATTATCCAACACTGCATTTGATTTCGACTACTTTAAAATGCATTTGGCTTCAAGCACTTCAAAGCCAGTATATTTCTTTTTGCACAAGTCTTTTCAACGAATTTAAAACAACTTTGTACTAAATGCTGATATAGTTAATTGCCCAAAGTTAGATGATTTTTCAACTAATATTGAATTGGTTTATCTCAAAGACGCTGCTGCATGATTATACATCAATTTGAAGTTAGTTGCTACATAACCAGAAATAAATTACTTGTTCTGAACTAATTGGTTGAGCTATGCCGTACTGGGTATGAACTCATTTTATTTTTATGCAAACACGCATACATTCACATTGAAAATTCAAGCAATGCATAAATACGTTACTCATACGCCATAGAGCACGAGTGCTTCTGTTACCTCACATACATAAATAGTAGGCTACGCATACACATACGCTAGGCATGCACAAACACACATATGTACATACATATGCCTATGAATACACTTAATAAATAGTAAAATGAAATGTATGCCAATGCAAGTGAAGTGCAGTGTGAAAAGTAAAGTCAAATGTCATATCAAATATACATAATTTGAACGAAATGAGCTCACTAAATTCCACATGGATCCTGGAAGGGAGCAGAGCGTGAATAACTAGGAGGCTGGCTGGCTGCCTTTGGTGTGAGTGGAATGCATGGATTCATAGCTAAAGTAATTGAAATTAGCATTTGCTGGCAACAGAGTTGCTATAAGTTTAAGCCATTCTAGCTGGCTGGCTGACTGACTGAGTGACTTTTGACTTTTGTCAACAGAATTTTCATCGAGCATTTGCAGCCTTATTTAATAACGTAAAATTTTGCTGGTCGCTTTCCAATGCTGGCGCAAAAAAAAAACCAAAACCACGACAATTTAATAAACATTATATTTAGTATGTATGTGTATGTACATAAGTACATACATATGTATGAATATAGTATTGCATGAGCGAATATACAACGTTTTGCGCCAAGTCGCTTTGTATCTAGCAATCAAATTCATAAGCTTTAGCGGCAGTAATCACATTGGATGTGAGCCAGCGAAAACGTTTTTTATTTTTTTCACTTTTACCTCATTTGATGAATTTTTAATAGCATACTTATGTATGTAAAATAGTACAAAACAAGTAATTTTTAAGGAAAAAACAAAACCGACTTCAATCTATATATATAAAAATGGTGTGAAAAATGTATAGTAATTCATCAATTGAGAACGGTTGGGCCGATTTGGCTAAATTTTTTTTTCAGTTGTTTGTAATTACCAGGAGAAGGTTTTTACGAAAGAAAATTTTGGGAAAACCCTCCGGTGGACCAGGGACCGATCTATTCGAAAAAATCTTATTATGGTCCGATTTGCTTAAAATTTGGTACGTAGGTAGCGTTTTGCCTATGTTAGCATATAGGATCCTTTTTTTCCGGGAAGTGGACCAGGGACTGATCTATTCGAAAAAATCGTAGTTATGGTCCGATTTGCTTAAAATTTGGTACCTAGGTAGCTTTTTGCCCAGATTAGCATACAGGATATTTTTTTTCCGGGAAGTGGACCAGGGACCGATCTATTCGAA
>NW_023458557.1:75388004-75391570 GCF_013731165.1 Rhagoletis pomonella
CCGATCTATTCGAAAAAATCGTAGTTATGGTCCGATTTGCTTAAAATCTGGTACGTAGTTAGCTTTTTGCCTAGATTAGCATATAAGATTCTTTTTTTTCGGGTAGTTTCACAGCGAAAATCCCCAAGTTCTATATCATAGCACTGGCCACATTGCGTGTTTGTCACAGACACGGTTTATGTTAAAAATTTTGAATTGAAACTACCTTCTAAAATTATTGTATCATGGTTGGCGTTATACGTTGACGTAGGCTGTGCGCAATTTGACAGCTGCCCTTTTCCCATTGTCATTTTCTATGGAGTAAATGTGATATTTTTCTTGCTGTAATTGATTCGAGTTTTGCATATTATTATACTGATTCGGGATTTTCGTATATCGTGCGATATTTATCAATTCGATAATTTTTTCGGAAAATAAGTGTGTGTGTAAAAAGTGAAATTATCCAATTGGGCTGCGGGCATTCATTGCGAAACATTCATTCCGTAAGTTTTTTTTAATTTTCCTTTTAGTAGGATTAGTCAAAAACGACTTTGTGGTTTTTTAGGGAGAGTTATTTGCTTGACTAATGCCTCCTATTAGACGATCAAACCTTGGGCGACGTACACGTCGTGCAATAATTAGTCAGAATGTCCGTGATAATCAAACGCACGAGGAAAGTGTAGAAGTAAATGAATGGAGACGTGCCCATATTGCACAGGTTCGCTCTGCACAATCACCACCTCAAATTCGACAGAATATTACTAGAAGAAGACCAGTCGTAAATGTACACTTGAATCGCGCTGCTTTCGAATACGATTCCGCAATCGCCTACAAAGATCTTCGCTGCGTTGATATCGGTTCATTGTCTGTCGTATGCCAGCATTGTAATGCATTGAAGTTTCAATCGGAAACCCCCGGCTTATGCTGCGCTGGTGGCAAGGTGAAATTGCCCGTTCTGACTCATCCGCCAGAGCCATTGTATTCGTTTCTCTATGGAAATACAATCCAATCAAAACATTTCCTGGCGAATACACAAAAATATAACGGATGCTTTCAAATGACGTCATTTGGAGCCGAAGTTGTTGATCAACCCGGCTACAATCCGAGTTATAAGGTAATGGCGTATTATTATTATCAAAATGAGCAATTCTTCCAATTTTTTTTCGAAATTGCTTCCAAACATACAGATTCAAGGGCAAATTCACCATCGAGCGGGTGCTTTGTTACCACCACCAAACGAAGATCATAAATTCCTTCAGATCTATTTCGTTGGTGATTCGGCAATTGAACTAAATCAGCGTTGTGTAATTTTTACTGCGACTAAACGTGAAATGATCGAACAATTGCAAAATCTTCTGCACGAGCATAATGAACTGGTCAGACTGTTCAAAACCGCATTGGATACAATGCATTCTGACGACCACAAAATCATTATCAGAGCAGACAAAAGACCTGCTGGAGGCCATGCAAGACAATTCAATGCTCCCACTATCAATGAAGTCGCAGTGGTGATTGTTGGCGAGAATGTGGAATCACGCGATATTGTTCTCAAGCGTCGGAATGGTGGACAATTGCAGCGCGTGTACGAGACTCATCGGTCATATGATGCACTTCAATACCCGTTGATGTTCTGTCGTGGAGAGGATGGCTATCACTTCAATATAAAGATGGTCAATCCAACGACAGGTTTGTTTACAAGTTATCACTACTTTTTCATTCTACGACTAAGTCAAAGTTCATATTTTAGGAGAAGAAACGAATAAGAAGGTCAGCTCAATGAATTTTTATGCATATCGATTGATGATTCGGCAAGATGTTGACAATCATTTGTTGAGATATCGCCGGTTGTTTCAACAGTACTGCGTCGACATGTACGTCAAGGTCGAAACGGAGCGTCTTAATTTCATTCGTTTCAATCAGTTGAAGTTACGATCAGACGAGTACATCCACTTGCGGGACGCCATCGCTACTGAAGGAGATGCGACCAACATCGGTTGTTTGACCATTCTCCCAGCTACTTACGTTGGAAGCCCGCGCCACATGCATGAGTACGCTCAAGATGCAATGACGTACGTACGGAATTACGGACGCCCCGATTTATTCATCACGTTCACTTCCAATCCGAAATGGCCCGAAATTACGAATCTGTTGCTGACAGGACAAACATCCAGCGATCGACATGATATCATTGCACGAGTATTCAAACAAAAGATCAGAGTACTCATGGATTACATCGTTAAGCAGAAGGTTTTTGGCGTACTCCGTTGTTGGATGTACTCGGTTGAATGGCAGAAGCGTGGTTTACCACATGCACATATTCCGCTTTGGATTTTCGACAAGATCCGACCAGATCACATTGATTCGATCATTTCTGCCGAAATACCAGATCCAGAAACTGATCCGGAGCTGCATTCCATTGTGACAACGAACATGATACATGGCCCTTGCGGAGTCCACAACCCAGACTCACCGTGCATGGAAAACGGAAATTGCACAAAGCGTTTTCCCCGTCCGTTGGTGGCTGACACAATCAGTGGAATCGACGGATATCCATTGTATCGGCGTCGTTCTCCAGATGACAACGGCAGATCAATCGTGATGAAAGTGAAAGGAAACGATGTCGTCGTCGATAACCGCTGGATCGTTCCATATTGTCCGCTTTTGTCAAAAACGTTCTCAACCCACTGCAATGTTGAGTACTGCAACTCCATCAAATCTATCAAATACGTTTGCAAATATGTGAACAAAGGGAGCGACATGGCGATGTTTGGCATTGCCGATCCGAATGCAAACGACGAGGTGACGAAATTTCAACTTGGACGTTACGTGAGTTGTAACGAGGCAATTTGGCGGCTGTTTTCATTTCCGATTCATGAACGTCACCCGACTGTTGTACATTTGGCAGTTCATTTGGAGAACGGCCAGCGTGTATACTTTACGGACGCAAATGCAGCGCAAAGAGCAGAACGACCACCAGCGACAACATTGACAAATTTCTTTTCGACATGCGAAAGCGATCCGTTCGCAAGGACTTTACTCTATTCGGAACTGCCATGCTATTATACATGGAACGCAGCATCGAAGAAGTTTCAACGCCGGAAGAAAGGTGATTCTGTTGCTGGCTTCGCTGATGTATATTCTACTGATGCCCTCGGACGAATATACACAGTTCATCCACGCCAAGACGAATGCTTCTATCTTCGCTTGCTTTTGGTAAACATTAGAGGCCCTACATCGTTCGATTCCCTGCATACTGTGGATGGTGTGCTGTGTGCCACTTTTCGGGAGGCTTGCCAACGTTTGAATTTGCTCGAAAACGATACACATTGGGACTCAACACTCGCCGATGCAACTGTTTCTGCGCCAGCGAATCAAATTCGTACATTGTTTGCGATCATCATAGCTACATGTCATCCGTCGAACCCGACTGCATTGTGGGACAAATACAAGGACGAGATGGCTGACGACATTTTGCACAGAGTTCGCACGACAACTTCGAATTTCGATCTCGAAATTAACGACGAGATGCGCAACGAAGCATTAGTTCTGATCGAAGACATCTGCGTGCTCATGTGCGGCAGTCTGCT
>NW_023458557.1:75391670-75393650 GCF_013731165.1 Rhagoletis pomonella
GTTAAGAGATATTAAATGTAAAAATATGGGAAATCAAAACTAATAACACCAACTACGTCTCCTTCAAAAGTTACAAAAATCTACCGTACAGTTTCGGATTAATTCGACCTTAAACTTCAAAGTCAATTTTCTCAAAACCGTGTTTTGTAACATTCGACATCCGTTTTCTGAGACGACGGTATGTACTCTTCACGGGTATTTAGAAGTGCATCGAGTTGTTGCAATGGTCATTTTTTTATTAGACTAGTAAGCCTTTTGTTTTAGGCGGCCGTGGTGGCTGAGTGGTTAGAGGTGCGTGCTATCACTCCGTAGGTCGTGGGTTCGATTCCTGGTCCGGGCAACCTTGAAATTATAAAAAGTTGTTTCTAAGAGCGGTCGCCTCTCGGCAGGCAATGGCAAATCTCCAAGTGTGTTTTTCTACCATGAAAAAGCTTCTTCTAAAAATCTGTTTTCCATTCGGAAGCGACCCTGCAGGGAAAGCTACTAGTAGTGAACTAGAATTCTACCGTTTTGCGTTTCAGCCGAACTAGTTCACGTTCTATCCTTTTTCAATGTTAGTGACTGGTATTTTTAACATTGCGATGTCCTACGAGATGTCAATTGTCAGGCTATGCATCAGCATCTACTAGTATAAATACTAGCAGCATCATACCAGTTGATGAGATAGTCTGTCAATTCATGCCCCGTCAAAAGCATAAGTGTGCCTTTTTGCTCGCGACGCTCCAGCAGCCACAATGGCCGGCAGAGAAGAGCACTCGCGTGGTAAGCCTGAGGTCCCAGGTTCAAATCCTGGCGCAGGTAAAATTTTTTATTTAATTTATATTTTTTATAAATTTATTTTTTGGTTATGCTGTTTATTGTAATTTTTTTATTTAATAAAAAAAAATATTTTTGTTTAATTTCTTTGTTTTTATATTTCTTCCTAAATGCTTTTTTGCAACGCAATTAGATTTTCAAATTTGTTATTTATTTATAAATTAAATAAATTATTTTTACTTACATTTATTTAACTTTAAAAATCTTAACCACCTCCAAGCGTCCTCGAACCTGCGATTTCAGAACCAGAACCAGTAGTCTTCACGTGACGCCACAGCCGACATTTGTAAGAAAAGCAATTAATTGCGTTTTAGTTTTGGCTTTGGCAATTCAAAGGCCGATGTCGCTGATCGCCTAAGTTCTTAGAAATTGTCGAACTGGTAGGCACATACTAGTTAATGAACTAGTATTTTTTCTAACTGGTTTGGCTTTTCACTGCAGGGGATGTAAAACTGTAGGTCACTCCATTTGTGCAACAACGGCAAGACGCACAACACAATTTGGAGGAGAAACTTGGCGAAATATCCAGCAAATGTGTAAGCGCTAAAATATTATTGTTAATTTTAGTAGGCCTTTTTTTGATTCGCTATTGTCAATTATAGTGGCACGGGATTTGTGCATATTTATAGTGTATACAAATATGAAGCGTAGCCGCTAACGGCGTTATAAGCGCCAATTTTTTATACCTTATTTTTTGCAAATTCCCGTTTTAGTATGGGCGACTTCGCGATTAGCGTATGTGATTATAACGACACGTGATTTTTGTATATTAAGTTAAACACGCTGCAAGCAAAGATGCCAGATGCATAGGAAGATATGAGATATTTATTCACATCACAGAAATTAATTTGAACTAATAGCAATGGAAAAACATAAGTATATTGAGTAAAAAATTGGTGAAAACCGTGTTAAGTTTTCGTCGAAAGATTTTTTAAACAGGGTTTAATTGATACTTTAGTACTTTTCTTAAGAAATTTTTTTCCAACTTTAAAATTTTCTGTAAAAAAAAATTCCCGACGAAAAATATATGCTTCCACAAAATCATAACCACAGTATTTTTGCGCAATGCTGATGGGAGTTATGTTTTTTTGTCGTGCTTTAAAAAAAAAACTCCCAACTGTCCAACTCCGGTTACGCTGACGATAGTATTTTTGCGCATTTTTT
>NW_023458557.1:75393750-75394237 GCF_013731165.1 Rhagoletis pomonella
AAAAAATGCGCAAAAATACTATCGTCAGCGTAACCGGAGTTGGACAGATGGGAGTTATTTTTTTAAAGCACGACAAAAAAACATAACTCCCATCAGCATTGCGCAAAAATACTGTGGTTATGATTTTGTGGAAGCATGTATTTTTCGTTGGGAATTTTTTTTTACAGAAAATTTTAAAGTTGGAAAAAAATTTCTTAAGAAAAGTACTTAAGTATCAATTAAACCCTGTTTAAAAAATCTTTGATGAAAACTTAACACGGTTTTCACCAATTTTTTATTCAATATACTTATGTTTTTCCATTGCTCAAATTAATTTCTGTGATGTGAATAAATATCTCATATCTTCCTATGCATCTGGCATCTTTGCTTGCAGCGTGTTTAACTTAATATACAAAAATCACGTGTTATTATAATCACATACGCTAATCGCGAAGTCGCCCATACTAAAACGGGAATTTTCAAAAAATAAGGTATAAAAAATTGGCGC
>NW_023458557.1:75394337-75394869 GCF_013731165.1 Rhagoletis pomonella
CATCGCACACTCTTCAGTTGTATTTCCTTTTTATCCCTTTTTTCACCGCTATCTAAATCTTATTTATTTTGGTTCATTTTATGCCAAATGATGTTGCCTTTGATGCCACATCAAGTGATATCATGTCATGTGGTGAAATTGGGTGTGGTGAGCTGCGGTGTGGTGGAATTGGGTGTAGGAGTTACGGTGTGGTGAATTTAGGTGTGGTGGATTCAGGTGTGGTGAGTTAAGTTATGGTGAAAAAGTTGAGGTATGGTGAATTTTGGTGTGGTGAGTTGAGGAGAGTTAAGGTGTAGTGAGAAAGTTGAGGTGTGGTGAATTAAGGGTGGTGGATTTAGGTGTGGTGGAGTTAAGTGCGGGGGTTAAGGTATGGCGAGTTGAGGTGTGGTGAATTTAGATGTGGGGAGTTAAAGTGTGGTGAATTAATGTGTGGTGAGCTCAGGTGGCGTAAGTTTTTAAGTTAAGATGAGTTAAAGTTTATCCTTATCTTCATCTTCATCTTCATCTTCATCTTCATCTTCATCTTCATCTT
>NW_023458557.1:75394879-75395637 GCF_013731165.1 Rhagoletis pomonella
ATCTTCATCTTCATCTTCATCTTCATCTTCATCTTCATCTTCATCTTTATCTTCATCTTCATCTTCATCTTCATCTTCATCTTCATCTTCATCTTCATCTTTATCTTCATATCCACCTTCGTTTGTATTTAGGTTTCTTTATTTTTATTCTAATCTTTGCCTTTATCCCTTTCATCTTCTACATATTCAACTTACCTTCTTCCTTGCATAAATCTTAATCTTCGTAAATCTGATTTCTAAACTGCTGCTTAGCAGATTTCTTTAATTCAGTATCAATATTAAAGCAATGTCATTGATGACACATAAAGTGATATCATGTCATGTGGGGAAATTGGGTGTGGTGATTTGCGATGTGGTGGAATTGGGTGTGGGAGTTGCGGCGCTGTGAATTCCGGTGTGGTGGGCTTAAGAGGTGCGGTGAGTTTAGGTGTGGTGAATTTAGCTGTGGTGAGTTGAGGTGTGGTGAATTTAGGTGTGGGGAGTTAAGATGTGGTGAGTTGAGGTGTGGTGAGTTAAGGTGTGGTGAGAAAGTTGAGGTGTGGTGAATTACGGTGTGGTGGATTTAGGTGTGGGGGGTTAACGTGTGGTGAGTTGAGGTGTGGTGAATTAAGGTGTGGTGAATTTAGGTGTGGTGAATTTAGCTGTGGTGAGTTGAGGTGTGGTGAATTTAGGTGTGGGGAGTTAAGATGTGGTGAGTTGAGGTGTGGTGAGTTAAGGTGTGGTGAGAAAGTTGAGGTGTGGTGAATTACGGTGTGGTC
>NW_023458557.1:75395737-75408050 GCF_013731165.1 Rhagoletis pomonella
GGTGTGGTGAGTTAAGGTGTGGTGGGAGAGTTGAAGTGTGGTGAATTACTGTGTGGGGGTTAAGTTGTGGTGTGTTTCATCTTCATCTTCATCGTCATCTTCATCTTCATCTTCATCTTCATCTTCATCTTCATCTTCATCTTCATCTTCATCTTCATCTTCATCTTCTTCTTCATCTTCATCTTCATCTTCATCTTCATCTTCATCTTCATCTTCGTCGTCTTGGTCTTCATCTTTATCTTTTCCTTTATCCTGATCTAAATATGTCCATTCTTTTCTTCATTTACATATTCACCCCCACCATTGTTATTAGGTTAGGTATTTAAATTTTCCTTCCTCTTTGTCTTTATATCTAGGTTTCTTTACTTTTATTTTAATTTCTGTATTTATCACTTTCTTCTTCCCCATACTCAACTTTACCTTCTTCCTTGTTTGAGTCTAATCTATTCATGTACATACATACATACATTTTATTCCTGAACTGCTGCTTAGCACGTTTCTTTAATCCGCTATCAATATTAAAGCATACATTTAGGGGGCATTTCCGCCCCAACCATGTACATGTGTGCATTGGTATTGGTGTGACTTTTGAATTGATTTTTTCGCTCTATTTTAAACTGATTTGAAATTTTAAAAATTGCCTGCACATCAGCATCAAAATACCTTTCTAATGATATATAATTGTTTATACCTTAGAAGTATAGTTTAGCCGTAAAAGGGGTGTAAAGGAAACATGATTGCCTATTTATATAATGATCTATATTTTTCGATGAAATTTCATAAGCGATGACGTAGCCTGCTGTGGTTTTTCTTTGCATTTGCTAACAAAGTCACAACCGGCGGATGGAGCCAAATGTGTAAAATCTGTTGATGCGTACGTTTGTTCGGCGGCCAGCATGTTTGTTGTTATGTGCATTTATTTATTGTTTGCATAGGCATGCACATTTTTACAAACATACATACATGCACGTTTATATGTGACCGGCGAATGAAACCGCTGTGGATGCTGCCACTACTTGAGCTAGTATTAATGCAAATATGTATTAAAGGTAATGTGCGTATTACTATACCCCCATGCAGTCAAGCGTTTGTGTGCGTATTTTTGTTTGTGCCCTGCGTGTATGTATTATAAGATGCGCTTGTGCGTTTCAGCGATTATTTTTGGCAAATTTGCTTAAGCATTCATTCATCACTTTCATATGAGCAGCTGTTGGTTTGATGATGCCTTTGACAGCGCAAAAGGTTTGTTGGATTACCACGAATTTATTTAACTATGATTATGAGTGCAAAAATTCGCAAATTAGCATGGCAATGAATTGATATGCAGAAAACGAAATTTGCAAAACCTTTAGTTGATTTTGTAGTTGAGGTAAATAGAGCGTGCTTTTGGTATTCAAATTTTTTTACTATAGTTTCATTGAATTTAAAAGGGATTAAAATTTTTTGTTTAACGAAATAAAATATTCCTAGACTCAACATTCATTTGCAACATTCGTTGGCTGTGTTTTGTTTAGAAGTGGCGGGAATTCTCAAGTCTACTTAATTAATTTGAATTGCTTAACAATTATGGACGCAAGCGAAATATCAAATTATTTCTCAGTATCTTAAGTGTTAGAACCTATTTGGGTTTTCTAAGAGCGGGAAGTCATTAATTACTCAAGGCTACACGAAAACTAAACCTTGTCAAGCGTGGGTAAATTGTAGCAGTTAGTAGATACATATTGCATTTTTAACAATTGATATTGATTTTTTTTTGATGAGAATATTGCTTCTTTGAAAGGAAATCTAAGAATATGAACTTCGAAAATCAATAAAAGGCATTAATTTGCAATTTTAAATGAGTTTTGATTTCCTAGCTTCTTAATTTCATAGGCATTGTATAATTATCTATTTTTTTTTTTGTTTTAAATAAATTTTTATTTTGCTCTCAATCTTTAACTTTAATGAAGTAAGTATGTTCGCATGTATAAATGTAGATACTTAATCGCAATGATATCCGCATCTGTGAGTAAATTGGAACAAGTTCTTTGCTTAAGTCTTTCGATTAAAAGGTCGTGTGCTACTGAATAACTGCGGAATCGATTATGTAATGTTTTTCATTAACAAGAACAACGAAACAAGAATAATGAAATGAAATGATGTTGGGGAAAATATATCGGCAACAATAACGAATGATATTGATGGCGATAACAACTTCGATAGCCAAACTTTTTTTTCGATTACAATTTGCGCCGATAAAAATTAAGCAGCATAGATAATAAATTACACAAGTTATACATTTTATTAATAAATATATCGATAACGATATTGCGATAAAATTTAGCAGAAATGTATCGGAAAGTATTAATTAAAATATATATTAAAATCGAGTTGATAACGAACCGATTAAATCATCGATATCGAAAAGAGACCATAACATGTTGGCCAAAATATCGATAGCACATCGAAACAAATTTTATAAACACTTGCAATAAAAATAAATACAAGTATTGAAAATGATGTCGATAAATGCAGCTAAAAAATGCCACCAGATATACTTATTCATAGGGATAACAACAAAAAATAATTAAAATGTAAATGGTTGATTAAAAATTTCGATAACGATGACAATAGAATTATCGATAACGATGTGCAAAAACCCGAAAACAGGACACTAGAAGTAAGTAGCAACGAAAAAAACTGAAAATAAATTTTTAATGCTGTATAGCGATGACAAAATAAGTGAAATATCCATAGCAAGGGCCGAACACATGTTTTTTTTTTTTTTTGTTCGTAGGAGAGGGAAATGCTTTATGCACTGGCCGAGGGCGCTAGTCTCTATACTACCTTCCCCGAGTGTGGGACTCCCACCGAAGCGTGTTGGGCTACCCACTAAAACCCAAACTCCCACCGCCCGCGCAAGAATCCCGCATCTGGCACCGCAATTCTGCATGTCTTCAGATGCGGGAGCGCGCTGCTAGAGCCTTGGGGCTGCTCTTTTGTAGGGGTGTTTCATTCGGGTGTCCTCAGTAGACAACCGTCCTCTCGTTTGCAGCGGAGTACGAATTTCACGTATCTCGCAACTGCTTCCCACTTTTCTGCGCTGGAGATCATTACCCCAACTATGTTGTTCGGATTTATGTCACCGTGTCTTTCTTCCAGCATTCTGCGCGAAATCAAGAAGTGTTCGCAGGTGAAGAATGTGTAGTACACGTTATCTTCGACGTTTCCACAGTAGTAACAGAACGATGAGTCCACCCTTCCCATTCTATGAAGATATTCTCGGAAGTAGCCATGACCGGTGAGGAATTGCGTCAGGTAGAAATCGACTTCCCCATGTGGTCTGTTCAGCCATGTTTGAAGATCGGCTATCAGGGAGTGCGTCCATCGACCTTTTGTGCTCGCGTTCCAGTTTTGTTGCCACTGCTGGATCAGTTGCTCGCGCGCCCTTGCCGCGGCAGCTGCTCGACCTATCTCGGCACTGAGATTGTAAATCTCTTTTCGCTCGTAAGCGAGTAGCTCAATTGGCATGCCGCCAGAAATAACTAGGACCGCGTCCGCGGACACTGTACGGTATGCAGAAGCAATGCGTAGTGCCCCTCTGCGCTGGACCGAAGACATTTGAATCCGGTATTTTTTGACTTTCAATGCGTCGGCCGATTGGACCGCTGTCATCAGAAGCTTCCTGCGGCATGGCTTCGGGCCGCCCACGTTCGCCATCAGCCGGCTTAGAGCCACCGTGCTCTGCGCAGCTTTTTCACATACTCCATGAATGTGATCCCAGAATGTGAGTTTGCTGTCAAGCTTCACCCCTAGGTATTTTGTACACCTAGAAGTCGTCACGAGTTGAGGTCCGACCATCATATTTATAATTGTTGGGATCAGTTTTCTGGTGAGGAGCACGATCTCCGTTTTGGCTGTAGCCAATTGCATACCGTGATCGCTCATCCATCCACTGACGTTACGCATGACCTGGTTTAGCTTGAGCTGTGCTAGCTGGACGTTTCTTGCTGTTATGACAGCGGCCACGTCGTCCGCGAAGGCGACAAGGAAGAGGTCCGGGCCAAGTACAGACCACTGTGCCCATCCGCCGGTTATACGTCTCTTTCTCTGACCTTGTGTTGTGTCGTACAAAAGCCAGAGGTCTCTGAGGTAGTCCCGGATCATATCTAGCAAGTATGTTGGAGCCTTGAATGACCGTTCCAAGGCCTCCAGCATGTCGTCCCATATTGCCGAGTTGAAGGCGTTCTTGACGTCCAGTGTGACTAGCAGCACTATTGGCCGCGCCTGGTGGCAGGCTTCTTCGGCCTTATGTACCGCCTCGGCTACTTCGCCAATTGCTCCTATAGTTGGGTGTCCCTTCCTGAAGCGATGTTGTCGGGGTGAAAGGCCTCCCTCGCTTTCTATGGCTGACGTCAAGCGTATTTTGAGCAGACTCTCCATCATTTTGCCTGCTGTGTCTAGCATGCAGAGTGGCCGGAAGGATGAAGGAGAGTTTGGGTCTCCTTTGCCCTTGGGTATAAGCACCAGTCTCGCCTTCTTCCATTGGCTTGGGAAGACCCGGGCCCTAAGGCAGCTGTTGTACATGTTGAGCAGGAGATCAGGGCTCGTTTTCGCTGCTAACCTGATTGCCTCCGCTGGTATGCCATCTGGGCCTGGAGCCTTGCCGGCTTTCATGCTTCGCAGGGCTAGCTTCAGCTCGTCTGTCGAAAACAGTGGTGCCTCGGCTTGCTCCTCGACGAACACTGTATCTGCTCTTAGTGGGTGTGTGGGAAATAGCGCATCCACTATATTCTTAACTCGGGCTTCATCCATCGCTTGCGATGATGTGTGGAACTTTTTCATCACTATTTTGTATCCCTGGCACCAGGGATCGCGATCCACTTCGTCGCATAGCGCTTTCCAGCAGTTCCGTTTACTCTTCTGCATCTCGGCCCCAAGTGCTTTCTTAGCGCTTTTGTAGGCTGCTGTTCTAGTCAGCGCCCCAGGTCTACCACGAGCGCGCGTTGCGGGTCTCCACATTCTATGGTAGGCCCTTGACAGCTCTGCAATTCGGTCATTCCACCAGTATACCTGCTTTTTACCTGACCATGCTCTCCTCTGTGGCATTGAGGCTTTGCATGCCCGGTGAATGCAGCGCATGGTTTCTTCGACCAGCTTAGTACAAGACTCCCTGTTGTGGATCTCCCCCGTTGTGGGTGAAATACCTTGGGAATCTGCTAGGAGCGATGTATCGAACTTGCGAACATCGACCCTGGCCGGGTTTCATCCTGGTTTCCTGCGAGGGATACTACGTGTTTGCGCTCGCGTTGTGTCAGTGACTTGGAAGGTCGCTACCACTCAGGTCTTCCATCACTCTCCATCCGATGGCCCTTCGAAGAAGGCTTTCCGAGACCAGGGTTATATCAGGGATAGAGTATACAAAACCCGGCCTTCGATAAGCAGTGGTTGATCCGGCGTTGAGGATTGTCAGGCCAATGCGAGCTGCCATTTCACGGACCAGTCTTCCCCTGGTGTTTGTTTGGGGCATACCCCATTCCACGCCTCTTGCGTTGAAATCTCCAGCCACAATTATGTGGCCGCTTATATCGCGCAATTCGTCTTCAAGGTCTTTGAGCTTTTCCCTGAAGACAAGGACTGTGTCGTTTGGAGACAGGTAGCAGCTCACCAGAGAGATTTGCGCCATTTTCACCCAAACGTACAGCGTCCGACCCCGCTGCTCTCTGCGCGATGGTTTGGGTTAGCAATCCATATCGCGGCCGAGCCTGATTGGTCAACATGCCAAGTTTCCTTTGTTCTATAGGGTTCACTGATGATGACAGCGTCTGCTCTTTGTTCAAGAACCGGTTGGTCCAGCAAGTCATCAGCTACCCTACTCCTGTTCATATTGCCTTGTATAAATTTAATCATATTCTCCCAACACATGTAGGGGTTTTGGGAGTTTGATTTTTAACACGAGATGATTAAAACATACACATAAAATGTTTAAAATTGCAAAAACTGTGAAAGTAAAAATACTTATACTACTAATAATAAACATCAAGTGCTCATATTTACTCAATTTTAAACACTTTATATGTAATTTTGCTCTACGCCACATATTTGGTGTGTAAAAGTAAACTGGCAGTGTTTCATACCTTTCATGAATATCGGAAAATTTTACTTTAACAGATTACTGCTTTTGAAAAAATTTATATATTCACAGCATACATCGAGAGAGGAGTTACATATATAAAAAATCGTATCTAAACAATCAGAGAAATAGAAGATATACTTTGTATACCACCAATCTAAGTGACTTTAACTGCTATGTCATCGGTATATAAACCGGTAACACAATTTAATGGGTTTAGCTTCCTACATAAAGGAGATATATCGCAAAAACTGGTATCTGAACAATCAGTGGTATAGGAGATAAAGCTTATACAGCATAGATTTTGACGTTTTTGTCAATATTATTATTATTTATAAAATAGCTTACGAAATTTATCGGTTATAGCTGTCCATGAAAGGGATAAATAGACAAACGAAAAAGTAAAAGGGGCAAACTCCTATTCCGCACTGAGTTTTTTCACAAATGTGTTATTTACCCGAAAATTAAATTAACTAAACCTTCGAAAATCAAAGACCTCAGGCAATTTAAAATTGCTTCAGAAAATTGCCTTAATTAAGAAGCAATCAAGCATTAAAATGTCAGCGGAGCCTAGCACAAATTTTATCACCGATTTCATGAAGAATAGCCCTACAGTGAAAAGCCAAACCAGTTAGAAAAGATACTAGTTCATTAACTAGTATCCAAAAAAAAAAACGCAATTAATCGCTTTTCTTACAAATATCGGCTGTGGCGTCACGTGAAGACCACTCGTTCTGGTTCTGAGATCGCTGATACAAAGCCGCTTGGAGGTGTTAAAATTTTTAAAGTTGAATCAATGTAAGTAAAAATAATTATTTAATTTAAATATAAATAACCAATTTGAAAATCTAATTGCATTGCAGAAAAAACATACATATAGGAAGTAATGCTAGTGCCATAAAAATAAGATGTAACACAAATTTTTTTCTAATTAAATTAAAAAATTACAATAAAAACCCTAGCTAAAAAAAAAGTTATTTAAACAAATAAATGAAAAAAAATTAATAAAAAATATTCCCGCCGCCAGGACTTGAATCTGGGACCTTAGGCGTACCACGCGAGTGCTTTGGTCTGTCTGCCATAATGTTTGGTATAATGCTACTAGTATTTCTACTAGTACATGCTGATGCATAGCCTGACAAAGACGTCTCGTATGACATCGCAATGTTAAAAATTCCAGGCGTTCTCTTCTAAATTTGCTGTATTCAATAGTACATAAGTTCTATAAATGGCAAACAATTTTTTTGGTTCCTGTCGAATTAAACCTTTAGTTTTGTGATACTTGGATGTAATATTTTTTTTTTTTTTTGTTAAATCAACCGCATGTCACCGACCTATAAGCAAGTTATTTTACATGTAGTCGTTACTTTGGTTAGTTTATTTAAATACCATGACACACTGTGATTATTACAACATTAATAGTCCATCACTAAGGCCAGTGAGCGGCACGAAAATTCGCGACAACCGAAACCGCAAAACAGTTACATTTGTCAAATTGTTCTCCTTGTTATTTTGTTTTTTGTGGTAAAGTAGTTTTATTTTCGTAGCTTTTCTTTTTTGTTTTTTGTTTTTTTTTTTTGTGGCGGCGCAGTAACCTTCGACATTTGTTTTAAGTGTCTTTATTTTTCGTTTGTCTTCAACCGCTGTCAATGCTGTTGCTGTCAACTAAATTTGTTCGGTTGTAATTTTCTCCAATTGTCTTTGTCGATTGCTATTAACTGTAGTTTATGCGCATTATTACATTTAATTTAGTGTATTTTTTTTAATTTGAAATATAATAGTTTTTGTTCAGAAAAAAAATTGGAAAGGTCAGTTATAAAGTGAGAAGGAAATTAGAGATAGAAAGGTAAATAAGTGAGTCATGCCGTTGAAAAAAATAAAATAAAGATGAACTAGAGTACAAAATTTTACTAAGTACATACAGTGGTTAAATAAATTATAGCCGCACCACATTTTGTCAAATTTTAACATATAATTTTTCTTGTTATTTAATTTTTTTTATACAAACATAATTCATTGTCTAACAAAACTCATGTAAATCCAAGTCTCAAACGTTTGAAAAATGTTCAGAAATCTTTCGTAAAAATTTCTAGGTTTTTTTTTTAGATTATCTAGATGTTTTAAATGGCAAAAAATTATCTTTGATTTCTTTTTTCGAAGATCTTCTGGTTTACTTCCATATAAAAATGAATTGTGTTTATTCGTTATAAGTATGTATGCATGGAAGAAATTGAGACAAAAAAAAAATCACAAAAATTTAACGGTAATCTTTAGCCATTTGAAACTTACACTTACTAAATACTAGAATTCAATGGGCTACAAAACTGCATGCTCAGAATTCAATGTAAAAAATATCGAAATTTTACGAAGGCTTGTAGAAAAATAATATTTTCAAACTAATATTTTATCTTCGGCCAAAGCTTCACGTATAGGTATTTGGGAGATTAGTTAATGATAATAGTTTTAGCCTGGTAAAAAGTTGCTGATTCTGGAAGCCGCACTGACTATTCTATTTACAGATTATTCAAATATTGTTCGCCTCTAAACAACAACAGCTAATTTTTGAGATGCATGTAAGATTATATGGTCGTGAAAATTCTTTCAATACGATGTCTCTCCAAAGCGAATACACAATCGACTATGAGATGGGTGTGAAAGGGAGAGCATATAGATCAAAGTCCCAGATGTTATGTATTCGCAGATGGTTCGAATTTGAACTTAAGAATTGCATGGGGCGTGTTCTGTCAAGAATTTGTACGAAAACCGCGAGTTTGGGCTTCCAATTCTGCAACTGTGTAAACCCATGTATATATATGTATTTATTCTGAGATGAGCAATAATTTGAGTCTTTGCCTTGGCTTCGGTGCGATCGAAATTGGTCAAGGTTTATCACTCGTTGGAATTTGAATATTTCCCAATTAAATTGATATGTGTGTACCTGCGAAAAATGACATGGCAGGATGGTGCAAGGTGGGGCACCATCTCTAAGCACAGGCGGTAAGAGGGATTACTTTAACACAATGTGAGCTGCTTTCAGACACTTAGAGTACAAGTCGGCTAAGCGAGCGCTGATCGAAAACCTATCAGTGTGACTTCCACCTAACCGAAAATCACCAAAGCTAACCTAACAAATCGTGTTGCCAGTTTGAGCGCTAGCCTCCTCGTTTCTTTTTTCTTTGCGGTAATATGCGTAACATCAATATTTACGTTTTTCCAAGGTCTCTATCTCGATTAAATATTCTTTTTCACTGTCATTATTTTACTAATTTTAGATGTATGCAATATGTTTACATGAAAAACATATGCAAGTACTACCTATCAATTTTTAGATCATTTCCATAATATGAAATCCATCAGTATGCACATCTCTCGAATGTTGGCATTCATAAACTAATTAATCTATTCTGCACGCCTGAACAACTAAAACAAACACGCCTCTTTTGAAAAAAAAAATCCGTTGCAGAAATACTTTTAATCACATACCCTACAATTAAAAACTTTAATGTTAAAACCGTTGGCTACATACTTACCTACATACATATATTGTTATAACTGCCCCACGACTATTAATCATTTTCTGTGATTCTGCAGCAAATTAAGCTTCATTTACCGCCGTAGCGTTGAAGTGCCTCTTCAGCGTTTTCCCATCCCAAACATTCTTCTTCGCCATGACTTTTTTATAATACATACTTAAATGCTTTTATTTTTGAACCATCATTTGACCTCTAACACTGTGTAAAACATTTAATTTGGTTGCCACTCCGCTGTAGTTGACTTTTCGCTGAAACTATATTTTTGCGGATAGTTGTTCAACTGCTCGTTGTTTTAATTAAGGCATACTACTTTGTGGCATTTCATACTGTGAAACTGCTTTTAAATAATTATGTACCTCTAATCGTGTAGGTGTTGACTTTACTGCATAAGGAAGCCTGTTTTTGCTGCTATTTAATGTTTGGGAGGTTTTCTTTTTTCTTTCTGAATTTGTTGCGCTCGCTTTGTGGTTGT
This sequence comes from Rhagoletis pomonella, assembly GCF_013731165.1. Lineage (NCBI taxonomy): Eukaryota > Metazoa > Arthropoda > Insecta > Diptera > Tephritidae > Rhagoletis > Rhagoletis pomonella. The sequence continues at coordinate 75,405,855 of NW_023458557.1, forward strand.
TACTATTTTATTAATTATAATCTGTTAGCTATTATTTTAAAGCCACTCAAAGTAGGTCATTATCAAATTTGTTTTAACAGAAATGTGGTTTGTAATACATAAGTTGGATATACTTGAGTATGTCATTTAGAAATAACATCAATGTAGCTCAAATCTATTGAACGCTTAATGGTAAGTGTAGCTTAAGTGAGATTTGGGAGAGCTTTGATGTTGTCTCAAAGGGTTACAAGTCTTTGTAACTGCCTACATTGAGGGAGCAAGCTGTCGCCAAAATTTTCTTGCTCAGAGTATTGCAGAAATATTGAGGCCGAATACTTAGGGACGGTTATTTAGTCTTCGGATTAACATCGTTTTCGACGTTACCGATTCCCTGTTATATCCACGCTTTATGGAACGCTTCTACTAAGGTATTTGCTAGGTGGAAGTTTGCAACTTTTAAGTCGCCTATGCCCGATCGGTCTAACGGACTCGAATTTTTTATGGACCATTGGCTCAAATTTATGCCAGTTTATTTTCCTAGGGTTTCTTCTTCCAAGAGTTTTTGGTGATTTTATCTAAGTTTATAGTAAAACCTATGCACCTGTGATCTGAGAAAGGGGACCTGCCCAGGACCCTCCATGCGCTCACCAGAGTTTCAGTAACATCAAACACATTGCTAGAGGTTGCTCTCCTATTAGATATGTTAAATTTACTTTTTAGCAAGTAACTGAATAAGAATTCACCTCTTTCACTGATGTGAACACTACCCCATACGGTATGGTGTGCATTCGCATCTGCGCCCACGATTAGCCGTCTTTTGTGCCCTTCTTTTTCCATCAACTCTGTCAGTTCTTCTGGTGTGCCATAAAACAGGAGGCTTCCTTTCTACCATCTCGGTCACTAGTACTGTAATTAAACAGGAAATTGAAATATCCTGCCTTCTTGGTTCGCCTCGTATGTTTGAAAATTTGGTGAACTTAGCCCACTGAGACATGCTGCGTTAAAGTTAAAAAAAAAAAACCATTGCGTATCAATATCTACTCATGCCTGATCTGCTTTCATAACGCAGCCATAGATCATAGAAATTACCTATTTATTTTAGTCGATCTATGGCATTTCGAATAGCAGCGAATCTCCATATCTTGGGCTCTATCTCACCTGTATCAGCCGCCAATTTCAATGGACTAATTTTTTCAAGACAGAATTTAGTTATTCATAACTACACAAAACAGAAATATATTTCGCAGTAACATTTTCCACAAAAAATATTACCCAATCACCACTTTCATGTGAACTACGCGTATGACTATCGGCGTTAGCTTGGAAACACCCACCAACGCGCTGCCTCAACGAAAGCTTACCAAACTCCAGCAGCAACCAAACCGGCAGCAAATCGCAGGCAAGCCCAGGCAACATCTGCAACAAGCAGGCGAGTCATCGAGTCGAGTCGCAAACATGCTAATGACAATATGCTTTATGATGTTGTCAACATTGGCCAACAACAACAATAGCAACAACAACGCGAGAGGTCGTAAACACGACAATTGTATGGAGAGGTTGTAACAATTGCTGCTACCACGCAAACGTACTCGTAAATGCAAATCGAGCGCCATCAGTTTGGCAGCGCAGCAGTAGTCAGAAAAAAACGCAACAAAAATAACAGAGTGCAATAAAAAAAAATCATAGAATTTACAATGATTGCATTAAAAGTGGCACAATTCCCACCAAAAACCACCAACAGTTTGGCGGCAATAGTGCTTTGGTGTGATTATTATATGGCAAGCAGTTGGCGTTGTTGTTGTTTGCTGCCATTTCGGCAGACAATGCTAATTTGCGGGCGCTACAAACGCCAACTGGCAACGTTGTGAGAAAAAAGAATTAACAAAAACAAAAAGGAAAAAAGAAAACACTGAATTAGACTAAAAGAATATGGCAAATGCTTTTGATTTATTTGCAATTGTTTCAGTTTTTTCGGTAGATGCCTCTTGTTTTTGCTTTGAGTAGTACATGAAGCGTTTGGAAAATTCTCAGCTCGCACGCGAATGTATTGAGCGAATTTAAGAGTCTTGTGTAATATTTATGGAAATAAAGATAAAAAGATCTGCGGCTATATGTAACATGCAATGCGGGAGGTGGGAGGCAAGAGGAAAACAGGAAAATTAAAAATTTCGAATTAAGAAAGAACCGACTATGAAGTAAATAAGTTCATAAATACGG
>NW_023458557.1:75408450-75422274 GCF_013731165.1 Rhagoletis pomonella
AAATAATAAAAATAAGCGAAAAACAAATCCGACGAGAATTGATCTCATATACAAATTTAAGATTATCGTTAATCTCTTCATGATCCAATGATCGGATTTAAACCAAATTAGAATGGGACCACCTGTGAGACACTAGTTTTCCGATGGAAAAAGAATTCTCGGTTGACGTGGTCCAAATTTATGCGGTTACATACATAAAACAAAAAAAAAAAATAAAAATATTGCGACGAATTGATTACCTTTTCCTTTTTGTGAAGTCGGTTAATAAAATAAAGTGAAAGCTTAAACAGACTTAATCCGGATCAACTGTAGTTAATTCCCGAGTTGACCTGGATCAACGCTGCCGCCTGTTTCCGCTTTAAAACTCAAGCCGGTTCACTTTCAGCTGCCAACCGCACTCAAAATCCGATTCCGCGTTGCAGATAGTTTTCTTTCCCCTTATTTTAAATTTTGCCTCTTTTTATTAACAATGTATGAATTAGTCACCCCGAACTAGTCACCTCTATTCTGGTTTCGGTTTCTGTTTAGCTTAGCCCATACACATCTATACACATACATATACACATACGTACATCTTAGCATAGATTTAAACATTACACAAAAATATTGTAAATATACATATTGCAACATTGCACTTTCCCACTAAGCAACAGCAGCAGGAGTAACAACAAAAACAGCAACAACAATTTCAAGGTGGTTTCGTTTCGGAGCGCACATTTTTCGGTTGACACACTTGGTTGCCAACGGCTGGCTGGCATGCTGGCTGCTTAGCTTAACCAATCGACCGTACGACCGCGGTACCATGCAAAACTGCGACCGGTTGTTGGCGCGAATGTCAAATGGCATATAATATATAGAATCTAAATTTAGATTTTCATTCACTTAAACTCCTGTGAGTGAGTGAGCGTGCATGCATGCTACTACGAGTAGGTAAATTCTTATTCTTATTTGTTTTTCCATTCATGTTTGGCTTGCCGGTTGTTCGTGGTTTCGAGAAATCAATCTTTGATGTAAAACGTGCAAATCAGTTGCAAAAGATCAAGGCGCACATTAACATATAGACACTTATTCGACGGAGCTTGGATTGTAGAGACCAATGCAATTGTGAATATGCGATTTTAGAATTTTTAGAAGAAAAAATAGAAAATTAAGGATCTCACTTGGTTTGTTGCGATTGCCGGCAAAGTTGACATTATTCTGTTACCATAAAGATACATAGGTAGTAAAAAACGTATAAAGCGAAAATTCTATGCAGACATTGTAGGACAGATATTTTGTTGTAGGATATAAGAGGACAGTGTGATAAGTCAAGGGCTTTTTTAAATCTTCTGCGTAGGCATTTTTGATCCAACACTGCTCCTGCCAACATCCTTCTATTAACGGAAAAAAGTGAATTTCATTTGGTCGTCATAACGAACTGCTGCCTCATCCGGCATATTCTTCTTATTAAACCCCCATCTACTATTTCTAAAACTAAAGAAAAGACTCGACGGTAAAAGATTTTGGTTGGATAAAAAAGCCATGACTAAAAGTATATGGGAACCAAAAAAATTTTGAAAGACGGCTTTTTTATTGAAAGAAATTGTTCCTTAAAATAAACTCTAACTTATCAAACTGGCCGATATATTAATACCTAAAAATCAATAGTATTATCAATGAATATAGATGTGGGTACTTATAGATAAACTTATCCATTAATGTATCGGAAATTTGCTCTTGGCGCCAGTTGGCAAACCATGTTGTTGCGGTAAAAAAGCGAGTTGTTATAAACGTGGTAATAAGGGATGAAAACATATCGATAACAGAAATAATTTCTGTAAATGAATCGGTAACGCAACTCAAGCTTTCTTCACCACTTGTCACGTAGAGACCTGCATCTTTCCATACGAAATTCAGAATTTTTAACTTCGTCTATAGAAGGTCCTTATGTACCGTCACGAAGTACTGTTGATCCTCCATGGTTGGTGAGCTGGGACGACGATCAGTAAATGGCTTTAGAAAGAGTGCGCTCTGGTGAAGTTTCCGGGATTCTGAACATACCATAAGAAGCTTTGTAGTTCTGTAGTTATTTTTGAAGCGTAAATTTTCATTTTCTATTCTTAATTGTTTCCATGAGCGGCGGAAAAACAGCATCGTTCTGCCAGACAAAGATGCACCGTAACCAAGTCTGGCTGATTGTCATAGTAGGGTTTATTACACCTTTGATTCCTATGTCCACCGCTTAATGTTCCGACATATTTGTATATTTCCTACAAAAATATATTCCTTGTCTAAGTTAAGTAGACGAAGATAAAACCGGTAGTGTTTCCAGATTAGGTTACGACCCATGAATAAGTGCATTAACGAAATGTTAAAAAACATTGCCGTTCATTTTGCGAATTTTAGTGAACTTACTGGTCCTTGTCGAATGCTGACTGCAGGCCCTGCAGGTGTACTTTGCCAAGTAACGCAGACCTTCGTCAGCTGAAAGCTGGACACACGCAATATATATGCTTCACAGTCTTCTTGCGATAGTTCCACTTCGTACACTTTTTGTGTTGCATAAGACCTGGTTTAAACCCATGGGATTCTAGAAAGCATATTCTTCTTCAGTATGTTTCTAGCATATGAACTTAAAATAATGTTGGCGAGTCTACAACCAACCCGTCTGGTGGCACATTAGCATACCTTCTAATCATTTGATTTCCCAAAAAAAAAAATCGGATATCCATTACTATGTAATGAGACGTCTAATAGAACGGCCCCTTAGTCTAGCTTATCAGCTTTTTCAATGCCTTCTACTTCTTAGTGTCTTGGGACCCAATGCAGGCATATTGTTTTAGCCGCATTAAGCCTTTTTATAACCTTATTAAATCTTCCTTACAGTCTGCCATGGTTGCTGGTTTTGTGTTTATCTATCTATGTAAATGATTATAAGCTCGCTTGGCTTTTTAATTTAATGTAGTCGGTTTTTCGCATTCTGTAGTCCAAAGACGTTGGCTTGATAGATACTGCAATGATTCTGTAGCTTAAGTAACTGTGGATTTCCTGTTCAGTGCACTCCACTGCAGCTCCTGCTTTGGAGATAAATGTATCCATTATACTTTTTAAAGCCCCGGGGATGTAAACTTTTTCTTCCATGGCCTTTTGAAGCTGCATAGGAATAATGCCATCCAGTCCAGGAGACTTCAAAATGCTTGAAAGAATCAATACTCCAGTAGTTCATCGCAGGATGTAGGAAAGTCGACCCTACCTTACACGGTGAACAATTGGCTGGGAAATTAGTCTATGGGAGTAGCTTAAGCGATTCCCCTCATCAATCAGTTGCCCTCTTCGACCCTCAAGTATCTCAAGGAACGATAATCTTCGCGAGAATTCGCCTAAATCATGACAATCTTTTACGGTTTCGCAAAAGTTTCTCCATGACTCCCTTTTGGCATTTCTTATTTCGGCCTTATAGATACTCAGACCTGCCTTGTAGAGTTCCCAGTTGGAGTGTTGTCCACTCTTCCTAGCTTCGTTAAGAAAAGCCTGCTTGACATCCTGAGTTCCTCTACCTGTTTGCTTCTGCATCATCGGCTTAAATTTATTGCTCAGCACGGCCCCTGGATCAGGAATACGTCGGCTCCACTTTGTTGAAGGTGGCCATGGAAATTCGCGGATACCGTCTTAGAGCATAGGAGGTTTATTTGCATGATCTTCATCGTCTAAAACCTTCTCTAGCTACGTCGACTCTACGTCCTAGACTACTGATGCTAAAAGCTTCTCTTACTTCGGGCTCACGCATCAAGGGTACCTCCGGTCCTTTCTCATCCGTACATGTAACGCGCTCAACATCTATTATACATATCTTCCAAAGAGATGTCTAGTTTCTAACGTTTTTTTATCCGTATCCATCCAAGCTTCGTGTTCGCCAACAGTTATTTTAGCGCAAGCTTAATTGAATGTATTCCTAAGGTCGGGAACGCAAACGAGTGAGATATCTATTGATTCGTTCGTCGTCGTTAACATCCGCTTACAATGCCAGAAGTGCTGCTGGGTTAAGTAGTCGGAACAAGGGAGGTTTATGCAGCGTTTAAAACCATATCAGCTTACAATGGCTTGCAGGAATAATTCTAAGCAAGGGACGTGGTTACGCGATGTCCAAAGAATGTAGTCTAGTTTCCTGGGCACATAAATATTCATTGGAAATAGCATTGCGAATCAGCTGGCACAGAAGCAAACTAATATGCTGCCGTTCAATTCTGCCCCAAGTGCCGTCAATCAAACTACCTTCAAACGAATTACCAAGGATCTGAGTCTCTAGTACTCCTTCATCGCTCCTCCATTAACTCAGATATGGGTTTTATCATCGCACACTATATAATGGGAATACATGAAGAGCGCAAAGGCCTCCGCTCTAATGACTTCTACCGTAGTTGCAGGATCGAGAAGGAGCTGAAGGGCACAGAGAATTTCATCTGCCACTGCCCTGGCTTGCCCTAAATATGGTAATGGAATCTGAAACATTGCTTCGACCGGCAACAGTCTGACTCTATGAATCTGGAATCTTGCATACGAGAAGTTCTATGTGTATTTGCAAAATAATTCTATTGTCTATTATGTATAATTATATTGTCCCATCTTGTTTGCTGCTTTTAAATTTATTTGAATTATTATTCCTTGCATACTAATTTTCAATGCCAATACCAAATTTAATACTTTTGTCATCTGCTGTGCAAAGTAAATTTTGCATTGGATGATCCAAATGGCAAATAAATTATATATATTTAGCAAATAGTTAGGTAATATAAAAGCTGCTGATTGACAATAGCAAAGCGTTAAAGGTATTATGATGCAAAATGTTGAGGTAAAAAACATGTTTTGGTACGTAAAAATACTCGATTTTGAACAAATAACAGCAAGGTTTGCAAAATAATTTAAGTCAATACAAAAGAATCTTTAAAACTTGATTATTCTATAGGAAGTGTAAATAAGCTGCGGTTAGACAAATTAGCAGACCCCTTCACAAAAAAAAAAACAGACGTTGTTTGCATTTAAATAGTCAAAATTTTTCATACTTTGCAAAATTTTATAAAACATAACGGCTTAAGCCATTTACTTAACAAAAGTCTGTAGCAGTAGGTTACTTGAAGAGGCAGAGGCTGTATAATATAAAATATAAGATATTGAAAGTACAATACTGAGTGTATGTGAAATACATCCGCCAATTGTCAACTTTGCCGCACTGCAGTTGTCACCACTGACTTAACTGGCTGGTTAGTGGTTCATATACACTAGCAAGCTTCTATTGCTTTTTGTGTTTGAGAACTGGTTATGTATCGCATGCAATTCTAATAATTTGCACAACATTAGCAGGCATTGTTTGATATTTGAGCACAAGTTGCTCTCAAAAGTCTTTTGTTTGCAAGCGACAACATCACAAATTTAAAGGCAGATTTGTGTATCAAAAAGTGACGGACTTTATATAGTGATGAACAGTAAAGTATCGATGTACCAAAAAAAAAAAAAAAATTTGAATACAAGAAATCTTGAATTGATGCAGTCAAAAGCGACACTGCGTTTTTTTCTTTAAATTCTTAAAAAATTTAATAAATTTACATAATCCAACAATACAAGTGGCTAACAATAAGTGCAGTTGGTAATTGTTATCAAAATTGGGCTACCCGACTGTGTTGCAAGCTGCTGAACTTGAACTTGCTGGCCAAACACTCCTACTTGTTTCACCGACACATACATACATACATACGTACATACATGCAGACAATGATTGGCAGTAATGAAAAGAAAAAAAAAAAATGTAATCATGGCGCCGACCTTTAGATGACCCTTTTGTGTAGCAGCTAATAAAACGCTTTGCATTATTTGAATAATTTCTGGTCTGCAGCGCCAGCTCTGAATGACATGCATCAATGGTACGAGCGTTGTTATGGCGCGTACGTGTTTATTAACCCCCTTTGAAATAATTATTTTAATAATAGAAAAATATATAGCTGATCAGTTTTACAATGTAGTAGTATGTGTGTAATAGGAAAATGTTTATGTTTAAATATTTAGCATCAAATGCATGCAAGATAAAATCAAACCAAAAATTATCGAAAAATAATAGCAACGCCGCAACATTTGCTAATGGTACGCGTAGCAGTGCTCACTCAACCGATTCAATTTTCGGCCATCCAAATGCAACTCCAATTGTGTTTTTTTTCTTCTTCTTCTTCCTACAAAGGTTATATTAAGTTACTCTATGGTGTAAACAAAAGAAATGAAGACAAAGCATTGAAAGGAAAAATGATTTTGCTGACCTTCACCTCCAACTATTTTTCTCTGCCGCTTCTTCCGATACTATTAGCTATTAGCTTATGCGCTGTTCACATTTTTACTGCCCGCGGCAATGCCAAGCTATGAGCATACCACGCAATAGGGGTCATAAATCTAATTGCTGGTGGTTTAGTTTAGTTAGATTAATAAATGTTTAAGTTCTGCCTGAGATGTGACTAGTAAAAATGAATGTCGAAATTGAATTTCTAGAAGGAGGCCAAGCAGCAGAGGTTTCATTGTGTAAGTGATGTGAAATATCATTCGATTTCGGTAGGGAAACAATTTTGCCTGGTAAATATGATGGATAATATTAAATAAATTAAAAATTTAAGACGAACACGAGTACAGGTGCAAAAAGGAATACAAAGCCAAGTAAAATACAAAAAACAAAAGATATAGATATTCAAAAAATAACGAATCGTAATCATTTTGTGTAAAGATAATTATATCAATCAACGCCTAAAAATAAAACAAAAATGTCAATTGTGATATCAATAGCATGTACTACTATGAAAAGATAAATAGACCGATAATTCCATATTATATCGATAATCATATCGGTAGTCGATAGAAAAATTGCTAAATACCGATAAACAAGTACCGTTACATATATACATAAATTTTAATTTCATTTCATAGATTAAAAATGTCAAAGTACATACTACATATGTAGGTATGTATGTACGTATTGAAGCGTCTACAATTTTTTCTGGCATCTGGTTTAGGTCAGCTTCTTCTGTTTTAAACCGCTAGCAATATAACCACACATGAATCGGTTAATTACCAAAGGGAATAAATCAGCATTATTCCCATAAGGCAAATTTGATGCAGTTCAACAGAACACCGAACAGCATCAAGATTGTCATATCGAAAAAATGCTCACTTGTTCTCTTTCGTAACTAACCGATTCGCATATTTGACGCCGTCTCCAGCCAGACTTATAAGGCACCTTCCACTCTCGTCGTGCCAAAATCTAACAAAATGTCTTCTGTAGGTTCCATGCCAGCTAAAAATTAAGCAATATGGTAGTTTGCATACTCCCAAGTGCTTCTTGAGATGCATCCTGCGATACGTGAAATCAAAGTATATCGTCATCTGCCTTTAGGTGTGTGTCCTATGCCATGTTTCAAGTAATGTAGCGTTCTCTTCCTCTTGGATCCTAAATTCAGTTTCACTCTCTTTTGTTCCTTCTTGTCTTCTTTTCTCATCCGTAAGAATGTCAAAAGTGATTTAGCACGCTAGCTATTAAGAGTGTAGGTTGCACCGTCTGACATTCTCAATTTGCAGCATTTGGTCTGTATACCGATGAATACTTTCGATTATAAACCTGTGACGCCTACGATGATGCCCAAATCGGAGCTCCATTGAAAAGTGATGAGCATATGACATTTGAGATCAGCAGAATTTTGCTAAACATTTTTAAGACCGTTAACAAGTGGCGGCTTCCTAACCAATAATTTGCTAATTTTTTTAGTCCTTCTGAGTAATATGCTCAGCATCCTGTCAAAAGCTTAACATACCGTCAGCAACTACTAACAAATAAATTCCATAGGCTCCATGTTTTTACGACTGATTCACAACAAATGCACCAGTTTCTTCTTCCGCTAGTAGATTTTTTTGTTTGGCGGAATCCGCTTTCCTTGCTATATTCGTTTGTTGTACTGAATAACGCGATTCGAGAAATAACTTTGGACTAAATATCTTCGGTAAGACTTCGATCTTCTTTTCCATCTTTAGCCTTGAATTGCTTTTCGAACTAGGTTTGGCTCATCTACTGTTGTTCCACTTTTACGACACACGAATCGGCTGTTTGACTATCCGTTCGCAGGAAAAGACGTCAACCTAGCCTTTCTAGGAGTTTTCCCATAGTACATTTCTAGAAGACAGATAGGTGCGATAGTTTTTGCTGGTTAGAACTCCCATCACTAGTTTATACGTGACTAGAAGCATTTTGCCACCTTACATTCCAAATTCATCGCCCAGCGCTCGCTGAGCTGCCCATCTGTCCGGGAGTAGACCACACGAGGTCAGGGCAGCACCCAGACTCTAACCGGGGGCAGTTGCTCAAGGATTTACTGTCTTGCCAGCTCATTGATCAGCGATTTTACTGTGACCCGGAGCCCAAATGAGCTTAATAGCATAATAATCCGATGCGGTCAAAGGGCAGGTCAAGCAATTCCTCACCGTTCTCGAACGAACCATCAGATAGTCAACCGGTGTTTGGCTGTGGGAATAGATATTCACCTCCTTGAAAGGCATTTCACTAGTGAACAAACAATTCGCAGCGTTTTGTGTTGTGGTTATCTTTGACTGGAAAACGCTGCAGTGATCTGGAAGCATGCATTTTAGGTTGGTGGAGCGTTATTCATTGAACTCTCCTCCACCTTTCTTCCTATTGAGCTTAGATCCGTCTGTAAGTATATGCACAGGACCCCGAGTGCTGTTACTACATCCCTCCCAGTCCTCCCTCGCTGGGATATGGGTGGCAAAAGATCCCTTCAGACCCAAACTGGGCGAAAAATGGTCTTTTCGAGTTGGTAGGAACCCGAAGATTTTTAGGATAGTGGTATTCTCATAGACCGGGGCGAACTTAAAGCCCACCATCTTTAGCCTTACTGTGGCGACAGCTCTGCCTGCTGTATCTATGGGCAAAACGTTTAGTGCAGCAATTAGTCCAATTAAGTCTACTCTTTGCACTCTTTTCAGCTGCCTGACGATTATGGTTCTTTCCAGGGCATACCACCAGACGAGTATCGCTTAAAATAAAATTGGCTTAGCCAGTGACCTACTTTTGGTGAGAGACCCCTGCGTTTGCCAATGGCCAATGCTATAAGTTGGGTTTCCAGGAAATCTTGTTGTCAAGGACTAAGCCCAAGTACTTCACTTAGTTAGAAGGCCTTAGTGGAAGGCCGCCCATTAAGGGAAGATGGCAAGTCCGTACCTTATACCTCCTAGTAAAAAGAACGAGCGCCGTTATGCTAGGGTTCACACCCAGCCCACAACTAAAATCCTATTTTTCAGACCAAGTTCAGGTAGCCCTGTATGAATTCAAACTGTGTTTCGAGAAACTTTCCTCCTGTTAGCAACTCTGCGTTTTTAAACAAAATAAATTTCGCAGGTGTCACCTGTAAAATGTCGAAAAAAAACCAATTAAATTCACCGGCAATTGAATTAGGGTGTTCAAACAGGATGATACTTTTTGCGTCACCTTATATTTATGAAAAAAGACGCTTAAGGCTTTAGTAGAAGTATTTAATTAGGACCTAAGGCCGTTCTCACTACAATTTATGGGCTGTCACCTTTGGATTCTTTTAGCCGTTACTTATCTAAGCCGTTATATTACTCTCGAAAAGATACGTAAAGAGTGCTATTATTATTTTCTTAAGAAATACTGGATATTATACCTATTGATAAGTGATTGGCTTGAACTCTTACTACCTTTCAAAAGGAAAGAGTAAATAATAGTCTTACGTGAATACTTCCCTCTAGCAGTGTAAAATAAATTTAATCTTAGCTCCACATAACCAAATTTGATGCCAAATCCTTTCACCTAATCTGAGAACACACACGCACACGCTTTTGTTGCTACATTCAGTTTGCATTGCTGCTCAACACTCAGATATCTTATGAAATCGCATAAAATGAGTGGCACACCAAAAAATTATGCAGATTACAATTTTCTACTAAGCATTTGCTATGCACACAAACCGAGACAGATTTATGCATCAAAAACAACAACCCACATATGTGAAATAAAAACCCGAAACTGCATACGCGGTGTGCGGGTGGCAAGTGTGGCATCATTAAAAATTTGTCTGCATTGCTGATTATTACCATATTAAAGTATAACTAAGCGACTGTATCAGTGGAGCAAATCTACAGAAAGCAAGAGTTAGCAAAAAAAAAAAGAAGCAAAACACACACACGTACACACAAAGGCATATATGCATGTAATTTTAAACAATGGCAATCAATTGTGGTAGCCGCTTATGGCTGGAGACTCGAGCCTCACTGGCATAGTGTGGATGTATGTAGGTGCGAGATGGAGGCTGGGAGCACATGCATTTATGTATATCTTTGCTACCTACAAACATACAAACATGTGCCTCTTTATAATACTTACAAACAATATTACAACAAAGTTTACGTTATTATAGCGGAAAATTTTTGTTGATTGCAACTGCAAAAATGAAGATAAGTGGTTGGAAAAATGTAAAAAATATTTGAAAAAAAAGAAACTGCAAAAGTGTTGCTTTAAATGCCGCATTTCAAGCTAATTTGACAACAACAACAAATAATTGTGCTGCCTAATGCATAATCTGTAATAACCAGCTACCAAATGCAATGAAAATATCAATAATACAACAACAGCAAAAGTTTTACAAAAACCATTCTTGGCTGCTATGGCTAGGTATATGAAAAACTTTGAAAAATATTTGCTGCAGCCCAGCTTACCATTTTGAATCTGTGCCTTACTTATTATGCTGCAGAATTGGGTAAAAGGAAAAATCAAAAACAAAAAAAAAAAAAATAACAAAAAAAAAATTGGCTACAAAATTGGGCGTACTGAATGCAGTTCAAAAGTGCAGTCACGTTTCGTGTCAGCAAATTTTAATGAGCCAAAGTAGCGGCACTTTATTGGGGTTTCGCGAAGCAAGAAAAAAAGCAAAATAACAAACAACTGAATGCCGGTGGTATTTCCTTTGTTCATAAGCCTTTGAGTATAAGAATAATTCTATTTGAATATTTCTGGATGCTATTTTTGATTTTAATTTATTGAACCGACTTAGTTGTCGTTGGTTCAGTGTAGATTACGGAAGTACCGCAACGATTTTGATAACATTTTTTAAATAAAAAATCTATTTGTACTGAAAGGAAATCTAGGTTTATTTTGGTTATGCAAAAGTATGTAGGTCTTATTGAAGCATAAATATGTCAATGAATTTAATATTGCTCTGAACTCTGATCTAAAGAAAAACATTGAGAATACATACCATATGTACTTAAGAATTAGGGTAACTGAAAGGGTAAGAAAATTCATAGAAATTTTTCAACACGACTAGAAATATATCCAGTCATGAGAAATTTAGTTGTCGAAAGTTATAAAGTTTCCTATCACTGAAGTTTATAGTTATCGAAATATAACGGATCATCTATGTTTATGAAGTTATCGGTATGTATCGAGTTATCGAAATTTATAAAGACTCAAAATCTTAGTTGTCATAATGTATCAATATTTATTGAGTTATAAAAATGTATCGGTTTATCGAAATTTATCAAGGTAGTGAAATTTTGTATGATGTTTATTGTTATTTAATAATATTTACCGAGAGATCAAAATTTATAGTGTTATCGAAATTTATCGAGTCGCTAACGAAAGTTATCGAGTAGTTGTAATGTATCGAGTTCTTTAAAATTATCGAGTAATCGACATTTATTGATTTATACAAATATGTTGGCAGTTATCGAAACTTATCGGTTTATGGCATCGATGTTTTTGGAATTCTAAGAGTTATCGAAACTTCTGGAATTACATAAGTTTATCGAGTTATCACTATTTATCGAATTATGTAGAGTTAGCAGAGTGTACCGAGTGAAATTCGCCAGTAGCTATGGAAATTTAATGGGGCTATCAATATGGAGCTATCGATAAATATCGAGATATGTAAATTTTAGAGTTATCGAAATTTATCCAGTTCTGAAAACACACAGTTATCTGAATTTCTAGATTGTTATCGACATTTGTAGAGTTATCGAATTTCATCGAGTTATCGGAATGTAGCGTTTTTGGGCTATCAATACGTATCGCATTGTCCAAATTAAGAAAGTTTTCCAAATTTGTCGAATTATCGATAATTATCGAGATACATGGTTCCCGCGCGTGTGTGTTGCATAACTTATTACTCCCAACGCATAGCTGAAATAGTCGGCAATAAATTAAAGTTTATGTGTCAATTAAACCCAAAAATGCTACTAACCACCAAAATTGAAGTACAATAAAATGTTGAAAATTTTAAATTTGCAAGTCGATGCAAGCCTTACTTACACATATGTATACCTACAAAATTCCATTATAAAAGACCATTCGCACTTTTGGACTATAGCAAAGTGCAATCAATAAATTATTTGCTTGGCGAGAATTTGCAATATTTTTTAATTTTCCATTAAAAAAAAATGTCGATCTTTATCGACTTGGCTGCTACCATTTGGCTAACTATTTGCATTGTCTGTGAGCAATAATATTTCATGTCGCTAACGCTCGAGCTAAAAAAGACACACGAACAAATTTAAAAGAATTAAAAAATGGTAAACGCTAGTGGTAGCAACGCGTGTGAGAATTTTTTGTTGCTAACATTTACAACCTTATATACTAGTATTAGGCTTAAGAAGTGTTTTATGTACAAGCATGTCTCATTAGCACAAGTTTTACTTAATTTTTATAATACTAATGGCCAGAAAAACTTGTTTAGCGAAAGATTCATGGCAGTTTTTTTTTTTTTGTATTTTTAGACATTGATTAGACTTAAGAGAGAGAGAGAGAAAGAGCATCGAGATTATAGAGGAAATAAATGAATTTAGAGTAAAAAGCTCTAAAATTCTGAATGTGCTCAATCTGTTAGAGGGTATACAATTTTTGCTACCAGCAAGTGCCTTAGAAGGCAGTAAAATTTCCCATATCACATCCGCTGCACGGTTTTGAACCAATTTAGTCAAATTAAATTAAGAATTCGGTAGTTTTGATAGCAAAACAAATAAAAAATTCGCTTGTTTATTCACAATTATATTCATACAGTTACTGGTATTCGTGTTCCGATTTTTATTCGTATTCGTACTCGTATTCATGTTTGTAATCGTACTAGTATTCATATGCGTATTGATATTGGTATTTTAATTTTTACATATGTATTTGTGTTTATATCCGAATTTCGTATATTTTTTAATACTTATAGTTTGATCCGTAATTTTATCCGCATCTTTCTCTTACTTACATTTGTATTCGTAATAATATTCGTAATTGCACCAATATTCATGGTCATGTTCTTATTGATATTGGAATTCGAATTTTTATAGAAATCTTTATTTGCATTCCTAGATATATTCATCGTAGTGCTCGTACTTATTTTAGTAGGTTTTCAATATCGGACTCACATTCGTATTCGGAGCTTTAACCGTATTCATATTTTTATTCTTACTCGTATTCGTATTTATATTCCTAGTAATATTCGTATTCACTTTCATATTTACATTCATATTCATATTCATATTTATATTGACACTAATTTTGATATTGATATTCATATTGATATTGATGTTCACATTCATATTCAAATTCATACTGATTTTTATATTCATATTCATACTCGTATTCACTTTCATATACATATTCATATCCATATTGATATTCATATTAATATTCACATTCATATTCATACTCGTATTCATATTCATACACATATTCATATCCATATTCATATTCATGTTCATATTCATATTCATATTCATATTCATATTCATATTCATATTCAT
>NW_023458557.1:75422374-75423878 GCF_013731165.1 Rhagoletis pomonella
AAAATTAGCTATAGGGAATGTTGGAATTCGGCTGCTGGTATTAAGTATGTCATTCTTATCTCAAGTCACTAAATTTAAGACCATCAATTAGTGAGTCTTTTTGTGACTTGAGATGGTTGGGTATTCAGTAAGAGAAAGAGATTCACTAATAGGCTAGACAATAGGGTTGTCTATGGAGTTTTCTGTGAGGAGTTAGGTTTGGAATTATTCCGACGAATACCACTGCAGCGTCTATCAGGAAGAGGTTCTAGCCATAAAGGAGTGGGCTGTGTACCTTAATATACACGACATAACGAAATATACTCTCGGACAGCCAGGCGGCCATCAAGTCATGGAATGCGGTAATGCTAAGCTAAAAGCTTGTACAGGAATGCCTGGCGGCCCTTAAAGACCTTGAAATCGCAGGGCCTAATCAGAAAAGGTAGCAACCTTCCACTGTGCGATAGAATTGGCATACTTAAGGCTACTTGAAAATTAATGATCAGAAATTACATTATCCAAGAGGCCAACAGGCATGGCTAGATGTGGGCACTTTCAGAATAGCTAGGCTACTATGGCCGCAAATTGATAGGCCTGTGTAAGCGGTCATTTTTGTATTTGGCGGACACTCTTCGAGATGAGGAATATTCTCCAATGAATTCTGCAGAAGTTGCAGAGATAAGGAAGAGGAGGAAACAGTTGAGCGCTCTATCTGCGGTTACCCAGCTTTAGCTAAGAGCACTAATCACTAATCAATGAGGTTTTCACAGTGGTATGACAGTGGACCTGCAGGGTCTAAGTGAGTTGGTATAATGGACCGACTGCAACATTTACCTAGCCTAACCTAAGAGAGGGTCACAAAAAGTTCAACAAAAATATGCGGTGAAAACAAACAGAGACAGTCAATTGATAGCATATATGTATGCCGCTGCATGAGCCGAGTTCAAAGCCATGGGAAGCGGATTTTTTTATTTCATTTTTTTCTTAAATTATTATATTCACAATTTTAATTTTATACATTTTTTGAGGTAGCCCACAATAATCATTCTTAATCTATTTTGAATTTAAATATTCATTTAAAATGTAATTTTTTTCTAGTTATTTTCTGGTGAAGATGTATATAAAAAAAAAACCTATGCTAACTCCGTGGCTACCAGATGATGCGAAATCCAAAAAAGAACTTTTTCTTAAGCCCTATCTGCCTGCAGTAAAAGTGAACTGAAAAAGGCAAACAAAAACCGAGAAAGAGAAAGGAGGGAAGTACAAAAATAAAAAAAGACAAATGCCAAGAGCCAAGTTCAAGTTCAGCGTAGCCAAAGAAATTTAAATTACAAATGAGCTGTGAAAACCATAAACATTAGCAAAAAAAAAAATAAATAAAAAAATGAACAAAAAATACAAACAGCCAAAACGCACACAAATCAAGAGCAAACGAAAAACCCACAGCTTGTTTCTTAATCATACCAGCTGCCAGCTAAAAACGCCAAAGCAAAGCAGCTGCAAAGATGAGCTTAAATCAATAAAA
>NW_023458557.1:75423978-75431702 GCF_013731165.1 Rhagoletis pomonella
ACGACGATATGCAGGTGCATAAAATAGTTCAAATAGTGCTGGCTATTAAATTTTTGGTGAATTAAAAACGATGAAATGAAAGAATGTTTGTGTCACGTAGTACCACGAGGTGGCCGCTAACCAATGCAGCGGAGCCAAAGTTCGTAGCGAGGAGCACGGTTGCCATTTTGGCCGAAATGTACCATTATTGGTAGATGCATTTTTTACAGGTTGGTACACAGGTATGTATATAACCTTCAGATTTGGTATATTTTTGAAGTCTGGTAAAACGAGATACATAGCTCTTACTGACATCATATTCCTATTTAATAATCTCACACAGGTAATTAGGAAACATTGAAGTATAACCAAATAGCCATTGACATTTCACCTACGCTTTATAGTAGTAGTAGTTTCATCATAAGAAGAAAAATCCATGGCTATGACAAGAAAGCAGAGCTTCGGAGCGGAGCAAGGGGTTAAAAAAATCCAAGTTTTTGCTGGGTCATAAAAGTACATATATACATACATATCGTCGTTTAAAGTACACAACCGCGTATCGGCATTCTGAAAAACCGCGTATCTGAAATTTGCTGCCGAAAATTGGATTTGCTCACACAAGCTCTTGAATCAATCATTTTCGATTCGTCCTGAAATATGCTAGCCAGAAATGCAATTGCTTTATAAAAAAGAGAACCATTTTGAAATACGAATGATTTTACCCTCTACAAAATAATTTATGCAACCTCACATACGCGGTTTTACATTTTGTTCATACGCGGTGTTATACTTTAAACGACAATATGTATATCTAACCGTTAAAAAATGTGCGACATAAGGAAATACGACTTCTGGTTGAACTATTTAATTGTACAGGTTGGGCCAAATGATACGTAGCAATGTTAAACACGTATAACTTTTTTATTTTTACAACGCTTTTATCAACTTGCAATGCTGTGTGTCCAGACACCATTCGTTGCTATAAAACCTTTGCTTTGCAAAGATCCTATAAAAAAGTCTAGTGCAACCTCGTCGGTTGAAAAGTAGATGTCGCCCTATGCACTACGTACGCTACAGCGGAAATGGACGACACGCCATTTCTTTAAATGAAATTAATTGATGCTCGTATGTATGTGCATACATATGTATATGCATGTGTGAGCACCAATCTATTAATATCGTTGAATTATTTTAATATCTATTGCAAAGTTTTTTACAGACAAGACTAAAAAGTAGCAAATAAATAATATAAAAAAAAACTTGTTAATATACAACGCTTTTATAAATGAACTCAAGAATAGAAAATAATATTTCTCAGTCCCATGAAATTTGTTTTGATAAATTTTGATTTTGAAATTTTGAAAAGCGTCAATCTCATAAATGGTTTATAATAACTTTTGCTAAAGTTTTTTATGCAAGAAAATTCACAACACAGTCGGCAAAAAAAAAAAATTAAGTCATTGGAATTTTTAGCAAACGATAAGCTTACACTGAGTTATAGTAAAACTGAATAAGCTATAAAACTGCTTACACTAAATTTGTATAGAAAGTCGAATTAAAAAGCGTTAAATTTTAATGGTATTGTAGTTCTTAATGCTTTGCACAACTTTTATAAAAAATTAGTAGACACTAAACAAACAAAAAAATAGTCAAAACTGCTAAAAATGTTGTGGTGCTATTATTTTGACCAGTACTATATTCGTTTTCTTATAATATGGTAAAATGTTAATAATTTCTTTTGTCCTGGTTTTGATTTGCGCCTCCGTATTTGATCTCAGTTGGGTTTTTATAAGTATGAGTTGTCAATTTAAACGAATATATTTTGTTTTGGTTGTTTTGTAGTATTATAAATGTATTATTATAACCAATTTCACTTCTGTGCACTTCAAAACAGACAAACAAAATTCGAATTTAATTTTTCTATATAAAAAATAAATTCAGATTTTACCTGACGCTATTCAAGTGGAAGCAAGTGTATGTATATAAGTATAAATAATTCAGACGCATAAATTAATAAGTTTATTTTATTATTATGAGACGTTCTTTTTGATGCACTCAAATTTAAAAAAAAATGTATATAATCTCTTTAATTTATAAAGTAATTTATAAGTTTTATAAAATTATTAATTATTTCCTTTCCCGACGATAGTACTATCGATGTTTTCAACTATCGTTTCTAAAACTATAGAGTGGCGGTACTATCGATAGTATCCCAGCTATACAACTAGCCACACAAATTGATTTTGTAGGTATTGTTTTGATGTGGGATGAAGCGCATTTCCAAGCAAAACTGTAGATTGTGAGGCTCTGAAAATCCAAGGGCAAAACACCAGCACCAGTTACACCTATACGGGTGCACTGCTTGGTGCGGTGTTATGGCTGAAAAATTTATCGGCCCACATTTCTTCAACAATGACGATGAAGCGCCAGAAAATGTATCTGGGGCTTCTTACAGAGCAGTGATTGACAACATTTTGCGGCCAACGGCAGAGCAGCATCCTAATTTGTGGTTTCAACAAGATGGAGCGACTGCGCACCCTGTATTTGTAAATATACATATCGACTGCTGAGTGGAAGATCGACCTATCTCGGCAGCCAGTTTGAAAGCGCCCTATATTTCAGAATTCGATTCAAAAATGCCCTATCTCACTTCAAAACGTATTGCAAATATGCTGATATAGGGCCTTTTTGAATCGGCAGCTGAGATAGGGCGTTCTTCAACCAAATTCTGAAATAGGTTGTTTTTGAAAAGTTTTTTGGGATAGGGCGTTTTCAAACTGGCTGCCTAGATAGGTCGATCTTCCACTCAGCAGTCGATATGTAGGTGTACATGTATGACATATGTATGTATAAACCAAAGGTACAAAATCAAATTATTTTCTTTTATTAATTATTCATAACAAATTAGAGTATACAAATACAAAATGTATGCACTTTTAAGAATATTGTACAAAAAGTTAAATGATATGACATGATGATTATAAAAAAAAAAATATTTGGTGCAGTTACAATACTTTCATAAAGAATTCAAATCATATAAAAATAATTCAAAATTTTAAATGAGCGCCACTTTTCGTGGAGCGCTGTTGTTGGTAGCATTGGCGTTAGTGACAGCCGATGACGGAGATGGCGCTTGAAGGTAGTTGGTATTCTGCGGTGGTATAATTAGATGAGCGATATGATGCTGCTGCTGCTGCTGCTGAATAGTAGCGGACGTGGGCAAGGGCTGCTGTGCAATAAATGCAGAGAGTTGAGTATGCTGTATGGTTGTTGATGGCTGTTGTGGTTGTGATGGTAAATTTTGTTGTGCCAAAGTATAAGCATTGAGAAGGTGTTGTTGCTGATGGTTGTGCAGTTGTTGGTGGTTGTGAAGAGACTGAAAACTCTGTTGTTGTTGTTGTTGTTGCAGCTTTTGTTGACTGTGCTTTATCTGTTGTGTGCTAAAGATGTGTTGTTGTTGTTGTAGCTGTTGCTGTTGGTGTTGCTTATTATGATGTTGATATGCCGACGGGTAGCGTATCTCATCGTACAAATGCGAATCCGGACTACCTTTGCGCGACTTTGGCGACACAACTGAATAGAGCGAGAGCTTGCGTGCATAATCGTAGGCGGTGGTACTCGTATTCACAGACGAATTATTGCTGGGTGCGTCATAGAATTCGGGTCCTGCGGGGCGAGAAGAATATCAAATTTCAACAGTGGTTCATGGTTACGTATACGACCTGGACACTTACATACCCTCGATTTTGTTGCGCACCATTTGCGTGAAGGCTGGTAAATCGGGCAATGGCTTGAGGAAACTTTTGCCGCCCACGCCAGCCATTGCGGTGGCATCCGTCGGGCTGCTAGCGCCGCTTCCGGTACCCAATTCCGCTGCCTGCCCACCGAAACTGGCATTGCGCGCCGCCAAAGCTGTTTCGACGCGCTGCTTTTGCCAATGGTAACGTCGATATATGTACAGCCAACTAAATCCGATTGCAGTAATGATAATCAAGAGTATGATGAGCAGCGTGCTGAGCAAATTCGCATCATGTTCAGCCGCAGTGGGTGTGGGTGTGGGCGCCAAGGTGTGCGTAGGCGCGTCAAGTACACCGCTAATGCCGGCCAAACTCAATTTTGCATCTTGCGTAGCACCAATGATGGTACCATTTGCGCTCGTCGGCCAGTCTGCGCCCGCCGCTGCTGCAGTGATTACATGTATCACCTCTGGTGTCTTTCCACCCGCACCATGCAAATCGCCCAGCAAACCGCCAGCCGCAACGGGTTGATGAACAATAATTTTCGGCGTATGCTGATCCTCTTGCTTGATAACGATGACCTCGGGCGCGACAGTGAGATGTGGTGGTATGCTCGTGCTGGTCGCTATTGTGACAATTTTCTTAGCTATACGATCGAGTTTGTGCGTTATATTGGCGATGGTAGAGTTGAGCGTTTGTATCATAACGTGCGTGACATTGGGCACCAAGGCACTTGTAGCATCTCCGCAGGTGCCGGTTTGTGGGTGGCAGCGCTTTTCGGCACAATCGCACTCTTTGTGGCACATGACGCCATACGTGCCAGTTGGACAGGGTAGCTCACAACTGGGTGAGAGGAAACATTTTGCAATCTTTTTTATTTATTTATTTTTTCTAAACAGCATACTTACAACTCGCCAGTCCAGCCTGTGGTGCAGTGACAGATGCCAGATTTATTATCGCAAACCGCGCCATTTTGACATTTGCACTGTTGCTTGCATTCATCTCCCCAGTGATCGTGATCACATCCTGTGCAATGGTGTGCAAAACAAATTGAAAAGAAAACATTTTTACATTCTGTTAATAAAAAATTCGTTTTAAGCGTAAATAAATTTGAAACCCCACTCACTTTGTGTACAATGCGTTCCGGTATATCCCGCCTCACAGCTGCACACATCCGGCGTCTGACAAAAGCCGCGCCCACAACCGCCACGACACACAGGCTTGCAAACTGTATCGTTGATGGAGATATTCCCCTCGTAGCCAGCGCAGCAAAAGCGAATAGTGCGGGTTTTTGTGACATTCTGTAAAATAAAATAAAAAAAATGGGTAAATATTTAATGAGAGTGCCTAGGAATATGCTTCGATTTTAAATTATGTTAACTAATTTCGTACAGCGAGTCATAAAAGTAGAAACACAAAGTGTGATCGATCATTATAATGCGATTAAAAATTAATATAAAATGAAGTAAGTCTTCCGGACATTAATGAGTTTTCTGGGATAATGTTTAATAATGTAAAGATTTCTAGAGTAGAAAAGCTAAAGTACCTAGGTATCTGGTTCGACTCCAACTTAAATTGGGGCGAACAAATAAATAACATTAAACTGAAATTAATTCCTTTCAACTTTGCTCTATACAGAAATAGGGGCATCATTCCACGCAAGCAATTGTGGCTTTTATATAACGCATATTTTATGTCCAAGATCAGCTATTTAAATCCAATTTGGAGTCGGTGTGCAGAATATAAAATAAACGAACTTCAGCGTTTGCAAAATAAAGTAATAGAGAATATTCTCTCGCTCCCATTACGAACTTCCACTACAAGTCTGTATGAAAATAGACTTGATATTAAACAAATATGTATTCTGCAAACACTATTAGTAGTCTTCAAGATCAAAAATAATCTTATAAAGCATAACCTTAAGCTCAATACAATAGATCGTTCAGTATATAGTCTGCATCAGGTAACGAGTATCAGAACCACGTTCTTTCGAACAGGAAAAAGTGCAAATTCCTTACGCAATTATGGTGTGAAACTGTTCAACAAACTACCAGAGTATGTTAAAACATCTCACAACATTATCACTTTTAAACGGGAAGTGATTCTGTTGTTACTTCAAAGATACGACTTCAGTAGCGACCAATATTCATAATACAATGCATTTAATTAATTGTGCTAAAAATCCTTTCTTTCTCTTTCATCTTTAAATCAAACATTAAAAAAAAAAACCTTATATTTTTTACTAACTCTACTGTTTTTATCATATTGTGCTGCATTTTTATATATCATTTAATATCTTTTTTTCTCAACATATAATTGAATAGCGACTGCATGACTGTATGCGTAGAAATTGTTAATTATCTGAGCTAAATTCTCACACAAAAATTTATTTTTTTTTGAGAATGCATATGTATTATTTTATACGTATACCCAATGAATAAAGGAAAAAAAAAATAAATAAATAAATAAAACATGACAAAATAAAAGATAACAAGATAAGATAAAACAAAATAAAAAATATTATGTTAAATTGAATTAAATCAATTAAATTAAACTAAATTAAATTAAATTAAATTAAATTAAATTAAATTAAATTAAATTAAATTAAATTAAATCAATTTAAACTAAATTAAATTAAATTAAATATAAAAAACAAGAAAATAAAACAAAATGAAGTTAATAAAACTAATTAAAATAAAAACGTAATCAAATTAAAAAATAAAAAACCAACTTAAATAAAATAAAATAAAGTGATTAAATAAAATTTAAAAGAGCTACAAAGAAATTTAATAAAAAATTTATAAAAACTGAAATAATATAAAAATGATGAAAAATAAAATAAAATTAAAACAATAAAATAAAATAAAACAAAATAAAATAAAAAAATTAAAACCCTCAAACGTAATTTTATTGAATAAGAAATAAATAAATAAAAATTAAAAAATTAATTTTAATGAATAAGAAATAAAAAAAAATTAAATAAAATTTTATTAGATTTAATTTAATAAAAAAAAAATACAATAAAGTATCATAAAGTTATTGACTTTGTTCCTTAGATTACTTTTAATTACGTAAGGTTGCGCTGATTGCCTCAGTCAAGGACACACCTGAACCGTTACATAGTTTTCCTTTATAAGACCTTTGTATGTGTGTATTATATTATAACTAAAATTTTCTTTGAAGCAGTAACTGCTAAAAAAGTTAAAGAAAGTACAGCATGCCTTAAAAGAAATGCAGTGGGAGAATCATGACACTACCAAAATGGTTTAGCTTCATCAAATACTGGACAGATTAGGAAAAAGTGTGGAGATGATTGCACCCGATCACGCTCCAGACAGGTGCTACAGTGTAGATTAAATGAGATACATATGCATATTCATTCCATCGGGTGCGTTCCAATTAGACCGTTTACTCTTAAGAAACCCACCAAAATCAATAGCTGGCTCTCACTTAGTGTTTGCCAATAAATTATGTATATTTTATAAAAGACTGAAAAATGCAAAAAAATTAATTAAAAGTCAGCAGGTAACAAACTGTTTAACAACAAAAATTTTTTTTTAAATATATATGACCGATAATAAAAATAAAATAAAAAAAAAACCCAATCTACTACCCAACCACGGAGTTAAGTATGTATTTTGAAATTATTGTCCGTCCACGCATGTCATTCATGTGTCTGCATTGAAATTTCCTGCTTTTATTAATTCAGTACAATCAACGCCACTCTCTCAAATAAACATCACCATCACCGCTGCACTACCACTGAATTCCGCTTCAGCACTGTAATCTGCAGCCAGTGCCGTTGAATATTCAAACCATTTTTGCTGCTGTCCATAGCTAGTCGCACCACCTTCCACTGCTGGTGGGTGCTGCTCAATTAACGTCGCGACGTCACCACCAGCCCCACCCGCTGATTCTGCATTGCCTGTCGCGCATCGCAACATTCTTCACTAATCTATGCTTGAGTTTGCTGTTGGATGTTTTTTTCTGATTTTTAACTTTTTTTTT
>NW_023458557.1:75431712-75446930 GCF_013731165.1 Rhagoletis pomonella
TTTTTTTTTTTAATGTTATAGTTTGCTGCTGGATATCTTCAATTCTGCAACAAGAATTTCTGCCGCATTATTGCTAGACTGTTCTAATGACCAATAATATTGCAGCAAATTCAATTTCTTGTAGCCTTTCCTCCACATCTCGCCACATACTGATATTCAAAAGGAAAATGTCCTTTTAGTCCAGCGAGTTAAGATAAAAAATACAAACTTCGGAAGATATACATAGGTGAAATGCCAGAATACCACATCGATACAAGAGCTGCTGGATCTTGCCATTTAAGATGCTGAATGAGGTAAAGGGTCACAATGAAGAGTTTTATGCGAAAATCTTGTTAGTGGTCATCTTAGGAAGTTGTAGCCAAGTAAATTGTCTACAAAAAATATAAAGTTACTTTTAGGCAATTTCCTGAGTAGGTTTCACGGTACTCGATGGTGACTTTGGCTATGTAGTTTAAAGCCACAAAAGAAACGACCTTGCAAACCGCGTACTATTTCATCAAATTCAAATTAAAACTTTCAAGCATAAAAATTCAAACAATTTCTAACATTACTGCATTGTATATGTACGTATAGTATATAGGTTAATACTAGTAGGTTAGCAAGTAGTATACATACATGCGCATGTATTAAACCCGTGATTAGCTACTTACGTTACAATTAAAGCTAAAAGTCAATTAGTCATCTACGCATAAAAGTATGGTTTAGGGGTTTCGATTACAAATCGCATACAAAGGTGCTTGGTTTTATGAATTTTTGTTTGGAATTCCGCATTATTTAATACAGTGATACTACAAAAATACTGGGCACATGTAATCGTCATATGTATGTATACACGAATTTCATTATAACTAGTACGCAATAGAGAAAACGAAATTAATATTTCAAAACAATTGAAAGCGAGTTGACGAAGATTGAAAAGAAATGCCTTAAAAAAGATTACAGCAATGAAGGGTTTAGCCACCTGTTTAGTTTTCAAGTTACAGCAAAACTTTGCAACAATGTACGATGTATTAGCTTTAGCTATCTTTCTGTTCCAATATTTCGCTCCGTTTTGTTGTTTTATTTAGCACTTGTTAGTGCAGTAGGTAAGGAATTCATATCTATGTATATACATTAGGGTGGTCCAACAATGCATGTGAGAAAAAGAAAGTCCGAAATGTAATGCCCTTACCTGCTAGGATTTCTCTATATCGCCTATATATAATCCTATTTTTATTTTGAAATCAAAAAATCTTTACAGGCCGCTCAAGGCGCTTTAAAATTTCTATGTATTTTATATGGAAATAAAAAAGTTTTCGTAGAAATGGTATAGAATTCTTGAAAATCAATATCTTTCGATCGGAAAACTCTGTTTGTCTTTGTTTGTTTGTTTATTTTACTATTTTGTAGAGCTAACCGTTTTTTATGGGTCCTCCCATTGCATTTTTTTCTTTCTTTGATTTGTGGAGACCTGTAAAAATTGGAAATATTAAAAATTGGATATTTCTACTGAAGATAAACAGTTTTCCGATCGAAATAATAAAATAAATGGCAAACTTTATCGTAATGGCTTTGATGCAGTTCTAAATATAATTTTTTTATTAACCAAAAAATAGTGGTAGTCTTTTTTCCATTTAGAAAAGTCGTAGTGGGTGAGAGCTCTTCCCCCACTCACGCATTTTTGAACCACCCTAATGCGCACACATACTCATGTACTTATAACAAATCAGTAGGATATCACCCAGTTAAACATGGTATTATAAAAGGTGAATGTTATGCAACACTTAATGATTTTGTAATCTTCCCCACGCTATGCTTTCTTTTTCTCTTTCTTTTGTTTACTTTGTGATGTCACCGTTGCTATTTGATGCCTTTCCTGTTGCGTTAGGAGAGTGGAAATGAAAGCATAAATGCAGTTATGAAATTAATATAGTAAGTTACATATAAGTACAAATAGGCACATTAGGATGGTCCTTGAAAAATTTTAAAATCTAAATGTTGCATAAGTACTTAAACGAAAATAACGTAATTTTAAAAATATTTTTTTTTAATGGTTTCTACCAAGGTTTCATAAAATTTTTATCTTCATTAGTTTAGTTATTGACAAATAATTTACGTGAACAAATATCAAGAAACTCATTTATAGGGGTGAGTTAGTATGAGCTCAAACCGCTCTTTCTATTTTTTTTCGCTTGGAATATTTTTGAGATAATGTTATGTTTGTACTTTTCGGGGTGCGATTTTATAAAAAAAAAAAAATATTTTTGTTAAACTTCATTGAAACCATAATAAAAATGTGCGTCTAACGACATAGCACTTTTTTTTAGCAGTCCAAAACTCGCTGAGGTTACAGCTTTGTAAAATTGTTGTGGTTTAAACAAAAAAAAAAACAATTTTTTTTTTTACCTGGTAGAGACCCCTAAAAATGGTTTACAACGTTGATATTTTCGTGGATGGTTTTAGTTTGTACGTAGAATTTAAGTGTTTACATTTTAGGGAGCACCCTAATGCACATACATACGTAAGTAATGAATGCGCAAAAAAATTTTAGCTGTGGGTGCGGGTATCATAACTTCTAATATTCAACAAAGATTGTCACGGAATGTAGACGTACTCTTAATGAGCTGGCAAGGAGTTACGTCACTCATGTATGTATGTGTGCCAGGCCACAGAGACGTCCTTAGAAAATGGGTTGCAGGTGAACTATTTATTAAGAAAAGGTACCTTTCTGCCTGACATCAGTACCGGTCGTAATCCGCCATTACTGTCGTAGCTGTCATGATTTGAAGGAAATCAAAAGCATGAAGCACTCGACGCTCCACTATCTACTATTTTAAATATTTGGCTGGCGACAAATTAGTTCTATTTCTAAGGCAAGAGGAGGTGCGCAAGAATTCTCAAATACGGCATATCAATGGGACCTTGGTGGCCTAAGTGTGCCTTTTCTTAATTGGGATGACGGAAGCCAATATAAACTATCCTAAATTAGCTTATCGATCTACGTATTTATTAAAGCCTATTTGGACCATAAATTACTTTAAAGTGTTTCCTGTGACAACGGTTTTTCTTTGCAAGAAAATATGAAAGTCACACGGCAAAGATTATTTGTTTAAATTTCGAAGTATGTATGCCACAGCATACTAGGTTGTCAGCTTTTATATTAAATAACAGAATTTCAACGCGCATCAAAATAAGCAGATAAACAACACCTGAGGCATGTAAATCGGTTTCATTCACATTCCATTTCTTCATTTGAATCCTATTTCATTCACACATCCCTGTCGGAATAAAAGAGACAGTCTCAAAAGTTATCCAATTGATAAAGTAGTTTGAATGAATGTCCTAGCTCATCTTCAAGTCTTGTTTTCACTTACCATTTCGGCCAACGATTTTGAATGCCTTTAAGCCAAATGTATTTGAAAGTGATTTAAATCATATGCAGACTGCCATTCACACTGGACATTTGAAGCCCCATTTAAATGTCTGGCTATGACATTTTCCAAAGAGGCTTAAACTTAACGAAGAGTTGGTGCGCCACAGTTGGACTTAAGATTAATCCCTCTAAGACGGCCGCCAGAAAAATTAACCTTTCAAGTATGAGCAATATAGCCATAAATGAGGTCGTAGTTAGATTCCCTGCCGAGGTTGAGTATCTGGGCCTAATCCTGGACTTCTTCTGTGGAGATCCCACATCGACGCGACCACATAAAAGGCCACGAGAACACCAATGATGTTCAAGGTTTTTAGGAGGCTTGTCTTGGGGGTGCAGCTCAAAGTTCCTCAGGTGGATCTACACCATGATAATACGACCAATATCGACCTATGTGGCGGTAGTTTTGGCTTCAAAAACTGCCTTAACCAGCTTGTGTATCCATTACGGGAGCAATGCGAATATGCTCGACGACAGCGCTAGAGGTAGTTCTTGAGCTTGTGCCATTACCAGCCTGATTTTCGCAGGAGATAGTTATGGTAGAGGGAAGGTCCTATCGACTAGGAACGTGGAGAAGTGGGGATCACAGCTTCCCCTTGCTGCCTTTCCCAGGGACGATATAAATAAGGTAATGGTTTTCGACAGGACATTTAAGACAGAGCCTTGCCAAAAGGCGCCCTGGAGCAACTGCAGTATGGAGGGGTATGTACAGGCCAGCATCACACTGACGACTCCAAAACACCAGAAGGTATTGGGGCATCCTTAGTGACAGCCAGATAGCACTTAAGACATTATCACCCTTTAAGAGGGCACAAGATAGCGGCTTGGCCAGAACAGCGGCGACTTTGTCCCCGATGGGTCCCAAGCCATTTATTGCAATAGGCCTAAACAATATTAGGGAAGAGCTTAGAAAAGTTAGGAGGAATCAACACTGGCATAGTATAAGAAGACTTCGCCAGGCTAAAGTTTTAGGAGGCGGGGGGTTTGAAAAGGAACAATTTAAACTGCTTGTGGTTAGTAAAAAGTAGCTTTTAAATTACTTTTAAAGTACTTCCATTTCCGAGAGGGATGCGGATATTTGTATACTCTTGCTGGAACGCCGCTGTATATGTGTATGTGTAAGATTACTTGCCTGGTGACATAATTAACACTTCGGACTCGTCAGAAAACACCAATTGCAGATTATGATAACGATTACGTTTTCTCTGCTGAGTGTGATCAACTATTCGGTAATTGTTTAAGCCAAGACGTAAGTGATTACTGAGAGCGTGTTTGCGAGTACACAGATACATATGTGGTAGAGCGAAAAATAGCCCAGTAAGAGCTACTGCAAAAGTTATGCATGCGCTTACGTAGATAAGCCACTTATCCACCAAAACTAAAACATAACCTGCCAAGTAGTCAAAATGATCCTAATCCCAATTGAAATGCATTACGCTAATTTTTATGTGTATTTTAGTATTTCTAAACGGCTATGTAAGAGTTTAAGTCATATCAATGGGTGTCTACTACTACTCGACTACTGTTTGAAAGTATTCAGACACTTATAAATATGAGCTAGTATTCATATGACATAAAAATTATTAGCTGATATAAACATTTTAGTAAATTGCTGTGCAAATACGTAAGCTATGCAATTATTATTATATAAGTTTATTTGCTTGAGACTTAGTTTTTTTCGCTTTATTTATTTATATTTTTTGTGGTCTTTGCTGAATTGTAATTGTAATTGTATAAACACCTATGACTGCGTTTTCAAAAATTTTATATAAATACTTCTTACTGAACTACTAGCAAAATATTTTCGCATTTGGGGTGTTATTTTTCAAATCGTACACCCAATTTGACACAGCACTTTCAAATTTTATTCAAACTCGGTTTACGAGCTCTTTACATAAAATCAGGTGACACGTATCCCAGGATTTATTTTTTTATTTTTTATTCTTCGGAGATATGAACTGTCAAAATTTGGATTTTTTTCATGAACCAAGCAAATCATTCATCTCGGCTTCTACTGATCGTAGAGATTTCGTTTTAACAACATTTGAAAGCTAAAGAAACAAGCCTCATATATTGGGCACTTTAATTCTAATCGTTAATTTTTATTTTTTCTAAACAATTTGATTTTGTAAAGTTGATTTTCAAAATATTTACATGCATTTTTTAAATTTAAAATAACGCCATCGTATTCCTTGTGTAATTCTCTACAAAATCGATATATAAAAAAATGGGACTAACATACGTACTTTTACTGAAATAAATATTTATACGACCACCTTTATTTTTTTGTATGCGCTAGTAAATTTGTTTTATGTTTTTTATGTTTCAGTTAGGCATACAATGTAATTTACTTGAGCATTATACAAAAGTACATAGGTTAACAATAACAATTGTGTTACCTTCAGGGACCAACTAACAACTAAGTATGGAATATACATAGATCTAACAACAAAATTTAGTCAACTGGAATATTGCGACAAGATGGTTTATATCAATTAAATTTTTAACTATAAATTAAATGAAATATCCTTATTTCACGATTTTATTTCGGTTGTCCCTTCGTCTAATGAATAAGGTTTTGAACTAATTTATCTGTAGTCAACTGTAGACACCCAAAGCTGTCTCTGTCCCGAGTGGGGGTTCTGAGAAGGTGAAGTCATCTCCGGTTAATTGAGATGAACTCGTTCTTTATTTAGTTTCCTAAAAGTCGTCAAGTGAGGAAAAGTGCCGTGAATGTCCGACTACATCGACCTGCTGCACCGATAGGCCCTGTCGATGTGATTTCCCAATACATATTACTATGCGTTAAAGTTTCATTCGGAGACACCAGTATTGAGTTTCCCAGGGGTCAATCTTAAATTGCCATCGTTAAATCAAATACCAGAACCATTACGCTCCTTGATAAGACATTTAAGGCATTTCGTCTGAAACAAGTCTATGTATATTTGACGGCCGTTGTGGCTGGGTAGTCAGAGGTGTGTAATACCACTCCGAAGAACCTGGGCTCGATATCTATTCCGAGCAACATCTAAATTAGGCTAAAGGCTTTGTCTAAGAGCGGTCACTCCTTGGCAAGCAATGGCAAAACCTCCGAATGTACATATTTCTGCCATGAAAAAGCTACTCCTAAAATACATTCGCCGTTCTAAGGCATAGGATTTCTGTAGACCAACAATACTCACCCATTTTGAAATTGCTACCAACTTTACTATACAGATTCAAGGGCAGATTCACCATCCATCAAACAGGATCATTCATGCCGCCAGAAACTGAATAGGAAAAATTTAATCAAATTTAAATTGTTGTGCAATGCTATGAAACACCAGACTATTGGAGAGCTTACGGTGCTAAAGCCAGACCAAAATTTTAGCCTACCCAAATCGATTATACTTTCTATCACTTCTACTACGCTTCAACACGTTTACTACAGTCGTCCACACATGCCTATCTTTATAGCGCTAAATCGATTTTCTTAATTAGTTTCCCTAATCGAGACAAAATGTGCGACAGAAACCCAATATCCTCCTGACAGCTTTGTACTTCCTCAACAGCATTGCAAAATGCGCCGCTGACCCACAGACTCGGCATACCATCGATTGACGGCTACTCAACAGCTGGCAGCTGGCAATAATTCGCTCTTTTGTAGAGCATACAAAATCGCACTGGTATGTTGAGCGAGTATTAATTAAAATACTGATCTTCAATGTTTTAGTGGTACATAAGTAATAAAAGTTTTGCAAAACTTGTATCTGTAACAAAGTATGTGGCGCAGCAATCAATTATTGTTTGGTGGTGCGAGTTGAATTCGTGATTCGTAACGTATTAAGGCGGCCTACTTTTTTGGTCAAAACGGCTCTGAACACACATATGTGTACACATACATACACACATATGTACATATTTTGATAAAGTGCAATTAGAAAAATTAATTAATTCAAGTAAACTCAATTAAGCGGAATCTCTGCGCAGCGAACGAAGCGGTAGCTGGTTTCCGATCCAATAAGCACCCTCGCGAAATAGTTTTTCACTTGAAATTTTATATTTTTTAAGCTATTTTATATCGCATGGAGTAGCCACCTCATTTGATTTTGTAGAGCCGCTAAATATAATGAGATACCATTTTCAACATAAAATTCACGCAAACAAAAATGTCCATCGAAATCGTGTAACCTCAAACTGGTTGCGGTTTTTTCATTTCCAAAACCGTTGTAATGGTATTTCTGTGATTTTTCTGTGTTTGCGAAATGATGGTGGCAAACATTTATTTATTTTATTTTGTTTTGTTTGATTTTGGAATATTTGTAAAGATTTTCGTTTTTTTTTTTCAGCAACAAAGTAATGCATTCTTTAAGTGACTCGCCAGTTGGTCGCAAGAAAAAGTAAAATGTCTATATTCGTTGAATTGGTAGCACTTTTTCGTAAAATGATTTTAATCAATCGTTGATCACTTTTTTTGGCGTTAACCAGACGCAGCCAAAACCTTAAGCGTACTTATGCGCAGCACCGCTCATGTCACGCGGCTGCCAAGCTGTCAGTCATTCTACGCATCGCCAAAAATGCATTTCAAACACGATTAAAAGTGCCACATCTAAAGCGCTTACATAATTGCATTTTAGCACTATTTACTGTGGCGGCCAGCAATCAGTTGCAGACATTTTCAATGGAGCTTGAGTGCTGATCTGAGCTATTAAGTTTTATCTTACTCGTAGAATTTTAATTTTATGATAGGTTATGAAATGCGTGATTGACACAAGCTAATATGGTGTGTTAGTAGTACTAAGAATAAATTCAGTTTTCTTCTGTAATTTCGAGCGAGTAATGCCATATTGAATACGCAGCAAACGCAGCTGAAATTTGTAACATTTTACAAGCTTTTATTAAGTTTCCGATGAGCGAGAGACTTGACACTTCGAACCCAATGACAACACAATTAGCCTGTTCCTTTGAACTTCGAACTAAATCCTGTGGAATTGTCAAACTTCAATGTTACTCTCACAGCTGTAGGAGTGTGCGGGAGTGCAAAAAGCACTATTTCCTGCACAAACGTCAGTCGGTTTGTTCACATGGCATTGGTACAACACCAGGTGCGGACGCAGCAGCAATTCTTGGGGGGGGGGAGAAAATTTGTTCAACATATATCGTGTATATAAATTTAAAAACACCGCAATTTAAAATTTTTAGAGTTTTGATTGTTTTGAATTTCTAGAAGTTTTCCATTTTAAATAAATTGAGTGGAATTCCAAAATTTTCTAAACTTTCAAACTTTGTGGATTTGGGAAATTTTAGTAAATAATAAATACTACATTTCTAGAAATTTTTCATAAATTTGCGAATTTTAGGAACTGTAGGAATTATAACAAATTTTTTCTAAGTAAACGAAATTAAAAGTTTTCGAATGTTGAAAATATTTTCACATTTCGTCGTTTTTGAAAATTTAAAAATTTTCGTAATTCTTGAAAATTCAAAAAAATTTTGGACGTTGATGTTTTCATAATTTAAAAAAAAAATTAAAATTCTCAAACTTTTTTATATCAATACAAAATTTTGGAAAAGTTCAGAAAAGTGGAAATTGTTGGAATTTTTCAAAAATGTTAATATATTTTAGAATTACAAAAATTTTCTATTTTTTATACACAAGTACCATGAACAAAACAATTTTTCGACAATTTGCGATGTTTCATATTTTTAAATTTAAGGATGGATTTTAGAATAAATGAAATTCTCAAAATTTTGCAAAATATAAATATTTCTAAAATATCAACAATTTTGTACATTTCAAAATATTCTCATTTTACCAAAATTTCTAGAATCTCCCGGATTTCGATAGTTTTTGAAAATTTGGAAATTATTCTAAAAATAAGATCTCTCAAGAAATTTAATAATTTTATAAAATTCAAAATTTTGGATTTTTCGATGTTTTCTAAACCTGTGAAAATATTCAAACTTGCTGTGACTTACAACGTTCAATGGACATACATAGGGAGTTCTCGAAGAGTTTTCTGAAGTAGGGCGTTTTGGAACTGGCTACTGAGATAAGTCGATCTTCCACTCAGTTGTCGATGTTATAATGAAGCTGCTATCGACATATTTGCTGTCGGCATCGTTATTCATCTTATAATCAGAAATTTTGTTGATAACGGTAAATATTATTTCTTTTTTATTTAGCAATTATATTACTCGATGCATATATCGGCAAATTTTGATGTAGGCTTATCTAAATTTATTGACATTGTTATCGATACGTTTATCGGCAGCGTTATTCATCTTATAATCGATAGTTTTGTAGATAAAGTTATATGTGTATTATTAATTTTTTATTTATCAATATTATGGTCAGTACCGTTACAATGTCGATCGACGTTTATTGATTTTTATCGGCATCACTACCGATATACTTATCGAAAAAGTTATCGACTTTATTCGGTATCATTCTCGATACTCGTATCGATACCACTACTTTCCTGCTTACACACATTGACGTACTTACTCTAAAATGGGTAACAAGGAAAAACTCTACGTTACAACGTGTGACTTATTCGCAGTCGGAGCGTAAATGTTATGCTACAACTGCTTAATTATGCACATTGCAGCTTGTAGAATTTTATTGCTTCAGCTTCGAGCAGGAGACTGCCAATTTGTTTTCCAATATGTTTCGATTTTCATGCAAACAAAATAACGAACCAGCAGCTTCCGTTCAAAAGTCAAACAGTCAACAAGTAAATGACTTATTTCCATAGCAACAAATAATTGCTTAACTATGCTGAGCCATAGTATGTATGAATTACAAGGAAATTTCATCACCTGCGCACGGCGGCGGAAATCACCAAGATAGAGTTACGTGAAGAAATAAAACACGCGCACAGGTGGTGGTGACTGCTGGCGGCGGTTACATGTCACCCGATGCTGGCTTGTAACTGTTGTGATTGTTTGAAGTGTTCTACTTTCAGTTTCAATCTGAAGCAACAAAGAATCTTGAACGGATACTATGTAGTAACTGAAGTTAGCGGATGACATTGCCGACTGAGAAGCGGTTGACTTGTGCGAAGAAGCCTTGCAGA
Source organism: Rhagoletis pomonella (assembly GCF_013731165.1). Taxonomy (NCBI): domain Eukaryota; kingdom Metazoa; phylum Arthropoda; class Insecta; order Diptera; family Tephritidae; genus Rhagoletis; species Rhagoletis pomonella. The sequence goes on from NW_023458557.1 coordinate 75,442,180, forward strand.
CTTAACTGTACAAATTATTAAATTTCAACAAGTCATTTTTATTTAGCAAAAAAACTAAATTTTCCATATGATTTGTGGACTCAGCAGCACTTGAGGTTGCTGACCGCAGCTTCTTACATGAATGATTGCCGCCAGCGTCGTTAGTTTACGCCGAGTTGAGTTGCGGTGAAACGGAAATGGTAAAGTGTAAAAGAATCATATGCATTTCAACTGTATGTAGTGGTGACAGCTAACAGCTGCAGTAGAACTTTGTTTATTGCGAAAAATGCATTTTGTCTGAAATGAAGAACGGCAACGGTACATAAAACGGTATCGCAAACGTAATTAATAACCAAAGCTTTAGTTGTTTAATGTGGTTTGAGTTATTTGTTCTTTTTGTTGGGAACTCGTACATTGACACAGCTGACAGTTACTCGTTTGCTCGTCTATTGCGAAAAGTTGTTTGGTGACACTGTCAGTGTTATTAATACCCAAATTCGATTGTTAGAGTTGTATGCTTAACAGAAATATTAAATTATTTTTACAGGCGTACATACATATGTACATATGTGCTTAACCAACCAAAGTTTATGTAACTCATGCAAATATGCATTGCATGACTGGTCAAATCAATCAATTGTTTTCTCGATAAAAAATTTCTTCTGTATTGTCTTCTGTGTTTAATCGTACGAAGTTTAGCGAAGAGCACAAAAATAACGATTCAAGATTTTTCGAATAGGTCTTGTCTAGATAATCATTGGCGTTATTACCTTGCGACGACTTTTCCATACCGAAAATTGTATAAATGGCCTTGACTTAGCTAATGCAAGCGTCATCTGGATAAATTTTTGCATTTACACGACAATTTTTGATGAGGAAAGAGGAGATCTATAAGCTTGTGAACCAAATAAAGTTCGCTTTTATTTTATGATAGGAATTTTGTTTTTTTTGCTTGGTTGATTGGGAGTAAATTGGCAAATGCAGCGGAAATTGCACACGGAAATGGTGCAAGAAATGGTTGGGACGGAAACAAGTGCTTTGTGAATGTATGTTATTACTTTAAGAAAAACTTGCTAATAAAAGATTAAAGAATAACACTAAGAAAAAGACTAATACAACAATGAAAGACAACCAAACAAAGACAAATATAAAGAAAAAGACGAGGATGAGGACTCCGATAAAGTAATGATGAAGATAGAGGAAGAAAGATTACATGTAGATAGAGACACAGACTCAATTTGGGAACTATTTTGGGATTTTAGAGATTTTCGGGATTCTCGGTATTTTCGTGGATCTCGATATTTTTATCGGTTTTGTTAGCAATATTGTTGTCGATTATTTATCGATATTGTTTCCGATTATATATCGATTTTGTTATCGACATTTTTAACGATTTATCGATTATATATCGATTTTGTAATCGATTTTGTTATCGATATTTGTATAGATTTTGTTATCTGTACTTTTATCGATTTTGTTATTGATATTCTCATCGATTTTCTAGTCGATTTTGCTACCAATATTATTATCGATTGTTGTTATCGATTTTGCTATCGATATTTCTTCGATTTTGTTGTCGATATTTTATCGATTTGGTTAACTATTATTTATAGATTTTGTTATCGATTATTTATCGATTTTGTTAACGATCATTTTCGATTTTGTTATCGATATTTTTGTCGATTTTCTAATCGATTTTTGTTATCGAGTTTGTTATCGATATGTTTTTTGATTATTTTATCGATATCTTTATCGATTTTCTAATCGATTTTGCTACCAATATTATTATCGAAGAGGAAAACAGAATAACATAATTGTATTTAGAACGAACAGGGGTGGGGGTAGGGATCAAGATAGAAAAAACAAACAAAACATATAACATTAAGCGAAAGCAGATGCACATTGTATGTATGCATATTAGTTATGAGACAAAATAGATATGTAACGTAAGTTTCACTTCTCCAGTGTGGCCCAGGCGCACTTTCTTTTGTTTTTGGGTAAAGCGCCTTGCTCGTGACCATACCCATATAAAGATTTTTTCGGTTTTTTCCACTGACCACCCTCTAGCGCTTTCTTACTGCAACTTCTTTTTAACAGGGTTTGAATAAATTATAGCTTTGATCACGAAAATCGTTTCTCTTGGCTTAAGATTAACCTTGAAGAAATTAGTTGCTCTCCATGGTGGCAAGTAATCAAATTTAAATAATTCCAACGGTTTTACCCTCCTTTCCCACCCAACCGACACGAAGAGTGCAGTCTGCCTGGCGTACGGATTTTTTTTTTTCTTTTTTGTACCGAAAAATTTTTTTTTTTGTGAATTTTTTTTTACATTTCACTTTTTTTTTGGAACTTTTTTTCATTTTGGGGGAACCGTACAATTGTTTCAAGGTTTCAGCAAGATGGTGTAACTTGTCACATGACCGGACCTGTTATGCCAGAATTGCAGCGTTAATTTCCCAATAAGCTGATTTAAAGAAATCCTACATTCCGTTGGCCGCCAAGCTCTGCTGACCATACCTGTGCCAGATTCTTTTGTGGGGTAAGTAAGGCTGTACTGAATGACCTTTTGATAAGTTGCTGCACATGCATCACCAAGCGTGGAGGCCATTTAAATTCAATTGTTTTTAAATGCAATTAAAAAATATAATAAAAATAATTTACTTCCTAAATGAATAATCAAAAAAAAAAGAATATGAATTAACAAAAAAAATATTTGGGTTTTCTCAAGTAATTCTAAAATTTTTGTTCCCCTTAAATACAAATTTTTTTCTGAAAAAAATCTGTTTGAAGGGCAGATAGATGTGTATCTTACTGCATACATGGACTTGCCTTCGGAGCCATAGTCGGCAGGAATTACTTTTCTTCCCGATGCAGTAATTTAGGCCTACTTCTTTAAACTCGTCTTGTACAAATAATATTTAAGTTAAAAAATAGAAGTTATTCCATTTTAACACTTGCAAGCAAGGTTTGATTTTTGTTAAAAAATATCATAACTCTAAGTGTCCCTGAACAAAAATTTCTTTATTCGCGCATTGTGAAGATCTGTCCGCCGACGAATGAAGCAAACTTAGTTCTCAAAATGGCATTTTTATTTAAAAACAATGGAAGGAAAATATTAGCCAGCCCTCAGCTATATAAAGTATAGTATAATAGTCAGCTTAAAGCAGTTGCCAACATCAAATCTCCTAGAATAATTACTACTCCATTAAAGCGCTAAATATTGAGTTCCACTTCGAAGCCGCAAATTAAAACAAGTTTATGCAACAGAAAATACCAGGGGTTGCATATCACTCATACTTACACGTATTTTCCTTAGGCTTAACACACACACACACACACAAACACACCTACAAACGCATATCGAAACAAAACCTCACCGTAGCGGGAAAAGTAATAAAATTTTCATTATTGCTAATTTTCACCTACAATTCCACTTTCTGATGTTATTAACCTCAACCAGCCCAACGGTGGGCGTACATGTAACCCAAGACGGAGATTGTATGCAACATAACAACAAAGCACACACACACACACACACACACACCCATCACACAGCGTAACATAATAAAGCGCACGCCTAAATATTATTGTTTTAGCTGCTGCAATCCGTATTCGGACGCAGCGGCGGCCAGCTGCTGGACATTGCACTGGATTAGCAAGCAAATTGTGCCACATGCGATTGCAGCAAAGAAGCTAGCCAAGGAAAGGCGATTACGTCATAGCGGGGCACGACGGTGACGAAGACAGTTAAACCCCCGGACAGTCCAGTCGAACAGACCAAAATAACGGGTGATTTTTTAAGAGCTTGATAACTTTTTTTTTAAAAAAAACGCATAAAATTTGCAAAATCTCATCGGTTCTTTATTTGAAACGTTAGATTGGTCCATGACATTTACTTTTTGAAGATAATTTCATTTAAATGTTGACCGCGGCTGCGTCTTAGGTGGTCCATTCGGAAAGTCCAATTTTGGGCAACTTTTTCGAGCATTTCGGCCGGAATAGCCCGAATTTCTTCGGAAATGTTGTCTTCCAAAGCTGGAATAGTTGCTGGCTTATTTCTGTAGACTTTAGACTTGACGTAGCCCCACAAAAAATAGTCTAAAGGCGTCAAATCGCATGATCTTGGTGGCCAACTTACCGGTCCATTTCTTGAGATGAATTGTTCTCCGAAGTTTTCCCTCAAAATGGCCATAGAATCGCGAGCTGTGTGGCATGTAGCGCCATCTTGTTGAAACCACATGTCAACCAAGTTCAGTTCTTCCATTTTTGGCAACAAAAAGTTTGTTAGCATCGAACGATAGCGATCGCCATTCACCGTAACGTTGCGTCCAACAGCATCTTTGAAAAAATACGGTCCAATGATTCCACCAGCGTACAAACCACACCAAACAGTGCATTTTTCGGGATGCATGGGCAGTTCTTGAACGGCTTCTGGTTGCTCTTCACTCCAAATGCGGCAATTTTGCTTATTTACGAAGCCATTCAACCAGAAATGAGCCTCATCGCTGAACAAAATTTGTCGATAAAAAAGCGGATTTTCTGCCAACTGATTTTGGTAATAAAATTCAATGATTTGCAAGCGTTGCTCGTTAGTAAGTCTATTCATGATGAAATGTCAAAGCATACTGAGCATCTTTCTCTTTGACACCATGTCTGAAATCCCACGTGATCTGTCAAATACTAATGCATGAAAATCCTAACCTCAAAAAAATCACCCGTTATTTGTTTTTTTTTTTTCGTGAAACCTAGATTACTTATAAGTACCGTGCCGT
>NW_023458557.1:75447030-75474990 GCF_013731165.1 Rhagoletis pomonella
CTTTTTCGCCAACAAAATCGACCACTCCACAGACCACCAAACAATTGGCTTAATGCGCCATTTTCTCTCCATTTGCGTTGGCACGAAAGGTTTGCCTTTAGAGTTGCATGCATATGTATGTATGTACGTATACTTCAACACAGGCACACTACTGTAGGCTTGAAGTGTTGTGGGCCGCTGCACAGTGGTTCAAAACTGGAACTCAGTGTTCACAATTCACTGGAGCCATAATTTTTCACTCAATTTTATAAATTTTGTTTCAAATGAAAGCCAATCAAATTTGCGAGAGACCAGTTGAGCCCGATTTTTGAATTTTTGTTTGTTTGTATTAAATTTTTTAGTGCACAGTGCAGAAAATGTAGCAAATTTGAAGAAAATCGTTTCAATTAATAAATGTTGCATAATAACAATTACACACATTGTGGGGTGGCCCCGAAAAGAAAAAAAAATATTAAAAAAAAATTTAAAATGTTTTTTAAAAAACTTTCTTTAATTTAAAAAAACAAAGTTTGATTTTCTACAAAAATTTCGGGTATGTAGTTTTATAGATCATTCAATTTTAGTACAATAAAGTGCAATTTTCAAATGTTTAAGAGGTCGCGTTATTATGGTCCATACCCAAAATATTTATAAAAACCAAAAGCAATAAACAATAGTTTTGGTAAACATTTTTTTATAACATCTAAATTTTTTTTTTAAATTTTTTTCGCTTTAGGAGAACCCTACAATTGTTTTCAACTAGTTTTTATTATGTAAGTTTTATTAACTGCAATCCAGTTTTTTCAAAATTGCCACTTTTTCTGCATGTTTCACTAAAAAAAAAAACTAATACAAACAAACAAAAATTAAAAAATCAGGCTCAACTGGTCTCTTGAAAACTCTACTAGCTTTAATAAAAAAAAACTAAAAAAAATTTTCAAATTGAGTGAAAAGTGAAGGCTCCAGTGAATTGTGAGCACAAAATGCCAATTTTGAACCACTGCGCGCTGGCCAGTCAGTTATTCACCAGGCCGATATTTTCTTCAGTACTGTTGTTACTCTTTGTTTGTAGTGCATGCCTTTGTTTCCCATGCACGCCAGCTGGTTTACTTACCTCTTACTTTTCAGCGACTTTATTTATGTATATGCTTTCTATTAGCTCATATAACTCTTGTGTCCTGTTATTTTGCTTCAACATTGCAGTTAATCCTTTGGTTTTATTACTTCAAATGCACTCACCACCTTCTATTTGCTTGCTGCTTGCTTGCAACTGACAATGCAGTGATATATGTGTTTTTGAAGCCCTCTTCTCTCTTCTCCTTTACCTAGTAATTCTCACACTGTTGCATGTGCAAACTGTAATTTTATGCTGTTGCTGCCACATTATACATACATAGCCAAGCTGATGTCAGCGGTGAGCCACATACTGTTGCATAGAGAATTCTGTTCATACGCATTTTTGCATTGCATTCCTAATGTGAAATTCCGCAGCGCTCATACGCCATGTCGTACATCGAAGCCACACACACACACCAGTCACAAACATGGTGGGCGAGCTTCGCGAATGCCATTGTGTTTGCTGCATTAATGGTGTCAGCGACTTTCGCTTTGGTATTAGTAGTGGTTGTAAACACCAACTTTGTAGCTCTTCCACCCCTCGCGTAGTTCCACTCGACTTGCCACCCACAATCATCTCATTTTAATTAACGCAAATTTATGTTGGCTTTTTCTGATTTATATCAAAGCAAAGCATAGTTCAACGCATATTTGCTATGAGCATGCGATTATTTGTACTTAATGGTTGGTGTGTTGTGGTTGTTGTCATTGTCGTTTTTGTGTGATTATTTGTTTTTGCATTGCATTGCATTACATACATACATATACTATATTTAGCTTGTTATCTTAGGGATTTTGTGGGTTAGCAACTGTGCTGCTCTGTCTGTTGCTGTTATTCATTAGGTGCATAACAAGTTGTGCACTTTGACTTTGTGGCTTATGCGATTCACATTCACTTATTCTATCTCCTTACTTCTGTTAGTGTGCAGCATGCTTGGGTTCTATTCATTGGAATTGAAGCAAAGGAAATAATTGTGCTAAACTAAAAAAAAGATTGACAAAGAAAGGCGATTAACTCTTTCTTAGCAACAGCTCAAAGGTTTTGTGAATTAAGGCTGTTTTGGTTTGAAAAGCAAACAAATACATGTGCCTAGCACTCAGAAGAGCTTTGATGCGAAAGCGAAAACTCATTTAACTTTTAATTTTTTCAAATTGTTCTCTCGCACATTATACTCGTATGCAGTGTTGCCAGACCGGGTAAACTGGCAAAAACCGGGCTAAAATATTTCAACTAATGGTGATTTCGTTTCTTCCAAAAAATGTTGCCCAATCCTGTAAAAAGGCATGGTTTTGCCTTCTTCGCCTTGTGTAGCTCACACATTTCATAATATTGTCCCTCTCCCCTGACAAAGCTTCACATGGCAGAGAATGCGCCTTTTTTTCCTTAGAAGAGTGTGCCATTTTATGAAACGAGCACACAATTTTCTCACTCTTTGCCTTTAATTTAGAATCGAACACGAAAAGAGAAAGGGGAAATCAAAAGGCAACATTTTTTGAGAAACGAAATCACCATAAAATTCCCATGTTTTATTTAAGTAAATTACAAGTAGAAATACTAGTAAATTCATTAAATAATTTTTATAATAATTTTTTTTTTTTTAAAGGTGAAAAGGTGCTAAGTCCACTTTTTTAAAAAAATTTAGTTTTTGATGCGGAATAACAGATAATGCGAAACCATATAGATTTTTCGTCTCTCCTGAACAATTAGAAAAATGGACTTGCCACCTTTTCACCTTGAGCCTTTTCACCTATATCCCTACGTTATTCGACGCGCTGAATGCGAATCCTAGTTCTGTTAGCCCTCATCACGTCAGGTACGAGTCATTTGAAGGTCAAGTAGGGAAAAATTCATTAAATAAACTTGAAAATTCGTATATATGGGGTTTTAGATTCGCTCGACCTCCATAATGTCAAGTTCGAGGTCATTTGAGGGTCAAATAGAACAAACAATCTATTCAATAAAAATAATTTTTTGTTTTGTTTTTGTGGTCGGTGGCTCCGATCCCTAGATTCTTCAAGGTCATATAGAGGTCATACCAAGGTGAACTTCAGAAGATTTGTATTGAATTTTCTGGATTATTAAATGAATTTTTCAATACTTGACCTTCAAATGATCTCGGTTCCATATGCAGCCACTTTTTTTTTGTAAAGTTGTGTTATCGACACTTGCTTGAAAAAAGCAGATTAACTACGATTCGTTGCAAGAAATAAAGCTCAGACTAAGAGAGAGAGAGAGAGTTTTACTGTGCGATGATGGTGACTGTGAACCCCCTGGGCTTTGTACTATAGACCACTAGATAGCTATATGCGACTACCACCCCCTTGGAGTATAAGTCAATCATTTTCCATTGAGTCCTTTTTATGAAAAAGCAATTGCAGATTTGGGTAAATGTCACGAGTTGTTACATGTTTCTGCAAAAACTCTAGATTTGTTGTTTTTGGCAAAAAGAACATTTCCATCGTTTAATGTTATCATTTTTAGGTATATTAAACTTTTAAATAAAAAAAATCGTTGAATTTAAAAAATTACAAAATAGCTGCGACATACATACCTTCTGTATGCTGCCATTTTACTAATTCGGTGGCACACTCTTGAAGCTTCGCGGATATGTTGTATTTGATGCCAATTTACATTACCAAAATTAAAAAAAAAAAAAATAATTATAATTTTTTCGAGGGACAATGAAAAAATGAGTAAGTTCGTTTGTTTTTCGCTTAAATAAAGGTCTCAAGCCTAAAATTGTTTTAATACTTGCTATTTTTTATTGTATCTGCTTGTTTCTGGAACTCCATTGATGGAAAAAATAATTGCAAGAGTAATGCTTCAGCTTTTTTCTGGCGAGAGATGAGATTTGCTCATATACATATACGTGTGAAGTTTAACCCCGGAGCGTACAAGGTTTGTGAACCTAATGTGCAATCCTTAGCTTCTTATCACTACCATTTCCCATCGAGATGAGTCTTGCGGAGAAAAAGAACCCTTTTTTTTAATAATTTCATGCATGCGAGTTTCATGGCAAATATTGTCTTCATGAATATTTGAAAAAAAAATTTAAAGAACTTTACGAGATTTGATTTTTAATTACTCTCCGGTTATTGACCCTTCTGACCTTTAAATTCATGTTAATTATGGTATCCCTTTCATACTGTCTTTTCATTAAATGTCTTTACACTTTTCGACCGACAAAAATCCTTTCGTATGCGCAAAACTTCCAAATAATTTAACAAATAAGTATTTTTACATACATACTGTTTATCCTTATCTCAATAAGTTTCTCAAGTACATACATATATGTACATACTTACATTAGTGGGCCTCATCGAAAAACGTTACGACTCTTCTATCAACTGAGGAAATTGTTTGGAAAAATATTGGTACAACTAATTTTATTTATGAAAAACTCTATTTCCAGCTCATGTAAATTTCAATATTTTTCTAAAATATTTTGGCAGAAGTCTTGAAATATAATAAATGCTTTTTTTATATGGATAGTCATGCACCTTAATATACAAATCTATTTTTCAAGTACCGCCTGTCACTTCCAATATTTCTATTCAATTCCCATTTTCTTCCATTTCAGCAATTTGTGTGTTTATGCCACCAACCAACATCATCAATCATGCAACGCTGCAAAAATACGGGTAAGTGTTTGCAACACACTTCAACTATTTATTTCTCTAATACATTAAGATACTCAACGAGTTGAAGTAGTCAGATAAACTCTTTTCTGTAAACTATTGATACACTGCAGCATTGGTCGAAGGATTCACACACAGCTTGCTTTTGTATTTGATGGATTATTAATCGAGTGAAAAGCATTAAAATGACACTTCTAAATATTTTAGAGTACGCAAATAGTTAGTTCATAAAGCATTGAAAACATTTGTCACACACATGTCCTATTCTCTTTTTCATCCAGAATAACTTGTACATCCTTTCAGTACATCTGTGGTTAAGACTATTCAGTTGGTAGATACTTATATGTATTGGTATATTGGAGTTAGATTAGGTTGGGTGGCATCCCATTTTGGTACCACTGTGACAGTATGGAGGACTGGTACTTAGTCTGCTTAATTAGAAGGACTCAGAAACTTTGCATGTCGGGAGTTTTGCAAAAAACTTCCTTCTGCCCAGCAATAAATCGCAGGGAGGGCATATTGTCAGGGGAAATAATATGAAGTGTGCACTATCTAGCAAGTTCAACAGCTTTGCAGTTACCTGCATTATCGCTTTGCCAAAATCAGCTTTATTTAACAGCTTTTCACTTAATAAGCAATCTTAAAGTCTTGAATGCCATTCGGATTCAGAATCGGTACGCACCGAACAGTTTCTTCAATGATTAAGTCGAAGTTTCCTAAAATTGTTCGTGGACGCTGGGCTAATGGCAGATCTTGGAGTACATTCAATAATATCGAAAGTTCCTGAATTTTATTTTTCGCTATCTGTACTGGGCTTCACTATATACATACTATGTACATGTAGCTGGTCTGATACTTAACCCATTACTTTTGTCACTTCACTAGCCGCCAAAAAGTGGTAAAACAAATGCAAAATCATACATTTTTCACAATTTTCTAACACTTCGCTACACCATCGAAAGCAAAATTCTGTTCGGCATAAAATTCGACACTCAACGAAAATTTCGACACGACTGTATAGCTCATAATACGAATTTCATTTTCGATTTTCGTCGTCCGGCGGCGGTTGGTTGGTTGGGAATAAATGGGCAAATTCAGCGGAAATTGCACACGGATCTGGTTGGGACGGAAATGATGCAACAGAAATTGTGCAACGGAAATGGTGCAACGGAAATGATTGGGGCTGAAACAAGTACTTCCTGTGTATATGCAACGGAAATGATGCAACAGAAATTGTGCAACGGAAATGGTGCAACGGAAATGGTTGGGACTGCAACAAGCGCTTCTTATGTGTTATGGTATAAATTTAACAAAAATTTGCTAACAAAAGGTTAAAAATAACACTTAGGAAAAGACCAATACAAGAATGAAAGTAAAGGTGACCACGTACATAAATGAAGAATAGGATAAAGGCAAAGGTAAAAATAAAAACAAAAACAAAGATGCGTAAACACAAATGCAAAAATGAAGACCAAGGTAAATCTAAACACTTTACTTATATATATAAGAACAAATGTGAAGGGGAATATGTAGCAAAAAAAAATGATGAACGTAGAAGTAAAGACAAAAAGGAGGATGAGGATACCGATAAAAGCAAAGATGAAGATAGGGGAAGAAAGATTAAAATAGAGGTAATTAAAGAGGAAAGGATATAGAGAGAGACACAGAGACTCAATCTGGGAACTCTTTTTGGATTTTAGAGATTTTCGGGATTCACGAGACCTATCGATAAAATAATCGATATTTTTAACGGTTTTGTTGTCGATTTTGTTATCGATATTTATCGATTTGTTATCGATATTAACCGATTTTGTTATCGATATTCATCGATTTGGTTATCGATAATTATCGATATTTATCGACTTTGGTAGCGATGTTTATCGATTTTGTTATCGATATTTATCGATATTTATCGATTTTGTTATCGATAATTATCGATATTTATCGATTTTGTTATCGATATTTATCGATCTTGTTATCGATATTTATCAACTTTGTTAGCGATATTTATCGATTTTGTTATATATATTTATCGATTTATTTTATTGATATTTATCGACTTTGTTATCGATATTTATCGATGTTGTTATCGATATTTATCGATGTTGTTATCGATTTTTGTTATCGACATTTATCGATTTTTTTAGCGATATTTTTATCGATTTTCTAATCGATTTAGCTACCAATGGTATTATCGATGTTGCTATTGAAATGTTTATCGAATTTGTCATAGATTTTGGTATCGGTATTTTGATGGACGTTATAATCGATTTTGTTATCAATAGAGTATAATGATAAAAGTGAAGATAATGGAAAAACAGAATAACATGAATGTTACTAAAACGAACAGTGGTAGAGGTAGGGATCATTGATAGAAAAAAAGCGAAAAAATATAACCTTCAGCAAAAGCAGATGTGTGTATGTATAGACAGATAGGCGCACTTACTTTTTTCTAGACTTCAGACTTTGTTGCTTTTTCAATTTTCCCTAATAAACAATCGTGGTACACTGAGGGAAATAATGCATAGTAAAAATTAACACTTTATATTTGATTATCGTTTAAAAATGTTCGTATCAAAAAATAATATTTTCATACAAAATTTATTATGCACGTATTTGACTGTTCACATCTGGGTATGTATATGTAAGTGTACATACCCAATTTGCCACAGGGCGAAGACGACGTCGTTACGACGTCGCTCTGGCGAAGTCGTTTTGGTGAACTCGAAACGACGTCGTTACGATGTCGCTTTGGTGAAGCCGTTTCGACGTCGCTCTGGTGAAGTCGTTTTGGTGAACTTTAAACGACGTCGCTTTGGTGAAGCCGTTACGACGTCGCCCTGGTGAAGTCGTTTGGGTGAACTCGAAACACAGTCGTCTGCATAAATATACTATCTGTCATATTGATAAGTTTCAACAATTTATTTTTTTGTTACTTCATTTTAGTTATCTTTATAAAACTTGGGTTTATGTTTTAACAAGGACCATATAGTTCAAAATTCAAAAATTATAAAATATATAAAAAACTTTGAAAAAAATTCAATGAATTAAATTAAACTATTTTAAACTAAAAAATTGTTTTTAATTTTCTAGCAACTTTGAGCGTCGTTTTGCAGTTCGCTGGTATATCGTTCTTGTGGGCTGCAGGGGAGTCGTTTTTGCGACCCGCCGGTAAGTCGTTTTTGCGACTCGCCGGCGAGCCGTTTTTGCGACCCGCTAGCGAGTCATTTTTGCGACCCGCCGGTAAGTCGTTTTTGCGGCCCGCCGGCGAAGTGTGCTTTTCATCCGACGGCGAGTTCGCCGGCGAGTCGTTACGACGTCGTTTGGCAAATTGGGCACGCACCCCAAGCATGCAGAGCGCCGCTCTGAGAGCGGTGACAACACACACATACACACATAGTACAAATCGCGTGCTGTGGTGTTGATGGATATTCAACATTTGAAAGCAAATCTATATGTCTGGTTGTAGCTGAGTGCGCAAAGATGCTTGCGACAAGTTGTTGATATCCGGAGATGGTCGGGTTCGAGTTCCACTGCAGGCAACATGCAAATACATTTTTTTTTTTAGTTTTTGTCTTGATTATTCACTTCACGGATGCTTTTTCAGTACGAACGCGGTCATTTTAATATGCGCGTAATTGAATTGAATATTTACCAATATACAGTACTTTCGTTGACGTTTATAGTAAGATCAATTACGTTTCTATTTGATTTTAATATTTTTTTCCCTCAGTGTACAAAGCTCAATAAAAATATTAAAAATATCAATTTGTTGTTTCTAATATCTCGAATGCAGCTAAACAAGTAAAGTTACCAGTGTTGCTGAAGTCCTAAAACTTAAAAACAATCTCACTAATCGCCTGATATATTTTTTTTACCATTCCAGGGCGACTGCAGTTTCCTCGGCATTCAATGTGTTTACTAAATCCTTTCGTACACCTTCTGTCTTCAAATATTGCTAACTGTGCGCTTTTGCTTAACTGCCACAATTACTGCTTTAATTACATAGTACATATTTATGGTCATTACTTAAAACAGAAATCCTTCATTTTATACATTTGCTTCTCTTTTCTTTATTTCTGCCACATTGTAAGAGTAGGTACTTCTCTAATGGGCCAGTCTGCCAGTCTAGCAGCTACAGGAAGCTCTTTGTTGGCATGAGCCATGCTGCTTTCGCCGTTTGATTGCCAGCTTGTCTGCCAGCATGTCTGCGCTCTACTCTATAATTACACTTTAGTATGCTTTACAGCTTTCTTTTTATTACCAACTTGAACTTTTTACTATTCAATATTCGAGTGGCTGTCATTGTTCTTTGATGAGTATTCAAAAACGGAATATAAAATGCGATGATAACTTTTAATTGTAGACTTCTGTTGATTTAAATACATGGACTTTGTAGTTTTTGAAAGTTGAAGATTGAAATTCAAAACTGGCAATTATATGTTGTTACTGTAAATAAGAAGGTGCATTGGGGTTAAAAGTCAAGCAGAATTAGTTATGCAATAAAGAACACAGAAAGTACATTCCAATAACACCTACAGTTTCCATGTACCAAATTACCATTTAGTTTCCTATAAAAATAAATACACGCACGCACATACTTTCATCACGAACCCAAAACAAAAAAATAATACATATATTTATGTATACATATTAAGTACGTAGTTATTAGCTCTTTCTGAGTAATAAATTTCTGCGTTCGCCTAGTGTAAACCCTCCATCACCGTGTTATGCAATGAAACTTGATATGTATAAACATAACTGATGCGATTTGACAGCTAAGTCGTTAGCTAAAAGTTTGCTTAAAAGCCTGACAAGTTGTTTGTCTTCGAGTAGAGTAGTGGCATTTAGTGCAGAAAATAAGCTTATAATACATACTTTGCTTGCTCGTATGTATGTAGCAATTTCATGTGGCATACCATCGCTCATCCAATTTTCTATGATGTGAAAAGCTTTCAGAGTACAGGAAATCAAATTTGTACAAGTTTACTTGCTCTTTATACATAAATATGTACATACATATGAGCATGCTCAAACAGTAGGCTTAAATACCTTAACGGTTAAAATGCCTAAACGGAAAAAGCAGAAAATTTGGTTTGGAAAACTATATCCTGTTGACGAATTTGAGCTAATAGCTATCAGCCAGGCAGTTGAAAAATGAATAGCTAATTCAAAGTGTAAAACACTTACACACGCGGCAGCTTTAAGATTAAATTCGAAGTCTGTTCTGCCGTTTCCAAGTTGGATGAGGTAGCAAAGCGCTGGTGGACAACGAGGACAAGACGCCGTAGGAGATGGCACCCACGCCACTGTTGACAGTTGTAATATCAAGAAATCAAAGAATTTCGTTTACTTGGGAACGCAGTATAACTCTTGCCAATAAGTGTTACTTTGGACTGAGTAGGCAAATAAGAAGTAAAGCCCTCTCTCGACGTACGAAAGTCACTCATCATGCCTGTGCTAGGAAATATATCTATGGTGCAGAAGTATTGAAAATAATAACATCTGATGAGGCGGCTCTTGCAGTATTCGAGAGAAAGATTTTCGGGTCTTTACGCATTGGCGCCGCGGCGAGTACCGCAAACGATGGGACGATGAGTTGTATGAGCTTTATGTACAACGACATGAACATAGTGTAGCGAATTAAGATCCAGATATGAAAGTGTTCAACTCGAAACCCGTTGGTGAAAGCAGAGGAAAAGGCAGACCCCCACTGCGTTGGAAAGACCAAGTGGAGATGGACTTGGCTTCACTTGACATTTCCAATTGGCGTCAGTTGGCCCAGAAGAGAAACGACTGGCGTGCTTTGTTGAACCTGGCCAAAATCGCCTAGGCGGTTACAGCGCCAAAAAAGAAGAAGAAGAAGAAGAAGAAGAAGTATAAAATTAAAACCAATTATTTCTGTTGCTTGAAAAAGTAATTTTCTTAAAGAAATTCATATACGTACATTTTTTGCTTGTGAGTTGCATACTGATTAAAGAAATTTCGATAGAAGAAAATGTCTTTTCCATTTCTTGTGCATCATTTTATATGAATTTTTCGTTTTCTTTTTTCTCGAGAGTTGCAGAAAGACTTTAGCAAGGAATTGGTAAAAACTACCAAAAATGCAAAGATATGCATATATTTTTTATAAGAAGAAATTGTTAGCTTTTTTAAATAATATATATAGATGTTTGAAGTGTGCTATATTTCTTTTCAATTTGTTTTCAAAAAGTACTATAAATATCTCGTTGGCAACCCTAGCTCTCACATATATTCGTCTCTCTCGCCTCTAAAAACTCCATTTTAATGGATATTTCATAAACCTAATAATAATTATCTCATAAACCTAATAGTAATTTTTAATGAATGTTTAACATCTGTGATTAAAATTTCTGTATCAGCTCTAGTTAGGAAAATATGACACATGGTGTTTCCCATTTTTTGTATACAAAGTATTTTCAGAGTTTTTTTTTTGTACGGAAGAAACTGCGTAAAAAAATTACGCAACATCAACAGTAAGTCGTAGCTATTTGAAACTTGCACTTTGTTGTAATAAAATTTATTAGGCTAAAAAACTGCATACTCGATAAAATTCTAAAAAATCGTAACCCGATGGAAAGTGGAAAATTTGCATGACAATTTATTGACTTTTCCTGAGTATTACACAAAGTTAAAAAATTATGTTTTTATGTTTTTTGTTGTTATAAAATTTAGCGGAAAAAAATGAAAATAAAAATTGCTACATATGTTGTCACAAATTCTCTGTGCCAATACAATTAAACTATTTCCCATGTACTATAAATAGTTGTACACTTTGCATGAATTGGTCCTGCTGACCGCCGCTAGTGCTTTTTTTATCATTGCACTGCTTTCAATTCTGAGCACTTTAACCTTTTGGCAGTTAGGGTTTTTGAACACCGATTCCCTGGCTAGTCTCTCCGCTTTCTCATTTTACTCTATTCCGCGCGGTTATCACTGACGCTGACAATTCTCTCATCATGATAGTTTCAACTAATGATTTCTAGAGTTTTAAAGCTGTCTGTATATCAGTGAAGGGTGCTAGTCTTGAGCCGCGTTTTCGGGCCTGTTAACCACCATCTCTGTGAAATAGAGCTAGCGGGAGCTGAGAGCTTATATTCTCAATGTTGCTTGATGATGTAACCTTTCCTCTGCTAGAACCTTTTGTGTTGAAATTAGGTAGAGTTCATTTTGAGACCAACTCTATATGGTTAGTTGTAGAGACTCGAGCGCTAGATTTAATCTCATCACTAATATCGCCACATACATACAAACCAAAGATATAAATTTCGCATCAAAATGTTGCAAGCCAAGCACTGCAAGAAATTCAAATTTTTTCTTTAAAATAACCGTTCAAAATATTACGAGCTTTAATTTTAAGTACAACTGCGCGTTTTCTAAAATAACTAATACCCAATAACATTCAATCACATAGAAAATATATGCAATCTATTGACACGGTTTTTACAGCTAAGCTGTTAAGGAAAACAGGCCACTAAAGAACACAAAGCCATTCAACCGTGATCACAACAGAATTAGTTTGCGAATACCTTCATAAAACAATCACGTCCGCTGATGCACCATGGACATATGCATATAACATTTGTATTTTAATAAAAAAGTATTTATCCCCATCCGCATCTGGTTTGCGAGTAACGTCAGCTTATTCTCCAATGCGACTGCTCTGAAGTATAGTTTATATTGCGCTTCCTGAGCTCTCCGGCTAACGCTTTGTTAGAAGTGACTGGTGGCCCAACTACCTGGCTGCCTCCTGGCTAAAGTGACGTGTCGGTTGCAGCTTAGTGGCCAGCGAATGCAAATCAAATATTTGCACCACAAGTAACAAATCCGAAGTCTTTAGTATGGACATATGTAGATACATACTCGTTCATACCTACTTCATTATGTCCTGTCCTGGGTTGCCATTTTGGTAAATTATTAGCAAAATTGGTAGAAAAATTTGGGTTGGTAAAAAGGTAAATTGGTTTTCATTTTGGTAGATTTTTGTTGCAGTAATTTGTGTAAACTTTGAAATTTTTTGTTTTGGCTATATTTTTCGTAGTTGTCTTTATATTCTGCCTTATCCTGAGTTTCGCCCAACAAAAAAATTCACTCGAAAATTTTTGATCCGCCCATAGTGAATACATGGAAACCAAAAATGAAAAGTGCACAGTTCGGGGAAAATGAAACTCATGATAAAGCTGATTAAAAATTTCTTTCTAAAAGTATAGTCTACTTAATTGCATTAATTTTCGAAGGCTTTAATGCATACTTCATCGATAAAAGGCGAACATATTGTGTCCTATGTAAAAATCATTTTCCTGGAATCCTGAGTATTGCCCAAATATTTTAAATGATTATTTTAATAAAAGTAAAACATTAACAGGCATCTAATTAAAAATTAAAAATTAAAAATCAATGGAATTTTTTTAATAGGCAATAAAACTGTATACCCAAAAATGTTCCAAAAATTTAGAGAAAAAAGTTCAAAATTTTTACGCAAATTTGTTGAATCCTTCTTGATGTGGTAAAAGTATAGCTTTAATCAATTATTTTTATGATGTTGATTAAAGCGCAAATTATATTTTTTTACACAAAAAAAAAAAATAAAAAAAATGTTTAAAAACATTTTGAATAAAAAAAAAAAATTATTTTTTAGTCACTGTATTTGTCAATAATAACTCCAATTGTAGTTTGTTTTTCAAATGCTTAAGTTTTGTTGTGGCCCTCAGTTTCATCATTTTCGCTTTTGGTTGAAGGCGACCGAGAAGGTGTCATTAGCATGATCTCAAATATCATATCATTGGTTAAATAAAAAGTTCCCTAATAAAAAATTTTAGTTTTTATTGAAATAACTCAAAAAAGCATAAAACTATAGTTTTTATTAAAATACCTAAAAAAAAAGGTATTGGTAGATATTTTCCAGATTTGTTAGATTTTTTCTCCAAGTGGATCGTACATATTTCTTTCCGTCAGTGGCAACCCTGGTCCTGTCCCTCTGCTTGCAGCGACTCTCTTGTAGCTGTGAATTTCCGTGACGTTCGCATGTCGCGCATGTTGGTAGGGATTTTCCAATGACAATATCCACTGATTGCTTCGTATGGCTATGTAGCGAAACCAATAAGCGACCCAACAAACTATCAGCCACGACTACTACTAGTAATAACATTGGTTGCATACACTGATGCCCAGTGTGATGGTTTGGTCATGCAGTGGGGGGACATTGAAAAATGTAAGCGATAACAAAAAAAAAAAAACTAACGAGAAAGTGAAGAAAAATGCAGAAAAACTTTAAATGCAAAAATTTACGACTTTGTATGTTTTGCAGCATAAATGAAATGCATGCAATGGCATTTGAATGGCGGATCAACCGAGAGTAGTGAAAGCAATGTCATTTGCATAGTAGTGGTGGGAGTAGCAAGTAAACTGATTATGTAGGAGTTTTAAGTATAAGTATGAGTGAATAACTATATGCTTGTGTACTATTGGCGTGGATCTTTGACTGGGCTAGCGTTGCAGTATATTGATATTTTGCATACATATGGCTGAGCAAAGTGAGAGTATCTACATGCATACACATATGACGCGAGGGATGCCTCGCGTTGCATTGCGTCTGGATTAAGTGAATGCTTAAAAGAAGGGACAAATCTGACACAAAGCGCCATTGAGAAGATTAGTGATTTAAATGCGTTTATGTGTTACGTATTGTAACATGATTGCAGTACACACAAGAGGAAAATCGTGTAAGACTGAAAGGAAAAAGTCAACTCCTTTTTTAAAATACTTAGGGTCTTTTTCTAAATTAAAGGGAATTTGTAAGGACGGAGTACATTACAAGAAATTTACAAGTGTGAGGAGAGTTTTTGTTTATTTCTTTAATAACCACTATAAAGCTTGTACTATTTTTTTAATACTTTTTTCACTTAAATTGATTTCATTGAACTGGCTATAAATCTAAGTATTTATGTCAATGAATATTATCTGAGTACTAAGTAATTTTTGTTTAATTTAATTTGTTAATATTATTTAATTAGTTATTTATTAATTTTTGGATTTTGTTTTACAAATAAAACTATTTTTTTTTTGCTAATTTTTGTTTTATTTTTAATAACTATTTGGTGTTTTGTTGAATTTTTGTTCTTTTTTGAATTCAATTTTTAGAAATTACTGCATTAAAAAAAATAAAAATCCTTAAGGTCCTTCAATTTTTAAAATTATTTTTATTTATTTTCAATTTAATTATTTTTTTCTTCTTTTAGTTCAATTTTCTTTTATTTATTAGTTTTTATTGTTTTAAAGAGAAAAATATATAAATAATTTTAATTTACTTTTTAAAAAACTTATTACTAAAAAGCGAACAGCAAAACGCTAAGAGCGTTAGCAGACCTTTCAATTACCCTTTCGAAAGAGAGTAAAGAGATTCAAAGACAGTTGCTAGAATTGACAATTGTCACACGATTGACAATTTTTTAATGTCCAACTTTTCTGTCATTTAATGCCTAGTGGAAATCCAGCATAATGCCGAATTTGCACTAGGCATTTAAATTACAAAAAATTTGAGGCATTTAAAAAAATTCCATATGGAAATGACTTTATTGACTATTTTATTAAAGTAATGACAAGAATATTTTTTTAATGCCCAAGTTTGTCACTAAAATTTCTGCCATTTAATGCCTAGTGGAAATCCAATAATTTTTTATAAATGCTTTGAAACAAATTGGACAAATATTTTAGCCTCATTTCATTGAAGTAATGTTTTTGTGATAAACACCCATAGTTTCGCTCCATTTCGCCTTACTTCGCTAGGCTCGCACTTCTCTCTGTGCATAAATACATACGTACCCTTATTGCTAGCATCAAAATCGTGTCTCATTTATTACTTTCAGCGCCCACCGGTGCGTATACGTAACATCAGAGCATAAAATATTCTATGTTTGTACAAATCCGAGTACACTTTGCACAAGTGAATAAGCAATTTAATTAATGCCATAACATATTTACCTACATACATACATATGTACATACACATTCACATGCGTTTATACTTAAAATGCAATGAAATCAAAACAGACAAGCATATTGCGATATCATAAACTTTGGCGCTTGCAACAACTCGCAGCGATGTTGCCAACATTTTGTTAACTCAATAACGCACGCAGCTGGCAATCGCTGCGCATCCGCTCGTCAACATTTTCAGTTTGCAATTAAATTGCCAAACAAGTTTGTCACGACAACAATTTAGCTGGCAGCGATATTGTGTACGTGTGTGCCACTTATTTAGCAGAGATGGAGGGTGACAAAGAGCGAAATGTAGCGTATGTGGAAGGCAGGAAGGCAACGTTTATGTATCGCTTTCCAATTTTGATTGCATTAGATTTGTTTATTTTGGTGTTATGGCTGCTGGCAGACTGGCGCAGCAGCGTCCTTGTAGAAGAAATCAAATGAAAGAATGAAAAAACAAAAACTAAAGTGAAATAAAAAGTAAATCAAGTTTGGTTAAATTTCAAGTAAGTCAGTGGCTTAGTTTTTGGCGCTTTTGTGCTGATGCTGCTACTGCTAGCGCATGAAAATATGAAAACTGTCAGGGAGTAGCTTTTTATGCCAACAACATTAGCAAATACATATGTATGTGTGTATGCATATGAACAGCTCATAGCTAGCACTGTAACTGCATTTGACTTGCACTCGTTGTTGAATTGTGTACGCGTGATGAAATTTGCACCCATTTCATTGTTACAACAACAATAGCAGCAACTGAACTCTTGAACGAAAGTCTCACCCATTGTTTCTGTGCTACATTTACCCCTCCCCACCTCCAAAACACAAACGCTTGTACTGCTGTAAGTACAAAAGTTATGTGATTTCATATTTTCGCTGCTTTAACAAATGTTCACAATGTTCGTACGTGTAGTTTTTGCTGTTGTAATTGCAGTTGTATTCTGTCATAAATAAAGTAGGTCGGGGACTATGTGAAGCTCTGACTAAATGTTGACAATAATTGCAATAACACATTGCCAACAGCAACTATGTACGCGCCAACAACTTCGAAAACAACAACCCAAAATGACAACAGCAGCAACAATAGCAACATCTAACACCAAGTGTTTGTGGCGTCATTTCAGCAGCAGCAACAACAGTATAACTATTAACCAGTAATACTGCGCACATTTTGAAACTAGAACAATAATTGTGTATCGGTGTGAGTGTGTGTGTGTGTGTATGTGCATTTCGTGGCGTTAGTTTGAAAGTTGCATGCCACACTAACTTCTGTCTGTTGCGCTCTGCGGAAAATGTTGGTTATGTTGGCGAACGCGGATGATGATCGCGATAATGTTGACCAGCGTCAGTGTCAGTGGTGGCGACGGCGACGGCCACGGCGACAATAAACCTGACAAAATGCCACTGTGTTGCTAGAAAGCCTTTATGAATGAAGGCTTTTACAGTAGTCGTCTAAAAACTTACGAATGTGAGTTAATGTCTTGTTTCAATAGAGTCTGTTGTTTGAAACCCTTTATGAAGAAATTTTGAACTAATCGTTTCACAAAAATTTCTTTTGATTAATATCAAAGCTTTCTCGCAGTGCACATACATATATTGTAAACGGCTAGAAAAATATGAAAATGTGAGAGTACTGATTCCTGTCTAGGCGATTCTTAAAAAAGTACATTTCTAAGTTCGAATATCGTATTTTTTATTTTGCTCATCAGCTTTCAATTTATGAGAGAAACAGCCTCTACGGAAAAATACCTTGTTCTTTTCTTAGAAGCTTTCTTTAATAAAATATAAATAAATGGTCCGATGTCGATACGTAATCAAATCATTTGATGCAAAATTGCCTCATGCAACTGAATACGAGCAACGTTTTCTTCGTCATCCGCAGTATTTGCGGAAAGTGTTCTTCAAATTTTAAAACAACTTCACTCTTTCCTCATTGAACATTTTTTAAACTTCCACTCCTCTTCTTAATGGACTACATATATATACATGTACAACCTACCATAGATTCCAGGACAAACTAGCAGGTGAAGTATCTTTCTAGACGAGATCGGAGTAGAGGTGGGAGAGTCGAGGAGAATTCCAATGAAATATACAGTGGCGGGTCCAAAATGTGCTAGACCAAGAACAGATATTGTCAGGTTAACTGCAAAGATAATGTTGCTCTGCACCATTAGTGAAAACGCAGCCCAAATGCGCCTTCCGTACAACCTACGATACCGTAGCTGATATATCGAAGAAAGTAAGGAAACAATCCTATAGGTATTTTTTTTTTCGAGTGCCCAGCATTGGCACGCATGCATAAATATATTCACCGACAAGTCAGCAGCTAAATAATATCAGAGATCCCAGAGAAAGGAATCAAACAGGTAATCTCTCAGCGCTAATTGGATACTGGCGACCAACCGTCCAAGGCGAATTCATACAAGGTGGTTTTACCAGAGTAAAATTAATTAAAAAACCCTGCAAAAAGTTTTTTTAAAACAACGTTGAAAAAGTTTAAGGTGTGAAAAAAAATTTATTATTTGAAAAAAATAAATAAAAATCAAAACTGTTCTGAGTAGCATTTAAATAGTTCTAGAGGTCCTGACACGAAAAAAAGGTTCTGCAAAATTACGCAGAAAAAAATATAAAAAAAATGTACGAAAAAATTTAATATGTGAAAAAATAAAAATTAAAGTTTACCTGAGTCGGTTTTCAATAGTTGAAGGGCTCCTGAAAAGGGAAACGACGACGAAAGAAAAATTAAAAAACAGTCGAAAATGTTTAATTTTGAAAAAAATAAATAAATCAACAATAAACGGCTCTGAGAAGCTTTATAATAATTAGTTCTAGAGTTCATGAAAAGGAATAAAAAATTCTGCCAAATTAAGCCGAAGAAAAGTTTTTTAAAAAAAGTTTTATGTGTGAAAATAAAAATGTATTGTTTGAAAATTTGTATTGAAATCTAAACTAAGTTCTGAAAATAAAAAAAAATTCTGCGAAATTGCGCCGAAAAAAAAATTTCAAAAGAGTTGAAAAAGTTTAATGTGTGAAAAAAATAAAAATTTAAACCGTTCTGAGTATCTTTGCAACAGTTCTAGACTTCCCGAAAATAAAAAAAAGGGCTGCAAAGTTATGAAAAAAAAATATTTAACTCAAAGCTATTAAAAATCTACTAAGAACGGCTTTTTTCTGTCTTTTTGCAGCATTTCGTATGCCAACTTCACAGACATTCGTGAATCCCCTATTTTTCCCCCAACGTGCCCATATTGTAAGTACATATAGATATTTTTCCGACTATAAAATCGCAAGTCACTGTAGATGTCACGTAGACTAAGACAAAACAACTGTACAACACAACAAAACAAGAAAATATTGCTTTTGTTGTTGCGTATGTTATTATTGCCTTAGAAAATGAGCATTGCTCGGTAGTTATTAGAAAAACTTACTGTAACGATTATTGCTCTGCGGACACTGTCGCTCTGCCAACCTTGCTTTGCGGCGGAAGTGGTTTTTACTAATATTGCAGTTTGCAGCGGTGGCGTTGGTTTTGCTTATTGTCAGATGATTTTTTTGTTCTTATTAGTGGCATTTGTTACTTTATACGCGTATGCATTGCTCTATTGTATTATTGTGTTATGTTTACTCAACTATTGGAATGATTGAAGTGCCACTGACCTGAATTCGTATTTTGTTGATACACCACTATCATATTACGAAGCTGTTGTTAAAAGAGAAAACTTTACTTTGGTCAATTAAAGTGACAGTTAATTGATGGTATTTTCTTGCACTTGAGCTAGTATGGAAGGTGGGTGGTTGGGACTTTTGTGTGCATTCGTAGCAGTAAATTAATATTACCTGAAGTTAGATGTCTATAAGTAATTAATAGCTTTCTCCTGCGACCCCGCCGGTGTGGTATACGGTTTAACGTTACGTTGTCAAATGTAACAGCTGCATCTTAATCTGTTGTGCCGATTGCTATAGAGTTATGCAGATCATTTTGATGCTCTTACTCAGATGGTTAATCAAGCCAGTCTCAATATTTGCCGTTTTTTTGGGAATTCTGGAATAAAAATTGTGTCTCAGGATATGGAGAATGTTTGTGCCAAATTTTAATAAATTCGGCTGTTTCCGTATAAAGAACTACTTATCTTTCGTAGATAGTCTTTATATGTATTTAAGAATATACTTAACTTCGTCCCGCCCAAAATTAATTTTTTATTGCAACATTTGATCCAACGTTTTCACAACAATCCCTGGTCCATCTATTAGAAGAAAGTATCCCATATTTTAATCCGGGCAATAAGCAAGCAAATGGGAATATCACGAAGATTTTTTAGAATAGATCGATCCTTGGTCCACTTACCGGAATAAAGGGATCCTATACGGGATAAATACGATTTTTTCGAATAGATCGGCCCATGGTCCACCTACCGGAAAAAGTAATATTTTTTTGGCCTATGACATGGTGGTTGCTGAAAGCTACTTATATAAACAATTTCATTAAAATCGGACCAGCCGTTGGCGAGATTACCTGTTACAAAAAATTTACTTACCTTTATATCAATGGTCTGGATATGCAATTTTTTTTTTTTTATTTAACATAATTTGAATTTTGGAAATGTGGCTAATCTCCTATAAAATGCTTTCACACTAATTTAGTGCAAATATGTCAGATGCAATTAACTAATTGACTAAGAACAATTTTACCTTTTAAATAGTTAGCGACCTTCTTAAAAAATATTTTGGAGAAATACTTTATTCATCTCCTTCCCTTAAACAGCCTTAAACTCTCATTAAAAAAAAACTGTAATTTTTTAACTGCAACCTTCAACTATTCAAAAATATTTTAGTAATAAAGCTTTACAATTATTTTTAGAAATAAAGCTTATTTGAACCTCTCTTGTTTGACACCCATATTAAAATATTTTGGTTTACTTAATAAACAAATAGCAAAAAAATAACAAAGGCTATTTCGGAAATCACCACATTTCTTTATAGAAATTTTTCCAGTTTTTTCACAGGGAGTAAGAAATAAACCCACGTCTCCATTTTGTCAAAAGGCAGACCACCACGTTAACTTCTAAAAATTAGTGCTCACAAATTTTAGCAGTCACTTCACCCACAATTGCGGTAGCCAAAACCAGAGTCTGGAGTTAATGGACAGAATTAATGGACGGCTGAAATTCCGATAAGTAATCTCCAATCTCTATTATAGTAAGAAAGAATAAATGTTGATGCTTAGAGTATCTGCAACGGCGGTTATGTCTCGCCATCGGCATTGGTCCTGCAAACGCACTCCTTTGTTTGAATGCAATTTAATAGTTGTTTAATACAAATCAAGAGACGTTTCGGGTCCTATGAGAAAACCATCTGACCCTTGTCTAGCAAGTTCTGGTTTTGGTTTTCCACATATCTTTTTTTCCTGATATACATATGTACGTTAGGTGCTTTCTTTTGCAACCGAGCTACAAAAGAACACTCACTTAAATGACGAAATACATGCAAAGCAACAACCAGGGACCGAACAAAACAGTTATTGATGAAAACTGTCGTGGAAAAATTCACTTGAAGGAAATGTTCTACAACTAAGTGATACATAACAATCGATCTTTTTTAACTGAGACTCAAATTTTAAAATTAGATAACAGTTATTGAAGACTTTTATTTATTTAAGTCATCAATAAAGATCAGTCAGTGACTTTTACTTTTAAAAGTCATCAATTTAAATTAGTTACCGACTTTTATTTTTTAAATCATTCATATAAAAGTCATTAACATTTTTCGCAGTTAAGAAGGTGTTAGGAAACAAAAGTTTACTACGACTTATACAAATGACTTTAATATGTATGATTTACAAAATTTAGGCCCATGACTGATTTTTATTTAAGACTTTTATAAATAAACGTCTTCGATAACTGTTATCTGAGATACATAATTTAAAAATCAAAAATAACTGTTGCAGATTTTTAGATAAAAATCAAAAATAAACATTTTTTTCGATTTATAAAACACAAGTCAGAAATTACGGTTATTTAAAGAGTATTTAAATAAAAGTCAAAAAAATAATCGTTAAAACGCGATTTTTTTTTTAATAAAAGTTGTAAATGTACGGTCCCTGGCAACAACACAAACTCGGCTATTTATCCGAGTTCAACCAGGTCGGAAGGGTAGTGAAAAAACTGCTCTATTGTGAATTGTTAATGATTTATATTTTAAATAAGTATATATGTTACGCAAATACCTCACATAATTACTCATTTCTATTGATTTATGTGTCTTAATCCCGTTAAACTAATCACATGTTTTTTGCCAGATACCAACAGGGTTTCTTCTTGAAATTTTACCCGAGTTGAGCGTTCTTTTGTCGCTCATTTATAAAAAAAATGCAGCTATTGTAAATAGTTCATGTGGCTAAGTACTGTAAGGAATTCCGCTTGAAAGACATTAGCTTACCGACCAAGGACGCATAAGTGCTAGACGACACCAACAGACTACTTGCTCTAGACTCAGCACGAATCGAATCAGTACCATTGGTGTGCCGCTAGACTTTGTAGCTTTTTCCATTTTTCCTAACAAACAAACAAATCGTGGTACAAAGCTCAAAAATTTTGCCAAAAGTAAAAATGTTTGTTTTTTCATGCCTAGTCATAAGAATTATGATGCCGCATAAACACTACTTCATTTATTAGTCGTTAAATGTGATGGCGACAGCCTGATCTTTTGGGTAGAATTTATGCCTGTTTTTGTAAATACAAAACATATTACCATTTCGAGATTTAAAGAGATATGTAGTTCGGGGCAGTAAGTCGCGTTCACAACTCGTAACCACTTGCCCCTTCGAAGAAAATTAGCCTTGGTTTGTATTAAATAATAAAAGAAATGTGAAGCTCGAAAAGACAAGTCGCAAAACCTTAGTTTAATATAAAACTTACACTTTTATTGAATGTTAGCGCTGCCAAACCCTTCGCATATTCCTAATATTTTTGTCCTACAATTGCATTGAAATTTTTTTATATCTCGTAAATGTGTCGTAATTCTCTTTTGGGCAAGTCATAATTTTTACAACCTATCAAATCGTAAAATAAAATCTGTTTGGCAAAAGGGCGCGAATATATGTATGTAAATCTTAAATGCGCTATTATAATAAACATTTTATTACAAGTTACGTATACGCCCCCAATGCCTTGCAACCCGAACGCGTGTGGGAATTTTTCGCTTCCTATTTCGCAGGCGGTTTACTTCCGCACTGATGAGCCCAATTCACCACAATAACCATTTAGATATATTTTTTATGCTTCGCCATACAATGAACTACATCATGAATGACAGCCAATTTACTGAATGCCCCAAAAAAGATTGAAAATCAAAGCCACTGCCTCTGGGCGCGCATAAAGTAAGAGTAGGCTAGTGAAAATTGCTGATAAAAAAAAATAAATTGTTTCACCAACTAAAATAAATAAAAAACCGGAAGGCAGCCGCTCGTAAAAGTCGGAGTGAAAATAAATACATAAATATGTATGCAAAAAAAACAAGACTATATATTTCGCCGAAAAATGTAAGCGAATACCCGAGCGAGAACTAACAAGCAAGCGAGCAAATAATTGACTGTGACATGGAGCCAATGACTGGCGGCGAGGGTGTGATTGAGTGGTGCATAATTTAATTTTTGGTCAGTCTGCGGGCAGACATGCATACACACGCTGGAGGGTCAGTACGTGTGATCCACTTGGGTTGGCTAATTAAGCTAAAGTCATGGTGCATGTGGAAAGTATAAATTAAGTGTAGTGTAAAAATGGAAAAATCCTTATTTAAATGAACTGAAATTAATGTTTGTCTTTAAGCAATCCACCTTGGTGGAAGCACGAATAGGAAACTCTCAAAAGGCAAGTCAAGGAACTACATATTCAAGCTAGCGAAGCTTGCGGATACCACACAATGTTGGGAGGATTACATAGATGTACTCAAGATATACAAAAAAGAAATGAGATAAGCCAAGAGAAGATCAAGGCAAAGCTCCTGCGGAGGCATAGAAAGTTCCTCCGATACCGCAAGGCTAAGGAAATATCGTACCTGGACTTGTAAGGGCCGAGGATGCGACGTGGGCTGGCTGCATTAGGCAAAACTACATACCCGCATATATATATATATATCATGTAGCACAAGTTATGTTCTTCTTGAAAGCAGGAAAAAGCAGCCATGTGCACCCCAAAAAATAGAGGCCTAACATCCTTTCTCCTAAAAACTTTGGAGCGGATATTAGATGTACGCATAGAGAAAAACTTAGATGAGAGACAACTCTCGAAAACGTAACACGCCATACTAACGGCATGTTAGACCGGGCTTGGATAAGCAACATGTTAGGCTGTACAAACATCTTGGCCCAGTGGGGCCCAAATAAGGTGGCGCAAGACATGCATAGAGGCACATGGAAGACTATGGACGTTTATAGTTTTTAAATTACTGATGGGCATAAAAGGAGGAGCAGCTACAATAACAAATATCTATTGACTCTTAGCTCACTAGCGAACCAAACGCTGAAAGCTAGTATCAGTGATTGGGCTGCAGATATGAGACTGAGCATTAACCCAGAGAAGCCTGACTTGTACTATTCACTAGGAAATACAAGATACCAGATAAGAATAAACCTAAATACGTACCTTGGAATCGTATTGGATAGCAAATTTTTTGTGGAAACTCAGTTAGAATAAGCTGGATAAAAATTTTGCCAACTTTTGACTTAAGTCCAAAGAATGGCTAAGCTAAGTTAAGTTGAGTTGGAGAAACCAGCACTTACACTTCTTGTCAGAGTCTGCTTAAAGCTTTTTTAAAAATATTGAGTATAACCCTGTAGCAATTTAAATCAGGTGATCTCAGCTGTGAGGAATTTCTGCAAAGGATCTGATTATTTTCTCACTTATAAGTGTGCACAATGCTGATTAGGGAGTGCCCAGTATTCTGCAGGCTAAAACTAACGTTAGTCGGCAAGGCACGGCTGCTGGGTCTGCTGTCTGTAATCGGCAAACTACTAGAATTCGCAAAGAGAACGGCAATGGTTTTTTAACAATGCGCGAACGTGCGGTTTCATGGATCGTAAACATGTCTGGCAAAGCTACGGACGTTATATTCGTCCATGTGAGACCATTAAGATCAGCCTGCACAACCAAACCATAACATAAGCATAACCAAACTAATGTTTATATATTTTTGTGCAACATTAAAAAATTTAAAGGAATTTGGATTTTAAAAGCAATGTACTACGGTTGGTGTTAAATATAACAAAAACTACATATTTCTTTAGCCAGAATTATTTATTTAACACGGCTTTCTGTCATATGACATATGAGTTGAAAAACTAGTTACATAGGGAAAGGTCCCTGCAGGGAATGCTACTAGTTGTGAACTAGAATTCTACCGGTTTGTGATTCAGCCGAACTAGTTAACGTTCTATCCTTTTTCAATGTTAGCGACTGGTATTTTTAACATTGCGATGTCCTACGAGATGTCAATTGTCAGGCTATGCATCAGCATCTACTAGTATAAATACTAGTAGCATCATACCAGTTGATGAGATAGTCTGCCAATTCATGCCCCGTGAAAAGCATAAGTGTGGCTTTTTGCTCGCGACGCTCCAGCAGTCACAATAGCCGACAGAGAAAAGCACTCGCGTGGTAAGCCTGAGGTCTCAGGTTCAAATCCTGGCGCAGGGAAATTTTTTTTTATTTTCTATTTTTTATTTTATTTTTATGTTTATAAATTTATTTTTTTGTTTAGGCTGTTTATTGTAATTTTTTAATTTTTATAAAAAAAATATTTTTGTTTAATTTCTTTGTTTTTATAGCACAAGCATTTCTTCCTAAATGTTTTTTTGCAATGAAATTAGATTTTCAAATTTGCTATTTATTTATAAATTGAGTAAATTATTTTTACTTACATTTATTTAACTTTAAAAATCTTAACCACCTCCAAGCAGCCTCGAACCTGCGATTTCAGAACCACAACCAGAAAGTCTTCACGTGACGCCATAGCCGACATTTGTAAGAAAAGCAATTAATTACGTTTTATTTTTGGCTTTGGCAATTCAAAGGCAGATGTCGCTGATCGCCTAAGTTCTTCGAAATTGTCGAACTGGTAGGCACATACTAATTAATGAACTAGTATTTTTTCTAACTGGTTTGGCTTTTCACTGCAGGGGTATTGCATGCATATATGTATTTACTATTATCTATGTCCGTCGTTAAACAGCGGTAAGTCCACAGAGGCATAAATAGCTTCAGCAAGCTTTGCTATTTAGCACTTTTTCTTAAAATTAATTTAATTACAGACACATTTTTCTAAACTTTCATACTTAAATAAAGTACAGTCTCGGTTTTGCCCACTCACGCTTAAATTTTTTTCCTTAATTCCAATGTAAGTTCATACTTCGACTTATTTCCATTCCTTGTTAGTAAAAATCTGGTATTTTCTCTGTTAGCATGTGTACTACATAGTTATTAGTTTTATGCAATCATTAATTCTATTCGTTTGTCTTTAAGTACAATTTTGCCCATAAAATATCAGTTTAATAGTTCTGCCTTATTGATTCCGCAATATTTGGTAGAGATTATGCGAAAAATATGCTTGCAATAAAATCAAGTTTCAATGTACGTTATTGTGTCATTGGAAAAATGTAGTTCAATTTCATTTCAGTAATTTGTACATAGATATTTACTACAAGCTATTACTCTACATCTCTTGAACAGAAGATATTTTAATGGTCTTACTGGAATTGAGTACAGGCAATTATGGGGCCCGAAAAGGGAAATTTTCAAATGTATTTCATGCAGAAACGGCTGCATGGTTTTAAATGAAATACGGCACTCGGATCGCTTATAACTCTGACTAACATTTGGAATATTTTTGAAGTTTTTTTTTTTTTTTAAATTAAATTTTGGGCGTTTTAACGCCATGTGGGTTCACCAGATTTTTAAACAAACCAGACAATAACTCATTTAACAATTGGAAGCAAACAACTTGAAAATGTATCAAAATGAGGCCATAGAATGCTAGAATGAAAACTTTTTTCTCATGTTCCTTTGTTAATAATTTTTCTATAACTCACACTTAATCTCTTATATTTTTTTTTATAATGCCTTGCCTTGCCTTTTTCCCAAATTTCTTAATATGAAATTAAATTAAGAGCTGTCACAATCATATATTATCAGCAGGCATATAAATCAAATTCATTTATGACAAACAGCTAATTAAATTACTTGAATTGCAATATCATCGCCCATCTGCCCTTCCGGCTATCAAAGCACTTTTTGTGTACGCTCGGCAAAAGGTCACTGGCCCCCTCTAAATAATTTGACTGCACTTAATGAAGCATACATAGCCGTATGTATGTATGTATGTATGAAGAAAAAAATGGTTTTCCGACACAAATTATTTGAAATGTCATTCATTCACGCTAACTAACACAAAGCTGTGTGCGTTTTTGTTAACACTTAACTGTCACAACGGCATTTGCATGCTCATAAAAGAAATGATTTATGAGTCCAATGAATAGCAGCGTAGTCCTTTTTAAAAGCTTAGATTTTTAGCGCTGGCGTGATAGATTGGCCGCAAATACATAGCTGCCTAGGATTAAGCTTTATTTTTGGTACTAAAATATGCATTACTTTTCAATGTTTCCGTAATAAAATTTTTTCCAGGAATATTTCTTTTTCATTTTTATATATTTCATTAATTTGGACATTTATTGTTTTTTATTTGCATCGATAAGAATCTGACGGCTGTATTAATTAAGTGTGGCTAAACGCGCTCAGCACGCCATGACGGCTTAAGTTGGTTGCTGGCAGCCAACGAGGCGCCAGTGATTTCTTTCTTGTGGTTGTGGTGGTGGTGGTGGTGTGCTCTTACTGGTGCTCGTTAAAAGTGTTGTTAATGATTGGATGTGTAAGGAAATATTTGCCGTCCTAACGCTGTCATTAGCAGACAGTTTTTTTTGTTACTTTGATGAGCTAAAGTGGCTTAAGGCTATTAGAAGGAAGTATGTAAAGGTTTTGCTGAAGAATTAATAACTAATTTTTGGCTTTATTAAAGGTTCCTTTTAATGAATTTATTTTCATTTCAATTTAATGTAATTTAATTTAGATTACTTTATTTACTTTATTTAATTTAATTTAATTTAATTTTATTTAATTTAATTTAATTTAATTTAATTTTATTTTATTTTATTTTATTTTATTTTATTTTATTTTATTTTAT
>NW_023458557.1:75475000-75571220 GCF_013731165.1 Rhagoletis pomonella
TATTTTATTTTATTTTATTTTATTTTATTTTATTTTATTTTATTTTATTTTGTTTTATTTTATTTTATTTTATTTGATTTGATTTGATTTAATTTAATTTTTAATTTAATTTAGTTTAATTTGGTTTTATTTAATTTCTTCTTTAATGTCTAAACATTTTCCAACTATTTCCTTCTCTTCTTTTTCCAGTTGTTTATTTATGCGGATTTCTTCTTTTCAATAAATACAAAACCTATTTTCCACGCTGTCAAATACTAAAGTATCCTTTTCAACTGTCACAAGGCAGAAAAGCGGCTGCAAATAAGTATAGAAAAATAAATCTAACAAATATTTTATCTCAACGGAAAAATATGTTGGTAAATATGTACTTACACAGATTTCAGTGTGTTACTTTTTTATATCCCACGGCTGCTTACCAAATAACCAGTTGGATGAGGTCAATGTTCTCTTAATCTATCGCAAAGCTAGCGAGCAAGTGAAATCAATAAATTGTGGGGTGGTCAAAAGTATTTATACGTTAAAGGCATAGGACTTTTAATGCAATGCAGAATGTAAATATAAATAAAATAAATTCACAGCATAAATTCGCATCAGCAAAATTGAGTTAAATATTTGAGTAGTGGATTAGGCGCGCAATTTTTATGGACAGTTCTAATCCCTTGGGTCTACTAACACTAAGTCATTCGTTTCAAACTAGGAGGAGGCTTTTATTATTTATTTAAAGCATAAAATGTTTCTGGAATATTTGATTGTTATCAAACAGTGCTTGTTTTCGTATACTTTATCAATATGACAGACTTAAATAAAGAGTTCTTATGCCTGGAATAATCGGATAATATGGAGGAGTTAAGCCAACACAAATCTAACGGCGCATCATGTCGTTTTCTTTTCTAAAAAAATCTTGCCTTCTTATTGCCCTTTTCTTAGTATTTGTGCGTAGAGTGCACTGAGGAGGCAACATTTTTCGGTGCAACAGAAAACGCCATAAAGGTAAATAAAATAATAGTAAAAATAATAAAAAATAAATAGCTAATATTTTATTATTTCATCTAAGTATTAATCGATATCGCTATCGATTTTACCCACCTTTTTATTGAAAAATTTTTCGACACGTTAGTTCAATGAGGAAATTGTTGAACCACAATGATAACTGTCATCTTTATCGATATGTTGTATGTATAATATTTATATACTTTTTAAGTATTGTTATCGATATTTTATTGATGTAAGTAGTTGATATATTTATCAATACAAAAGAGTCATAAATAATGTGGTCATTTAGGGGAAGGGGCCCTGGTAAATGATCACTATCGACCATGCGTGGGAGAGGGCGAAGGAAGAGGATTTACTTTCATTTGCTATTTTTTGATATTTAGTGAAGTGATTTTCTTCTTATTTGGCTTTATATCCATTTTTCGGTTCGGAATGACACAAAACAAGTAAGGGCAATGCCGTCTTCGGCTATGCATAGATAGTAGAAGATTTATGCACCTAAACAACTCATATCTGAACAATCAATGATATGGAAGATATACCTGATAAAGCCATTCTAAATGATTTTCACTACTCTGTATGATCGATAGGCAAACCAGTAACACAATTTAACGGTTTTTGGCCGCCTTCATAAAGGAGTTGTATCGCAAAAGCTTGTGTCTGAACAAACAATGGTATAGGAGATATAGAATGTACAGAATAATTTAAAAATGTGCATTGCTTGTAGGTAATGCCCCTGTAGCTTTCCGAGCAGAAATATAGAGTCCTTCTGGAAAACAATCAATTTTGAATTTTTTTAGACCACGACAATATTTTTAGATTAAAATAAATATTTCGTGTACGCTTCAATAAATTTCATACTACGAATAGCTTAAACCGAGTCAGCAATAGGTTATTTCCGGTAGCGTGCAAAGGTGTGTGGTAGGAAGTGCGGAGGTAGCCGCATTTTAATTACTTGCGCGTTACCTGTGAGACCAACATCAGCATTTACGTAACTATTTCTCGATTGGTTTTTTAATAGCTCCTAACTATCAAACTATATCTGTCGGGGAATTTAGCAGGAATTTCGACCAGTATTAAAATTTGTAATAATCGCTGTAACTTAAAAGAAAATTTATTGTACATTCAAAACATTTTTTTTTTAAGTAAAGAAAAATTCCTTACTAAAAACATTCCCTAGTTTCTAGTCTAGTTGTGAAAGTTGCCAAATTTTTTATGTACTCTTGCAAAAATTAAGTATTTTTACTTTTAAACCGCTTTTTTCGCTTTAAATATATGAATCAATTTTTTGCTATTTTGTTTTTTTTTTCTTATTTTAAGTTTTGAAACCTTTGAAGATCATGTGCGATATATTTATTGCTTAACAATAAAATTTATGCGATCTCACAGACCAACATCAGTAGTCATAATTGTTATTTTAAGCACAATAGTCAAGTTAACAGTTAAGTTAAGTTTTCAATTAAAATAGACTTCGTTCGCTAACGAAACCCATATAAACTTACCAACAAATTCATAAAAAACATTATTATATACATATATAAATGCTTTATAAACCGAAAATTCTTATGAAAACGTAACTTTATAGAGCTCTTTAAACCTAATTTATTTTCTATGAATAAGGCCATTAAGTTTAAAACTTTGTAGAAATCTTAAAAAACAAATTTCCAATATTTTTCTCAGAAGTGTTAGAATTTGTTTGAGTTTACAATT
Source organism: Rhagoletis pomonella (assembly GCF_013731165.1). NCBI lineage: Eukaryota > Metazoa > Arthropoda > Insecta > Diptera > Tephritidae > Rhagoletis > Rhagoletis pomonella. The sequence continues at coordinate 75,477,704 of NW_023458557.1, forward strand.
TTATAGCCATTACAATTTTAGTGCAATAATGTGCAAGTTTCAAGTGGCGTAATACTACCATTCTTTAGATTTTTTTTTGTCGCAGGTTTTGCGGTTTTCGTCCATATAAAAATAAATTGGGTTTATTCGTTATATGGAAGCTCCTTCAGTGGGTTTATTATTATTCCCAGTTTATGGATGTGCCAAATAGACACCTTCTTTAGATAGATACGACAACCTTTTGTTGCGATATAAATCTACCTTTGGTCCCTCGGACCCCGTTATACTAATAATAATATCAAGGGGTTGCACTCTTGTATAACTACCACCAATAGAATTTTTGCTAGGACCATGCAGCAGCTTAAAGAATCCACAGACTACAAGTTTCACTCAATCAATCGCTGTCGCTGCACAGTTCCCCACACAAGAATGTGTTGACTTCCGTGCAATAATATCACTAGTGTGCTACACTTCGACTGTAGCGTAGTCCCAATAAAACTTTCGAAACTTTGCAAGTAGAGCTACATATCTCTCATCACAAAAAATTGTAAAAAGTTCTACTTTGTCTCCAGGGATGGATTTAAATAAGTTTGGGGAAGTATCGTTTTTTCGATTCCATTTGTTTTTCATGGCCGCTCTTCTTCTAAATAGTAGCCATAACATGGCTCCCTTGAAAAATATGTTATTACTGGTGTTTTTTTTGTTCGGCCGCCATTCACAACGTAACTTTTTACCATAGCTACTTGCGTACTAAACTCCCATCACCATCAACTTCATTTACGAAAGTTGTATTATTTCCCGTCTTTACCTTCCTTGGAATGTATTTACATACATACAAATATATATAGCCTTAGTAACCGCGCATATGAATAATTTTGTTTACACATCTATTGCATGCTGCCCACAAAAGTTGTTATTTCACTTAATTTTCTTTTGTTTTACGTCTTTACTTTAGTTGTATAATTTTTCCTAATCCCATTACTATATTTTTTTCACATCATTTGACCTTGCCAGTATGACCGCCTTGCAATATGCTTCGTTACTTGCATACTTTGCTGTACCTACATATAAATGTGTTGATATTAAAACTTCATCAAATGTCACAGCTAAACGGGAATTGGATGTGAAATGAAGCAAGCATACATATAAAGAAATAAATGTAATAATATAAATGGCAAGCGTTTTCACATATCACGTGTCACTTTCAGGCATAAAGTAGCTACATATGGAAATAGTGGAAGCAGTTTGACTTCATCAAGGCCATGACAAGTGCTTCATATGTATTTATGTGCTACTGAAATTTTATTACCAACACCAGATGATGCAGATTTCGCCTTTTAGACATTTTCGCTAAGTAATGTGTTGCTTAATAAAATTTTTGCAAATTGAGCGTAAAAATTAAAGTAGCTGGTAATGCTTAGGCATACATATTATTTATTATGTATTTATAGTGAAAGATATCGAAAAGCTTTTTTTTTGTACTTCTACAGACGTATGTTTGTCTCCTAGTATGAACCCAGTGAGAAAATGGGAATGCATTACTTCTTTTCCACAAAGAAAAGATTTACAACTACGGTTGAACGAAAAGCTGCATCGCAATGTAAGCGAGCGGATGATGTGTAGTTTAGGGATGGGTAGTAGGTAGGGAGTTGAAATTCGTTTTTTTCCGAATTTCGAACATTCGCCAACCATTCGCTTATTCGATTCGAAATTTGGTTGTGCAAAATCGATTAAATTCGAGTTTTTCTGAATTTTCAAAAAAAAAAACTGTTTACTGAAATTTTAAAAGTTTGTTTGTAATTATTATTCATTCTCAAAAAAGAGATTCAGTCCAACTTATACTAATGTTATTAACTACACTTCTTAGCTTCACAACCAAAAATAAATACAAATAAGTATTTTTTTTTAATATCTAAAAAATATTAGAAAAAATCCAAAAATTTAGCAAATGTAGGGTGTTGAAACTAATTTTTTTGGTCGTATAAAGTGATTTTATTTATTTTTATTGCTTTACACAAACAAAAGAAATTTCTACATAGTTTACGTTACATACTTATTAGGGATTTGCGGGATGTCGTTATCACAATCTCGGGATCCCGGGATAGTCCCGGGAATTAGATGTTCATTACTTTTCAACAACTTAAATCGAAAAAATTACTTCAATCTCCACTACCATAAAATAAATAATAAATAAATAGGTTTTTTTTATTGAAAGGTGCGTTTTTTTTTCTCTCTGACATCAGGATTTATTTTAAAGGACTTTCTAATTGCAATGTTGAATAAAAGTATGGGTACCAAATGAAAGAGGAAATTTCCTTTAGAATAAAAAAAAATTTCTGCAAAAATTCTGCAAATTTTTTTTTTTTGCAAAATTTTGCAAAGAGGATGGTATCGAGTTTATATAATGTATATATATATATATATTTTTTTTCTAAAACAAATATTACAAAACTCCAAGGATAAATTTTCAGAGGACATTATCAATACTTACCAGTCCTTGTGCACCAAAAATTGAATCTGTTTAAATTTTACAGAATTTCTTTTTTAATTTGGTACCCATACTTCTTCTTTAAGCACATTATATTGAATTTTTTAAATCATTTTTAAATTACTGACGTCAGCGTGAAAAACTAAAAACGCAATTTAAAAAAATGCATTTCACTGTGAACTAATACTTAATTATAACGTTTTTCCTGGCTATTTGATCCGGCTCTCGGAGTCATAAAAAATGTCAAATTAAAAAAAAACGGTCAACAAAACATTTTTGAATAATGTAGTGAAAAATAATATTTTTACAAAAATTTTGTTTTCATAAACAGAAAATATACTTAACCAGAAAATATGCTTAACTTCCCCGGTATTTTTTACTGTCGCACAGCGTTATTAATGGTGACGTGCAATAATGTCAATGGAATTAATGTCACTGACATTAATGCACAATTGCAAAGTGAGCCATATTTTCCATGTCACAAACGCACTTGCATTTTGTGAATTTAAGTCTAAATAATAATTTTTTTTTATATTACATATTTCACTTCTAGAACATTATTTCACTTTTGGCCCCTGTATTAATGTCATTGACATTATTGCACGTCGCCACATTTATCGAAGTTCCGATTGTTCCGTTTTCTTGAAAATTTATAATTTATTCGCTGCATCGAAAATATCGATTTTTATATACGATACATCGAGGCAACATTTCGTTGCATCAGATCGAAAAAACGTCAAGGTATTTTATTGAATTGCATCCCTAAGACAAATATGGTACCACATACAGTGATGCCAAATTTAGTCAGAAAGAAGAAAGTTGCAGAGTTGCTTTTTTGCAAATTAAGATGAACTTCGAGTTTTTCTAGAAAAATTCGACTTAATCCGAATTTTAGCGCCACAAAGTTCGATTTTTTGAAGCGACAAACAAAACAAAAAGTTGTAAAACGAACTCAAGTATGTTTTTTTGCACGTTATCTCAACAGCTGCTGTAGCCGACTGCCGTGTTCAAAACCTGTGGCATGGACTTTATTACAAGCTTTAATTTTTTATTATTTTTTTTATTTATAGATTCTATTTATAGTTTCGTAAAGCGACGTGCGTAGGTTATAAAGGCTGTCCATTACTTTTTGCATTCCTAGAGATTAGCTTTTCCCACTGGGAATACATATGTAGATGACGATGTGCAAAAGTTTGAACATTCTTTACCCTACTCAAATATATAAATGTCACTATCCTTGTGTAATCCCAGGGCGTTAAAAAAGGTAATATTCAGGAAGACCAGTTGCAATTTTTATTAGTGTTCAAGGCACATGACACCTGCTATAAATAGATCTTGAACTTATGTAAAAACTGTTTGACCTTTTCGCTTAAAATTTGCTTATAGAAAAAGTAAATTGGGTATGAGTTTTTTTGTGCTTTAAAAACTGGAAATGTGGGTTTTGCATAATTTAAAAACTGGACAAACATAAGTTCGTGGTCATTCAAAAAATTGTGTAAAGTTCTCAGTATACGTCTCAAAATCTTAGAATATCTCTCGTTTATAGGTTCAATTAGATCATGAGCTTCGGAGTCACACGTTCCCACGAAAGAGCCAAATGGGAACAAAAAGTATTGAGACAATTTGAACGGGAACAAAATGTGCGGAACGTTTCCGTAAAGTATAAAATGAGAACAAAACTCTCGGTAACGTTTTCAAGAAGAACAGGATGAGGAAAAGATTTTGGGAAACGTTTCCATTGCGAACGAAATAACAAAAGAAAGTATCGAGAATGTTTTCAAGCAGGTTCTAATAAGAACAAACGTTCTGCTCAAGGCATATTAAACAAGGTAAATAAAAGTGATTTTGACATTTCTCTCTTTTGAACACCGACTATAATGTCAAATGATGAACAACAATTGTGCTTTGAGATAGTTTTGAATTGTGTGAATTTTTTTGTTTGTTTTTCGGCCACATGCATTTGTAGATACATACATATACAAAAATGAAAAGGAGCAGGAACTACGAGCGCTGTATTGTGTGGAAAGTGGTGCGATACTTTAAGGCGCCTAGTTGCGAAGTTAGAAGACTTGATTGCCTGACGCCATGGAATTTCAGTGAGTAAGAGAATTTTCTACAATATTATGCAGCCATAACCGCGTCAGGACCTAAGTTTTTACTAATATACATATGTATGTAGAACAAACATTAAAGCGTTTTTATAAGTAGGGATGTTTTTTAGAAGTAAATATTTAACTAAACGCGCAAAAATATTGGATGAATAGAAACAAAAAAATGTTTAAAATAGTTCCATAAAACATTTATTTCATTTAATGACGTGGTTTCCTTTATGAGGTATTTTTTCTGTCCATATGTACATGTGCATATAAGATGCGAATACAGCTAAAATTCTTTGAAGGTAATATTGAAGTAACCCAGCAAAAAAAATGATTACCACAGAAGCGAAAGTGAAAACGAGCTAGGCGATGGGAATCGCTTACCCTTTCGCTTCAAGAAGGCATTATTTTGACATGGGCATGTCATTGGCGGTAAGCCCTTACCCACAGCATTACCTTCAAATGAAGGGAGAACGCATGGATAAACAGAATCCAGAGAAGCGAACAAAGAATGCCTTACAGAGAAACTAACGTATAATGCCTACACTGAGGGAAAAAAATATTAAAATCAAATAGAAACGTAATTGATCTTACTATAAACGTCAACGAAAGTACTGTATATTGGTAAATATTCAATTCAATTACGCGCATATTAAAATGACCGCGTTCATATTGAAAAAGCATCCGTGAAGTGAATAATCAAGACAAAAACTAAAAAAAAAAATGTATTTGCATGTTGCCTGCAGTGGAATTCGAACCTGACCATCTCCGGATATCAACAACTTGCGCAAGCATGTTTGCGCACTCAGCTACACCCTGCCATATAAATTTGCTTTCAAATGTTGAATATCCATCAACACCTCAGCTCGCGATTTGTACGTATAAACATGTACTATGTATGTATGTGTGTGTTGTCACCGCTCTCAGAGCCGCGCTATGCATGCTTGGGGTGCGTATGTACACTCTTATATAATGTGACCAACCGTACTTCTTTCGGAAGTACAGTACTTCTTTTTTCGCTCTTGTACTTCGTACTTCGAAGTACAGTCAAATGTACTTCTTTGCGATATTTTGTATTTCAGGAGGGATATTCTGTAACCAGTCAGCGACAATTTCCGGATAGCTAAGATATATATGAGTTTGCGTCAAAAAGTACGATAGCGATTCGAAAATTGTCGCTAACTGGCTACAGAATCTCCTCCCAGGTCTGTCACATGGCCTGGGCGATAAATTCGTTCAAACCATTAAAGTCGCCGGAGACCGATGGCATCATACCTGCGAAGCTGCAAGGGGCTCTGAAGGTGTCGTGCAATTGGATTGGACCTATTTATGCGAACTGCGAGAGGACCGGGTACATCCCCAAGGTTTGGAAGATAGTCAGTTTTGCGTTCATCCCGAAGGACAGAAAAGGCTCTCATGTTTCCCCCGTTTTTGCTAAAAACGCTAGAGAGACTGATAGACCTGTACATAAGAAATGCGATTCCTGGTGACTGTCTTCCAAGACCTCACACCGGCCTGCACACATTGCTAAAGTGCTCAGAAGAAGCCTTCACGCATGAAGATTATGCAGTAGGGGCCTTCGATATCGAAGGAGCCTTTAACAATGTCAATCCAGAGGCAATAGTCAAGTATATTCATAATCTAGGGGTTGAAACCAACCTAATAAGCTTACTTCGTGACAGAACAGTCGCGGCGGGGTGGGCGAGTGGCTGCAATCCTTGCAGAGCCAATAGAACCACTCCACAAGGAGGTGTTCCCTCTCCCCTGCTCTGGATTGCGGTTGTAAAGGACCTTCTAGAGGAATTGGAAAAAGTCGGGCTGTCGGGTGATTGTCTATGTAGATGATGTGGAACTTTTGGTTAAGGGACGATTTCTATACACCCTTTCTGATATGGCACAAGGTTACCTGAACCAGGTAACTAGGAGGGCGATCAACGGCGGCTATCGTAGAAGCCTAACATTGAGGAAAGAGTAGGAAAGACATCGGTTGCCTTTTACCGCTGTAGGGGAGTTATCGGTAAAAGGATGTTTCTCTCGCCCAAATTAGTTCATTAGCTCTAGGAAGCCAGATTTATGCCTATATTGTTTCAAGGAGCCCTTGTCTGGTGAAACTCAATAGAGAAAGCTACACTTGTAAAACAGGAATTAGCGGAGCATTAGGAACCACACCTTCACTGGAGCTTAACATACATATGTTGAACACGGTACCTGCGGATATTGCAGACAGAATTGTCGTAGCACGAACTGCTATTAGGCTAAGGGAAACCGGGTCCTTTGTGACATAAAAAAGGAAAAGAAGACCTTTCGCTGCTGCAGCAAATGTTTTTATAGGGCACTTTAAAGCACGTTATCTCTCAATGGCTAGTGATAGGGATTCTGATAGGATATTGTGCGATTGGTAATCATGCAGTGAGACTAGGAATTTCGACTGATCCTTTTGTATCAGCTGTCAAGAAGAAGATGAAGTGGAATCATCTCCACACTTTCTTTTAGACTGTCCAGCTTTCGTGAGGCTAAGATGGCAGCATTTTGGCTCGCACTTCTGAACAAACACTGAGCTCTCAGCGATCGAAATTAGCCGCATTCGATATTTCGTAATCGGCTCGCAGCGTTGACTTAGCCCAACGTAACCTGTACTTCTTTGTGCTATGAAATAGTTGGTCACATGGCTCATATATATACTCAGATGTGGACAGTCAAATACGTGCGTAATAAATTTTGTATGAAAATATTATTTTTAAATTCGAACATATTTAAACGATAATCAAATATAAAGTATTAATTTTTACTATGCATTATTTCCTTCAGTGTAGATAAGTTGATACTTATTTATATTAAATTGAAATCAGAAAATGTCTTAAAAGATTAAAGTTAATTAAAATTTTACTAAATCAGTTTTTATACATACATATGTATACAATAATGTATTTAGATTTCACTTAAAAATCGGTATGAACATACATGCATATTTAATTAAGCTTAAAATTGTACTTCCTCACTCTTGTACTTCACGTCATTGACTGAACTGACTTGAACTTCGCTGCAAATTGAACAAAGCAAAACATGATTTTTAAGCGAGACAAATTTCCACAGAAAGTACTGGTAGAAAAAGAATTTTTGGATATTTATTCTAAATATTTTTCAGCTGACTACGATGCAGCATTCTACTTTGCATTCCCCGAAATGAAACAAAGAAGCGAAATACATAAATAAAATATTGTAGGACATTCTACTTTGCATTACCGGCAATGCGTAAAAGAAGCGAAACAATTCGAAGGCATTATAACGCTATGCCTTCTAGAACACGTTACTACTAAAGGCGATTACCGATTTTTTGCAGGGAATCCCTAAAATTAGTACACGTATAAGCAGGTGAAGTAATAAAAAAGCTTTCTCGCATTATTTTTCTGACATGCGGCTATTTTATACAAATTTTTAAAGGCAGATTTTCAAACAAATAAGATAGGGTCAAATCTTTCATCTCGCTCTTATTACTACACCTGGTATAATCTCACCATGATGAGGTTCAATTTATGCTAATTTGTAGAAAACATATTTAGCACGCGGACCTCATAGCGTTAATTTGTTTGTTTAAAGCTTTTTGACATTATAACTAGCTACAAGAGAGTTCGAGCTAGTTGTCACTTCCACCTTGTTATATATGCCTTGGTTCTGCTAGAGAAAAAAACGAGAGCACGTTTGAGAATTTAACGTTAAGAATGAGAGAGGCATCTGCGTGTTGGGATTAAAAATCGTTTCAGTGAGAATCACGATTGTTAATTTAACTGCCAGAACGTTTATCATTAGTGTGAACTGCCAATTTATGGAGAAATTCTTCATTTTCTGTGCAAGAAAAGTTCGTGTTTTAAGACTTTCATTGACTTTATTGGCATAATTATGCATCAATTATTTTTTGCTTAATTTTAAAATTCAAACACTTCAAACTAAATGAACCCCATCAGACAAATTTTGTTCTCCCTTCCTTTCTTCGCGAATAGTTCAGAGATGATTTGTTCCCGTTCCGTTCTCTGTCAAAAAGTTCCTGTGACTTTAGTTTCCAAATGGTTCTTCGATAAAAAGTTCTTTATACTTTTGTTCCCGTTTTGTTCTTTGCCAAAATGTGCCGTAGACTTTTGTTCCCACTGTGTTCTCTTATAAATCTTTTCTAAAATATTGTTCGCACTTTGTTCTTTTTGGGAACATTCCATAGGGTTTTTTCTTATTTAATTCGCAATGAGAACGTTCGCCAAAATTTTGTTCTCATTTCATTTTTGTTTTTGAAGCGTTTATGTGAACAAAACTACGAGTACGACATTTACTTTCGATCATACCTTTTGTTCTCGGTACCTAATAAAAACCTGTCTATAACATTCTGGGACAAAATCCAAAATATTTCAAAACACACGAAACGGTCACGTCAATATGCTTACGAAACCATATGTTAAACATAGTAAAACTGCATTTTTAAAATTTCTCCCTGACGTCGGAATTTTTTTTAAATGACTTTGAAATTTCAAGGAAAGGACTAGTTAGATCGAGTTTTCCTCCGAGTAGTTCGTGGACGCAAACTAGAAAGAATGTAAAACGTAAGTGCCCCAGGGCAGCACTGGAGAAGTGAAGCTAACACTACACAACTACTTTATCTTATAATCAATAAACGAATGCACACACATATGTATGTAGTTCATTGGCTTGAAATTGTGAATAAAACGACCAGCTAGTTAAATAATACAATATTATTAGCTCAGGGCTATATTTTATGTTTTTTCTGTCTTTATCCCTACTTCTGCAAATCCTAATTTAGTCCCGAGGATTCCGAAAATCTCTAAAATCCCGAAAAGTTCCCAAATTGAGGTGAGGTGGGTTGAGGTGACTTGAACCGAGGTGTGGTGAAAATGGGTATGATGAGTTCAGTTGTGGCGAATCATGGTCTAGTGAATTTAGGTATAGTAGGTGAGAATTAAAATTATGAGTTGAGTTATGGTGCGTGAAGTTGTGGTAAATTTAGGTGTGGTAGAATCAGGTGTGGCGAATATAGGTGAGGTGTGTTGAGAATGTGTGTGATAGGTTCAGTTGTGGTGAATTTAGGTGTGGTAGGATCAAGTGTGGTGAGTTTCTTCTAAGCGTTTGGACGAACTTCTCCTTCAATTTCTGGTGTGCGCCTTGGTGTTGTTATACAAGTGGTGGGACTTATCATTTTACACCACCTCGGAACGGAAAATGAAGTTAATGAGAAACTTTTTCAAAGTCTGATTCTTCTAACTATTTTCATAGGAGTTTGAAATATTTTGTTTTTGCTCAATCCTAATGTTTTAGAGAGTTGATCGCATGCACACGGTAAAGTTTTGTATGAATTCTGATGAAAGTATTTTTTAATTGTAGCAAATCTCACGAGTCGTTTTTCTTAGTGTCACTCCATTCTCTCGGCAGACAAAAAATGCCAAGGCATTATTCTTGCATTTATTTCAATCAATGGAGTTCCAGAAACCAGTGCAGTAAAGAATAAAACAAGTATTTGAACAGTTTTAGCCTTAAAACGTTTACTTAGGTGAAGAAGTACCGAAATTACTAAATTTTTCGTCGTCACTAACAAAAATCATAATTGTTTTTTTTTTTTAACTTTGGGAAGTTTTAAAATAGAATGTTCATATTAAAGGCAATGGACGTTGGCATCGAATACAACATATCTGTGAAGTTTCAAGAGAATATCTGCCGCAGCTATTTTGTACTTTTTGCAATTTAAAATTTTTTTGAATTTTAATAATTTAAGGTACTTCAAAATGTTAAAATTAAACGGCGAAAACCTTCTTCTTGCCAAAATGAACAAATTTAGTGTGTCACCCAAATGTAAAAAAATACATAACATATGACTGACTCATGCGAGTACACGTGCTAGATAACTGCGTATAGTGCTACGGTGCATACAACTACGGATACATCAGCATGAGTGGGTATTTTTACTTTTTTTAGTATATCTTTTTTAAGTTTTAATTTAAATATAATTTCGCAATGGAATCTTGTGCTTTATATAAATCTGCAGATAATGCATTTTCTAAGATAGGTGTGCCACCATTTTCGCATATGTGTAATTGAGTTTGGGTTGAATTTTCTATCATATTACCATACAATTCGCAAACAAAAGCTATTTGATTTTATCCTTTGCCATTGAAATGCTTTTATGCGCATTTACTTTGTATAAATTTGAAAAAGTTTTGAACATTTGGGGCGCCAGCCAAAGCTTTAATAGTTTATAATAATTTGTCTGCTGTAATAGATGGCAATGTGCGAGCTAAGTGGAAATTAAATATTGCTAAGTATGGATGTAAAAATTCGCTTGAGAGTAAGTTAAATATTTCGGAAAAAGTTTACTTTATAATTTTAAAACTACTTTAAATTGACGATTTTATGCACTAAAATGCACTTACTGCGTAGTGTATTTTTTGTGAGTTTTACACTTACAAAATGACATAAGTGCTGTTTTTCCAAAGAAAATGCGTATGCAACACTCCTTCTCCTTTGCAAACAATACAAAGCAAAAGCAATTTTATAAATTTTTTCCTGACTAAATTAAGCTCCCAACCGCCGCGAAATAGCTCGCAAAAATAATTGACTTGAATGTTAAAGCGCTGTAGTATTTCCTTTCACAACGCCAAAAATGGCAGAGAAAAACTAGGTCAACTACGAGCAACAACCACAACAAACCTTTGAGTATCGCTCCTTTTTTCGACCCACTTTGCAATTATAAGTATTTCGTCCTTTTGTTTCTATGTATATATATATGTAGGTAGCTACATTCAATCAGCTGGAGTGGGTGCCACTTCAATATCATCATCATCAACGCAGCAACATGCAATAGTTGGGAAGCGCTTAATTGCTACTCGACCGGCACACAATCATTAGATGGGTGGGGTGGTAATCGAATTTAAGGGTAGGGTAAATATCAAAAGGCACATAATGGCATTGTGAGAAGGGAAATACTTATTGCTATTGGATGGAGGAAACAGTCTGGATCCGTGCGCATTCGAGCGTAATTATCCATAGGCTTGCAAGTGCTATCCAAGTAGCACCACACACACACACACACACACACAGCTGTTTAGGCTTTGATAGCGAAAAAGTAACGTATACGCTCTGGCAGCGGCTGGCTAGGTGCCATAGTAAATCTACAATGCTTAAATATATAACCTAATAAATAAATATGCGCATATGTTTTGTCGGTAAAAAGTGCTGCAAGAAAAAGGTGTTAAATAAATTAGACACAGATGCCTATCGGGGTGGCAGCAGAGAAGCAGATTTGCGGTGCAACGTTTTTGTTTGTTTTTCTGTACGCTGACGTTGACACTGAGTGGTAAGCGGCAGCGACGCCGGCAATGGTCTGCGTTAATATATTTACTTATATACTAACTAGCCGGTTGAGGTTATTGAACTGTTAAGTGGCTGGTGGTTTGGAAACTTGGCACACTCAAGTAGCCACTTAAAACAATAAGAAACTAGCAGGAGTGGAAATTAAATTACATACTTTTGACACTGCCAAGAGTGAAGGCAGCGAGCAAACAAATTTCTAATAATAAAATTAAATGCCATTTTCTTTTGCTTCTGCCTTCACAGTCAATATTCATATAAAATTAGTAATAAACCATGCTTTTACAAGCTCGTAAAACATAGATACGAAATAGAAAAAAGGGAAACCTTTTTGAAATTTAACTTTAAAAATACTTTTGTGGCAAAAATCCCATTCATTTAGCGCTAAAAGTATTCCCTCTACTATGCACGATTTTCAGCCCCCAATCACTGCCAATGATATGCAAATTGAAAACGTACATGTCTGGGTCCCCTTTTTTTATGGAAGCTTCAAGCCAAACCAAATGGTAAGCGTCGAAAAGTGCAAAGAAAATCAAAACGAATAAAATAAATGAAAACTTTCGTAGTCACGTTTTGGATGAAAAGCGAAAGCAATAGTGTTTGCAAGAAAAAAAAAGGAGTAGAAAAACAAAAGTTGGGAAACTCAAAAATAAACTAAAAAATTGCAAAAAAAGTATAAATTGCTAAGAAAAAAATCACAGAAAGCGTACAACCATGAGTAATACTTGTCGACAACACACAAAAGTAGACTAGAATTTTTCACTAAGAGCAAAAATGCAGCGAATGCTCAGTGTCAGCACTATTACACAAAAGAAAAGGAAAAGAAAGTGAAAAATATTCCGAGTGGCAAAAAAATGACCAACTTTACTATGAGCGACAAAGAGTAGGCACGAAGATTTTGTTGGTAAGAAAGTAAAGTAGCGTATTTTTTTTTTAATTTTTTAGATAGATGCATATCGAATTCTAACCGCGAAAATAGCACAACCGATTATCAAGTGACCAAAAAAAGCAAACTTTTCTCTAGACAAAAAATACTTTTGTGGTTTGACATGGATACATGCAAGCGTTTGGTCATTATTTCGTTGAGGTCCTTAAATGACTCTTCCAAATCAATAAAAAAATATTAAAGTAAAAAAATGAACAGAACACTGCACGCTGAATTTGGGCCCGAAGAGGTCTTTCACCGCACACATATCCCAGCGAGGGAGGATTGGCAGGGGTGCAGTATCTGAAATCGGGGTCATGTAAACGTATTTACGTATGGATCGAAGCTCAATGGGAAGGTAGGAGGTGTCTACAATGATGAACTCCCTATCAACCTGGCAGAGATAGCCGCAATACAGGAGGCTTCGGATTGGTTGTTGACTAGTGTGACGCCTTTAAAGGAGACGAATATCTATTTCGACTGCCTAGCAGCTATCAAGGCTTTTGGCTATCTGGTGGTTTGTTCGAGAACGATGAAATAATGCTTGACCTCCCTGTCGAACGCATCGAATTGCTATGCGGAAATGGAGGAGTAGATAAAGTCCAGGTGCTCCACTGACCTTCTGTGGTCTACTCCTGGGCAGACGGGCGTTTGTTCAGCTCAGCGGGCACTGGGCGAAGACCCTGGAATGCAAGATGGCAAAATCCTTATGTCCACGTGTAGACCGGTGGCCGTCTTTGGACTAAGTAAGGTATACCTCTCGCTACTGGTGGGAGTCCTAATAAGGCTTAATATCATCTACAACCTCTGTTGCATCAACTGCATGGAGCACGATGAGGTGGAACACACCTGCTCAACACCTGCTGCTCTGATTCGAGCAGCTTGGGTTGCACTTTTTCCACACTCCTCATAAGCTTTCGGAATGGATATGGTTTGAGGAGCTTCTTGGTGAGTACAGAGTGTTTTTATTATAAGAAGCCGTAGATGTTCACGCTATAGTTCCTTGGGCAGGGGAACCTTGAGAAGGAAAAAAACAAATTATCGGAGAGGAAACAAGGTCAGCAGAATAGTGGGAATTCTGGTCCCAGCAACATTAAAAAAAATATATATTTTTTCAAATATCGGTTGCCCCGCGACAGACAATGGTAAACCTCCGAGTGTACTTCTGCCATAGAAAAGGTTCTTCGGAGGTGGAGTAAAAGTATAGATCTCTCCATTTATGTCACAACATCAAGAAGCAGAGCTCGAATAGGCATAAATATCAAGATTAAAAAAAAACACGCATAGATATCCAAAAAAACCCGGTAGAAACCGAAGAACCTTAATTACAACTGAGTATTTTAGGGAGCAATTCAACTAAAACAAATTGTACACCCTGCAGGCGAAAATTTCCAGTGAGTGTTTTATGCAGCAGATTATGCTCTCACATTTGTGTTTATGCTTTTGCCTTACTTTAAATAATAAAGCGTTGACGCGTGTGGAAAAAATTATTTTCTTAGTGACATAAGGTTTTGACATGTATCTGCCTTACATATGTAGGTATATAGATAGAATATGTGGAGTTAATCGGTTTGCCAATTGAGGCATTCATATCTATGTTCAAATGAATATATTTTATAGCACTCATATACCAGCAGAAAATAGCAGAGTTGGCTGGATAGAAAATTAGAGACGGATATTCATAGAAAAAACGAGCAAATCGTATTAGTGCAACCAAGAAATATACAAAAAAAAAACATAAATTCTCACTCGCTATTAACGCCGTTCCACTTCAGGCAAAGACAAGCAATGAAACTGCAAGTAAATTTTTGAGAGCAAAGAAAAACGAAAATGGTTGAAAAAGTCTTATTAAAATTTGTAAACACAGTGAAAGAGCACTAAAATAAATTAACAAAGCAAGTGACAGTCAATACTCACTCTTTCCATTGCATTTAAATGACCATCATTGACGATTGACTTGGTTATGAGAAACAGCCAAGGGTTGTCAAACTTTCAAATTTCATGACAAAGTGTGGACAATAAGAAAAAATTAGCCGCTTAAAAATTCAGCCAAAATTTCTTTGAGCTCTAAGCGCTTGGCACTTAGACCTCTAATGCTCATAATTCAGTGCAAATTGTAGTTGAAAGAAGCTTTGAATTTTAAATTAGTTTTTATTATTTCGATTTGCATAATGTTTTAAAATCCTTTTAGCTTCCATTTTATTATAGTAGCTGGTTTAAATTCAAATAGGAGCCTTTTTAATTTCTACTGAGTCCAAGAAGAGAGCCCGCTACATGGCACTGGAATGTAATACTTCGGTATATCGTAGTAATATGAAACGAATTTAAATTTAAATTAAATTGGTGCAAGAACATAAATTGTTTTTAAAATTTCAGCGGTTATGTTTGAAATGTTGACAGAAGTTTTAAACTCGCCAAGGCCTCAAATAGTCGATTATTCATATAAATTCGTTGAGTCGGAGAATCTTGATTTGTAATAGCTTCTCACATGCTAACAGCTCTAAAAAGGAGCTAGATTTTGACAGATGGCACTGTTTCGTTTTTTGAAGTGAAACTTCTTTAGCGGCGGTTGGTTGGTTGGGAGTAAATTGGCAAATTCAGCGGAAATTGCACACGGAAATGTTGCAATGGGAATTGTTGCAAAGGAAAAGGTGCAACGAAAATGGTTGGGGCTGAAACAAGTACTTCTTCTGTGTGTGCAACGGAAATGATGCAACGGAAATGATGCAACGGAAATGGTGCAACGGATATAGTTGGTGCTAAAACAAGTGCTTCTTGTGTGTATGCATATGATATTAATTTAAAAAAAATTTGTTAACAAAAGGTTAAAGAATAACACTTAGAAAAATAAAAAAAAACAAGAATGAAAGTAGAGGTGACTACGTACATAAATGAAGAAAAGAATAAGGCAAAGGTAAAAATAAAAACAAAAACAAAGATGCGTAAAGATAAAGGCAAAAATGAAGACCAAGGTAAATTTAAACACTTTAGTTATATATATAAGAACAAATGTGAAGGGGAATATGTAGCTGAAAATAATTATGAACATAAAAGTAAAGACAAAGAGGAGAATGAGGATACCGATAAAAGCAAAGATGAAGATAGGGGAGGAAAGATTAAAATAGAGGTAATTAAAGAGGAAAGGATATAGAGAGAGACACAGAGACTCAATCTGGGAACTATTTTGGGATTTTAGAGATTTTCGGGATTCTCGAGACCTATCGATAAAATAATCGATATTTTTAACGGTTTTGTTATCGATATTTATCGATTTAATTATCGATTTGTTATCGATATTTACCGATTTTGTTATCGATATTCATCGATTTTGTTATCGATACTTATCAATTTTGCTATCGATTCTTATCGATTTTGTTATCGCTGTTTATTGACTTTTTTAGCTATATTTATCAATTTTGTTATCGATTTTGTTATCGATATTTATCCGGTTTTTTATCGATATTTATCGATTTTGTTATCGATATCTATCGATTTTGTTATCGATATTTATCGATTTTGTTGTCGATATTTATCGATTTTATTATCGACGTTTATCGATTTTGTTACTGATATTTATCCATTTTGTTATCGATATTTTTATCGATTTTGTTATCGATATTTTTATCGATTTTGTTATCGATATTTATTGACCTTGTTAGCTATATTTATCAATTTTGTCATCGATTTTGTTATCGGTATTTTGATGGACGTTATAATCGATTTTGTTATCGATAGAGTATAAAGATAAAAATGAAGATAATGAAAAACAGAATAACATGAATGTTATTAAAACGAGCAGTGGTAAAAGTAGGGATCTACATTGATAGAAAAAAAGCGAAAAAATATAACCTTAAGCAAAAGCAAATGTGTGTATGTATAGATAGATAAGTAACGTAAGTTTAACTTCTACAGTGTGGCCCAGGCGCACTTACTTTTTTTTCATTTAGTTTGGTTCTAGTCGGGCTACATAATAGTTTCGCTCCTCAACTTTTATGGATAAAACCTGTAAAACTGTCAAAAAGCAAAATTGCTCTCAGAGAAAGAGAGAAAAAGCGAAAAGTACGGGAACGATTTTCGGGTAAAAACTGGCAAAACTGTCAAATACACCATGGACGCCATTTTTTGTTTACATATCAGTTTTGGCGGCCGCTGTGGTGTGGTGGTAAGCAGTGCGCGCTTCCACTCCGCAGCGCCTGGGTTCAAGCCCTGGTCAAAGCAACATCGCAAAAAAAAGTTAGAAAAAAGGTTTTTTCTTAACAGCGGTCGCCCCTCGGCAAGCAATGGCAAACCACATTAAAATACATTCACCGTTCAGAGTCGGCGTAAAACTGTAGGTCCCTCCTCTTTGTGTGACAACATCAAGGCGCACGCCACAAATCGGAGGAGAAGCTCGGCCAAACACTAACATATGTGTAAGCGCCAATCTATTATTGTTATTATTATTATTATATTATTATTATATCAGTTTTTATCATTTAGCGATCTTCTAAATTTTGCTCAAATACACCAGAAAATTAACACAAATATTTACAAAACTGGATATTTCTTCGCCAGGATATATTTAATAAGGTGAAAATGCAGATGGACTTTTGAAATCATTTGAACAGCTGATGGTTTCACGCTTTACCAGATTTTACCAGCAAAAATTCTTCGGGCAAAACTTTACAACTTCCCTACTATTATTTTTTCCCTACTTTGCCAGAGAAACAGGATCCAGAAAACTTCGTTTTCAAATGATTACAATTAATTCATTTCATTTGTATTTGCTATCTGTGAACGAATTTTATAACAACCATTTGTTTTCGTTGCCTGGCGACGATTGTTTTATTTTTTTGATTTCATTCAGAAGAATGTATTTTTTTTATTTTGTTTGCGTTCTCATTAACTTCAAAGGTAATTATATTGTTTTCATTCATTATATACGTATGAATATGAACTGACTCATTCGCTCTCTGCCGCAATCATTTGCCCGAATTTATCACCATTTAGCGATGTATGTATGTAAATATAAGTTGAAGAAAGTTTGTTTCTTTTAATTCCCTTATTTTCAAAGCACAGTATTATAAATGAAAATTATTTCAAGCATCTACATATTTACATACATATGTATAGGGCGAGTTCCAAGTAGCATGCTGCTTTGTATTTGTATAATATTGTGTATACATTTCGCAGCAATATAAAACAACATGCAACTAGGTACTAACCCATAATTATGTACACTAGATAACAAATTTTCAAAAAAGTTCTGAGCTCTGGCATTTGACCAGCATTTCATATTTAAAAATTTCCAGTTTTCGAGATATAGCCGAATTTCGGTAATTTAAAATTATATAATACATCTTTCAAAATAACGTGTAGGAAAATACACTTCTCCGTATGAAAGCAAACTACTATTTTGAAAATAGCTGAGGCTGGATCAACAAATGTTCCTTTTGACGTTTACTCGCTTATTGTGAATGAATAGAAGAAAGAATGAAATTGAATCATTTGCGAACGAATTTTTGTTTTTTGTGTTGAATATCTCGTAGTTATATGACAGACATTTTTAATTTGTTCGTATTTTTATTTGCTCAAAGTGATTGCGCTTGTGCTCTCTAGCTCGAACGATAAAAATATGTTTTTATAATCGAGAATTTTAAAAAGCGTTCAATTCGAGCCAAATGTTTGCTGTAAAGAATTATTTGTGAATACAAATAATATTTTAAATATTCTCCGTACCCTGCAGCAGGGTTGTTGCGAATATTCGCATTCGCATTCGCATTCACGGAACTTCCGCATTTATTTTAACATTCGCATTCGCTTTCGCATTCGCAAAAATCAATGCGGATCTTTTGCGAATGCGAATATTGAAAGGACCGAAAAGTACAGTTATTTTTTTACGAGTTAAACTTGGCCAAATATTTTTTATTCCTAAATAAATGTAATTTCCGGATAATAAACAAACCGCTTATCCAAATTAAACAAGTTTGGTATCCAATGAAAGAGGACTTGCATAGAAAAAGAAAAGAGCAAAGCCTCACATTGAAAAACATTCCAATAAAAAATGTTAATTAATTACCATAGAACAAACATTGGGTCAGGTATGTATTTACATGAATTTCTTTAGTATTAAGTTATAAAAAAATATAAATAGAGGTGGTAACCTTCATTCGTTATTTCTGTTTGAAAGCTATTTCAGTCCTCTTTCAAATGATACCAAATTTGTTTAATTTGGATAAGCGGTTTCTGTATTATCCGGATAGGAGGTTTATTTCGGAATAAAAAGTATTAGGCCAAATTTAACTCTGAAAAAATAACTGTTATTTTCGGTCCCTGGAATATTGTGCAAGGGCACAGACTGGTTAGATAGGTCACAGAAGAAAGTATTAAAAATGAGTTACAAAAACTAAAATCGAAAAACGCTGATGACGTGACGAATTCCGAAACAACCAAAAGAATGAGAATGAAGAATTCTTTCGAAAAAACGGCGTTTAAACAACGATTGTGCCATGATATGATGCTAGATTGTGGAGATGAAAGTCAGGAGGATACATCCGGCATTTGCAGCCCCGATGAAATTCTCAAAAAGTAATTATTGCACCGCAATAAAAATAAATAAATATAACTGTTGCAGTGTCAATCGAAAAGAATTTACAATTTTGCCAAGCTTCAAGTTTTTCAAGTTTCTTTCTCGAGTCGATGACGAAGTTAGAGAACTATATTAGAATTCGATTAGAGAACGATTACAGAAACAACACAAATTGAAATAAATGTAAATAAGCAATATTCCAAATGAATGAATGAATCATAAATTATTTTTAAGTTTAAATAATTCATTATTATTTTATTGCAAATACGTTTAATAAATATTTTACAAAAAAAGCGTTTTATTTAATGAAGCAAACCAGCAGTTTGAAATTCATATTCGAATTCCATTAGATATCAACATTAGAATTCGATAAGAGATTTAATATTTTTTCGAGTCGAGAACTATGCCCCGTTTTTATTGAAATCACTATGATTCTCGATAGTTTTTCGAGTTTATCTCTAACGTTTGAGATTGAAGAAGTTCTCCAATCATTATCTAATCGATAACTAACCTTACCCTGTGGGGAAAATCTCTAGTTCGGAACTCGTGCGCTTCTAGTACATTTAGACCCAGTACTGGTTCGCGATAAATCTCTTTTGCATGCAAGCAATTGGCGAATTTAACATGGCGATGTCTTAGGAAGTGCTAATTGCCTCCCTCTGCATCCCTTTTTCGATAGTTCCGAACTAGTCCTAAGTTCTATATTTCCGAACCAGTTCTGAAATCGACAGATGAAAGTAAAAAGTACCAATCTTTTTGGTTCTTCCGTGTGTGCGATTTTAAGAAGAAATGTGAATTTGGAAGAAATCAATTTGAAATTAAATTTGTTTGAATGGTTGTAAGAAATGTACGTTTACATACCTTTAGCTGTAGCTGCCCTGTAAGGAAAACGCGGACTAGTGAATCAAATTTCCAGTTCCGTACTAGGTATCGCCAAAAAGGAACTAGTCCTATAGGAACTAGATCCCCTCCAGTCCAAAATCGGCGAAAAGTGGTACTTTTAATAAACTTTTTTTTTTAAGTTTTTTCACTAGAAATCTATACCTAAAGTGGCGAATTTAGAAATAGTTCGGAACTATAGAAAAAGGGATGCAGAAAGAACTAGATCTTATTTGTCGAATTTAGAACCAGATCAGAACTATCGAAAAACGGATGCAGCGGGGGGGCTTGTTTACTTTACATAGGTATGTGGTCGGGCGCTTTTTCGTTCAAATACGCTTCTATTCTGTGCTTTGCAGATGCTTTTTCATAGCTTGGTATTACAAAACTAAAATTTGTGTTAACATTTCAACATCTTGGGACATTCTG
Source organism: Rhagoletis pomonella (assembly GCF_013731165.1). NCBI lineage: Eukaryota > Metazoa > Arthropoda > Insecta > Diptera > Tephritidae > Rhagoletis > Rhagoletis pomonella. Next base: position 75,498,430 of record NW_023458557.1, read on the forward strand.
GAATCTAAGAAATAACAGCGAGCACCTCTGCAAACTCAGCTACAGCTAAAGGTATGTAAATGTACATTTCTTACAATCATTCAAACAAACATAATTTCAAATTGAAAACACGTTAATTCCAAAATAACTTAAAACCGCACACACGGAAGAACCAAAAAGATTGAAAAATTATGATACTTTTTTCTTTCGTCTGTTGATTTTAGAACTGGTTCGGAACTATAGAATTTAAGACTAGTTCGGAACTATCGAAAAAGGGATGCAGCGGGGGGCAATTGACACTTCCTAGGACATCGCCATGTTAAATTCGGCAGTTGTTTGCATGCAAAAGAGATTTATCGCGAACCAGTACTGGGTCTAAATGTACTAGAAGCGCACCAGTTCAGAACTAGAGATTTTCCCCACAGGGTGAGTTTGCAGAGGTGCTCGCTGTTATTTCTTAGATTCCAGACGGTCCCAAGATGTTGAAATGTTAACACAAATTTTAGTTTTGTATTACCAAGCTATGAAAAAGCATCTGCGAAGCGCAGAATATAAGCGTATTTGAACAAAAAAGCCGCCGAACACATGTGTATGCAAAGTAAACAGGCCCCCCGCTGCATCCCTTATTCGATAGTTCCGAAATAGTTCTAAATTCGACGAAAAGGATCTAGTTCGTTCTGCATCCCTTTTTCTATAGTTCCGAACCATTTCTAAATTCGTCACTTTAGATATAGATTTCTAGCGAAAAATTCTGAAAAAATTTGTTTCTTAAAAGTACCACTTTTCGCCTATTTTGGACTGGTGGGGATCTAGTTCCTATCGGGCTAGTTCCTTTTTGGCGGTAAAGACCTAGTACGGAACTAGAAATTTGATTCACTAGTCCGCGGTTTCCCTGCAGGGTAATGTTTGCTGGCACAGATCAGGAGATCGTATAAGTACTTAGTATCCTAGTCTCAAACTTGTTTGTGTTGCTTACCGCTTCGAAACTACACATTATATTCGCTTACATTGGGAAGCAAGTTTTCCTTCAGTTCAGGCTCGCATTGGAGAAAAATCTAATGAACTCCTCATTTTTCTATTGCGATAGTAGGTACATACCAGGGGGATAGACTCGGTTTTTCCAAACCGCTTTCAGCCGTTTCTTTTTATATTTTTAGGCAACTTTTTTTTAAATGTTGGTAAAATATCGATAACAAAATCGATAATAATATCGATAAATAAATCGATAATGATATCGATAGCAAATGAATAAAAATATCGACAAAAATTTCGATAACAAAATCGATAAAAATGTCGATAACAGAATCGATAAAAATATTGATTATTATATCCATATGTCCCGAGAATCCTGACAATCCCAAAATAGTTCCCAGATTGATTCTATCTATATCCTTTCCTCTATAATTTCCTTTATTTTAATATTTATTTCTTTGTCTTCATCTTTACTTTTATCGGTATCCTCATCCTAATCTTTTTCTTATATTTATCTTTGGTTTTACTTTTGTGTTTATAATTTTCTTCATCTATATATTCCCCTTCACCTTTGCCTTTATACAAGTAAAGTGTTTAAATTTACCTTGGTCTTCATTTTTGCTTTTATCGTTACGCATCTTTGTTTTTGTTTTTATTTTTACCTTTGCCTTTATCCTTTTCTTTATCTAAGTGCGTACTCAGCTTTACTTTCATTCTTGTATTGGTCTTTTTCTAAGTGTTATTCTTCAACCTTTTATTAGGAAGTTTTTGTTAAATTCGTACCATGTGCATACACTCAAGAAGCACTTGTTTTAGCACCAAACCATTTCCGTTGCACAATTGCCGTTGAATTTGCCAATTTACTCCCAACCAACCAATCGCAGCTAGAGAATTTCACTTCAAAAATTGTCAAAACTCAAGGGTAACTCCTAGCTACTTAAAATTTACTCTTCGTTATACTAAAATTTAAACTGCATAGTCAAAATGTTTCTAAAAAATATAGTTAAAAATTTCAAAATTTGGATGAAACTTTGTCGAATTTTGCTATTTTTTGAGCAAAGTTTGAGATTTTGACTTACATGGTTTTTGTTAGGTGATGAGCTACACTTTCATAAAAAATAATGATCATTAAATAATCGGAAGGGGAATAGCCAAAGAATGACTCATGTTTTTTCTATCTCAGTGTTTGCAAACATACTAAAGAAATAAACTAGACAAATTAAACAAAAAAAAAACCTTTTAATAGTTAAACATTCTCGCATGCGAATGTTAAGGTTCTACCGAGATTTGAACTCGGATCGCTGGATTCAAAGTCCAGAGTGCTAACCATTACACCATAGAACCGGTTATCGGTCAAGCGGGAATGCAAGAGCATCAGCTGCCGTGCTTTGGTTGTTGTCAGCAGAAGACATGGTGAAGAGGAAAAAGAAATTAAGAAATTGTGATATGCCAAAAATATCAGCTAAAAGATAGCAATGATGAAATCACAATTAATAAAAATGTGCACATTTTTTGTGGGCAGAAGAAATAATTAGCGATGTGAATTATGAAGCATGTTTAAAAATAATTAATTTACTTACATATATACTTATTAAGGGCAATAATGACTTTGTGTCTCTAAAATAGTTGTTATAATTTGTTCAGTATGTTTTTATTCAAAATATTACAGTCTCATAAAATGGAATTAAAAAAAAATTAATTTAAAGAAATATAAAAAAAATTTCTTTTTTTGTTATTTTTGGCCTAATAAGATTTCATAGTTTTTGTTAAAAAGATATCAAAAAAATTGAGCTTGAAAAACATTGTAGATATTAAAAACAAAACACAATTCACCAATTTTTGACCGCCACTGTATGTATTCGTCGCTGTGATCCAAACAATTTTTAATTTTTTTTTTAATTCTACACAATTTTTTCATTCATCTGTTACCCATATTGTTATTCTACATTTGAAGAATTTGTACGCAGTCACAACAACAGCATCCCTGTATTCTGTTATACCTTTGGAACATTCTACATATTTTCATAGAGCTTCTTTGAAACGAATTTATATACATTTCTCACAATAGCTATTTCTTATATGAAGGGCTTAGAATCAAAAGGATCTAAGTAGGTCTGGCATTGTTTTGAGGTAATTAAGGTTAAAGTTGATTACTTATTGTATATTCGGGGTAAATGCATTTGAAATTATTCTTGCCTAAATTAATGCAGGCACTACAATGTCCGAAATGACTTGGATCTCTTTGTCACCAATTAAACACTATATTTAACTAAAAAAATATGGGTATAACTTGTATTTTCAAAAAATGTCATTTAGACCCTTATGATTCTAAGCCCTCCATTTGTTATTTTTTCTAACTGAATGTAAAAGTTGGAACGATGAAATTAAAAAGTGCAAGTGTTATTATTACATTCATTGAAATTACAACAATTCAAAATATAAATCTATACATATATACATATAATGAGCGAAGGGATTTTTGTTCAGTATAAAAGAGAGGTGCACCGTTTGCTCGATTTTCAAAAATGTGGTGTCAAATTAAAGCGCTTGGCCTGTAGATGTGCAAACTGGTTTTATTTTCTCGAACAGAGTCCGCCTGTAGAACAATTGAATTTTATTTATTTAATAAGCAATCCCATAATAACCGCCATGTCGAAAAATTTATTTCAAATTATTAAATAAGTTAAATGAATGAATTATTAAAATATGCGTATCAATCGAATGGGTTTGAAAATCTCTACTTCTGAACTATATTTAGCGGGGTTGCCACATTTAAAAAAAAAAAAAATTCAACTTAATTTATCAGTTAATTGAAATATGTATTGCAATGTTAGACGAAAAATATTTAAGAATATCTTAGCGCGAAACTACTTTTGAAGAGGGGTGCCACCTGTTTAAAAATTCGATTTTAATTAACTTTTGCGCAAATTATTTGAAATATGAAGCGAAAGGGTGTTAAAAAAAAACTTGAGTTTGAACATTTAGAATGTTTGAAAATGATTGCCACGTAATTATAAAGTGACATTCAAATTATTTAAGAAGTTGGATCAATTATTAAAAGATGGGTATCATCGAAATGATTATGAAAAGGCTTTATTTCTGAAGTATATTTCAGCTTTAATTGGGGAAATTACCTAATTCAGATATGTGTTTTAAAATGTGTTGAGGAATCTTCAGCTTGAACACTATAAATATTTTTTGGGTGCATTAAGAGGGTTGCCACCTGTTCAAATATTCAAATTATTTACAAGGTCAAATTAATTATTAAAATATGTGTCCCAATCGTATAGGGGTTGAAAAGACTTTATTTCTGAAATATATTTGAGAGGGTTGCCACGTATTTTATAAGCTGCATTCAAATTATTTAATACGTTAATTGAATTTTTAAAGGATGGATATCCATCGAAATGAGTTTGAAAAGGTAGATTTCTCAATCCACTTCCGAGTGAATTTAAACCAAATTCGCTTCGAACTCAAATTAAACTTTACAGAAGTTACTCGAAAATAAATTGTACAACCTGAAAAGTAAAGATCTTGCCTTTTTTGAAACTAGAAACTTTTTATCGGGTGATTTAGAATTTGATAATATTAAAAACCTACTATGCCTACTAATATGACACTGGAATTGAATGCATAGTTTGAAGGTTTTTGATATTCTATCTTGAGCGTTTTAACGCCGTGCGTGCGCACTAGTTATTTATTATAACTTATTTATCGATAGTTGTTTACTCTTTTTCGAATAATATTATTTTTATGGCATAATGCACGAACACTATATTTTTAATAAACAGGTACCTGGGTACTTCTGTGGACTATACATGTGTTTTTTTTTTTTTTAAATACAAAATTTGATTGGCTAAAAAAATTAAACAACATTTTTAATGCATTATTCGAAAGGAGATCGAAAGGAAAGGAGATGTATTAAAAAATTTTCATAGGAAACAATTTATTTAAAATACGCCTCAAAAGTTACCCGGGTACCTGATTGGTAGCACTAGGGTTAATACGAGCGCCGGGTATATAAGGTTCCCTTTCGCCCGAGCTTAGACATCTTGTTTACTTGTTTATTCATAAGAATTTCAACCTTTCTAACGGCATGCATAAGTTTGAAAACAACATTAACGCCATAGCAGATTACATTCGACTTGAAATCCAGCCAACTTTAAAATCTCACCACTCCAAGCTGCCGTCGCGCTTGGTTAACTAACAACAAAAACAACAGTATGAAATTGCGCCCGTGGAAGGGTGCGTGTCAGCAACTTGTCTGTTGCGATTTTTCACTGTTACCTTTTAATAAATAGCATTGTTGTTGTACGTTTTTGTTTTGTTAAAGAAAAATTGTTTAACTCAGTAGAAGTGAAAAGAGAGCTAAACTCGGGTCACGTAATGCAATTCTTCTTACTTATTTCTTTATTTTCTCTGGGCTAACTTGCAAGGAAACTCTTATTTCTTATGAGTTCTAGACAACTTGGATCAAGACACATGTTGTTTCGGAAAATACATTGCAGTGTGCAGATACATACATACATATTTTTATTTTTATTTATTTTTTATATATATATTTTTTTTAATTTTAATTAAAAACTTCTGTTTTACAGTTTTAATTGGATAATGCTATCAACTTGAATACACAAGTGGTCGGTCAAAGAAATGAGCAAACTTAGTGAAAGTAAATATCATTGATTAATAATATTATTACCGCATGACCGATTACGAACAGTTAATAATAACAATAGATTTACGCATACACAATATGTTAGTGTTTGACTGAGCTTTTTCTCCGATTGGTGGCGTTTGTCTTGATATCGTACCATGCAATATTTAGCCTACATATATTTATGTCTATGTAGCTACTTCAAAGCGAGAATCGGAATGAACTTGACACTTGTATTCACTGAATTTATAGGCATTTATTTTATATCTTAACTTTTTTCAAACAATCAATAAACAAGGAGTACGAATCTTGCTATCTTTTCAGGAATTACACCCACGCTCGCGTCAATTGCATTTGTGGAAATTCGCTTAATTGAAAGATAAAAATCTCGCTGTCAATGTGTTGTCAGTGGCAGCTGCTGTGTTGAAGTGGGAGTGAGGTAGATACTACATACAGTAATTTGTAACGAATACGCGCTAGTATATTTACACATACAGATATACATACATATCAAGAGAAAATACCCTCTTTGATAAACGGCAGCTGTTGGCTACAATTAGAAAAATAGCACACAAACATGCACACCACATTAAAAAGGAGCTGAGCGATACTTCCATTTGTGTGAGGTTGCCGGCGCGTCACTTTAAAATATATACCAAGAAAAATATATCGTTAAAGGCACAAAAACAGTTCGCGGGATTCCCATAAGGGTGCGAATTGGAAAATTTGAGCTCGAAAATGTATTTTGTAAAAATTTTGAGACTGTTTCAAATTTCAAAACTTTCGGCGTTTCTCAAACTTTACATATATATATTAACTATCACATAAATTGTTTCTTATTGACTTGTACGGCTGCAATTTTTTATGTCTGTGCATTCTTTTATGTATTTGCATTAGGGTGGTCCAAAATAAGTAAAGTCGGAATTTTAATGCCGATATTTTTTATTTTGAAAACAAAAAATATTTACAGGTCGCTCAAAGCGCTCAAAGTTTCCAATGTATTTTATAAGGGGGAAAAACAACTTTTCATAGAAATGGTATAAAATTTTGGAAAATCAATATTTTTTCGATCGGAAAACTCTGGTTCTCTTCAGGAGGCTTCCACTAACAATACCCGATTACTTATTTAAATTCCGACTTTACTTTTTCACATGTATTTTTGGACCACCCTAGTGTGCATTCATTAATTCAGCACCAATCATTCAATATAATTAGTTCAAAGACACCCTGGTAGTGAAGAAACACACATGATACACAAATGGAGGTAGTTTCAATAAACGACTTTTTGATTAAAAAACAGATTTTTGACAATGCTCAATTGTAAAAATTCGAATTTAATTAATTAAAAATTTAAGTTTCTTGGTAGAGGATATTTTATATTATAAATTTAGGATTATATATAAAACAGTTGAATTAAATTAAATTTTCCTTTTAAAAATAATTCATATCTTATCTTAAATATGTTTACATTTTACATTAAATTCGATAACCACTTCGCGAAAACTTTATATTTAGGTTAGTAAAATTTTAGTGAACATATTTTAAAAATCTTTAGTGTCTCTATGCCAACCAAACAAACAAAAAAAAAAGAAAATGGAACCACTGCTTTTTTGTATCATGGAAACACATATCTACTGATTTCATACTTACAGTGGGATAAACTTCAAATCCTCTAATATATAAATTAGTTAAATTTAGTTATGATTGTATTTTTAAGTTTTCGTTTGGAATAATTTTCATAAACTAATCTCATTTTGGAAAATTACCGTACATCCGATATTTATTAAAATTTTAACATCATTTTTTTGGAAAATGAAGTTCAAGATTCACATTTATGTTCAAAAAAAAAATAAATAAAACACTGAAAGTCTCCTACTATTTATGAAACTTATAATAAAAAAAATTTTATTTTGTTACCCGGACTTTATGAATAGCCTCCTCTATAAGTAATAGTAGAAATTCCGAATTAGTAAGTTCAGTCCAGACGTCATTCAAATGTTTTGAAGAAAATCATTTTTCACTTTTGTGAAAATTTGGGACTGTCTTATACGAGTATTGTTGGCCAAATGTTAATCTGATGAATGATTAAAAATTAACGAATAAAAAAAATCTATTATTATTATTAATCATCAATAAAATTTTAAATTACATTAACCCAGTTACACCACTTTTTTGTATTCAATTAATTATAAAATTTAGGTTTATTGCACGAATTAATAGATCTCTAATAGACGATCATTTTCATATGTCACATCAATTTTTTCCGAGCACTCTTTCATGTGGATTTATTTGAAACAAATTTGCACCCATAACAGTTATTTGCGGTTCCTGGTGTTTATACATTCCCCAGATTTGATGCTTTAGGTATTTAAACCTTGCTGCCCTAGAGAGTCTTACTTAAATCCTTTTAATCAGTTTCAAACACAAATTCCTTGCAGAGTAAAATAAACTGGCGTGCTTTATTGAATACAGCCAAAATCGCTTAGGCATTTACAGCGCCAAATAAGAAGAACAAGAAGAAGGTATAAGAGAATAATTGAGGTAGCATTATCTGGAAGCTAAACACATTTTTAAGTAACGGCACACTTTAACTTAGCTCGAAAGCTGTATGTAATTTGTTTAAAACGCTTCAGTAACTGTATGTAAAATTAGCTTTCACCCAAACCATAATTTATTGCTTACAGGGAAATAACCGAGGTACATATATGTATGTACGTATGTATAAGAAATATTCACCGGGGTTCACTTCAAACGTCATTCAGCGAGCAGCTACAAGAAACTTCAATAATTTCCGACAAGAAACATTTTCGCTGCCCGCACAAAAAAAAAATATATATATATATATATATCGTCAAATATAAAAGCGAAAAGGCCCAAAAACCTCGATTTTTCTTAAATTTATTTCAAAAGAATACCCCTACTCAGTTCATTTATTTCTGGTAATTGTCAATTTAGGATTCAAATTTATTATGTTGACCTTTCCAACCGACGATATTACATTAATTTCCACTTTGATTACAAACATCGAAAACATGCACATGCATATACAAGCATACGTACATAGCTTAACCCAATTTCTAAAGCAAACTATTCAAAGCAGCAACCGCTTATAGCTAGAATTACCGCCAAATAAAAAGAAACTGAAGTGTTGGGTGGAAAAAGCGTACGAATGGGTTGAAAAATTCTATGGAAAAAGAAAAAAAAAAAATCATTCTACACTTAAAGACTACAAAGAAGAGAAAAACGACACCCTTACTTTAAACCGGAAGCTTAACTGAAAAATGTGGTGCGCGCGCAAATCTCAAATAGTTTTAGATTTCTTCAAAGTATTGACCAGTCGCAAGAATAAGTTTTCCTTGCTACAAATGGGGGAGTAATAATAATGGCGGGGACTTCTTGTTCATCAGCATAAATATTCAATTTCTTTTATTATCAGCACACGCTTCAGTTGTTGAAAGCTGTTGTTGTTGTTGTTGTTGTTGTTGTTGTTGTCGTTGTTGTTGTTGTTGTTAGAGGAGGCTAAGCTCAATTGCAGCCAGTCAAGTCGTCAGCGAACTCATCAGCAAGCAATATAGCGGAAATGGTAGCAGTGATACGAAAGCGGCAAGTGGGAGAAGAAGCGAAAGCGAAGAAAGCATCGAGAGTTTATTTTTTTTGGTTTTTCTTTTTTTATTTGTTTGTGCATCGTTTAAAGTGCAGCGATTTCAGTTGTGGTTCGACTTGTACAATTGTTTCTCTTTGCCACTTTGCTGCAAGTTTTCGCGCTAGTCTGCGCCGGCGATTTTCCCTCTACTTTTTGGCTATTTGAAATTGTTTATTTACCAAAACTATTGCAATTGTGCGGAAAGTTGCAACAAAATGAAGCTGTAAGTGGTCAACTAGCTGCGACAAGGATACAATAAAAGCGGTGTTTATTTACTTGCACGAACTTACATAAATCTATCTATGTATGTATATGTGTATGTAAGTACGCTTGTGTGCGAGTGAAATTAAAGCACAACTAACCCAAAAATAAGTGCAGTTAAGTGAATAAAATGCCTGAGTGCGAGAGTTGAAAAGTTTTGTAAATATTGCTGGGTTATCGAATACAACGCCATACTCTGGATATTCGTATGTACATACATGAATAGTTACTTACATACATATCTACATACGAACCAATTCATATGTGGTTTGTACAGCTGTTACCGCTAAAAATTACGGTGTTTAACACGTTTGAACAAAGTTTAAGTTGTTCAGCAGCGAAATCGAGCATTTAATTGCCCCTTTGCAAACTAAAAGAGAAAAAAGTTCGAATAGATGTGCAACAATTTGTTTGTCTGTACACTTGTGTGTTGTCTACGAGTTAGAAATTTCAATTAAGCTCGGTTTTTTGTGGTCACTAATTGAAGAAATAAATTTAAGAACTACCAAAATGGATATCGATGGCAAGCTTTAAAGGAAATAGTACTTAATGGAAGGAAATAAGACTAAAAAAAAAACCAGACTTTTTCCAGATTTTTAGTACATTCTTTTTAATTTACTATTCGGGTTTTTCTTATTTGACCTGTTGAAAATATTTTTGGGCTTTTTCGGCGCCTTTTGGTATTTTTTCGTGACCTTTCTGGATTTTTGGGGATCTTTCAGGCCCAACGGTACATCAAAATTTTTACTTTGTCTTAGTTTTTCAGAATTTTTCAGGGCTTTTCGTTATTTGTTAGTTGCCTTTTAAAGGAAGCTATTAGAATAAATCGAAATTCGAGGGGAAACTAGTGACGTATGCAGACAAAATATCCGTAGGATGAGATGGGGGCTATCAGTAATATAATGAACAGCTCCCTGTAAGTCATTGGCCAATGGGCATCTTGAGCGGGGCTAGGGGCTAACGTAGGCAAAATAGACCTTATCCTCTTCACAGAAAGATATAAGGTCCTAGTGTGGAGACCTCCGGGGCTATTAAGGACCACACAAAGTATTTGCGAGTAGTCTTGGATAGCAAGCTTCTTTGTCGGCGCAATATTGAGGAAAGAGTGAGGAATGCCAGTCACGCCTTATCTGCATGCAAAATAATGCTAGGGGTCTGTCAACTGCCCTTATGCGTTATTGCTTCATGGCAAAAAACACACCTATACTGCTCTATGGCGCTTTCGTGAGCTGGAATTCCGCAAAAAAGTCCTCATACATTGGGTCAATGGAGAAAGTTCGGCGTCTCGCGATACTGTGCATTACGGCAGCGCTGAGGTCCACTTCAACGGCTGCTCTTGGAAAAATCACCATTTTACCGCCCATTGACCTATTCGCGGAAAAACGTGCTGCTAAATCCCCTGATAGATTGACGGCCATAAGCGAATCTAATTTCAGAACCTTTGGGCACAGTTCAATTGGGGCGGGAAGCACAAGCAGCATGGACTACATGGGAATGAAGATTTAGCAAAACAATTAAGGAGGAGGGATGGTGCAAGGGAACGAGACCTAGCCATGGATCCCTAAACATTTTCACGAACGGCTCTAAAATGGTGACGGGAGCGCATGCCGGGATATACATACTGCGGCGAACTGAGCATTAGCCGGGCACTAAGGTTACCTGACCAGAGCAGCATATTTCAAGCAGAGGGTTTCGCAGTGAGGATAGCAGCAGAGCTAGCCTACACTAAACCGACAATCAACTCAAAAGTGAACTGATACGTAGACAGTCTGGCGGCAGTTAAGGTCGAATGCATAAGGCCACCAGGGAATATAGGTACACTGAGCCCAAAGTACAATGGTTTCTTCAACCAAGTTCATGTTTGGCTTTTTCATGGTTATTTCACCAATTGTATTAAATTTGATTGAAGTTGAAAATTTGAAAATAAATTGGTATGTCTGGTTGTGGCTGAACGAACTGAGGTGCTTGCTGTTATTTGATGTCGCCCAGCAGGCTCGAGTACGAATTCCGTCAATTGAATTTGGCAATATTAACCAATTTTTGGTTGAGATGAGACTGGCAAGAGCGCCACCAGTTTGACTCTCGAATAGAAAACCACATTCGTAGGCCACTCCAACACTTGTATAACGAAAAATACGATAATATGATTAGGCAGTTCAGGGCTAGATGGAATGAGTTAACCACCTGCAAAACTGCAAAAATTATGTGCGAAAACAGCGGAAGCAATTATACTCGCTTCTTGTCACGGCTATCAAAGAAAGATTGCGTAGTTACTACCGGATTGCACATGGGGCATATTAGGGATGGGTAAATTCGATATTCGAGGCTTCGATATTCGAATTTTAATCGAATTTTAGCTCCAAAATGGCGAATTTTTGAAATCGAACTTTGAGTTGCTAAAATTCGGATAAAATCGAATTTTTCTAGAAAAAATCGAATTTCATATTTATTTCCAAAAAAATCAACTCTTCAACTTTCTTGTTTCTGACTAAATTTGCCATCACTGTGTGTGGCACTCCATTTGTCTTAGGGATGCAAGTAAAAAATACATGTTTTTCGATCTGATGCATCGAGACAAAAAATCTGTGCCAAGAAGGAACTGTTATTCTTAAATTAAAAAAAAAATTGCAAAAAGTACTTTTGTTGTTGATTCTTTATTTTAAATTTGTAGAGGCTTTTACGTTGGTAGCACGAAGCTTTTGCCTGAGAAGACCCCTCGTAAAATTTTCCGGAGAATAATTTTCTAGAGTACACCAGTCCTCTAACGACCTTCCAAATTTGCTTTTTGCGGGATTTTTTGAAGTAATGATCAAAATTACCCTTCTAGGCGGGAGCTAATTGGTTAAAATGTTCTACGAAAATATTTCCCATGAAATTTTATTATATATGTCTTAACCTTTAATTTCGCTCAGACATTTATTTTAACTATTTTTTTGAAATCTACCTAGTCCGAGACATGAAAATTTAGTAGGCCATGAAATAAAAATACGAGCTAACTTTCGCAAATCCACCGAGTGTTTTACTACTGGATGGGTATACTTTCAGAAAATGATAACAAAGTCCGGGCTGGTTTGGGCTGGGTTCGGTGGACTACAGTGTAATTTGAGTTTAACTTTTTAAACAGGTGACCACTCTCTTCAAGCACCTCAAAAATATTGTAATTGTTGCATAGTATTTTAAGCATAACACTTCTTTAACTAAATTAGACTTTTCAAACAGGTGGCACCCTCCTTAAATGCAATTCAAAAATAAAGTTTATTCAAAATCATTTCGATTGATACCCATATTGGGATAATTTATTCAACTTATTAAATAATTTGATTTTGATTTCCTTACATACATACATTCATATGGCACAAAGCTAAAACCATATTACACATCTACAGGGCAACCCCTTTCATTTGACACCTACCTCCGTTATGAAAATCGAACGAACGATACAGATTTTATAAGATGGTGTTAAATATTTAACGCAAACATCTCCGAACTCGATTAAGAAGTTTCACTTCAAAAAATTTTTGGAAAATTCGAATTAAATCGAATTTGCACCACCAAATTTCAACCCCCCACTACCCATCCCTAGGGCATATCATGAAGAACTTTTAGGGGGCAATCGAAACAAACAAATGATAGGTTTTGGTTGGAAATACCAGATGCTGTAAATATCCAGAAATGTGACAACGCTTTATGCATAATGCTTGTCTCGTCTAGTTACACCGGGCATGCTAGATTACACATTTAGTCCTAACTAGTGCATATATTTATGTATTAAAAGCCTGTTGCACTACTGGCCCAGCCCTTTTAAAATTCTAGCGCTAGGAGCTTAGTTGGTTATGACTTCTGTGGATAATGTGTTATGTATATCGCTACCTTAAAGTGTAAACTTAATAAGCCCACATTTATTGAAAATTTTTGTTACGGAAAGCGAGGTCATTCAAATTCAAAGTTTACAAAAATATCGAATTACTTATTTTATGTCTGTATATTAAATAACTGCATTGTAGGTGCACAATTTAGAAGGTATCGACCTATCTACGAACAGTTTGAAGGACATATCGCCTATGTTTCCCGCGACCATGGTATGAGCTCTTGGACAATTGGGCATTCGTAATGCGAGCAATCGCGGTCATGCCAGAGGAGAAATTGAGAGTCAATAACGAGATTCTCTGATCTATCTCGGTAGTTAATGGATTATTGCAATGGTATGTATATACTATCTTTCAAAAGGAATAGAAGTTTCGAAAGCACGGCTACCGCGTACACCTATTAAAGCGTTATAGATACTTGGCCTTATTCATAAAAAATAAAGTAGGTTTAAAGAGCTTTATAAATTGACGTTTTCATACATTTTTCAATTTACAAACCTTTTATAAAGCTACGTTATTTTTTATGAATAAAGCCAATTATCTGTAATAACTTAATTTATAATTTTGAATAATTAAGCACAATTGCATTAGTAATTGCTGTATTTTTCTTTTTAAATTACACTACCGAAATCCGATCACATCCACCTACTAACTATTTATACGAGTCTGCGTAGGCACACCATTAAACCCGGCAATGTGAATGCACAGCCGCCAGCTGCAATACATATTTAAATAGATTTGCATTTACTACTTTGTTATGCAGCGCATGTTTTGTCATTCACTTGCCGTTCGTTTACTTCGCCAGAGTTGAAGTGCATTTTGCGATAATCCATTTGTATTGACTGGCTAAAAGACGAATTGAGTGCATTGGTGGAATGAATGGGAGTGGACCGCGTAGGAGGCAGTAAAGAAGCAGCCAAAGCAAATGTGAATGCGTTTTTTGCACAGACGCAATAAAATATGCAAACTGAATAGGGGTATTCTCTGAGTCTTGCAAAGCCCTTGCAAGGTGCACAGATTGCACGGATTGCACGGTAAAAACCGGTTTTCGTATGGGACAGCTTTGCAAACCGGGCAATCCGTGCACCTTGCAAGGGCTTTGCAAGACTCAGAGAATACCCCTAATATGTAGGTAAGAAGTTGCTGGAATCATAATTTGCTGAAACAAATACATATATGTTGCTACATTTCTGTGAATGGTTGCGGGACTCATGGACACTTTAGAAATATACATGTATGTATGTATCATCTTTCATGGGAAACATTGGTGTCGAATGCGAATAAATACGAATACGAATGCAAATACCAACACTGATATAAATACGAAAGCAAATTCGAAATGAATTCGAATGCAAATGCGATTATGCAGAGAAATACGATTGCTATTACATACCAAAAAGATAGCTAATGCGAATTCGAATTCGTACAAACAAATTATATAGAACAAAATAGGATAAAAGAAGATACATATAGTACTCATGAAATTTGATGTGTGTCCCAAAAAACCCGAACTAGACCCGATGTGGTCCTAAACTAGGCTCGAACTGATCCCGAAAAAGTTCTGAACTAGACCCAAAGAAGACCTAAAACAGTCCCAAGATGGACCCGAAATATGTAGGTTCAAAACATCAACAAAACAAAAACATATAACAATCGATATTTTTTATAGATTTTGTTATCGATATATTTATCGATTCCGTTATCGATATCAGTATTGTTATCGTTTTTGTTATCGATATTCTTGTCGGTTTTTTATATCGATATCGTTTTAGATTTTTCTATCGATTATCGAATTTGTTATCGATATTGTTATCGTTATTTTTATCGGTTTGTTATCGATGTTACTACCGATTTGGTTCTAGAAAAGGGTAGATAGAAAAAAACACAAAAAATATAACCTTAAGCAAAAGCATATGTCCATATGTCAAGCTATCGAATGTGAAAATGGATACTTTTCAGGAGAGCAAAGAAACTGTTGTAAAAAATGTTGTTGTCATTAGGAAAAAGTGGGGGATTCGACCCTCTCTTAAAGCCAGTATGCTCTGCTTCTACGAAGACTTGAAATTTGACGATTTGCCAATTTGCGTATCAAAAAAGCATTTTCGAACATTCGATAGTTTGACATGGTAGCGACGATATGTGTTGTATTTTGTTGTATTATTTTGTGTTTTATTGTGTTATGTTATGTTATGTTATATTCTGTTATGTTATTCAATGCATTTCAGCTCAATTGACTTCAACTAACTCAATTGAAATCAACTCGGCTCAGCTTAGCCCACCTCAACTCCCCTTAATGTTGGAGGTTGAATTTCAACCTCTGGGCGAGCACTAGTACTTCTGAACTAGTTCTGGGAGCAATGATGTTTACCTAGTTATTCGAAAAATTGCCATTTGAAAAAACCCGGTTGCCGATTTCAAAATTAAAAAAAAAATCGGATAACCGATTTCATTTTACATATGTAGCTTTCATCCAATGAAAATGCTTATGTTGGTATGAATTCATGGCCAAAAATTAAAATGAAACTACTATTAACAGTAAAGATAGCTTTTATTTGGAAAAGAGCAAAGCAAAATATGTGCAAAGTTTGTTTTTTAGATCAAAAGTAAAGCGAATAAAAATCAGTGGAAAACTCACGTTTGGTCTTATTTTAATTTTTAATACATTATTGCATTTTTTCTGATTTTTTTCGGATTTGAGTGCCTACTGCCACTTTGGAGGATCTCGGTTGAATTTCTAGTCCCAGCAACACCAAAGAAAATTGTGTTTTCCGCGGTCACCCCTCGGCAGACAAAGGCAAATTTCCGAGAGAACTTTCACCATAAAAAAGCCTCTTCGGAGGAGGAGAAAAAGTGTTGATCTCCACTTGCGTCACGTCAAGGAGAAAAACACGAATTGGAGGAGAAGCTCGGCCAAACACGTAGAAAACGTTTAAGCGCCAAACATTTATTTATTGGAATCAAATAACTTGGATTATAATTTTAAAAATATGTAGGGGTTGCCCTTAACCTGGAAAAAGCTTTGAAAACTTCGAAGAATCAAAATATTTATTGAGGTCAAGATCTGTATAAAATAAAAAAAAAACGGTTTGTCGGAAAAATTCGGTTTATTCGATATTCGAAAAATGAAGATTAAAAGCAAACGCCTATGGATTTCCAAAAAACCGGTGAATACCTATTACCTAAAAAAATCAAATCAAAAATATAATTTTTTTTTTGCGATAAAAATATTAATTACATTACTTATCTCGTTAACGAAATCGAGTTTAATGCATTTTCCAACATTTACTGCGAAATATTTTTTCATTTTAAATCCCTCTAGGCCGCTTTCTTGCTGGCATTTTAAAATTGTGTTTAGCAACATTCGCATACGTTGCCGCAACAATTCAATAGCCATTATAAACATTGTTACGGCTATGTTGCCAGAGTAAAATGTAGCCAAAGGAAAATCAACACACGCGCGCAAGCAATGGCACGCAGACACTCACAAACGCAGACCCGCCACAAAACAAAATTTACCTACTTTTACAAAGTTTGTTTTGCTAAAGTTTTCCAACATTTCGCTCCCTGCCATTTTCCTCGCTTTATACGCAGCTGCACGTCCAACGCTGCAACGTGCAACGCAGAGAGTCACAGCAGCAGCAACTGTTTGCAATAAGCGATGTTGTTGTTGCCGCGGTGCACGCAGCATATCAATGAAGAAGTAAATATACGAAGCTGAACTGTTGTTACAACAGCGGAAAAAAAGCGCACTCATTCACGCATTCGTGCGCGCTTTCAGTGAATGCAACCTCAACTGACCCCCCAACTAGGCCGGCAAATTCATACATACGTGCTGTATATGGACGTCACGCAGCGCGCAGTCGCCGTCCCGACGCTTTGGCGCTTACATCGCAGCTGACGTTGCGCCTAGTGGTCGTGTTGATATTGCTGCCACTCACTGCCATGGTCGCCGTCGAGGCAGACGCAAAGCGAGGCAAAGCTTCCAGCAACTTAGGCGTTGTTGAGTTTCATCAGTACAATTTGTGCGTTCGGCGTGTACGGTTGTGATTTCGATTGGACGGTAAATTGGCAGTGAATTGCCTAAACTGAAGTAAAACTTGCTACAAGTTGTTGTATGTACGCGACGTGGCGCGCGGGCGATCGGTCGGTTTTATAGTTTTGTTATTGTCTTTTAATCGCCAAACATAGCATAGCTGGATTCCAATGTATGATTTTGGTTGACATACATATACATATGTACATGCATATATACATATATATAGGCGCACATAGCTACTGTTGTAATGAAGTGCGAGATGAAATTTTTTTATGCGCTGCTTTTTCGGTCTTTTATCGGCGTTTTTGACCGACTTTGGTGACACTTTGGTGTTTGGCTTGGTTCGTGTTGCATGCAACATTTGCCGGGTTTGCTTTATACAGCTCATTCATTGGCTCCTATTAGTGCATGAAATCGTGCGTGCACGCGGGTGTGTTTGCTGTGTCTCTGTGTTCGCGTGATATGCGCTAGCAATTGAAGTTGCAGCAGACAACAGTGCAGCGTAAAGCGGTGAAGTGCCGCCGCGGCAAGGTGTCGAATTCGTGTTCACGACACATACTTTTTTCCATCACTGTGAATATTCATTTGTGTTTTGCGATTTGTCACCGCGTGTTTTATTTGGTTTGTTTTGGTTTTATTGTCGTCACATGGATTTAGCGAATTTTTTTTTTTTTATGGCAACAAAGGTCGTTTACTTTTCGACATTGCAACAGCCGTTGCTGGTTGAGCAGCTGAGCTGAGTTACTGAGCTGATTCGCATTCGCATTCACTTTCGATTTCTATGTGACTGATAAAATATTTAATTAAGTTTGTTGAGTCAATATAGGAGTGTTTGGAAGAGTTACATATATCCATAAAAATGCATCTATGCAAATAATAAAATTGGCTTGAAACGGAGCGGACTTGAATGAATTAAAAAAACATGAATACCTATAAAAATTTGAATAAAAAAGACTTTGAAGTACTAAAAATGAAATAAAAGCTGCTGTATCTAGCTAAAAATTGTTAGCTCAACAAGTTTTTTTTTTGTTTATCAGTGAGTAACGCAACAAATTTATGTCGAAATTACTGTCAGATTTGATTCTCGCATCTGCGTTTAGGAAAAATTTAGGGTGACAAGCTCATGGATTTTAATATACATTTGGATTTTGATATACGTGAGTACTCTACGAGTTTAAAAAAATGTACATATGTAGTGGAGTAAAGTGAAGTGTCATTCATGTATTAGTGATCAGTTTATGTAGAACCTGCCTGCTGTCGCGGACTTAATTGCAGTTTTAGAACATAGTATAAAGGTAGGCCTTATTACTTTTAGCATTCAAGAAGCAATTACATACATACATATACACTGGTAATTAACTATTTATGTTTTTTTTTTAAGAAATCACGACCAAAAATTTTTATGGTGGAGAAAAGCGGGATCATATTGAGTTTTATGAGATCATTTCATGAAACAATACTGTTAATTATTAAAAGTCGAATATTGGAAACATTTCACGCCGCTATATAACCATTATTTTATTTTATTTTTTCGAGTGACAAGATCTTTACAGAAAATATTTTAGTTTTTATTTTCTGCAATAAATCAAACATTGTATGGAGCAAGATCAAAAGAAGGTAGTTTAACTGGTTTAGGGATTTTTGAAGTTTCATAATTTGTTAATACATATTGCCAGCAGCGTTGCCACACTGCTAATAATTAAAAATGAATTATGGTACTCTAGAGATGGGAATTTCTTTTATATAATTAAATTTATGTTTTTTTAGTCTCAGATGACCCCAACGAACTCTAGTACATGATATATCTTCATATGGGGCATTTTTTTTTTCAAACCAGCCACCCCCTGCCGATTATTGGTGGGGAAGAAAAAATGTTTTGAGTACAGGAAAAAATTTGTCATGAAGTGTGGTTTTTGATGCCGTTTGGTGTTTTGTGAAAAAAATTATCATACCTCAAAAATGATCAAAAAATAAAAAAATAAAAAATTAAAGTTGGAAAATTTTGGCTTAAACGAGCAAGGCACACCGAATTTCATCAAAAAATATCTTCTTTTTTTTTAATTTGCGCCAGTTTTTTTCTAGAATTACTGGACAGATTTATGCTTTTCTCGCTAAAACCAGCATATGCTCTGAATTACATCAAACTCGGATAACTTTTACTATTTCCGCCCACAAGAGCTGTGGGCGTGGTAGCGAGTTGAATTTTACCATTTTTCACATTTCTTTATTCCTAAGTGCCGAACAGCGCATATACGAAATTCCAGCGAATTTCTACTACGGTTACTACTTTTGGCCGCAGCTTATATGGGGACGTCCCACTGTGGGTCGCTGCAAAAGAATCCGATGTCAGTTTTTAAACTCAATATGGCGGATTCAAGGTGTTCATTTTCATCAAAAATTAGGCTAGTATAATCTTCATAGAAATATTTAAAAATATTTAAAATTGGGACTGGTCCTTGTGATTAGTGTAGGGCTGCCATAATCCTGAACCCTTCGACCAGGACATTTATCATCCAAATCAAAAACGGAGTTACAAGTGAATATGGCGCCAATATATTCCCTATAACTACAGATCTTTAGACCTCCTCAGTTGCATTTCGAATGTTAGGAAAAAACCGGCGATTTCTACTTTTTATTTTTTGATAATCATTAAAAGCAAAGTTAAGGTATTAATATACTTTGGATTCGACAATTACAGAAAAATCCAACAAAAATCTGAAAACATACGAAAGGTTTTAGAAAATACCGAAGAAACTCCAAAAACCCTTACAAAAAAAAAATATTTAAGAATTACCCGAAAATAAACCAGAATTGCGTTAAAAATTGCGAAAAAAAATCCAAGAAGTAAAGCAAAAGTTATCGAAAGAAATTGCTGGAAAATTTTGAAGTCTCGTAAAACTCGAAAAATGTTATTTTAGTAGATATTAGCGACGTCTAAAAATAAAAAAAATAACAACTACATTTTTTGATCAAAAATTGTCAATAAAGTTCTCAGGAAATCTTTTAAAAAAAAAGTTAAATTTTTACAGCGTTTGTAAAAAATAAGCGTTGTTCATCGATTTAATATTTTTATTATATTTATTATGTTTAATCTCTACTTTCTACTGAAAGAAATCTTGGAGAAACATTTCTGCATAGACTTTTTAAAGTTAAGTCTTCTTCTGCTAAAGCCAGTCTTGAATTTTCAATAGAGGTATTCCCTTAAACTCGTTAAGTCTTAAACTGTGTAAAACTCGTTATTTTATGAGGCTCTTATGGGAACGGCCCCATTTTGGAAATATGTATGTAAATATATATATTTAGGTGCCTAAAGTGACTGTTTGACAGATTAACCTGGGTTTTGCGAATAAGTTCTTGTATCGGAGTATTTTTCATAACAACCCGTCAGCTCGAATCAAAGTTGAAGTATAATTAAAAATGCGAAAAAATAAAAGAAAATCCAAGTTAATACAATTAGTGTATGCAATTCATTAATTTTGTTCACTAACTATTTTTTTCATGTCTTCTCATTATTTCATTATACAATTTTCGGCCCCTCACACAGTGCGTCACCTCCACATAAAGGTGGGCAAAAATATAATTATGGACGAATTTATATTAAAATTTGTTTGATAACTTTCATACTTCCGCTGTAAACGCAGTTTGAAGTTTACACTCTGGGTTCTTGGAGCATTTACATACTAGGTATGTACATATAGTTCGTTCTATTTTCAAAAGTGAGGTGTCAAATTACAGGGTTTGAACTGTAGAGGTGCGCTTAAGTTTTATTTTTATGAAAAAGCTTGCCACCTGTTAATAAACGCTTTACAATTATTTCATAAGTTAAATGAATTAGATATTACACTACGGGTATCAATCGAAATGGTTTTCCAAACCATTTACTACTAAAGTACACGTAGAAGGGTTGCCAACTGCGTAAAAAATCCGATTCGATTTAATTAAAGGAATTATGTAACTGAAATATATGTATCAGACAAAAGAAAAAGCTTGACATATTTAATAGGAAATAAGTGAATAGCAAACATATTCCTGAAGCTTTAAAATTAATTAAATAGTCCAGGTATTTAAAAGGAACGTAATTAGAACAAATGACTCATTGACAATGTATGTATTTACATATTGTTATAAAATAACAAGTACGATGTCCGTAACCTTTCGTTTGACACAAATATTATTTTAATTAAATTAAGTTTTACTTTGCAAACAGGTGGCAACCCACTTCAATATATTTGCAAGCTAAAACCTTCTTAAACCTCTTTTAACTGACTTCCAAATGGTGATACCTATCTGTTTCAATTACCTCATTCCCTCAATTCAAATGGAATTTAATTTTTAAAACAGGTGGCAACCTACATGTGGTTAATAGATGAACCCTTTTCATACCCATTTCGATGGATACCCAACTTTTAGTAAGTCACTTATTAAATAATTTGAATTAATTTTTTTTAACAGGTGGCAACTCTTTAAAAAAAAAAACTATATTATCCAGGTAAAGTTTTTTAATTTCAAACCTCATTTTTGAAAATCGAACGAATCGTGCAGATGTGATAATAGCGAAAGAAAAATTGTAATGATTTTATGCATTAGCAAAAAACGCATTATTTCAAAAAGTGCAAAAAATGAGCAGGTTTTTGTTTTCGTCTTCGAAAACTAAAAGCCAATACTATTAAATAAAATAATAAAAATAACATATTTTTTATTCAATCCATTAAAAATTATAATTTTTTTGAAATTTGTATAAAAAAAAAAGTTTTCTGGAATACTGTAGGAACACCCTGTGTTTAGTTTTATTCCAGAATTCTTTGACGAGGCACGTAAACCTACTTACGAGGCTTCAACCAGTTTAAGGGAGTACCCCTAATAATTTTATATCAGGAATATGCTAGATTATTAAGTGATTGTAGTTTTAGTTTATTTGTCACTAAGTCGAATCCAAACTGCATATTTATCAAATTTAAAAAAACGAAAGCTTTCTATGGACATACGTATGTATCTTTCTAAGCTTATTGAAATGAACGAAAATAAAAAATAAAAAACAAACAGCGAAAAAAAAACATCAATAAAGAATCGCAAATATGTATTCCAAAAACGCAGCCGTTCACCACCCACCTGAATGTCACATTTGCCTAATATTTATTGCTGTCTGTCGCAATTCGGGGTGCATGTGAGTCGCAGCATGTGACAAGGTGAATAAGAATAACAACAAACACACATACGCACATAAGTTGTATTTGTAGTTCATGCGAGTATTCAATAAGAATAAAAAAGTGTAGTAAATAGCAGAAAATACGAGTAACTACAAAAGGCGTGAAAATATATGTTATATAAGAGAGAACAAATATGTATAGGTAATAAATTAAAAAAATAAAAATAAAATACACAAAAGTACAAATATGTGAAAAATTTTGCAAAAATATTTGTGCACATAATTTAGGTATTTTTATTGATGCTGGATTCTTTGGCGACCCCGTTTCATTGTTATGCCAAGTACTGCAGTAATTGTTGCTGTGCTGTTGGTATTTTGTTGTTGTTGTTGTGTTGCTGGCATTTGTGCGTGAATTTTCGAAAGTGGTTGACCTCATCAAGTGGCAAGGGGGCGTGCTGATGACGGCGACAACAACAACTATAGCAACTGCAGCAGAAGCTATTGCACTGCTGCAACGGTAATGCATCAACAA
This sequence comes from Rhagoletis pomonella, assembly GCF_013731165.1. Lineage (NCBI taxonomy): Eukaryota > Metazoa > Arthropoda > Insecta > Diptera > Tephritidae > Rhagoletis > Rhagoletis pomonella. The sequence continues at coordinate 75,521,519 of NW_023458557.1, forward strand.
CAGCAAACAAATTGCGCGTAAAGGTAAATATAAGAGACGGCAGAAAGGAAAAAAAACCAAGCGGCAATTACAAGTTGAATTGCGCGTAGCGAGAATGCGAAAAAAACATACTTAGCAGCAAATGAAGAAAGAGTACAAAAAAAAAATAAAAAATTGTGCGTAAACACTGACGAGAGACACGTCCGTTCGGTCGGTTACGCTGACGTCCACACGCTCAGCCGCTTGAAAGGAGTTAATGAGTCATTGTGCTGCGTTCAATCGAATTGATTGACTTCAGGTCGCTTTTGGCTAAAAGCGAATATTTTAAATTATATAAAGTATGTAGATACTGGTAAACTTGCTCTGCTTGAAAAATCGTCAATCTGTTTTTGTTTTTTGAGGAAAGAGTTTTAAAATGATATTCAACCGAAATGAAACTTTATTTGAGGCAAAAGTTACACTTTAAAGCGGACAACTCACATTTAAACACCGACTATACTGGTACTGTAGGCTTTGCATTCAAAATTATAGATTTATACAACTTTGTGCTAAGAAAGTAGCAGATTATTCCTCCTTTCCTCTTCAAATTATTTGGCCTAAAAAATAATCTTATTTTTCTTCATAAAAATTGTACCTAATATCCTTGATATGTATTTTTCATTTCTCTGCAATAACTTGCCGTTATTTAAATCAACCAGATTTTTTTTTTCAGTTTCACACTGACAAATTTCGAAACTTTCTCACCGCGGTTTCACCCTTCCTCTTTGTATTGAAGTGCGTTTTTACGGTATTCTCTTACTTTTTGACACATACTTTTTGATTTCACATTAAAGTTTAATTATTATTAATTGCTTTGTATTTGTCAAGTGGGCTACTCAATTTGCTGGCACATTATATGCAAACACTTTATATAAAAGTAAAGCTTCATAAAAATGCGTGTTACTTGAACAAAAAAGAATATTCGCAAAGTCCATTTATAAAGTTGCATAAAAAATTCATGGAGAATTCCAAGCAATTATGAAACCGCATAATACGATTGATGTGATGACATGAGAAGTAAAGTGATACATACATACATACATACATACATCTGTATTTCATTCTCTTCCCAGTACGGAGAGAAACTAGTTTAAATATTGATTTTCAACCAATTTTTTACCCACAATAATTAATTGAAGATCTGATTTTCTTCCTTGGAACGAACTCTGTAGTATTAAATGCTGAAACAGTTAATTGCCCAAAGTTAGATGATTTTGCAAAGGTATGAAAAGTGTTAGCATTTGGTATATCTCAAGGAGGCTGCTAGGTGATTATATGTACATCAATTTGAAGTTAGTTGCTACATAAGCAGAAATAAATTACTTTTTCTGAGATAGTTGGTTGAGTTATGCCGCGCCGGGTTATTATGTTCCACTTAAGGATATATGTATGCACTTATGTATTATATTTTGCTATAAATTGCTTTAAATATTTAATGAAAAAACAATGACGAGACAGCGAGTAATCATGTACTAAATGGATCCAACCGGCACAAGATGGACACTTTTTTTTGCCAAAGGATAGTAACATATGCACTTTTTTACGAAGGGTTAACATCCAACCTGCACAAGGAGTAAGCCACTTACCGCCGGTTTCACCAGCAATTTAAGTGAAAAAAAATAATTTATTTTCCTTCTGTCGTTTTCATAATATATTCAAATTAAAAAAATCATTTGTCGCTTAAATTGCTTTCGGTAACTGTGGAGTTTGCCCAAGATGATCTGTGGAAGTCTCGCGCGCCACTCACATCTCAGACAGCAATTTGGATGTGTTTCTCGGTGCCGGTTTCCCTTTCCGCAGTAGAGATAAACATGTGTACTTGTTTATGCAAATGCACATGATTCAACTCTTACTATTTAATACGTAAGCGAGGTTTACATTATGAGTTAGATATGCAGGTATCTCCACCATGAAACTGTATGGGTTAAATAACTTTCGCCCATTCGCTGTTTAGACCCGTTTACATTATGATGGCAGGAAGCCTGTAGAGTGAGCCAGTCCTAAGTATTGCTGTAATGAGTTCATATCAGTAACTGGCATGCTGGTCTACTTTTCATGTCAATGCTGGGATTCCAGGGCGACTGGCGTAGTGTAGATGGCCAATCCACTGGCATGCTAGTGCTCTCAGAACATAATACAGGCAACTGATATATGTATAAAAATAGTTTCAAAATTAAACAAATAAATTTTCAAAGATAATATAATAATAAGCCAGTGGGAAAAGTAAGAATGCATTACATGCGTGATAAATAATGTATTGTATTTCTTATAAGTTCTAGATTCTATTACTATTTAATATGTAATCGGCATTCTTATGTATCCGAAAAGTCCGAAAAAATTCATATTAAATCACATACATGACTCGATACTAGAATGCAACATTGAATGTCCCTTTTTCGCAGGATATCGCCGTTGAAATAAAATGAATTTTCGAATGTGAAAATAGCTGTTTTACTGATTAGATTTTCGATCACTATACATTGCATTTTCCCCATTGGAAAATATAGTGGGCTAATATGGATATTAATATGGTTTCAAAATTAAATTAAAAAATAAAATGTGACGCCTTTTTACGATTGAGATACAATAAAGGCAAGTAAAAAGAGCTAGAATTTTTGGTCTAGTTATCAGGAAGCATTAATCGGTTTTTGATGGACATTTACGGTGGCGAATATATAAATAGGGAAGCCATATTTTAGCAAGTTCTGGCGAATTTTCTTTTGTTTATTTAAAAATAATATTTTTTATGAAAGTAAAGCTCGTAATCCGACAAAAAAAAATGCAAGTCCAAATTTCAAATGTCCTGCAAAGATTAAAAGAATTCGACAAATTTTAACAAAATTGCATCAATATTTTAAACTTTTAAATGAGAATTTTTAGGAAACAATTTTGCTAAGCACTCCCAAAGTGTATTCAGGTTTAGCAACTTTTATTTATTTTATTTTTGTTTTTATTTTTTTTTTTGCGGTATTATTCCATACAAAGTATGTTTAAATTTGTTTCGTTTGTTTGAACAAAAAATAAATAAAAAATTCATATCTACGCAAACTGTTTCTAAGAAATCGAATAAAAATGCTTGAAATTTTGCGCTAAAAATTGCAACAACTTTAAGAAATTATGGGTTCTGAAGACAAATTTTATGTTTCAAAACATTTAAATAGCCTCGAGTAGCAAAAACAAGTAAATGAATTTTTGTTGCGGCCTATGGGGCGTATAAGTACGGTGACCATATTAACCAACGTAAAATAAAGGACTTTTTTTCAAAAAGATTTGGGAATACGTATATACAACTTGCTTGTTAAATTCTTTTCAAGGCCTTCGCCATCCTTTGCCACCAAAATGCGTTTACCATAATTCATGTTGCACAACGAAGCCAGCACACAGTGGTTCAAAATTGGAATTGAATGTTCATAATTCACCGGAGCCTTCAACCAATTTTTACTAAAAACTAAAAAAAAAATATTTATTTTCGTGAACATTTTTTATAACATTTTAAATTTTTGTGTAATTTTTTCGTTTTGGGAAAACCATACAATTGTTTTCAACTAGTGTTTGCTATGTAACATTTATTCACTGGAACAGGAGAATACATTTTCTTCAAAATTGCTACTTTTTCTGCATTTTGCACTAAAAAGTTTAATATAATTAAATACAAATTCACAAATCAGGCAAAATAATCAAATTAAATGAAAAAAATGAAGGCTCCAGTGAATTACGAACACTAAATGCCAGTTCTTAACCACTGTACAGCAGGGGGTTTATTGTTATCTTTCAGTGGAAGTGGAAACTCAGCGTGCAACACGATCCTGGCCACAACTTTCTCTGTGCTTATGATTGTACAAAGATTACCGAAGTTAAGTAGTAGTAGTTAAGTAGAAACTCTTACCCTTAACTGGCGAAGGTTTACATTATATTTTATAAGGCATATTTTTATGTTTCATATTCTGTGTTTAAAAGTTTACCTCTGAAAAATGCAGAGCTGATTTAAAGGACAGTTTAAGAAATAAAGGACAAAAGACGTCCTTTATTTTGAACAAAAAATTACAAAGGACAGGGGGTTAAAATTAAGGACTGTCCTATAAAATAAAGGACGGATGGTCACCGTACGTATAAGCAACACACATACCTACGTATATACATACATACATACGTATAGTATGTGGTACCAGACGGCACAAAAAACTTGGTCTAAGGAACTGGAAGCAAACTTTCATTTCATTAAAAATAATATAAGCATTTATGTACATATGTATATACATAAATATGTATGTAAATGTAGATATGTTACTATTATATTGACAATTAGTGATACATTTAATTATATCAGCATAAATTGCAATTAGAATCCAGCTTTTATCGAGTAATTATTTTTACCTGAAAGCTAACACGCACTGAAAGTTGTTAATAATTTACTAATTTCCTATCAAAATATTTTATTTGGACTATGCAGTTTGGGCATACTAATTAAGCTAATTAGCGGATATTACAAATAGTCTTTATGTCATAATATGCAATAATTAATGTGACCAACAAATTCATATCAATTAAAATTGGTTATATAAATAGCGTAAACTATTATGTTTGGCATATTGAAGCTAGCAAATTTGTTTGGTTTTAAATACATATTTATATCTATATGCATATAATAACTACCTTTTATATACTGAACGTGGTTATTTTAGCTCATAAAAAAAGTTGCTTTCAAAATTTCAATAATTTTTTTACCTTTCTAAAACAAACTAATCCCATAAATATGTATGCAGCTACCTTGCAAATTCAGTGGCGCTATTTTACAACAGCAAAAAAGTAGTATAAAAAAAAATTCTAGAAAATCTAATTGATCAGTTTATCGGATTTGAGAAGTTAATTCCCAGTAAATACCATCAGGCGTATGACAAACATAATTACAATAATAACTTTAATAAGTGAGCTTAGACGTCTGAGTGCACGCGCAGCTTATGGATTAGTTAAAAATTTCAACTTTTCGAAATTTTTGTATGTGAGTGCAAATGTGTACATACGTATGTATGTATGTATGTATGTGTGTGTGTACATAAGACAAAAACGAGTTTGTTCGAAAGCAGTTGTAACTAAAATTTGCAGGACATTTATAGTCTGGTTTTAAGACCTAAAACGGCGATAACAATTGGGTTTGGTCAATGATATTGTATTTTAGTATGTTTGATATTTATCAGATAGTTATAGTTATGGGGAAAACCAGGTGAGCACACTCGATTCTTTTTTCGTCTTACTGTTGCTTTTATGCTTGAATTCAATTGAACTTTTTTCATTTATATTTAATATGTAGAATACAAAAAATACAAAAAAATAAAAAATACTTTTTGAAAAAAAAACTAGATAGAAAAAATCGCTGGCTCGAAGTTAATTTTAGACCTATGGTTTCTTGGGAAAAAATGCTTGAAATGACCCAAATAATCATAATCGCGATGCGCCTCTGTTAATTTTTTTGGTCCCTTACAAATCGACCCGCCCTAGTGTACATTTATTTTCAAACATGGGATTTCTATAGTTTGTTTTCGTTGCAATGCTAATATTGACAAGAGAAGACGGATATTTTATAAGTTTTTTCTTCTTTTTATTCTTTTTTGTTTTTTTTTCAATTATTTTTTATTCTTTTTTGTTTAGAATAGGCAGAGTTTTAAGGCCTTCTATTTAAGATTCCCTTATAAGGCTTAAATTTACACAAAATTATAATATTGTTACACCAATTTAGCTTGACCCCGGAGACGCAACGCGACATGCCCTTTGGTATACTTCAGCTTTAAAAATCTTCTTCAATAGTTTTCGAGGAACTCTCTGGAGTCGGCTAAAACATTTCCTTAAATAAGTATGTTGCACAGAATGAAATTTTTGCACGCTCTTGTTTAAATTAAGTGAGGATTTCGTTGTATTTATGTACGTAAATTTATAGATAATTAATATCTACATACTTATTCAAAGAGTAAATTCCATTAACCTACGGGCGATTCATTAACAAATCTGCTGCTTTTCCCGCAGGCAGAACGCATTTATATGGGTATGTATGTATGTACATGTTTCCACCAAATACCCAAGGGCACTAGAGAAAAGTTGAAATAAAATGGGATATTTTAAAGTAATCAGGGAAAATTATGAAAATTATTATGTGGCACATAAGTACATATAGAAAAGAGCAGACACACATAAAATATGCATGCATAAAATTATGATTAATATCAGTAACACGCGAGGCAGACATACCACGAGTTTACCGACGAAACAGGGCAGAATATTTTCGGCCGAAATATGAGTAAGAAAAATTGTGTCAATGAAGTGTTGTCTCACAGGAGTTACGAAAATAATCACACAAAAGCAATAAATATGTTTTTTTTTTCTTATGTTATGGATAAGCACTCAGTAAGTTCCCACTAGGCTTACAAAGCCACCAGCGAGCCAGTGTCGCCGTGAATATGAGGATAATATATGTACATATTTAGATATTGTGAAAATGAAATAAGTAAAGGCGACCGATGAAAATACATACAAACCTATATGTAGGTGTGTGTGTCTATTTGTATATCCACATAAATATCTCTTAATATGCTTAATATATGTATGTATGTATGTATATCCACATACTCATTTCGGTGTCATGACGCGTCTCTTTAAGCGTGGGCGGCATCCCCAATATCTGCTATATTAAATAATAGTAATAGTACATTTTTATGGTTGAAATATATGAGTACCGTATCGTAATTACGAGTAATATGACATAAGAAAGGTAGCTGTTTGTTTTACGTAAAACAAAAGCACAAATGTACATACATACATATGTATGTATGTACTTAGTTTGTTTGTAAAAGTCTTGCATCACATGGAAAAGCAGCAACAGTTTGACTTTATTAAGCAATTTACATGGCAGTTGACAAGTTGAGGGAGTTGAAAGCTCATTGATGCCGTAAATTTCGTGCGAACAAAAGACTATGTATGTATGTATCTATAAATAGTAAGGACTGAAATTAAGTAGATAAAAATGAGTGAAAAAATCCGTGAGCAAGTAAAGGTTGTGGGAATTTTATGCACATGAACATATGTATGTATGTACATATGAAGGGAATCTGTATGTCAGAGCAATATGCGTACGCGGAAAATGATGACTTAAAATCAAGTACATACACACATTCTGCACCTGATGTATGCATGTACATTAGGTTGATCCAAAAAAGTAAAGGCGAAATTTTAATACTCTTACCTCATTGCATTTTTTTGAGGTTTTTAGGGATCGCATAAAAAGTTGTTGATAATCAGAAATGGTTAAATAAACCATTTGATATCGTTACTGAAGAGAAACGAAATTTTCCGATCGAAAAATATTGATTTTCAAGAATTCTATAGCATTTCTACGAAAACTTGTTTTTTCGCATATAATATATATGGAAAACTTTGAGCGCTTTGAGCGACCTCTAAATGTTTTTTTATGAAAAACAAAGAACACGGTTTTTTTAGATATAGAACAATCCTAGTGGGTGAGAGCATTAAAATTCCGATATTACTTTTTCACATGTATTTTGGTGGCCACCCTAATGTGCATAACTATACAATGTACATTGTACACGGATCCCTATGAACTTTCAAGATTTGTAAACAAAAGAAAATACTACATAAGTACATGCATAAAAATGCATAGCAATTGCCTCAGGAAAAGTATCCTGTTTGGAACAGTTGCATAAATTTAAATCGATTGAGGCTTAAGAAGTTCTTCAACACAAATTGTTTTGTACATAAATCTAACTACGTAACTGCTCTCGAATATGGCGCAAATCTTAATCAGTCTCTGACAGATTACAATTTCAACAATAACATTGAAAGAACGATGAGATGGAACTACCTCAGAATTTTCTTCTCAATTGCTCTGCCTTCTGAAGCTTTGGATAAACACATTTCAACTCTCACTTCAGAGTTGTGAAGGAAGAGTTCCCAAGGCAGTTTAGGTCAATTCTTCTATGAAAATATCGTGCTCTTTCCATGATCTCTAAAATATATTTTTGAATTCGATTAAGCACGATAGATTTTTAATATTTTTGCACAAATACCGCTCCGCCCATTCTGGGTTTTCTTATAATATTATTCTATTCTGACCTAAACATTTTTAACCTAAACTCAACTAAACAAATGTAATTATAATCACAAAAAAGTGTGAAAACTGTATAAATAAATAAATTTCATATGAATCTCCATGTTTTAGCAAAGCATTGACAAAGATTAAAGCAATAAAATATGTGCATACGTCAAAATAAATTAACATTTCCAACTCTTTGTCTATCGGCACAAATATATTTTTTACTCTTTAACTTTTTTCCATCTCATAACTATAAAATCGTCTAATCAATATTCATTTTAATAAATTTTTTATTTATCCTAATGTCTGGCTCTATTACACTTTTATTGCATTTTTTCCAACCATTTTTAGCGCTACTCTGCTTCACACGCCATTTACACAAGCTTCAACGCACTTTTATTATTAAATATTGGAATAGTTTTTTTTGTTTTTTGTTTTTTTTTTTTGTCTTGCCTAACGAAGTGATTGAGCTGGAAAATAGCAAATGGAAAAACAGTAAAATTTCAATTAGAAAAATTCTAGTTTTCCTTGAGAAGTCGATTTCGTTTAAATTTGATTTGATTTAATTTCATTTTATTTCGCATACTATTTTTAACTACTAGTTGCAGTGTCTTTTTGTTGTTTCAAAACGCAGTTATAACAGTAGAATATCCGTGTGTATATATGTACTTATGTATATTTTATTTTAATTTTATGTGAATAGTATCTAAAAATTTTAAAAGGAAAACCAAACATTCGCAAGTCTAATTCAACAAATTGTAAAAAAAAAAATAATCGTTTTACAATCTTTTTAACTTCACTAGAATTAAATGATTGATGGAAATGTGTTGCTTTGTAGGCAGTAAGGTAAACATAAGTTCATGAGGGTTAACCAATGGCCAAATTTACGGTATTCGTTATGCAACAAAGGCCGCAAGCAGAAAGTCACATTTAATCCACTCAACGTGAACATACATTAGGGCGGTCCAAAAAGAGTAAAGTTGGAATTTTAGTGCTCTCATCTCTTAGGATTTCTCTATACTGAAAAAATCTTTACCCGTGTTTTTTCGTGTTTTGAAACCAAAAAATATTTAGCGGTCGCTTTTCTATTACTAACTATTTTTATAGGTCCCCTAAAAACCTCCATTGCAATTTATGAGGTTTTTGTGATTTCTATAAAAAATAGTTAAGAATAGAAAATGGTTAAATAAACAATTGGTTATTGTTATTGGAAGTCTTCTGAAGAGAAACGAAGTCATCCGATCGAAAAATATTGACTTTCAAGAATTCTATAACATTTCTACGAAAACTTATTTTTGCCCCATACATACATGTACATATAATACATGGAAAACTTTGAGCGCTTTGAGCGACCTCTAAATATTTTTTATTTCAAAATAAAAAATAAAAAAACATTGGCAAAGTTTGTTTGTCGGTATAGAACAATCCTTGGGGTGAGAGCATCAAAATTTCGGCTTTAATTTTTCACATGAATTTTTGAACCATCCTAATGTACATACATTTATGTATAAGTATCCTATTTTGCAAATACATACATACGTTTTTTTAAACTTAAACAGATGGCAAGGATTTGAAAGTTCACTCACTCCTGTGCAATTTTAGTTCAACCAAGGAATCACACGCTCTACTTCGTACTATGTATTCTAATATGTACTTTATTCTCTTGTTACTACTGTTTTTGTTGTTGTTTATTGATGTTAAGTGAAAGTGTGTTGAGGTGGTATTTAATCTTGGCTGTACGAGTATCTTATTGATAGAGTTGCTCCATGACAATGACGGAAAATTTACTACTTGACAAATGGCAATGACGTACGAATTGTACTCACACGAGCGTATATAAATTACAAGGCACATATAGAACTTTTTTTTTGATTACATTTGTGCAAAACATATGTAAGTTTGTATGAATGTGGAGGAGTACAAAAAAATCCATTATACGGGTAAAATAGTAAATCAATACAATACAAAGTAGTAGTGCATTGATATATGTTTATGTATGATTTATCAACCTTGATCTGAAAGTCTTGCTGTCGAAATGCTCAAAGTGCTCAAGGTAAATTTATAAATATGTTCATATCACTGATTCGCTGGAAAAATGCCATTATCAAAACAAACAAAAAATCTCTTAAAATAAATATGCAGATATAGTCGTCAGCCCTTCTGTTAGGTTGTGTAAAAAACTTTTGAGACGCTAACTATCAACTTCTCCTCAACGGTAGGTTCTATGCAACTTAACTCACTTCTACTGTATTCAGAATCCTAGTAAAATATGAAAGCAAAGCGACTGAAGCAGCTTTATCATCCTTAAGATTATACCTTATCAATTTTATAAATTTTTGTTCAGTGGCTTACAATGTTCTTCGAGCAAACGAGCAATTTGCACTGAGCCAAAAGCACAATGGGTTTTCAACCAATTTATGGTTGCTTGTTTCGTGGCTAATAAGCCGATTGTAAGAAATGTGATTCGAGTTGAACATTTGAGAAGAAATTCGTATGTATGGCAGTGTCTTAACTTGCAGAGGGGCTTGCTATTATTTGTTGGCTTTCCTCATCGCGATACATAATTTCAATATTTTTTTTTCGGTTTTTGGTTTTTGTTAATTACAAAAAAGACTCTGTGAAGTACAGAACCAAATCAAATGGCGAAGAAAATTGATTCAAGTTGAACATTTGAAGGCAGATTTATAAAGCGGGTGTAGCTGAGTATGTAGAGATGCTTGCTGTTATTTGGTAAAATTTTTCGTTTTGTATCTCCGAATTATGAAAAAGCATCTGTGAAGTGCAGAACATATACGTATTCAAACGAAAAAGGCGACGACCAAACATTGGTTTAATGTAAACAAAATTGTGGTTAATATTACCAAATCGTTGTTGAAAATATCAACCAAGGCATTGTTAGTATTCAAGTTTGAATTTGGTAGTATTAACCAATTTTTGGTTGATTTTTCTCTCAGTGTGAGCGACTGAGAAATTTTTAGTTGTACGCTGTATGACAAAAGAGACTGCACCATAAATTGCTTTTGCTTTTTTGTCTTTGGTTTTAACTTTGTTGAGCAGTAAATTAGAGAATTTTACGGACAAACGACGGCAGTATTGGAAAAATCTCTGCAATGTCTCTTTTCAAATTTTCTAATGAACTGCTCATTGTGTGGTCTCGGCCTGGGGCAGGCTACGCCTTGACTCTCATATTTTACACAAATCTTAACACGGCTTGCCCGATCTGAACCAATCGTTTCAGACTATTACTTCACTTGTTTGTATAATGATGGCGTGAAATAATTATTCTTAAGTGAGCAGTTCGAAACTTCAGAAATACTCTCCAGGGCACTTTTTTCGCTTCACGTACACACTCCATAAATTCTAAAAACATTCCAAGGTTTTTAGGCACTTCAATAGTTTTGAAATGGTCCCTCATTATTCGATTGGAAAAAAAAAAAATATAAATAAAAATCAAAAACAGCGGTATTTTGTAGCCACTTGAAACTTGCTCTTTAATACTAAAATTGAATGGGCTATAAATCTGCTTACCAAAAATTTTCCTAAAAATTCAAAATAAAAATTCTTGATGAATTATTGATGAAAATTTCTTGAATTTTTATAATTTTTGTGCAAAGTTCGAAATGTGGATTTATATGGTGCTGGTTATATAATATGCCAGGCTTTTATAAAAAAAAATATTAAACATTAAATAAACCAAAGCAATAAAGCCAAAACTGAGCAAAATAAGGGGAGTCTGTTATTTATGCCACCAGCGTACATACATTCATATGTATGTATGTATGTGTTTAGCACCGTCAATCAAAAGTCAGACAGTAAAAAATTACTTGTCTAAACAAGCGAATTGAAAATTAATATTCTTTTATTTACTTTCGCAATGAAATTGGCGAAAAACTGAATTTTGTTAATTAATTTTTTTTCAATATTTCGTACTTTGCCAAGCCAAACATTTTGATCACTTTGATCACCAAATCTTTATGATTTAAAACATAAACGACGAATGAAAGCAACATCAGCATAAATAAATAAGTATGTACATTTGTATTTTTGTGTCTATGAAAGTGCATATGTACGTACATACATATGTATGTATAAAAGTATAGAAAATGTTTATGTTGAGCTAAAAAGCTTATTTGCAAAATCAAAGTAGACACAACTTGTTGAACATAAGTGGCGATGAGCTGGCTTTATACAAACAAATAGACACGCGCACTGCTTTCAAGTGCCAAATATTATTGCGATTAAGTATTCAAATGAAAAAGAGTCCAATGACCGCAATCATGCGAATGTCTGAAGTGGAAATGCTGCAGCAAGGAGAGAGGCAATAAAAAATTTGAAAACAAAAAACCAACTAAAGTACTCGTATTTACTTCACTATTTTTTTGTGGCACAATTCGTGTGCCTCTGGCTATAAATTAACAATTTTTAAACTTTTTTATAGCAAAAATGTAACAGTGTTCAAAATTTAAGAGCTTGAATTCCTTACTAGCAGCACCAAAGTCGCACTCGTTACTTACAAAACACTTTTTCTAAAACAAAAAAAATACAGTTAAAATTTGCACTTAAAACGTGCTTCATTTACATTACAATTCTCCATTTTACATCGCTTCTTCTTCTGCTTTTCTCGTCCCCGCATATTCTTGTTCTGCATTGTTTAACAGTTTGCGTAAATTTGATTTCACTTTCACGAGTTGAACGTGTTAACCAAATTCAAGTGACCGTAAACGAATTAGTGCAAACACACTCCCACAACCCTACGCCTTGCATTTCGAAAAAAACTTTGGATTCTTGGCTGCCTGCACTCAGCACTATCATAAACTAACACAAATTTTTCGTTTTGTGTGTACTTGTGTGGACGGGCGGTATGTATGTACATATGTATGTTTGTAAGTTCTGAGTGGACGCTGAATGTCACTCGACCACAAAATTTGCAACAATGTCGCAGTCACGCACTTAATGCAATACACTTAGGAGCAATTACTATTACACACATTTGCTGGCAGACAGTGAGACTGGCCAGCCGGGTGAACGACAAATAAACTGCGAGATACATAGATAGAATAACAGTCAAGAGTGACAGTGGCGATTGCGGCGACAAGTTGTGGATGCGCAGTTTGGCGAATGTGGTGGAGGCGTGTGACAGAAAAATGCAGTTTGATTAACCGAAAAAAAAGTCAAATGAAAACTTAAACTGAAAAACTGTTGAGTTAAATTTAAACTGTTGAGTGGCGTTCAATTTCATGGATATTTGAAATTGAACAGCCGAGTGAAAGTTTTGTGATGTGTGAGGTTTTTATAAAAGAATGCGAATACTAATTAAAACAGGAATATGAATGCGAATATGAATATGAATATCACTGTGAATTCGAGTACGAGTATGCATAAAAACCAGGACTGCAAACCGGTTTTTGAACCGAGCCGTAGCTTTTTTTCTGACTCCGAACCGAACCACGAACCGAACCTTTTTTATTTTGAAATCCCAAAACCGAACCAAAAACCACTAAAAAAATAGCACTTTTCACGTTTTGTAATGCACATTTTCGTCTAAAAATGCAACCTGTATGGTAATACCGCAAAAACATTAGTTGGTTCGGACTAAGTCCTAGAGTTAATTCTCAGATGAGGAACATTTACGATGATAACATTGATCAAAATAGTCAGCTGTTGTCTATTGTGAATGAAAAATAAACGAAGCAAACTAAGCGTATGAGTTTGTCAGCTGTTATACCCGATTAGTGAGAGCTGCCCACTACAATTCATTAGGGCCCAAGTTCAAACCTAGTTCCGAACAATCCCAAAAATAATTTTTTTTTTCTTCGAGGGTACAATTTTGAACAGGTCAACTGCTCTGTTAATCCTGACTAGCATTATTGCAATCAAGCTTTTCCAAGAACAAAAATCCACGATATGAATTGAAAGTTTCCAGCTTAAGATGTAGTTATTTGGCCGCGAAATTGAAACCAAATAGAGTATGAATGAAAACTACAAAATTTTAATCATTGGATCGAAGTGAGCGAAAGGAAAAAAATAAGCCTTCTACTTGGCTTTGTATCTGACCCCTTAAAATTTTATGTCTTCCGTGCTCAACTGTTTACTCGTTTCATTATATGAAATGGCCAGAGTTGCTCATCTGACTTTGAATGATAGAGCTATTGAACGATGTTCCAATATAACTTCCTAAAGGAATTTTTCAATGAAAAACTTCTGCGTAAAAGCATTTTGCTGACTTTTGCTGACTGGAATTTAAACGTTAAAGTTGCCCTCCCTCCGAACTTCATGCTTTAATTAATTTTAATAATTTTGCATGCTTATTTTACAAAAAAAGGAAATTGCTTGTTGGTTAGCCATTACTCCAACTACTGAAAATTTTGCCTAAGAAAACTGTTTACAAAATTTTTGTTATTACTTTTTCCTATGATGCAGTCTAGCCACACTTCAAGCTTTACGTCAGTAAATTTTGTGCATTTATACTTGTTTTTTTTTTTTTAGTTGTTTGTTAGCTTGTCCATGCCTTTTTGTTTCACTTTGTTTTATTGCTTATAGTTTTTTTTTTCTGCCAGCCGCACTGACAACAATTATTGTTTCCCTAACATGCTGACATCAGCGATTATTGTCAAACGTCCAACACGGTGTTATCGCTGCCGCATAGGGTATCTGTGTTATCGTGTCGTTGTTTTTACAAGCTTTTTTTTTTGTTATTTATTTTCATTTAAGATTCTTCACAGACGCCAGCTGAAGTATTTTGCGGTCATTGCTGTCAAGCGTTGATGCGTTGCGGCTATCAAAAATGTTTGTCAAGCGATTGCATTGTTGACTTTATTATTGTTATTAGTTGTGTCTTCTTTTTTTCTTCTTTTTTTTAGCGCAGAAGTTGCACTGACGCATAAAATGAAGCTAAAGCTATACTATGTATGTATGTATGTAGTTACGTGGTCAGTGACATGCAACAATAAACACAAATATTGTCTATCAAATCTGTTGCTGACGATAACACTGCAAGCAGTGATGCATGCTCAAAATTTGATAGAAAATAGGATAAGTTCGCTTATTTTATGACTACTTAATTTCGTTATGAAGTTATGGTACTTTCGTACGTGACATGAAACTGGTTTTTTGTACCGCCGAGAACAACGCTGCGGTAGCTCTGGTGGGAGCGCTCAGAGCCACGTTGAAAGCTGTGGACAATAAGTACGAGGGTACTTTCATTTTTTCCAACGTATTGACAAGCGCTGAAACTACTAAAAAGCCTCGGGGAATCTATAACCTATGCCATCAAAAAGTGAATATTTACGACCTACCAATTCTTTGCCACCTCCCCAATTTCTGAGATGCTGTTGGGGGAGGGAAGCTCCCATTGGCAAGGAAATGCATTTTTTTTTCATATTGGCCTGTTAAAGCTCTGTTGGCAAGATCTGTTTACAGTTGTGGACAAATGTTCGACAGGACAATATTTTTTGTCGCCATGGCCAGTTCTTCACTCATAACTCATATTCCTAATATTTATTTGGCGCTAATCTTTCGATGATGAGTTTTTTAAATACATTTTCTCCTCAATTAGTCAACTAAAAGTATTTTAACTGCTTTTAGCCACGTCTGTAATGTTCAATTCAGTTGTATATATATCAGAAGCACTAATACCCTTTTAGCAAAATAAAAAAAAATAAATTTTAATTTGCACCAAAAAGCTCAAAAATTTACAAATTCATTGCAATCAATTTGTTTGCTTCGCGCATGCATGGATCGCTTTCGCTTCTATGAAAACGTGTGCATATATTTTTCCACTCTGCAAGCATTCAAAAACAAAACTTTTGCACGAAAATGCAAAATTGCAATAAATGTGGAAAGTTTATAAATCACCCGTCAACCACGCATTTATGCATGGATGTACTTGTATGTTTATGCACACATGTATATATTAGATACCGAATACCCTTAGCGGAAAATACAAAATGGAATAAAGAAAAATGTGGATACCAAAGAGCTTTGTATGGGAATTTGGAAACAGACTGAAATACGTCGAAGTAAAAGAACAGAATGTCGTTTCGAAGATTCGATCACCGATCAAATACGCTAAATGAGTTTAATATCTGGATGAAATGATCGGCAGGTATTTGTCTTGAAATTCTTACTTTAAAAAACTATAAAAAAGTATTATTTTGAGAATTTGAGAATTCTTTTCCAGTGGATCTACACGCCAAACAGACTACATATCGACTGCTGAGTGGAAGATTGACCTATCTCGGCAGGCAGTTCGAAAACGTCCTATCTCAAAAAACTTTTCAAGAATTCTCTATTTCAGAGTATTATTGAAAAACAAAAAAAAAAATTGGTTGAAGAACGCCCTATTTCAGAATACGATTCAAAAATGCCCTATCTCACTTCAAAATGTATTGAAAATGTGCTGATATAGGGCGGTTTTGAATCGGCAGCTGAGATAGGGCATTTTTGAAACGAATTCTGAAGTAGGGCGTTCTTTAACCAAATTAAGAAATAGGATGGTTTTGAAAAGTTTTTTGAGATAGGACATTTTCGAACTAGCTGCCGAGATAGGTCGATCTTCCACTCAGCAGTCGATATGTTATGGAGATTCGAGTGAACACACTGAGCGCATGTGACCGCGCTCTTGGGACCTATCACCACCAAACGTAACTAATGCTTTATGTACTTTCTTATCCTCCAAATGAGAATGTGAAATGAGACTTTTTAAGAAGAACAGAGTCTATCCATGTATATACAGTACAGATGCCGTTTTTAAATCCATTAAATCGAAGATCGATTAATCGAGACCTTCCGTTTCGATTTTTTGGCGATTTTTTTGTTCCGATTCGAGAATCGACATTCGATTTCTATAAAATTTTAAGGAAATTCCTAAAACAATAATGGGGCTTGACACCTCCCACCTTTCTAACTTGTCAGAGCAAAGACCAAAGAATTAAATGACCTGCCTCTCTTTCTCCTCCGACTAAAGGGCATCTCTGGGAAGCCTCTTGGAAATAACTCTATATAAAATTATGCGTACTACTACAACATAAATATGAATTGATCTTTGGAGATCTGTAACTGTCAAAATGGATAAATCTGTGTGTTTGGGCTTTATTCTGGTACTTACAAATATCGGACCAAAGTTATAATACCATTTCATGCTCATGAAAGGTATAAAAATCTCTCTCATTCACCACTCGTGGTGAAAATTTATTTTGAGAGAAGCATTGTATGTCATTTAGCTTGCGTAGCTTCAGCAGCCGCGAGTGAGTAGAGGACTGGGTGCAAATCGAGTGATCCGAGTTCGAGTCCGGGAGTAGCGGAATTTTATTTCTTTTTTTACATTGTATAATGTTTTTTTATTTCAATTTTCCTTTATTGTTTATATAGGACACATATTTTTTACTTTTATTTAATTTTTAAAAACTTTGATTATTTAATTTATTTTTAATTAATTTACTTTTCTTTTGTTAATTTCATTTTCTTTTATTAAATTTCGTTTTCAGAACCTTATTTTAGTTTTATTTTGTTAAAAATTTATTTTTTTTTAACTTTATGTATGTACTATTTTCTTCTTTTTTGGTTTAAATTTTTCCTTTTTCAAATTTATTTTTTAGATATACTAGTTATTAAAAGAAAAAAATATTTTTTGTTATAAAAAGAAAAAATAAAATTTTTTTTAAATTATAATTTTTTCCTATTTTTAATAAATAAAAATATATATATTTTTTTTTGCTTTATTTTAATTTCATTATTTTATTTTTTCTTTTTATAAAATTAATTTTCTTTTTTCATTAGTTTTATTGTTTTAAAAAGAAAAAAATATACATATATTTTTTTAAATTAGTTTAATTAAAAAAAGTGCGCTCGGGTATAAGACTGAATGCTAAAAGGCGAACAGCATAACGTTTCGATATCCACGCAAGCAGATCTTGCAATTAGTCTTTCGAAAGAGAGTACATACAGAGTTTTCAAGATAGTTGCCAGAATTAACAAATGTCTTACGAAAGACTCCTCGGGCGGCGGAGTTCTTTTTTTTTCTCTTTTTAATTAAAAATTTGTTTTCTTTTTTAATTAATTTTTAACTAACTTCAAAAAAGGAGAAGGTTATCAATTCGTCGGAATATTTTTTTTATTTTATTTTTTGATGTATGTTACCGCATAGTTTTTGACTATGTCAACCGATTTCGACAATTCGATGTTGCCTCAAGGGTGGTCCCATACTAATTTGGTTTATATGCGATCATTTGGCCATGAAGAAATAGTACTATTAAATTTTTAAAGGAGAATTGAAGTCGGTTTTGTTTTTTGCTTAAAGATTACATGTTAGATATTGTTTTGAAAAGAAAAAATATGTATTTTTAATATAATTATGGGAAACTTATTTTTCTTTTTTGTCCTTTTATTAAATTGCCTTCTAGATTTTATTGTTTTAAAAAGAAAAAATATTTCTTTGAATTTCAATTACAGTCAATAACGAATTTTGTTTCTACAAAGGTTGCTTCTTTTACATATTCAGATTCATACATTTCAGATTTTAAATTGGAATGGGTAAAATTTAGAAGTAAGTGGCTTTTTACTTTCATACGAATACTAAAAAAAGTGTTTTCAAACTTTTTTAATAAAACTACAAATTATAAAGGGACCCCTCTGTCTTCAAGACTTAAAATATTTATGTTTACAAAAGTGTGGAAAATCATACCTATCAATAAAAAACTCGGAGTTTTTAAAATCATCTACGTAACAAGTTGTGGCCAGAAAAAACAGTCATTTAGGCCATAGTGCAATATTTGGAAAGTATATAAATCAATCAACGGGCGAGTTAAACGAAAAACAAAAATCTGACAGTTCGCAATCTAATTTAGTTCTGTTAAATGGAATTTTCCATATACCTAAATCGATAATTCAAACCTCCAATACTTTTCACCACAGGGTATGCATTGAAAAACTCTTTCGTTAATGTATCGCTTGTGGATGCTGGTGGTGTATATATGTATGTATGTAACATATGTGCTAGCTACCAGCCAATTTGCGTTTATTATATTTGTTTTGATTGGCGCGGGCGCAACACCAATCCACCGCCACTGTGTAGTTGACATTAATTGCTGGCCGTCGCTGCGGTAGTGACAAGCAACATTTTGCACATTTTCCGGACAAACTCATAAAACAAAACAAAAAAAAAAAAGCGAAAGGAACCGAAAATGTAATGCTTGCTTTCACAGCGAAAAACTGAAAACAAATTGCTGGCGGTGGGAAATAAATTAAATAATCGCAAACGGTAGAGAGAAAGACATATTCATACATATGCATACAGACACATATTATAATGAGTGCGCATTAGGGTGGTTAAAAAAAAAAAAAAATTATGTTAAGCGCTCACCCCCGTGTAAGAAATACACGTAGTTTTTTGTTAAATAAATGCTATTTAGAACTGCCGTAAAGCCCATGTATTTTACTTGGAGAAAAAACACTTTTTCGTAGAAATGGTGAATTAATTCTTGAAGATCAATATTTTTTCGATCGAAAACCCAGTTTATCTTTAGGAGACGTCCAATAACAATACCCAATTTTTTATTTAACCGTTTTTAATATTGACTGTATTTTTTAGAGTCCCCGAAAATCCTAAAAAATGCAATATTTTTTTTTTACCTATTTTTGTTTGTACCACCCTAGTGCACATGCACATATGTATACGAGTATATGTAGGTATGCATTTGGTTAGAGATGACAGAGCACATATTTGGTTGTGCTTGCCGCGGCTTTTGTTAGGACGATTTATTTTGTTAGATGCCTTTTAGCCATAGTCACTTTGTGTTGAATTGACTTTACGCCACAACGCGCTTTCAAATAGCCAAATGACATGCGACAAATTCATGTGTTTTGAGCTTGTGGTAAGTAGCTGAAATTGATATGTTGCATGTTTTGCGAGCATTAAAGGTGTTAAATTCGCTACCTCATTTCATATTTACGGCAAAGAATATTAAAAGTGTCACCAATGCAAGTTAACACATAATTAAAGTAAATTACACTCGCTTCATATACATATACATAATTGGGTTCTTTTCTTAAATTTTGTAATTTTAATTTTTTATTTTTTATTTTTAATTTTTTAATTTTTATTTTTTGTTTGTTAACCCTATTGAGTCTGCCATAAATTTTGCTTGCTACAAATTTGCTTGTCACTTTTATGTAGCTTACAATTGCTGCATTGTCTGTAGGTACGAAAAAAAAATCTGTTTGGCGCTTTGCCAAGTTGCTCGGTTAGCTAGAGAGGCAGACAAAGAAGCGCAAAAAAGAACTAAAAAAAAAATTAAGGCAATATGTTAAAACACATATGGCTAAGTGTGGCAATATATTGTCGTTTTTAATGGAATTTAAAAAAATTAATTCACATCCAGTAAATGCGAAATCACGACTAAAGCACTCAGACCAAATGTATTAATCAGGTGAAAGCAGAAATACTCATACGGCTTACAAATTTGCAAATAAGTGCTCAATAAATATTTAAATTATTTTTGGATAGCAGATTTAACTGGGCAAAAACAGCCAATTGGTTTAAAAAAAAAAAACGGAAGCAACATTGGAAAATTTTAAATTTTTGAACTTAAAAAAAAATTTTCAACTAAAATTTAGCTTATAAAACTTAAAATTTTTTCATGTATGTACTAAGTTTTTTTTTTACTTTTACTAAGCAAGCTCATCACATGCCAATACAATGCTCTCACAAGCATCATCGTTCTACAGCCTTACGAAATTCCTGTATTGTGGGCGTTTGCTAACAAAAATATCAAGAAAAAAGAAATGAAATTCATTCACAATTTTACATTTTCATTCAATGTTTAGATTTTTTTGAAAAACACTAATAAGAGGAAATGTTGAGAAAAAAACTAAGAAGATAAAATTAAAACAACATGCGTAATTGCACAATGTCAAGTTATCAATTAAAACATAAATTTCTTTATTATGTTTTTGCCTTTTTATCAAAATCAACGCTTGGAATGCGGGACTTTGAAGGCCCGCCAAACCATTTCGAACTAAATTTTTTTCTCTGAATTATTTCGTAAGTGTGAAACGAATGGTATGTCATGGCGTTTTTATCAATGAATATTTTTTACACACGCGCACATATATGTACATTAGAATGTATCACGATTTATGGGCCGAAAAACAATTATTTTGTTCTGAGCGATTTTGAACACTCACTAGAGTTTCTTTCGGCACCCTGTGAAAACGGTTAAATCGGGTTTTTTATATAAGTTTTTTTTTTGATGTCGAATTTCCCTAAGTGAAACGTCGTTGTAAAAATAGTAAGAAAACCTACAGTTATATATATGTATTTACATTAGTCTGGTCCTTAAAATCAAATGAAAGATTTTTTTTCAGTCTCAACACCTCAATCGGTATTAACACGGTCATAGATATTATATATAAATTATGGTACAGATTAGAGACGGTTCAGGCGTATCGCACAGGGGGAAAGTTCAGATTTCTCTATGGAGACTCAAGAAATTAAAATCAAATTTTCTTCATTCAATTCAATGCCCAAAAATGGCACTACTATAGTCGAACATATGGCACATAAATTTTGGTTCCAATTGGAGTTGTTTAAGGCGTGTCGCAAATGGGTTAATGGTCGGATTCTTCTATGAAGTTTGAAAAAATTTATGATTTTTTTTTATTTCATATCTAAAATCCATACATTTAATGTCGAAGCTATCACATATAAATTTTCGTCCAGTAGGCTTTTTTAACAACGGAATATCATTTATAGGAAGTTATAGAAAAACAAAGGATTTAGCTCTTTTTAGAGAGTGCCGAAAAAATAAGGCTTACACTCCTAAAATACCCTCATTGTGAGTGTTCGAAAGCATTGGCATAAATTGAACTTTTTTTGTGTGTTATGATCTAATGTACATACTAACCTATGTAGGTATATATACAGTGATTCAAGCAACGATCATAAGATAGATGATTTTTTCAATACAGTCGAAACTCGATGGTCCGACTACTCGATAAACCGAATGTTCGGTAATCCGAATTGCTGTTCTCACAGCATTAGCCACTCAGTAATTCGAATAAATTGCAATTCTAAGATCCGAATCGCATATGTTCCTAATGTTTTCAATTTTGTAACGGAAATGTAACGCACTATTACGGTAAAAATCGCAACTCAGCAAAAGTGTGCATCTTTGAAATATCAGTGCTGATAGTGATTAGACCATAATTAAATTAAATATTAAAATATTTTTTTTAATAGGTCATTTTATAAGTCTCTCATGAATTAAATGTTAATTTTTTTCTACTAGAAACTTTATTTTCTTTAATACACTTTCGCATTATGAAGCTTCAATCAGTTCTGCAATCATCAGTTCGTATTATAGTATTTAAAATTTTTTCCAAGTTAAAAATTTTTGGCTAATTTTTTGAAAAAAATTATTTTATAACAAATTCCTATGAACAAATTTGAAAACATTTAAAATATTTCTGTAGAAATTTTCCGATGTTATTTTTTTGTTGACGGTATTTGTTATAAAATGATGTTGTTATAAAATGAACTGTACTTTTATAAAAAATAAACAAATAAATTTCGGTTTAAAAAACAATGTGATTATTAAAAAAAATCACCTTGTGAACAATTGTTTTAGTCACTGTATGTATGTATAAAAAAATATTTGTGCATGCAAAACAGAATTCATTGAAGAATCGCTTGAAATACTATAGACTTAGTAAATAAATTGGTTCATTTATAAAATATTTAATAAAAATCACAGGCTATGCTTGAATAGTTTCCTAACAAAAAATATTCAACTTATATGAGTGTATGTGTATACATATGTATATATCGCCCATTTGCTGCAAGTCATTATCCAAAAAATTAAAAACTCTAGAAAGACAGCTTTATAGTTTTGAATTTACATTTCGATATCTGAATGAAAGATTGACTTATCTCGGCCGCCAGTTCAAAAACACTCTCAGAAAACTTTTCAAGAACGCCCTACTTAAGAATTTGACTAAAAACGCCCTATATCAGAATTTCATTGAAGAAGACCCTATCTCAGCTACCGATTCAAAAACGAACTATCTTAGAACATTTTCAATATAATTTCAGCTGATATAGGGTGTTTTTGAACCGAATTCTGATTTTCAATAAAATTCTGAAGTAGGGCATTCTTGAAAAGTTTTCTGAGATTTGGCGTTTTCGAACTGGTTGCCTAGTTAGGTCGATCGTCAACTCCGGTGACGATATACTCACATAGTAAAAATTAATACATATCTTGTTTACTGAGCTACTGCCCAGCTAGCAAAATTGCCAGACATCTGTTAGATAGCCGTCAGAGTCGTCGGCGAAAAAGTCCGAAATAGTTATGATTTCTGGTCTATATCAGTCAGAGAGAAACGTATTGACAGATTGACAGGAAGTCTAACCGACGCGTCATGGGAAATTCTGACTTAATTACCGACAATTCTCACGGATTTCTAACAGATGTCTGACCAAATAATCAAGGAAATTCTGATTTATTGGCCCGATGAGTCTAACAGATATCTAACAGATTTCGGGAGAAATGTAATCTGTAATCTGATTATATTCACTTAAAACTCAATTTAATATAAATTACGTAGCCATATTTTAATTGTTGGGCTTTCTATTTTTGGCCTTTTTCATTTTGTTTTTGGACATGTTGAAAAATTGTTTAATTAATTCTTTCACATGGGAGATGAAGTTTGTGGTATATTTTCTAATGCCAAATCTATTATATAATAATAATAGATTGGCGCTTACACATATGTTAGTGTTTGGCCGAGCTTCTCCTCCGATTTGTGGCGAGCGCCCTGATGTTGTCACAACAAGCGGAGGGACCTACAGTTTTACGCCGATACCGAACGGCGGCTGCATTTTAATGAGAAGCTGTATTTCATGGCAGAAATACACTCGGAGGTTTGCCATTGCCTGCCGAGGGACGACCGCGGTTAAGAAAAAACCCTTTTTCTATATTTTTTGCGATGTTGCTTTGACCAGGGCTTGAACCCAGGTGCTGATGAGTGAAAGCGCGCATTGCTTACCACTACACCACAGCGGCCGACAATGCCAAATCTATTGATAATAATTAAATTAATGCCAAAATATTAATCATCATTGTTTTTAGAATTTTTACGAAGGTGAGGTCCTTGACTACTATATTATTATTCGCTCAGCTCCACGAAAATTGTTCGGTAATGTTATCCTCCTTAAATATTAATTTTAAGTTTTCGTAAATGAACTCACTAGTTATATCATGCCTTTGCTTGTTTAATCTCGCTATCTACAATTAAGTATGTTGTATAAAAGTACAATTGATGCATACGAAACTTACCAAATCAAGCCTTTTATCCAAATCTTGCTTCAATTCATAATGAAATATGGTTTTTCCATCAGAAGGTCCACCACGACAAAAAAAAAATAAAAGTCTTATATCTAACGTATTTACGGGCCGATTTGTCTGCTTTTTAAAATGTATACTGGCTATGAAAGTAGAATCATGTTTGCGTAAAGTGGTCTTCCTAGGTGGCGCCAAGGTCGAGATATTTCGAAAAACCGTATTTATGGTCCGATTTGGTTCGAATTTGGCGTATGTAGTTGAAACATAATAAATCATAGATTTCCAAAAAATTCACCCTGAATTGGCACTGAAGTCAAAATATAAAGTATATTCTACATAAAATACATGTTTTATTTGCGTTAAAAATTCATTTAAAAGCAATATTAACAAAAATATCACGATGTCACGTGACGTTTCACACTTGGGGTTGTAAAAGAAAATTGAAACAAGTTGCATTAATTTAAAAAAAATGTAAAAACAACTAGAATTGTTCCAAATCATATTAAAATAGCTTTCATGAAAATAGCAGTCCCCAATTCGCCGACTTTTGCGATTTTGTAAGAAAAGAAAAAATCTACTTCCATTTTTTGTCACGTAACGACACTCTCTTTAAATGCTTATATTTCAGGACTAAGCAGTTCGATTGTTTTCACTTTTCGGTTAAATATAGAACTTATTATATGCTATACAATGGCCCAAAAAAGTTAAAGAAAACAAATGGCATTCCTTGTTTGTAGCACATTGAAACGTACGACTGTCACGTATGCGACGTATGGAAATACCCATATCGCAATAGCAAGTTTAAAAATTTCGTGTCTCTCGGTTAACTTTTTATTTAAATGCCTGGCGCGACATATTTTACCATAACTGTGCATTAAAAATTTTATATATTTTATATTGTTAACCCTGTTCAACAAAATTTGTTGTTGTTTTTATAGAACTTTGATGAAGTTTTTAAATTTATGGCAGTTCTATTATATTTATTTAGTTGACAGTAATTTATGAGTAAACACACTTTTGAGGTGAATCAAAAAAACATGCCAAAAATATTTCGCCTATCGGCCAGTGGAATAAAAGAAAAATAAACATAATCAGACCCGAAATCGAACAGAATTCGATCAGACATGTCAAACAAGGAAATAAATAGAATTCTCTAGACACTTCGCTCAGAAATCTGTAAGATTTGTCTAAATAGTCAACTTTTTACTCAGACATTTGGCCGACTTGTCTGATATCAGAAAATGTATGGCAATTAGGGTATCTGGGTGGTAATCGGTATATATATGAAATTTTTACACAGAATAGAAGAACAGGAGGTCTGCGGACTTGATTGACCACGATTTCACCAAGTTCTACTTAGGAACAATTTTTTCTGCAAGACTTTATAAGGGTCATTTTAAGTCTTGATATGCAGTGGAATGGTCTGTCATATCCTTTCAAAGCCCACTGCTTACTAAACCTACATTACATCAAATATGAGTGAAGTGAAGGTGGTGTTTCTACATAAGGTAGACGGGTAGCAGAGTAACAAATAACTAACTCTAACTTCATTTGTTCTGTGAGGGCTCATAGATGGAAATAAAAGAGAAAATTTATATAGTGTCTCGTGGTTAATTGGATGTGGTTATTTTAAAAAAAAATTTTGTTCATAAACGAACTGTTCAATATAGTAGCTCCCGACATAATTAATTAAGCGCTAGGTACTGCTTCTTATAAAGTGACAACCGATCTCTATAAATCAAGACGTGTATTCAAGGGCAAAATCTATCGAGACAATCATATCAAAGGTTGAGAGGTCCTTTTTTACTAAATTTAATTTGCAGGTATTTGGTAATATATGGCAAGGTAGCCTTCAACAATGTTCGCAATAAATCTTTCGAGTATTATTCATTTGTTTTCAAGCACTCGTTGTATGCAATTAAACTTCGTCTGTAGAAGTGTGAATATTCAGTTGAGCATGCCTTAACGTCATATGAACGCAGAAGTGCTTTCCTCTCATGTATTATACACATACGCCACCCACGATTGAGAGAATACAAAGGTTGCGCCGATTTAGGACCGCTATTCCTCTCTTAACGAATTTGACAGAATCGTTGTTTGCATGACGTCACACTTGTGCAACTTGTTTACGTTTTCCTTGCAACATTTTTTCTTCTTCTTCCATTCTTGCTCACGTTTTGGCATTTCTCTCTCGCAATTGCACCAGTGCGACGTCACACAAAAGTTATTCTCAAAAATCCTCTCTGATCGGCGCAATCTTGTATTCTATCATTCTTGTACGCCACCTCTACCTACTCTATACTGAGATATTGTGGATATCAGAAATTATCAGTCTTTGACTTTGACTATTATTTCTCTTTGGTTTATAAAAGAAAAACGTTTAATAATTTTTATCGTTTTCATTGCAATTATACAACTCATTTTAAAGTCTGCCAATATAAAAAGAACAAAAATGGAATAAACTCTAGCCTTCTTTCCACTTTTACCGAAGCCATAGCCTGCTCTATGAAATTACCACTCTGTTAGCAATTGAGAGACAATTAAAATATCAACAACAATAATTTGTATACTTATGTACTATGCATAGTATATGTAAAAACACAAATCATTTTAGAAGATAACGATTGAATGAATAGATGAATCGCTTAGGCCACCTGGCGTGCCCTGAAATCGTGAACGCGATCTGCATGACAAGCAGATAATGTGCGATAATTATACACGCATTAATGAGTATAAGTTTATTTGTTTGCATACGTATATGTGTGTGTTTGTGAATTACTCACAAAAATGATAAAAGATTACACATAAAGTTGGCGAAAAGCGTGCGAACAAATTTGCACGAGGCTTTTTTTCGCTCTATCAAAAAAGTGGCAATCAAACAATGTATCCGTTAACAAAAATTGGCAGACAATTGCACTTATATTGAATATAATGATAGTCATAATTACTTTTGTGAGCTATAAAACGCTTTATTGGTTTTTCAATATATTTATTGCACAACATATATACCCGCAAATACAAAAGGCGAGCAACAGTTTGATGAGTTCAAATAGATCAAAAGTTTGTTTGCAATCTTATTGAAGTGATTTGGCTTTATTGCAAATAATTGTACAATAATTTTACATATCTCATCTGCTTTCATCGCTTGCAGCAATTTTGGTGAACTATTCATTCGTTACAAAAAAAAAAAGAAAAGAAAGGGCCGGCAAAGTGATACATAATTTTTAGCAGTGTAGTGTAAGTTTTTATAGCTATGTAAGTGTAATTTTAGTATTTATAATTTTTTATAATTTTTAGCAAATATTAAACCACCAAAAGGCTCTGAACGAGTCAATGATATCGCAGGCAGTGTATGAAATTTTTGATATTTGTGACAGCCATGTTAATTGACTGCTGATTCGGCGATTTATTTGGAAATTTTATACACGCATTCAATTGCGATAAAATCAAGAACCAACTTAATGACAGCTCAATTTACATGATTAGTATGCAAAATGCAAGCATGCAATGCACCCACAACTGTGTAAGTTGAAAATTAATTGAAGGTAGTCAATGTGACTGCTTCTGGCATTCTCAAGTAGGCTATTTTTCAAATATTTCAATTCTAGGAAGTAGTTAATTACCTGCCAAGAATATTCATGGTAAAATAAAAATTTATAATGTGTATTGGAAAAAAATGCGCTATAAATTTAAAGTTTTGAGGTGAAAACAGTGTGGTTACCTTGGCTGTGAATCGTATTATATGTACAGTTACTCACAAAAGTATTCGTAATTTAGTTTCGTTTTCAAAATATTTAAAATGTTTTCCATTGCAAATCTTTTTCGTTAATTTTTATCTAATATATATCTCATTCTATAACGAAAACCATATATATCAATCTTGCAAACTGTGTGCGAAATTCACAAAAATTAATCAAACTTCAACAAATGTTCATCAAAATTTCAAACTTTTTAATCAGAATTTTTAGAAGGTTTTCAGGTGTGCAGTTTTTTATCTCGTTAAAGCTAAAAATTATAATTTTTTTTTTTAAATTTTTTCTTCGAGGATGTTGCGCATTTTTTCCATTTAACGCACGAACAAAATCTATTTTGGTATGATAGGAAATTCGGTACAGCCGCGACAAAAAAATCTAAAAAATTAACTGTAATTTTTAGCTTAAACTGGCCACAAAACGGTACACTGGAACATTTTTTAAAAAATTCTTATTAAAAAGTTTGAAGTTTCGATGCATTTTTTTCAAATTTCATTAATTTTTGTGAATTTTGTATGAAGTATGCAAGATTTATTTATCCGGAAAAAGAATGTATTTATTGACACTCAAGCGGCTTAAATTACCCTATTAATTATGCAAATTTTCCCAATGAAAGAAAAAAATAAATAAATAAATTACGAATACTTCTGTGATTGACTGTATGTATGTAAGTATTGGCGATATGAACGAAAACCAATAAATTTGTATGTATGTAAAAAGAGACTGTGGAATCGTGAAGAAAGTTTTAGAGTACAAATTAATCAAATTCGGCCAACCTTTGATGTGAAAGTGCTTATGCTCTTCAAAAATTGGCTGGGATCCTATGTTGAATATGAAATCCGTCGCACAATGAAATTAACTTGAGACCAAGTGTGCTTTGGAGAGCATCCAACTGCCTCCGAGCCAGTTAAAAAACCCAAGTATCAGTGGAAGTTATTTGGCATATCAAATACATCAGTATTGCCGGTAGGAGTCAGTGTAGTCGGTCGCGAATCTTCTTCAAAATAAAAGAGTTACGAAACCTCCAAGAGTTAATTATGTGACACAATTACACATCCATGAAAATAAAACATGCTCTTTAAAGGTATCATCGTATCATCGCCGACGCCCTCCTACCATTTTGATGGGAAGATGAGGATTTGTGCCATCCTACTGGAAATACTGATGTCTATGCCAAATGGTTGATATACCTTCCACTAATATTTCGACTTTTTAATTGGCTCGGAGGAAATTGGATTTTCTGTACCTCTACTGATAAATGCTCAATTGTCTACTTCAAATCCTAGTCATTGAAGCTGCTGCAGAACATGCTGAAATATATGACAGTATTTTCGGCAAGCATGCCCGCGGGTCAGGTCCCGGCCTTTTAGCCATGGAGCATTCGAGCGGTATATTTCGGTAATTGTGTTATTGATTTCTCAGAGTTAGGCGTGCATTTCCACGATGGAATACACATTTAATGCATAGTCGCGCCTCAAATATATCCCTATCCCTTGGGGTTCTTCTATTTATTTATTGGCGCTGTAACTCCCTAAGCGATTTTGGCCGAGTCCAAAACAGCACACCAGTCGTTTCTCTCCTGTGTCAACTTGCGCCAATAGGAAATGCCAAGTGAAGCCAAGTCCTTCCCCACCAAGTCTTTAACACGCAGAGGATACCTTCCTGCTCCTCTGTTAGCAGCATCGCGATCCGGATGACAGCCTTGGAGTTCTTATCAAGGTAATTTCTAATCGCTACTCTGCTGCTCTGCTACTCTCTCCTCCAACTCCACCCAGAGAGAGAAGATTGTCTGAGTTGTCACAAATTGAATTGCACAGTAAAACTTGATGTACCTGCCGCTTATGAAGGCGGCCATGCATTTTAGTTACACAGTCATAGTCGGCCATCACTTCACTTCACTTCATATCAGTTAACAGTTATTTAAGACTTTCATTTGTAAAATTCATCAATAACAATCAGTCAGTGACATTTACTTTTAAAAGTCATCAATATAAATCAGTCATCGACTTGTATTTTTTAAATCATTCGTATAAAAGTCATTAAAAATTTTCACAGTTAAGAAGGTGTTAGGAAACAAAAGTTTACTACGACTTATACAAATGACTTTTACAAGTATCATTTAAAATATAAAGGTCAGTGACTGATTTTTAATTATGACCTTTATAAATAAAAGTCTTCGATAACTGTTATCTAAGACATATAATTTAAAAATCAAAATTAAATGTTATTTGCAGATTATTTCGATAAAAATCAAAAGTAATTGTTATTTAAAAAATAATTGTTAAAGAGCGATTTTTAAATAAAAGTTGTAACTGTTACGGTCGCTGATTACCGGAGCTTCCAACAGCACGATTGGTATTAATCTCTACATACCCAGTGATTTAAAAGAAGCAAAACTGAAAGTCTAACACAAAACCGATAAAATCACTAGTTGTTATGCCACGTGTAAAATTTCTCAAGTGAACTTTTTCGAAGCGAACTGAAGTTTTTTACTAAATAGCAAACGAACAAAGCGTAAAACATTTTATTACTTTAAATATGCCATTTGACATATCAATATAAAAAGTCAAAACATGTAAATTGAACAATCCAAACACTACACCTCAGCTAATACAAAATGGAAAATTACAAGAAAATTGCAAAAAAAAATATCAACTGATGTGGCAAAAAAAAATCACATGAATTTAAATTGAAAACGAGTAAACAAACAGTTGTACGGAATCAAAAAAAATAAAAAATTAATAAAAACAAAAAATACTTTAATGCATATGCAAACAATTTCAACACCAATGGCAGTCACATAAACAACCAGCTGACATTATTGACAAAACAACAAAAACACAAAGGCATAAAAAACACAACAAAAAAGGAAATTAATAAAAAATCGCCTTAAACGCATTGAATATTTATTGAAGCGCGTAATTGTACTGCGCCTGCGTAAATGCACGCATTATATGTACTAGTGGCTGAACTCGCTCTTAATGCAACACACTTGCTCTCTGCTGACTCGGCCTGCTTTGTTGTTGTTTGCATTTCTGACTTATTGCATTCATACACATACATATACGTATGTATATATTTCATTCATGGAAAGCCACTTCAACAGTAGCGGCTAAATGTCGCCCGATTGTCTCTCCTCCTTGTCGCTGCTACGCAGGAACTTGTTTAGCAACATTTTCGAAGTGGCATTTTTTGAGGCTTTTGTTTCTCGTTTCTTGTTTTCTTAAGTACATATTATGGCATATTTTGAATCACTTTTAGAGGGAACCAAAAATTATGCAAGCGGGTATTGTTGTAAAAAAATTATAATAAACAAAATAAAAGTCAATAAAAAAAAATTCCAAATTAAAAAATAAAAATAAAAATAAAATTTCGAAAAAAAGAATAAAAGTAAAATAAATAAATAAAATAAAATAAATTGAAAAATATAAAAAACATATAAAATTAAAAAAATAAATAAAATAAGGTAATAAGTGCTTTCTACTTTTGGCATTTTCTTATTTACTCAATTATTGAACTGAAGTAGTTTGCATGAAAAACGAAATAAAACCTCAAAATGTTCTCCATTAAATATTTTCTGATTTCAACATTTAACATTTGTAAACATTTTTAATTAATTGCAACATGGCACTAAAAACTAAGTTTACAAACTAAATACATACATAATTATTAGAGCACACCAGCAATCCTGTGTGCCCGCCTGTTGAGTGTCAAATTGCCATGGACTGAATAAAATTTATGAGTCTGCAAGTGAAAATTTACGACCAACAGGCAAATTAGTGGAAAATTGATTGGTATTAAACGGAGTTGGTAATTTTACTACTAAAGTTGACTGCGCACAATTCAGCAAAAACCAGAGCAATGGACAAAAGAAACAAAAAAAAAAACAAAACCAAAATAAAAGAGTTTAACCACACAAAACTCTTCGCAGATCATAAACAAAAAAAAAACATTTAGCTAACAGTCTGCATGTGGCAAGTGTGAGATTATGCGGTTGGGTTGAAATTATTTTTATGACCTCATAAAATTACCGTTATACTTAACGTAAAAGTGCAAGCGACTGCTTCGTAGCGTATACAAAAACACACACACACTTGTATAAGCTTACACACATCAACCACAAACGCCCATTTAGAACCAATGGAAAGTGCAGTGAACACAGCAATGTGTGGATGCATGTTTGCATGTTTGTATGTTTGTACGAAAGTGTTCATCAGCAAATAGAATATAGATACATATATTCGATTGTATATACATATGTACATACCTACATACATACATACGATATATGTACGGTATCGGTCATATCAGTAGCATCTCATTTCAGAGAGCCACTTATGTTCGTGTTCTCTAACAAAACCCATATAAACCCAAGTTTAAAACTTTGTAGAAAACGAGAGAACGACCGAAAATCGATTTTTAAAATAATAAATAATCAATGATTTTTTTTGAAGTCTATATTTTTATTATTGTTAATAAAAAAGGTACATTTGTTTAAATCACCCGCCATTTCAGTTTTTAACGTAAAAATACTTATGTTTGTAAAGTTGACAACAAAAAACTTATATTTTTAATACTCGAAATTAAATAATTTTTTGTTATAACTAGCAAATATACTCGGCGCGATTCACTGCGCCTTAAAAGTAATTTGTGTTGTTACTCCCGCCCAAAACTCATATGGCTTAATTCATAAAAAATAGATTTAAAGACTTTTATGAGCTTTTCGAGTTATGAAACAAACTTTATTTTTTATGAATAAGGGTGTTAGTTAATATATTTTCGATTTATTTTTTATTTATTTTTTAATCCCGAGAATTTAATTTACACTCGTATAACTCGATTCTACATATCGCGCACTTTCTTCATAGGTGTATTAATTCAGTATTTACCTTATCTTATCACTTTAATTGAGTACAATTTTTTAAATAGGTAGCAACCCGCTAAAAAATATTTTCGGCAGTAAACTTTTTTAAGCTACTTTAGTTTGATACCCGTATTGTAATATTTCATGTATCTTATCAATTTAGTAACTCAATAAAACTTTTCAAACAGGTGGCAACCCTACTCAAATTAATTTTTGGCAGTCAACTTCCCTATACCTCTATAGTTTAATACAAAATTTGCGATATTGAGTTTACCAATTAATTCAAATTGGAATTTTCAAACAGGTGGCAACCTTCCACAAAACATTTTGCACCCCTAGAGAGAGATTTATTTTTTTTAAAGCTACGGCAGTTGATTCTATGCATTATTTTTCGAGTGCTGTGCGTGCAAACATACAAACAGACGGACAGAGAGACAAAAATTTTAAAATTGTTGATTTGGCTTCTGTTGCGCTAATAAAGACCCCCCCCATAGTATTTTTTCCTTGATATCTATAACGTACAGACATCGGAAATTCGGCATTTTCACCTATCGGTATAAAGCACTTAGCAATTGCCCATTAGACACACTTGATGGAGGAGCAGACAAATATTTTAAAAGAATTTTTTTTCTTCAACAGAAAATGTGGGCTTTGCCATGCAGCATGGTTCTGCTAACATTTCTTAAAGAATCTCTGAAAGGGGGCAAAAGTCGCTCATAATTTTGAAAAAAGTGTCAAAAAATCAAAATTTGCAAAAGTCAAATTTTCACTTTAGTCGCACAACGGCAACACTGGCTTTGATATCCGTATTCAAAAACATTTCAGATTCTTAGCAGCAGATGTTCATTAAGAAAAGTATCCAATTCGCTATTTAATGAATGTTTTATATGAATTTCCTACCTTCGTTTTACTGCCGCCAATTATATTCATGTTTTTTTGCGAGAATGAAAAAGTTCATTTTTTATTTGATTCTGCAATTTTCAAAGTGAAAATGAATAGCAGGATTACACATCCAAATAGAAACAATAAAACTAAAACATTGTACAATTAAAAAAAAAAAATTAATTACAAATGTTCGGCCAAAGTCCGTTTTATTTTTTTTTTTGGCCGAACCGAAGCCGAAGCCTAAGCCGGAGTTCGGTCATTCACTATAGAAAAAAAAATCGATAAATTTTCATCCAAATTTGAAACTTTTTTCTCAGTTTTTTTTTTTTTTGAGTATTATAGACCAATCAATTTCAGTGTAATAATGTGCAAGTTGAAAGTGGATAATAATTACTGTATACTCAAAAAAATTCTAACACTTCTGAGAAAACAGTTTGAAATTTTGAACTTAAGTTTATTTGAATTTTGTTCGAGAGTGAACTGCATTTTATTTGAAAATTTTTTAAAATAAATAAATGAACATATGTGGCAAACAATATTACCCAGAAATGGGGTGCTATTTATATAACCGGTGCTGTACTATGTTCATATGTATACGTATGTACGTATGCGACTTAGTGCATAAATACTCATGTTTATGTGCGTACACAAACAGCTTCCGTTTAACTTTAGAGTCAACAAAAAAGTTGGCAGCTATACCGGTAAAAGTAGGCTTACCAACTGTTGTTTTGGGTTGAATAGTGTGTGTAGCGACGAAGGATGGAAAAAATGCGCGAAAAAGCGGATGTTGAAAAACAGTTTTTTTTTTTTTTCTAACAAAAGCAGGGTTGCTTGTATGTAGTACAAAAGCTCTGGCAAAGGAAAAAAATCAATATTTTTTTCGCAATTTCTACAAAGTTCTAAATTTCATAAATTCCAGAATTATTGAATATCTCAAAAACAATTAGAATCACAAAAAGGATACTGTTCTCGTTTTAAAGGATATATTTTGGGCTATAAGGAAATAATACATTAAAAAAATCCGAAGTACAAAAAAGGTATAAGAAATTTAAAGTTAAAAAAAAAAATTGTAAAAACAAAAACTTATATACAATTTTGGCCCAATTTTTTTAAACAATACCTCCAGCCGATCTTGAAAAACTCTGAAATTTTCAGAAATTTTTTTTTTGTAAATTCTAAATAAAGTTATGTTTACCAATTTTTTATTTAATTAAAATTTAGTATGCAATTAAGGCAATGTTCCCCAATAATATCAGAGTAATTATATGTAAACACCACACTTTTAGCTGAATTTTAACATGTCACGAAAATACAAAAAAAAATTAGAACATTAGCGTATTTATAATAAACCGAACAGCGCGACCTCTAAAAAACTTTTTTTTTTTAATAAAAAAATACGTGTGTCTTTTTTTACCACAAATAACAATATTTTGATGTAGCGTTTATGAATTTCCAAAAAGAGTTTTTTCTTGAACCACTCTAATATGTATGCATTTCTCTAACTGAATCACAGAAGAATGCTTTGGTTGGGATTGTAAAAGTTTAAATTTGTTTCAATTTCACTAGGACTTAACACATGGTAACACCTCGGACATCATCGATCTATCAATGTGTTTCTACCGATGTATATTATCATCTATGTTGAATTCTTCGTTATATCGAAATATCGATGTATCGATCTTCCTCCTCAAAATTTGCATTCCCAGACACAGAAGGTATTCGAGAGCGCACTGTATTGGCATGGTATGTTTCATTTGGTGTAAAACGGTGTGAGATATTGACTTAAAAGTGCCATACCTACGAATTTTTCGATTCAAAACAATGCATGTGTAGTGCTAATAGATATTAATGGTGAACCCGCATGGCGTTAAAACGCGCAAAACTGAATTTCAAGAACTTAAACAATTTTCCAAATGTTAGTCAGAGCTATAAGAAATCCAAGTGCCATATTTCATCAAAACCGTACAGCCGTTTCTGGCTGAAGAGCAGTCTCGCATAGTGCATGTTTTTATTTTCATCGAATTTCAAATCACCCTATACCGATGGAAAAAATCTTAATTAAAAAAGTAAAACTTTGTCATACATCTACAGGCTACATCTACCTCTAGTTTGACCTCCGATTTTTTAAATTCCTTTTCAAAAGAATTCCCAAAATAAAATCTTCTTAAATCTCTTGCGTCTGACATTGTAGTTAATACACATGTATTTCAATAAACTGATGAACTTATTAGAATTTGAATGTTCGAACAAATGGCAACCCTCCTAAATAAAGGTCAGGGATAAACCCCTTTTAAACCCATTTCGATGTATACCCATCTTTTAATAATTCATCCAACTTACTGCATTATTTTAATGTAGCTTTGTAAACGCGTGGCAACTCTGTTCAAACATTCGAAATGTTCAAACTAAAATTTCTTAACATTCCTTCGTTTGTCTACGATATTTTCATATTTCATGTACTTTTTTAATTAGTTAATTAAGTTAGCCCTTTCAAACAGGTGGCATCCCTCTTCAGAAGTATTTTTTAACTTAATCATTGTTTACTCTTTTTCCCCGGATACTGCGATACATATTTTAATTTACTGATGGATTAAGTGGAATTTTAATTTTCAAACATGTGGTAGCCCAGCTAAATACAGTTCAGAAATAAAAAATTCTCAAACCACCTTCGATTTATGCACATATTTTAATAATTCATTTCACTTATAAAATATTTTGAATTCAACACTTTTTAAATAGGTGGCGAGCCTCTTCCAACACCTCAAAAATCTTCTTAGAGTTCAAACTAAAGATTTCTTAACATTCCTTCGTTTGACATCCATATTTTGATATTTCGTGTAACTTGAGTATAAGTAAACTAAAGTCGACATTTCTAGCAGGTGGCAACCCACTAAAAAATATTTTAAAACTATTTTCTGAAACCCCTTTCGTTTGGCACCATTTTTTTTTTTTAATAATTTGAATACAATCAAAAAAAAAAATAATTGACAAAAAAAAAAAGGTTGGCAACTCTTTTAAAAAAAGTAAAACCTATTGCACATCTACAGTCCAAGGCTTTTAGCATGACGCCTCATTTCCGAAAATCGAACGAACGGTGCGGATTTGATGGCATTGACTATTAAATAATTTGAATTTAATTTTTGAACAGGTGGCAAATCATTTCAAAAAACCAAAACCAGTTTGCGCATCTGCATGCCAAGCGCTTTAAGTTGATATCCCATTTTTGAAAATCGGGCGAACGGTGCAGATCTTTTATTCCGAACAAAATATGCCTTCGCATGTTATATATATAGATATATATGTAAATAGATAGATATCAATATTTCTAACTTTTTTTGTAACCGACAAGGAAATTTTCTTATGGGGCTGTGAAAAAGTCCGCTGCAACAGAAGTTTTCTCTGCCCGCCCTGTCCTAAATGTTCTACCAGCTTTAGTGCACATCTAATATGCAAAGTTTCTGGCGCTGGGGCTTAATTCGACATACATACATATATCTACAGAGACTTTTGGCTCTGGTGGCCACTATGAGTAGCAGCATAGGGATTTGTAAGCACAATATCATCATGTGCATATGCACACAAGCCATCAAATAGATGTACGGAGGCGGGAAAACTAATAGGAATGTGTTTAAACCGCACACAAAATTAAATGGTGAAAAATTAGTAAAGAAACATCTTTGATGTTTTTCAAAATATCGATGTTTTGCTTAACATCGGATTCATAGAAACATCGATGAACATCGACGCTTGAAGTCACGGCTATCGATGTCGCTCGGCACATCGATCTTTTTTTTTATATCCCTACTTCAAACTGGCACTTTATAGTAGTAATTGGGCTACGAACTGCATACCAAAATTTTTTCTAAAAATTATGATTAAAAAGTTTTCGGACTTACATGGGTTTTGTTAGATAGTAAGAAAAATAACTAAAACCTGTTAAAATATTTGTTGTAGGAACCAGAAAAAAAAACAGTGCGTGCAGAAAACAGCACGCAGGCTGTTAAAATATCGCGTCACTATTAATTTTACTGTCACTATATATGAAAACCCAGAAAGTAGGTTCAAGTAAAAGTTTTCATACTTGAAATTTCCAGCTTTAACGGCCCCGCCAGATAAAAAATATTTTCCGCGTCACAGGGATACTTTTGACTGAGAAGATACACAGAACATGCCGGAATGGCATAATTAAAAATCAGCTGGTTTAAATTCATTGCATCATAGTTGTTTTGTCGCACTTGCGCGCTTCAAAAGTGAAGAGTCGGCCGATTTTTATGAGTTAAGGTAAATAATGATGCGTTGCCAATGTGGCGTCTTCTATTAAAAATCAGAGAGTTAACTTAGATGTCAGTCAAAAGCATCCCTATGACGCAGCGAAAAAATTTCTATGTAGTGGATCTTAATTGTTTGGTTTGTGCTCAAACGAGGGCTATTTGAAAAGTCTGTAACTCTTTGAATAAAAGATATATTTTTCGGCAAAAAAAAGGTTATTTAGTTGAGATGCTTAATACAGCCTCAGCCGAATCACATATTTTCATAGTCGGATATCATTCCATGGATATTATCTGTTACGAGCACAACCAACCTCAGTAAATCGATTTTTAACCATTGAAATTGATGGTGCAGAATCCCCATAGCATTTATCGAGCCTTTCTGTGGTTTCGGTAATGGATTTTTAGGCAAAAAACAGCTGAATCAACATCACGGGGTTTTTTGCTTTCAATGCTCGTTGAGCACGAACTAAACGGCGCAGCTTGCTCAAAATTTTCCAATAGCATACTAATCGATGGCAGTTGACGGGAGCAGCATCGAATTTAAAGTTACTGCTCGCAAATTTCAAAAAGTCATTGACTTTTCAAATCGCCATCGTATTTCAACAAATTTTCACAATCCAAAAATAAAAGAAAATATGCCAAGGCATTCCTCCAATATAATTAGCACACCAAATACATTGCAAATCCAGCTATTAAGCAAGTTTGCGGCATGATTCGTAAATTATCGCCTTAATCGATTTGCGATGGCATAATTGTTATTCTACAAGAATTCCAAGTCAATCAAATTGATATGGTATTTATACAACATTTGCAATATTTTGCCAAAAATTAAACGCATCCGTTGGCGCCTTGACCGTAAAATTTCTTGAAGAAAACTAATAGGCACCCATACGCGTATACATAGTCAATGTGTACATATGTATCTACTCGCAAATGGAGTGAAAGGTGAGCGCTTATTCAAAATATGTTTATCCATTAAATGCAATGAAATGCCACTGTCAGCATTTTGATTGATGTGAAAGGAATTGCTGAAGAAAAAGCGCATAGGTACATATGTAGATCAATACAAGTATATACAAATGTACATATGTGTATCTGAGCATAGAAGTACATTTGAATTTGCATAGAAGATGCAAGAAGAGAAGGAGAAGTAGCATGCAACGAGCTTGGTTGTTGGAGATGCTGTTCAATGGAGTTTATGGAATTAAGATTCAAAAGCGGTTTTCCTATATTTAAAGAATAGTTCCGTTTTTTTGAAATTTTTTTGGACTTAAATTAACCAAAGCTAGTGATTGAGAATAACATTTAGTTAGTTAAATCTACGAAAGCCTCGCTGAACTTAAAAGTATGGCTACTATATATGAGCAAATCTCACGAGTTGCTTTTTTTGTGTAAATTCTTTTGGCATATATGTATATTAGGGTGATCCATAAATGTAGGAAGCAAATTCTTACATCAGATTTCCTAAGCTCAACCGCTACACGACAGACAACGGTTGATGGACAAGCCGATCTGAACGGAGTTGAGTAGCTGCTACAAAAACAACAACAACACGCTATGTTTGTATGCAAGACCCCTGAAAACTATATACAGTAGACTGCATCACTCCCTATACAAAAAAAAAAAATCCTCCATCTTTTTCCATTTGGAATTATAAAATCTATTATATTTTAAGACGTCCAGCAAAATATTAAGATTTACGTGAGCTGGACCCATTTGAAAATACTTAAAAAAATGGAGTTTTTTTATGAATAAAAATAGTTTTTTAAAGATTTTTTTTAAATCCCCTCAAGCGACCAAACGGTTTAAGCGGTTTAAAAAATCTGCACACAAATATTTAAAAAATATTTTCAATGGAATCGTAATAATGAGATTTTTAATGCTTTTTTTTACCTTTATCAAAAATTTGAAAACTGCACCTAAACTACTCCGATTTAGACTTGTGTGAGGTGAGGTATCATGGGAAAGGTATTTTCTCACCCTTTTTATTTCTTTGCTAATAAAGTTATTCAAAGGATGAAACAGAAAGTTAGGATGAACGAGCGTCATTCCAAGTTGAATCAAGAAGTGTTGGTATTTAAAGGAAAAAAATTGAGACACGAATGACTTTTTTTTGCACAGAAATAAAAAGGGGGCGAAAATACCTTTCCACTGAGATCTCATAAGTCTATATCAGAATAGTTTTTGCGCAGTTATTCAATTTTTTCGTAAATCAGTCTTTGAAAAAAGTTAAAAAATACCATCAAAAATCTCATTATTACGATTCCGTTGAAAAGATTTTTAAATAGTTTTATGCAGACTTTTGAAGTTTAACCTGTTTTGGCATCTGAAGAAATTTTTTTCAAAATTTTTTTTTAAGAAACTATTTTTATTAAAAAACAAATTCCGTTTTTATGGGTATTTTTAAATCGGTCCATCTTTTGTAATCCCGGCGGAAAAACCGAAACTTTTTTTGGTGATGCAGTCTAATGTGCAGTGATATTGAGTGCAAGTTTTAGCTCAGTCCGAATTGCAACGACATTCGCCAACTTAAAGGAGGAGAAAAGGGGTTGGTCTAACGGGGAACATAAATTAGTTCAATAATAATTATATATAGGTGCGTACACAGATGTTACTGTTTGGCAGAGCTTTCACCTCGATTTGTGGCGTACGCTTTGTTGTTGTCACACAGAGGGAAAGGACCTACAGTTTTACGCCCACTCCGAACAGCGATTGTATTTTTATGAGAAGCCGTTTTTTCATGGCAGAAATACACTTGTAGGTTAGCCATTGCCTGCAAAGAGGCGACCGTTATTAGAAAAAACTTATTTTGCTTTTTATTTCTTGATGTTACACACATATATCCTAGACAAGTCCCCAATGCTCAATAAAAAATATACACATACACAAATACTATAATAAATGTAATGCCATTTATTTTTCTCTTCCAGCCATCACAAATCAACGCCAGAAGATCGTTCATCAACAAAAAAAAAAAACGGAATCCCTTAAACTTTGACACAAACGACATTTGTTCAGCCAAAGAACAATCATTGCAAAAACTTTGCAAATTTTCTCAAACAAATATCAGCAAAGAAATAAAAACCAGCATCACAATTAAGATATAACATCCTTCTCCTCGTCCATTACAAGTCTTTCAAGAATCGCTGCTCCATTCGTTACTACTCAACAAAATTTTTATTGCCCTTGCCGCTGGCGCTTACAGCCAGCGTAGTTGCGCCGACATGTGTGCGAAATGTGTGGCACACACAACTGTCATTAAATGACAAATGCTTGTCAGCATCAATCAGAGTCGATTCAAAACACAAAAACAACAAGAGAACGAGCCGCACAGTAAACAGCCGCGAGCGGCAATTAAAGGCAAGAGGAATAAGAAGAAGCAGCCGCCGACAAATAAACCTCGCGTGTGGCTTTATAGCAGAGCAGCGCTCGTTAAGTGTATTAGTGGTGGTGGTGGTGGTGGTGTTGGTGGTGACAGCGGCATGGCCATTAGCCGGGGGCGCGGCAATCGCACGCACTCTTGGTTTCTACTCAAAGATTCGGTAATATTTGTGTTGGTGATGTGTGTGCTGCAGCTGCTGCAGGCGCATGCATTAAACAAGCTGGTAATAAACGCAGAGATGCTGCGCGCCAACGCCAGTGGTGGTGCAGACCAGCGGCGGCCCACAACTAATGCTGCGAGTAGCAGTAATGCGTTAAACGCTGTGGAACGCGGAGTAAAACAGCTAATGGAGAAGATATTTCTAAGCGAGAATTTAGTAGAGCAAACCAAAGAAGCGGTTGAGAAATTAGCAACCGTGGGCTCAAAGCAAGCGAGTGCCAGCAACAGTATTAGTAATAGTATAAATAGGAGTAGTGGACGTAGTAGTAGCAACAACAACAACACCAGTAACCACAATTATAGCATAAGTAACAGTAGCAATACAAGTAACACGTCCTCAGTGCCGCAAACCGGCAGCAACAAAACGTTTACGCCAATTAGCGCCAAGCCAAATGATAAATCACCAGCGGCAATTGAAAGTGTCACAAACGATGTGAGCAGCACGAATACACAGAATAGTACACAATTTATCAAAGCTGTTGGCGCTCAGCCACCAGCACAAGTTGACGCAAGTAACCCCTCAGCGAGTGGAAATGCCACCGCCAGCGTAACTGGCGGCAGCCACCAAACGAAACGCATTGCCATCACTATGCCCGAGCATATACGTGAAAATGTTGTGCTCTCCTCGCTGGATCCCGAAAAGGAGGCACAGTTGTTGTACGAACAAACACTGCTGGAGTATCATGGCAGTGTGCAGGCAGCTGCCGCAAGCAATGACAACCCAGCGGCTGCGTCTACTGATAAGCCGGCGTTATTGGGTAGTGAACGTGCAACACCATTGGCAGGCGCATCAGCGGATCGTTTGCCGCGCACTCTGCATGCCGTTTGTGAGGTGTGGACACAGAAGCATTGCCACTGCACGGGCACTTTGGAGCGGCTGGCACTAAGCTGTCGTGGCATAGGCATTGTAGCGGTGCCAGTGGAGCTGCCCGATGATGTTGTGTCATTGTAAGTACGCATAAGTTAAAGGTATCTTTAACATTACAGCTTTGGAGTGAAAGCTGTAGGGGATTTTATGATGCTTTTATGTCATTTATTTGGTTTTTGAATTGCTTGAACTAACAGGGAAATTTTGGCTATGGTAGTTGCGAGTCTTTTGTAAGACAATTAAAATACACTAGGCAAGATAGTTTTAAAAAAAAAAAAGCTCCCTTCCCAACTTTCAAAGCGCCACTGTATCCTGGGACCCAAAATACCTTGAATTGGAAATATTTCGTGGCCATTTAGAGAGGTCCGGAAAGTTTCGATTCGTATCTTGGGCGACCCTAAAGCAATGATCTTGACCCTGTCAGCATTCACAAGTGCAACGGAACCTATCGAGGGAAGTTGTGAACAGCGCAGTTTATATTTTCGGGTAAATAGAACTAGCTCCGTCTTTCTAGGTTTATTAGCAAGTCCGCTGTTTGCAGCCTAGTTCGTAATCAAGTTTTAGCACGCACGCATAAGTTTGCATAGAGTCCCAAAAAATTGTCCTACGACGATGAGTGGCACCTCCTCTACCTCTAGACAATAACACTAGCTTCTTTCGGACGTCGCGCAGTGGTCTTAGAGTGGCAGAAAGAGAGAATTTCGAAACGTGTAGAAATATCGAACTAAGTGGTTCGCTGGATTCTAAACATGTCTATTAACAGGTTTTAAGGATTTTTCTAGCGCTAGCAATTATAAAAGGACACAGGAAGGCAGTGTTGTATGAATAGAATTTTAACGTAGGAATTCGAATATGCATTATCCCTTCTTTCAGATTTATATACTTCTAGGTTAATCTAAGTTAATAGTATAGTGGGCGTGGCAGTAAGCTAAATTCTACCATTTTTCATATTTATTAATTTCTAGGCACGATCCATTTTTTAGCAAAATCGGAGCACATTTACTACTTTGTGCCACATTTTCTATGGAGCTCTTCCACTT
Organism: Rhagoletis pomonella; assembly: GCF_013731165.1. Lineage (NCBI taxonomy): Eukaryota > Metazoa > Arthropoda > Insecta > Diptera > Tephritidae > Rhagoletis > Rhagoletis pomonella. The sequence goes on from NW_023458557.1 coordinate 75,565,253, forward strand.
TGCGTCGTTTAAGCTTACTTACTTCATGTAAATATTACCCTACCAAGGCAAGCGGAATCTGAAGCCTTTGAAACTCTGGCCATTCCATGCAAAATAGAAATGCGTAAGAAATCGATGGTGGAAGGCCTATCGCTACAAAATATAAAAAAATAATGACTGTTATATGGCCTCTTTCTTCTAATTTTGCCGCATAGAATGCACCGTATTTCATTGAAAAAATTACGTATACGCCTAGATGGCAATAAGCAGCGATGAGATAGGTTTGAGGTCTACACATTTCATTTTTTATTTTATTTTTTTTTTTTTTCATTATAACCAAAATGTACACATTTTTTTGTGAATAATTTTTTATTTCCAAACGTATATTCATTTATCATCTCTCTTATGTCTTTGCTGTTTTTTTTTCGGTAGGTGCAATAACTTCAATGATTATAGTCGCTTTGACTTCTATTTGTAACGCATACTGCTTTTGCTTTGTGTAATAAATTCACTTTAAAATAAAAAAAAATATCCAAAAATCAACAAGAGAACATTTTCACAAAGCATTGCAAAAAGTATAGATTTTAAATTCTCATTTCATAATTCTTCCCCTCTCTCTCGTTAGCCTTTGTTTGAAATCAATTTTACTTGTACTCGGTCTTTGTTTTGAAATAATTTATCACTTTCTACAGGAGCACAAAAACAAAAAAATAAAAATAAAAGTGTGTGCAAACAAAAGCGGCGTTAAAATATTGCAATTTAAAAATGTCAAATAATTTTTTTAGCTAAGCTGAAAGCGCGGCTATACAATTTCAGTTTATTTAAATCGTTATACGCTTGCCGTACTAAATTGTCGCTAAATAAATGCATATTGTAATGCTGAATTTTCAGTGCAAGCCTCAATGCATAAATTAGAATAACGAATTCTATTGAAAAAGCATTTTTTAAAGCTGGTAGAACGCAATGACTGTCACTTGCCAATTTTTGTAAATTTAAATCTACTCTTCAGCGATATTTATACCCGCCCGCTTTCTGAACTTGAATGGCCTTCGGCATAAGTAAGCCGCAATTAATATACTCACGAAACTGTTGGCCAAATATAGTAAAACTGCGTTTTTAGTTGTTCTCTCTGACGTCAGGATTTTTTTTTTGTAAGGACTTTGTAGTTTCAAAGCTGCTATTAACTTCTACCGCTTAGACTCTGTTACCTTTTCCATTCTTCCTTATAAACATAATCCTGATACAAAACTCAAAACAATATTAAAAATAAGAGTGTTTTTCTAACAGCGGTCGCCCCTCGGCGGCAATGGCAAACTTCCGAGCGTATTTCGGCCATGAAAAACAGCTTCTCATAAAAATACCAATGCCGTTCGGAGTCGGCGTAAAACTGTAGGTCCCTCCGCTTTGCATGACACCATCAAGGCGGATGCTACAAATATGTCTTGAATTGAGTTTATTCGGTTTTGATTAATATCTAGATAATCATTATGGCGTTTTCTTTTCAATTCCAGAGACTTGGGCAACAACAACATAACAACATTTGAGGCTAACACATTTTTTATGGTACCAAACCTCGAAGAATTGTAAGTTTTTGAGCTACTTTTACAAACTTAAGTATGTATGTAAATAAAACTAATGGTGAATTTCCACTATGCATTGAAATAGCGAAAAATTGGCGCATTGTAAAATTGCCTTTAAGAAATGAATTTAATGACTACTTTTTTAACGTAAAGACAGGAATAATTTTTAATGCCCAACTTTCTCATTACACTTGCTGCCATTTGACGTCTTGTGGAAATTCAGCATAACTGAAAAAGTTTGGGAAAAAATAGACACATATTAGTTTTAAAAATATTTAAAGCCCTTAAATGAGCTGACCATAAGTGAATCATTGTATCACTACTGCCTGTTTTAGGGCATTTCCGCAAAATTGAGAATCATAGTGAATGAATACACGTAAGCGAAAAATGAATGATTTGACGAATGCGAAAATGAAACTCATGATAAAGCTGATTTTATCTAAATATTTCTAAAAGCACACCCCTACTCTATGACAACTCATAGCGCTGTTTTGCACTAGCACTAGAAAAGCTTGAAATTAAATGCAAAATATTTACCAATATTCTTGACCTACTCAATGTGATTGTAGTTAGGAGGCTTACTCCCTACATTTTTGACTGTTTATACGCATTGACACACATGAGTACTATTGCACTATAGCATATGCCTACCGCGCAAATAAATCATCACACAATTGTTAATTTACTTGAAAAGAAGGTTATTCACAATATACTCTCCACTTAATGCTCTTTTTAAACTCGATTTATCTACTCAACGCCAAATACTATTCAACGTCGCGAACATCACAAGCAAATGCGCTCCCCTTCAACAGACAATTTTACTCTCTCTCTCTCATTGTTACGTCTCCGCGTCGTGCATGCTTTGAACTTTGTTTAGATAAATGACTATATTACCGCATTTCAACACATTGAGCAATTAATTATGTATGTATGTATGTCTATTTGGTAGGGCGAAGATATGGTGGCAAAGTGCGAATAAATAGTCCTGCTGTTCTAATATCTATGCAAATTTCTTCAATACACTTCTGCAATGGTTTATCTACTTAAGATTCTTTTTTTTTCAATCCTTCACAGAACTTTATCCGACAATAGCATCATTAATATTGATCCGAATGCATTTTATGGACTTGGTAAATTGAAACGTCTGAATTTACAAAATTGTGGCCTTAAATCATTGCCAGCGCATGCGTTTCAAGGATTGAAGAATTTAATTTCGCTGTAAGTAAACCAAATAAATAACAAAACACGATAAATGAAGCGAATTTGAAGAAAATTAGAAATGTAAGAATAAAAAAATTTGCATAAATATGCAATACATTGTGCTGAAATGGAAACTGGATATATTAGATACATTTTTGGAAATTTTAAATTTCAGCACAAATTTTTGGTAGTTTAGAAACTGGACGCAATAAATATTTAAAATCTGGAAATACATTTTAATTGCATAAAAGTCGGACAAAAATCTTGAACATTTTAAAACTGTACGTACAATTATGTTAATTTAAAAATTCGAGTTAATTTTTTTTTTGTATTTTATAACTGGACTTCATTTTTGGTAATTCAAAACTTCGGAAAAATATTTGGTCACTTAGCAAATGGACACAATTTTTTGACCTTTTGAAAACTAGATATAAATATGTGGCAATACAAAACTTTCTTAGCAATTTAAAAACTGGACCAACATTTTTGGTAATATAAAATTCGGCTAGAAATTTTAGCTCACTTAAAAAATGGACAAAATTTTTAAGTCATTTTTCACAAATTCAAAAATTTTAGATAATATTTATTTGGTAAATTAAAATTTCGGCAAAAAATTTTGGTCACTTAACAAATAGTCAAAGTTTTTTGATCTGTTAACAACTGTACATAAGTGTTTGGCAATTAAAAATTTTAAATAATTTGGAAACTGGTAATTTAAAAATTCTATACACATGTTGTTTTTTTTTTTGCATGTAATTTAAAAACTGGACTTGCATTTTTTGTAATTCAAAAGTTCAGCACAAGTTGTTGGTCACTTGATAAACGTACATAATTTTGTGGTCCTTTGAAATTTGGACATAAATCTTTGGCAAAATAAAAATGTCTAATAAATAATTTAAAATTTTGCTAGAAATTGTCGATGTTTAAAAAATTGGACATCATATTTGTGTAATTAAATAGCTGTGCATAACTTTTTGGTAATTTAAAAACTGAATATGAATTTTTGCCTATTTAAAGACTTGACACACATATATACATATGTTTTAGTAATTTCAAAATCCTGATATGAGTTTTACGTTATCTTAAAACTAAATAAACTAATTTTCCTTACGTTAAAACTTGGCCATAATTGGTAATTTAAAAACTGGAAAAATTTTTTATTGTTACAAAACGGTTCTCAACAAAAAGTAAGAAATTACTGTTAACGTGTGCCTTCTCGGTTTTTACGGCCCTCATTTTATATCAAAATTTTCAAATTTGGACAGTAGATCTCATATGACCAAAAATGTATGCCCAGTTTCATAAAAACCCAAAAAATATATACCCAAATTTAAGATTACCAAAAAAAAATTTCGCTTGTTTGAATAATTAAAAACTTGTGCACAGAGCGTGAATTACGAAAATTGTATGCCTATTGCCCAACAAATTTCACCAGTTTTGAATTAACAATAAATTATTTTTAATTTTCAAATTACCAAATTTTAAGTTCCACTTTTTATATTACCAAAAAATGTACGTACATGTATGTTTTAAACTGGCAAAAAAATATGTCCAGTTTTTAAGTTACCAAAAATTATATCGGGTTCGTACACTACCAAAAATTACCAAAATTATGTGTTAAGTATTTCAAGCATTCAATGAAACCTCTTGGCACATATGATTTCAAGCTTTGCTTCAAAATTTTTGCGCTGAGTTCAAATTCACGCCCACGTTTAGCAATTACACATTCACTACGGTGGTGACATCACTTCAAAGCGCCCGAGTATATGCTTCAAGCGTTGCAAACCGGCCAGCTACTATTTTCTACTATCACGCAGCGCACATAAAAATTAGTTTTTGCACACAAACACACTAAATGCACTTGCCATACAAACGCAAAAAATTATGAAATTGCTTTAATGAGATTCAAAAATATGTACTTATGCTATTGATATTGTATTTTATTTTCGTATTTTGTATTTTATTTAATTTTGCCTATAATCAATATGTAACTATGTATGACAAAAACAAAAAAAAAAAAGTCAGCTGAATGGCAACGCCTTAGCCAGCATGGACACGGACAGCCTGCAGCATCTGCCAAAATTGCGCACTCTACGCCTCGAGGGCAATCTATTCTATCGGATACCGGCAAACGCTTTGGCTGGATTAGAGGCACTCGAAGCACTGTGAGCTAGTATTTCTTACATACACTCCCCTTTTCTTGCTTACTTCTAACGCTTTCACCTATGCTTAGTTCTCTCTCTCACTTTCGCGCTTGAAAGCACACTATCCTCTAAAATTTTACTGTACTCTTTGTAATTTTCAAAATTGTTTCTTAAATTTGATTTCATTGTCATTTAAATTGCTTACATAAAATGGTTTGTTGTACCCTATTGCTGAGTTAAAAAAAAAAAAAAAACATATTATGTGGTGGTTGTGTAGTCCTGCTTCATTTATAATACTTGGTTTCACATGTTCCACTAAATTTTATGCAATTTTTTTAAGTACATATTTACATACATCAGTATGTACCTTTTACAAAATAAGATTAAAAAATATACCATTGTTTTGCTGTGTATAATCAAAGCTATGTTTTCTATATAAATGTACCCGGCAATTTCCTTCTTTCTTAATTTAAGTTCATTTCAATTCAACTACTAATCACGCCAATGTTAGTTAGAAGGAAAAGTAGTCAGTAGATATGAAAATATTTGCATCACATCATCGAGTAACTGAAAGTGCAAAAATAAATGACAGACTAAAATTAAAAAAAAAAAACATTTAGGAGGAGCCAGTCAAAAAAGCAATCCAAATTCATTGATGTGCCTTCAGTTGCGTGGCGTACTGCATTTTAACTTTACTGACAAACTTTCATTTTGTATAAAATTTTGCAGAAATCTTGGCAGCAACCTTCTGACAATAATCAACGATGACGACTTTCCACGCATGCCAAATTTAGTTGTGCTGTAAGTATCTAAACGTATGTTAAGTTATCTCAATATTGATACAAAATAAAATTAAAACAAAAAAATAAAATTAAAAAACTATATTAAATTAATATAATTTTTTTTTGCGAGAATGAGGGCTTAAAATGCTCAATGCATTGTTAATAAAATAAAATAAAATAAAATAAAATAAAATAAAATAAAATAAAATAAAATAAAATAAAATAAAATAAAATAAAATAAAATAAAATAAAATAAAATAAAATAAAATAAAATAAAATAAAA
>NW_023458557.1:75571320-75575055 GCF_013731165.1 Rhagoletis pomonella
AATAAAATAAAATAAAATAAAATAAAATAAAATAAAATAAAATAAAAAAGTTAAAAAATACGATAAAAGATAAATTAAAAAATACGAAATAAATTATAAAAAAGTAAAACTAAATTAAATTAAATTATATAAAATTAAATTATATCATATTAAATTAAATTAAATTAAATTAAATTAAATTAAATTAAATGTAATTAAATCAAGTTAAGTTAAATTATATCAAATTAATAAAAAGCAAACAATGTTTCTTTTTCCTCCTACGCGATTCGATGGTTTTCACATCTTCCTCAGGGAGTCTGGTGTTTATTGACAACAAAACATAAAAAAAAAAACAATTAGGCACATATGTATGTAAATAAAAGTTATAACAAGTACAATACGTTGGTGTAACAATTTTTCCCGCAAAACATAACTTACATTGAACATCAAACAAAGAAAATATTACAAATATACACACTGATTTCAACTTATTTATATTTAAGTGTACTTCTGCTCGTCTGTTCTCCTATTGACCATTATTGCTGTCCTGTATGCGCAATTTATATTGTCGACGTCTTCCTTAAAAAGAAACATTGTTTGCTTTTTATTAAACTGGCCGAAAAGCTCCTTAAACTACCCTACCTGGCTGAGCTCAGGCTACCTGGGGCCACTGCGTGGCGGGCTGTGGACGACCTAACTTGTTAGGCTAGCCGCTAATAACCAATAAGCAGCCCCCGACCAAGAGCGGCTAGAGTGGAGGGTTTGGCTGAAAAGCCCAAGGAAACTCCAGTGCCAGGGCGAGTACTCGCCGCCCTTTAAGTTAGCGTTCCCAGACCCTATCAGGAACTGCTCCTTGGGAGTACCTACCCCAGAGAGGGAGGCAACAGTGCAACGAGGGATCAAAAAAATTAGTAAGATAAAAAGATAACTCTGGGCGAACGCCCATCAAGATCGAGACCAGTAAGATCTTGATTACGGTATACTGGAAAAAGAATTTTGAATTTACGACTCATGGGCTGGCGAAAGCAATATTCTGTCACTTTAGTAAGCGAGGTTGACACCTCGCTGAAATGGCTGGCAGGCTAATGCTGCAATTGCCTCCGTCTCGTTAAAACCCTGGCAGGTCTTAAGTACGTTCGAGACACGTCGCCATTTAGTTGGCCGCACAGGTCCAGTTGAGATTTATTCCTGGTTTTGCGCTGTCCTTGGCTCTGAACACAATGCCTCATAAGAAATTGTGACAAACCTCGCGGTGGCCTGCTCTTTAGAGGAGGGAACTTCGGGGACATTCAAAGGCGACTGTGCTACGTGTGGAGATAGTGGCTTGAAGCGGAGACCCAAAAGCACAAATGAGCACACCAAAACCAAACCAACAAAAAGAACAACAAGAAGCACACAGCGCTCTTATCCAAGAAGAGAATGTAGGCATATTCCGCAGAAGCAGCAGGACCTTGCGCTCGCCAGTCCTGCAGAGCACACCAACGCTGCAGGCAAAACAAGCGGGAGCAGTTACGAACGCTGATCATGCCCCAGAAGCAACAGATCTGGTCGACTTAACACGCCCAGAGACAGAAGGCACCAAAAATTCAAGACAGGAGAAAAACACTTCGCCAGCTGTACACCCGAAAACGCCAGGTCCTAATTCTCCAAGACAAGACTTTATTATCAAGATGAGACTCGCAGAAGAGGAGTCCTTTTAAAAATGCAAAAGCATCGTCCAAAAAATTAAGCAAGCTATAGCGAAACAAAGGAATCTCAGCCTCGAGGTCAAGAATGGGGCTGCACAACTAGAAGAAATGTTCGACATCATCCAAAGCTACCGCAGAAACTGGAAAATGAAAGAAAAAGAGATCGGAAGTGCCGCCCCGGCTAACCTGACAGACACCACGACAACGCCAAAAAGACGAGCGACAATCCCACCAGAACAGCAGCCAACTCAGAAACGCGAAGAGAAAAGGACGGGGAATGGAAACAAGTGACGAACAAGAAGTTAAAGGCGAAGAAGCCGGACGGGAAACAAAACACGCCAGGCAAACCAAAATATCCGAAAAGGCCCTACTAAGTCTAAAAAACTCCCAGAGGCGGTAGTGATTAAGCCGGCAGAAGGGAACAGCTACGCAGATGTCCTGAAAAATATTCGCAGTAAGCTGAAATCAAGTGATGAAGTCAAGTTGAAGGGAATCCGGAAAACAAAGGCTGGAGCAGTACTACTGAAGCTAGAGAAGGGGCTATCGGCGAATTCAAGCTTCTGCGAGGTATTAAAGTGCACCCTACGAGAGACCGCTACTGTAGCAGACCTTAAACCAAGGGCCACAGTCGAAACAAGAGACCTCGATTCCTTAACGACAAAACAGGAAGTCGAAGACTCAGTAAGGGGTATGCTGTAAGGATACGACATAGCTATGAAGATCAACATCTCCGCTCCCAACAGTAGAGAACAGGTGAGGACCTTCGTGACCCTCGATGAAGAAAAAGCTGATATAATAATAAAGCAAGCAAGGATCAAAATCGCCTGCATAAACTGTAGAGTGCGACTCAAAGAAAACTGCAAGAGGTGCTTTCGATGTTTTGGACCTGGCCATCTAATGGGGGGGCTGTAAAGGCCCAGATGCGGTCAACCAGGTCATAAGCTAAAAGAGTGTAATAAGCCACCAAAATTCTGCTTGTGCTCGGAAGCCAAATACACCGAGCTGGATCACATCCCAAGCTCCATAAGATGCTCAGTATATAGAAACTGGTCCAAGAAATGAATGTCCTGCAAGCCAACATGCACAGAAGTAAAACGGCTGACGCGCTACTGACACAGATGATCACCGAGCGGCATTATGACCTTGTAATCATAAACGAACAGTATAAGAAAAAAGAAAACGGAATCTGGATAGAAGACAGCAGTGGCACCGCTGCTAAATGGGCACCAGCATGCGCATGGGAAGCAGCATGCACATCTCTGAAAAAGGACACGAAAACGGCTTCGCCTGGGTCAGATATAACCCTATATATATAATAAGCTGCTACCTGACACCAAGCGATATCATACAAGACTTCCAAGATAAACTCGACGATATCGAAGATACGGCCATGAAGTTGGAAGGACCCTTTCTGATGGCAGGAGACCTAAACTCAAGAGCCACGGAGTGGGGGATGCCAATCACGGACTCCAGAGGCAAAAGCGTGCTGGAAATGTCCGCCCGACTCGGATTTATAGTGCTCAATACTGGCGCAGCAACAACCTTCCAAAGACCAGGATGCGAGCAAATCACGCCAGACATCACACTAGCATCAGAAGGCATAGCAGGCACCATAAAGGAATGGAAAGTATTGGAAGATTATACTGGTAGCGATCACCAATACATCTCTTTTATAATAGACTCCAAAAACGATGGTTTACGAAAGAAGATGCAATGTAGCACTCGCAAATGGAATGTCTCGAAAATAAATAGTGAGCACTACTATATGAAATAGATGCGCATGACTCAGAAGAATCCTTTTACAGTAACGCAATGGAAATAGTAGAGACCACAATGAAAATGATCTCCAGAGCCTGTACCAAAGCGATGCCGACAACTGGAAGCAATCGATACAAAACACCTGCATATGGGTGGACGGAAAATATAGCTCAACTAAGACGAACGTGCCTCCACCTGAGGCGTACTTACACCAGGTCCAGGCGTAGAAGCGCTGCAATCGAAGAGGCACAACTATACCAAGCTGCTAGAAAAGAACTCAAACGAGCAATCGAGGCCAGCAAGAAAAAAA
>NW_023458557.1:75575065-75590720 GCF_013731165.1 Rhagoletis pomonella
GCAAAAGCAGCAAAGTTAACGGCTTACCTAAGCAGATTAATGTCCAATATTGGTGGACCGACCCAAAGTAAAAGAAAACTTCTAATGTCCACAACCTTGAATATTTTGCTATACGGAGCGGAGATCTGGGCGGACACCCTACAGAAAAATAACCGTTGCAAGATACTTTCTAGAGCTCATCGCACAGCAGCTTTAAGAGTAGCCTCTGCGTACCGTACAGTGTTCGGCGAGGCAATACTAGTTATGAGCGGAACGGTTCCCATTGACCTGCTAGCAGCCGAACGCAAGAAAATGTGGAAGTTTAAGGCGCAAACGAATCCAAGTGACAACGAAAGGGAAACAGTAAGAGACGAGACACTAAGACTATGGCAAGATAGGTTTCAAAACGAAAGCCGCGGCAGATGGACGGCTAGGCTAATAAAAGACCTAAAACTGTGGACCCAAAGAGAACATGGCGAAATAAACTATTACGTCACACAAATGCTGTCTGGGCATGGTTACTTTCGCAATTACCTGTATAGAATGGGAAAAGCCGAAGAGCCGTCATGCATATACAGCGACGCAGAAGAAGACGATGCCGAGTACACTTTTTCAGATGCAAAAGATGGGAAACCGAGCGCAATAATCTGCAAGACCTTGTAGGACCAATTAACCCAGATAACGTCATCCAAGCCATGGTACATAGCGAAACTAACTGGAAGAACATAGTTAAATATGCAGAATACTTACTTTGAGTCAAGAAGCGGGATCTGGACGCAGGTGCACCGAGGGAACTTTAGTTAATGAGAAATATGGAACGCCACCCTGAAGCAATGCGATTAGTGGTCCCAGGGTGGGCGACGGTTCCTATTCGGGGGGAGTGTTTTAGTCTCCGGACATACCATTGTTGTGACGACAGCTTTGATGATGCAATAGGCATTTTCGATCCTTGCCCGCGAAAAAAAAACTACCCTATAGGAAATTGAAAGTTTGCCCTAGAAACATAATAACCAAATTACATTAAATTAAATTAAATTAAATTGAATAAAATAAAATAAAATAAAATAACATAAAACAAAATAAAATTAGATTTTATTTAATTTAGTAAAATAAAATACAACGATATAAGATAAAATAAAACAAAATAAAATACAATTGGTTTTAATTTTTAATTTCTATGAAACTGAAATATGTTGTTTGTTGGTCCACATAATGAGACCCGTATTTTTTGGCTCGGAAAAATTTTTTGGCCGACTTATAAGGTATTTTGTTACAAGCTTTCATTTAACTTGCCCTGTATGTATGTATGTTTGTTAGGGGCAAATCTTGCAATCAATTTTTGACTAACTTCCCAATGACCTAGAGACTTGAAACTTCACAGTTGGCTCATAAGCCGATGACAATGCAATATTAAAGATGAGTTAATCCGATAGGTGGCGCAGGAGTCGAGATATTTAAACAACCCCATATTTATAGTCCGTTTTGGTTCTTATTTAGAATGTATATTAACTTCTAATAACTTCTAATAAAATGTATTTTTTCTAACAAAAATGCATGTCCCCGAAAAAAATAAGCTACAAGGGATTCAGCTCGATTGTAGTTCAAAGTGCATATTTTCTTGCGAAAAATTATGAAATAAAAAAATATAGTTTCTGCAAAATTTAATTTCGAAAAAGTTTCCTTAAAAATAAGTAAAAAATTTGCAAATATAAAATTCAATAATTTTACCCTACAGTCTTAAAGTGGTAACAATTACCAACATTTGAGTGAAAAAATGGTTGACATTCATTAATTTTGAACGAAGCTATGGGTATTTACAAAAAAAATATCCCCAGATATCGAGCAAAAAAATAATACGGGCCATTATTTAGACCAATAAACAACATATTTCAGTTTCATCGAAATTAAAAGTCATGCACGTACCTGACCGATTGTCTTGAAGGGGAAAGCATTTTTGGAAATGAATTTTTTGTTATAGGCATTTTTCCGAAAATTTCATTAAAATCGGCCTCGAGCTCAATAAGAAAGTTAACAAAAACAAAATGCTCTATATTTTTATGCTACTCGATATCTACTAAAAATATGTATACATTTCACCTTTTTTACAGACTTTTAAAACGCAATCAAATTATGAAAATCTCAGCGAATGCATTTGCAAATCTAACAGCTTTAAAGGTTTTGTAAGTATCAACGTTTTTCTTTTTATATTTTTTCTTTTCAAAAATAATTACTCAACGGCCATAAATACAAGGTTCTTCTTCATTCATCATACTCTTCTTTATTCCTTCTAAACTGAGTTTCAAGACAATTTTTAGTCAAAACCCGTTGTAAATTTTTTTTTTGGAGAAATGATTCGATCACCAAAAAATTCGAAATAAAAAACTTTCGTAGTGAACTTTCAACAACTTCTTTTGAGCTGTTAAAACCCCTTCCTTCTTATTGGCTTTAGTCCCTTTTACTACGATATTTTGAAACCAAAAGAATTATGCATTTTATTGCACCCTACTAAATTGACGTAAATTTCGGTGGTTTTATTGAAATCAGTACATATGTATGTATGTACATCAATACAATAAAAAACAAATCCATTAACAAAGAATTGAAAAATAAACCTCGAGCATGGCTGAGCGCCAGCTGACACGAAACTTATTGCTTGCCAGCAATTTTATAAACAAATGGATGGAGAAAGAGCCGAATGGAAACAAATGTTTAGCTTTTAAACGAAGAGAAAAAAGTAAGAAAATGAAGCAAAGAAAAACGGCAATGGTGCAAAAAGTGAAAGAAATGAAATATCAAAACAAATTTCAGTGGGCAGTAACTGTTTGTTATTGGTTAGTCGATAGATCGAACGACAACAACACCATAAAAATTGTTGGCAATTTATGTGCAAAGCCGAAAAAAGCACGCAAAGCATACATATATGTATATAGTAAGTATATGTGCGTATGTATGTATGTGTGCATGCAGAACTCAATGACCGATGCATTGCTGTACGCTGAAATAAATGTCATGAAACTATTTATGGCCATAGCTTTTTTTTTATGTATGTGCATACATATGTAGGTCTTTCAGAGTGTGGTTAGTGCCTCATGCATACGTACATACATGCCACTTCAGGCTTCTGCGAATGCAATAAAAGTAAGATTCGACCATTTGTCGAAGTTTTATGCCATTTTTTCCACCCTATAGATACATACATTTATCTTTTGCAACACTTTGTTTACAAACAAAACTCTTTAAGTAGCTCCTGCAGCAACATTTTTCGAAGAATTGGCGAAAACTTTGTTGAAAAGGTAAAAGTTAAAAGTTTTGTGGCGTCAATGCTTCTATAAAATCGAGTGCTACTTACTTATGTGCGGAAATCGCCTTTGTTATTGTTTTTCGTTTTTTTTTTTTATTGGTGTTATTGCTAACGTCATTCAGCTTTTGAAATTTTGCAGTTTTAAGTGACCACTGAAAGATAAATGCGTTGCGCTTGCAAATAGCTACACATTTAAAAATATGTGTGAATAAAAACTGGAATTTATTGGCGGTCACTGATATCGGATACATGAAGTATGGATATGTGATCGAGGTGATAAGGAAAATTATAGATTACAAGGTTATTTTTCCTTAGAACTTTCTTAATGAATTTAATAACCGATAGACAACTTATCTTGGTTTTTATCAGGTTGTCCAGATAATTTAATAAAATTATAGTTTAAAAAAATTAAAACCTCGCTATTAAAATTACCATTCGTACTGTCATCAAGTATATGACTTGAGAATTGAAATCGCTGCATCTTTTAGACGCATCAATATTACATATTTACATCCCGAGCTAATAAAAGCGGGGTAATAATAAAAAAAAGCGCAATTTCTAAAAAAAAATCGCCATTTTTTTTTTTAATAAAATTCATGAAATCGATCTAACAAATCTTTCATTTTAAAAATGAGATGTTGTTATAATAAAGTTTTTAAAACCAAAAGCGTATATAATACCTTCAGAGGGCAATAAATCACTTATATATAATAGTGATGTACAAACAACTTTCTTTAAAAATACGCACACTTTTTAAAAAAATATTTGCTTCAACACATTTTCCAATAGGACTGCGCAATTGTTAAATTTATTATAACTCTTATAATTGATTAATCGCACAATCCGTTTTTAAGAGCTTGGCGCTAAAAATATAATAGAAACCTATAATAAGGCGAGCTCAGCCATTTCCACAATTTCTTCAAAATCAGGCTATAGTGTCTGAATGATTTACATTTCTGTTGTTGTCATATATTGAGCTATTCAACCGTGATAACATACTGTTTGATATTGGAAACGTTTTGCAGCAGAAACTATTAGTCTTCGTATAACACTTTATTCGAATTATTGATTTAAGGCTTTCCAACCTCATCCTATTTCGAATCTTAGTTTTTTGTTGAATTCATTACGGAAAAAACGCGCTCAACAAAAGCATGTGAGTGCGGCAAGGATAATAATATGAAGGCTACTTTACTTATATTTTCAATAATAAATTTTATGGCCTATTGCGGTTTTCACTCCGTAAGCAATTAGCCAAAATTCTTCAGAGTCGCATGGAATGGTTCTGAAAAACGTTATTCCATGGGAAAGTTCAAAGATTTAAATATTTAGTTTCCGCTGCTTTTCTGTCCTTCAAAGTCAAATTATGAATTGGCAGGTCCCTGAAACTCGCCCTCTTTTGATTATCACACTTTTCTGGTGACAAAATCTAAGCTTTTTTAAAAGTATTTAATTGACTAGCTAATCGTTTGAAAAGTTCTTCGATTAGGGTGATTCAAATTTTTTGACAGTCACTTAATATGCTTCTTAAGTCAAGTCCGTGATAAGCGTAGTTCATTAGCCGCTTCTGTAAAATTATCGCGGAAAACAAAGTTTTTTATATTTTTACTATTGGAAAAAATTTATTTGAAGGTAAAAAATCGCCAAAAATCGCCAATGGCGATTTCCTAAATTTTTACGCGAAAATATAAAAAAAAAAAATCGCCAAATTGGCGCGAAATCGCCAAATCTGGACACTCTGATTTTTATGCGGCTAATCGTGGTGTGAGCCTCATATAGACAGGAGTTCGACATCAGCTGTTTTGAAGACGGTAAAACTACACGAATGATGTGTCTTTTACATACGGCTTTTACCTAGCTTTACTTTTTGTAGAACTTTTTGGATTTGAACTGTGAAAATCTAGTCGATGGTGAATTTCCCAAGTCAGGATCCATACTACTCAGTAGGATACAATCAGTTTGTTCATGAAAGACTTTTATATTGGAATACCGTTCCAAAATACGAAACTTATGTGTCGTTCGGTTGATTTCTAAGCAGTAGATTTGAGGCCATGTGAGCAAAAGTGGCCTAACCCATGTTTTTTTTTTTGTAATTTCTTACCGGAAATAGTCTTGATTGTGATAAATTTTAAAACGAAAGTCACCTATTCCTTAATTTTGAGGTCCATAGATGCATAACGTACCATCAAGTTAGGGAATAATCGACCTTTACTTTAAAATTTATCACTTTTGAAACTATTTTAAGTTAAGTACAAAAAACTGTGGGTTAGGCCACCTCTGCTCTCATGGCTTCATTTACCTGACAATTTACCTTGTAATTTTGTCGGCTTTTAGCCTATTTTTTTTTTATTGAGAAAAAAAGTTAATCAGAAGTAACTAATTCTTTTTTTTATACCTTTAATTCTCTTCTACTTATTCTACAAATAATCAACAATGTTTGCGCACAACAAAGAGAACTGGATGACAATTTGATCAACAGCTTGCCTGAGGGATTGAACAAGTTAACACATTTACAGGAATTGTAAGTATCAAGTATATGTTTATTCGATAAATTTACAAATATTAATGTTCAAGTTCTAAATACCATAAATTTTTAGTATAATAAAGTGCAAGTTTCGAGTCGTCCATATAATGCATATATAAAATTTATTTTAATATAGAAGAAAATGCGCAACACCGTCCACAAATAAAAGTCCAAAAAAACCAACGGCAGTTGAAACTTGCACTTCATTATGGACTACAAAAGTGTATACTCAAACTATTTCTAAGGAATCTAAATAAAACAAAAACCAAAACTTTGATGAACAATTTTGTTGTTTGATTAATTTTTGAAGCTTTTATTTTTAATGGTTCCTGTTATATGCAGATCGAACTATATTTAAAATGAAAATATTACAAAAATTCATACCCTCTATATTTGTGCATTTTAGCCTTAATAGCATATGTATGTATGAAGTTTTATGGCCGTAGGATAGCGATAACCCGTGCCGACCTGTAGTTGAAGTTTTACTTAATTCCATATACATATATATATATTTATGAATGAAGGCTACTAGATCACCCATGAAATTTTTGGAAATGCAAAAAATTCGATATGTTTCCCATATTAGAACGTATTTACAGTAAATCTGCACCTTGAAATTTTTACGAGGATGGCAGGATTTCTCCCAAGGACATCAAAAAAAATTAATTAATGGAAAAAGTGCGGTTGCTTTGTGTATTAAAAGGCTGCAAAACGATATATTTTCTAGTAGAATAATTTGTGTAGATACGCTCGGAAAATTTGCAATTGTAGTATATTTTTTAATTGGTCTGACAGGGCGTATGATGAACATTAAGTAATTAAGACATGCACTTTCTCAAAACGCGAGAGTCTACGATTTCAGCACGACTAAAAGAAGAAGTGTGAATGTTCAAATAAATCGCTGCAGCAAAATCGTATAAATGTGTGATTCCTCATTTGAAAACTACGGTCGGAATTGTTGTAATTTTTGGGGGAACATATTCACACCGACAGCATCGCATAGATGTGTGGATAGCTTTAAATTCAACTCTTACTTATAATAAACTCATTAAAAAAATGTGCATACCAAATTTGGAATGGTACATTTAAATATTAATGTTTATGTAGAAAATTAATGCATTAATTTTTGAAATTTATAGCAAATAAAAATTTCAATGCATTAATTTTTGAAAAAAATATTAAGATTTACATGAGCTGGACCGATTTTAAACTACCTCCAAAAATTTTGTTTCTTAATGAATAAAAATAGTTTCTTAAAGTAGTATGTTTTGAAAAAAAAAAAAATCTCCCCAAATGAAAAAAACCGTTTAAGTTTAACAAATGTGAATACAGAATTTAGAAAATTTTAGTGCATAAATGGTACATTAAAGCCTTAATGTTAACGAAATAAATTACAGCAGTAATTTTTGAAATTTTTGGAAAAAAAAATCAATGCATTAATTTTGAAAACTTAATGTTTAATTAAGTTTTAATTCATAAATTCTGAAAAATATAATGCTAATGAAATTTTTTCATTAAATTATCTAAACTAATGCTAACGAAAAATTTTAGTTTATTAAAATTTTTAATAATTTTTCTCGTTTGCATTATTTAAAACCATTTAGTTTTTTCTAGTAAAATATAAATCACCTCTTTTGAAAGGACGTCGAATAACTACTAATAATTTTAAGCCCGATTCCGCTATGTTTATTTGTAGAAAAATTCTTGTAAACATTTTAGATGTTTTGTGAAAGTAAAAGCAATGTGCGCGTAACTCAGTGTGCATAAGTTTACTTTACTTACAACACTAACTTCTTGAACCTCAAAATTCCTTCCTCAACGCCAATTAAGAATTTTTACTGTAAAATAAAATTTTTAGATGAGTTTTTAAAGCTTGTTATACTCTTAATTCAATAGCACGAATTAAAAAATTTTGAATGTTAATACAAAAATATTTTCATTAGCATTATTTCTTCGGAATTAATGTATTCAAATTTTATTAAGCATTCGATTTTCAAATATAAAGCAATGCAATTTTTATTTACATTAAAATACTATGCATTAAATAATTAATGCATTTTTCCCAACTCTGGTATGTTGGTCCAAAGCAAGTCAAATTCAAATAAAGTTGCCCGCACAACCATTTCTTATTCTTTTTATCTTTTGTTATTTCTTGGGACGGCTGTAGTTGAGTGTGTAGAAAAGCGCTATTATAACTCCTTTTTTAATATAAATATTTAATTAATTAATAAGACAACTTAGATTAAACTTGGAAATCCCTTGTCTTATTAAATTGGCAGTATAACCTCCCAGACAAAGTTATTTTAGATTGCTTTGTCAAACTATTTACCGCAGTTATGTAGGCTTATATTTGCCAT
The DNA here is from genome assembly GCF_013731165.1 of Rhagoletis pomonella. Lineage (NCBI taxonomy): Eukaryota > Metazoa > Arthropoda > Insecta > Diptera > Tephritidae > Rhagoletis > Rhagoletis pomonella. Next base: position 75,583,224 of record NW_023458557.1, read on the forward strand.
TTCGTATGCGCTCATGTAAGCTCAATAAACACATATGTATGTATGTATATTCGTACAAATTTATCAGGACATTTTCAACTGACACCAGCAGCACCTTATTGCAACGAATATATTCTCACCATGCACTTGACTTAAACATCAATGGGCGTAATTTCAAATTAGTGTAAATTCCAAGATGTCGCCACAAGCTGTTGCTCAAGACAAATGTCGTAACAATATTGTTGCGAAAACATAAATTCCATAAATGCATAAGCAGAGTCCTACTTATATATATATGTATGTACTTATGTGCATACATATCTGTATTAGTATGTATGTAGGACTCTTACAACTGTCTACTAACAACATTTAATAAGCTTACATTTTATAAGTGTGCATATACAATGTACAGATGCATATATTCACGTATGTATGTATATGTACAACACGAGCGTAGATATATGTATTTATGTATGTCTTTAATTGGCACGTGAGCTTGTATTATGTGCACACTAAGCCTCAACCGGCATATTAAGCTGTATTGCAAACATCGATTGTCAGCTCAACTGTCTGCACTGCGACATTGTGGCAGAGGAAGGCCTTCACAAATGCTGTCAGCACAACAACTACCTTTCAAGTAGCTGCCACACAGCTGGTGGCTGAGGTAGCACAGAAGTTAAACTGTTCACTTTGAGAGGGTAGAAATGTTGGAAATTTGCTGTAAATATTTTTTTAATTCAATAATAGTTAGCATTTAATCCTTTTATACATATAAACAAGTTTCACCATATCACTTGGAAATTAAAGAATACGCTTCATTTCCTTTCTCAAGTTGTAAGGTAAAAAGTATTAATCGATAAGAATTACAATGTTAGTATCGATATTCAGTATCGAAGATAAAGAATAAAATATCGCAAAATGTCGATATTAAAGTTTGTACTAATTCGAAATAGGTATCGAAAAAGACATCATACTTCATCTTCAGTATTTTTCGTAAATCGCTTTGTTAATTTTGTATACATTTCATTGGGAAACTAATTTTTTTAGTTCTTAAAATATCAAATATCAAGTTCTTTCCACATTTATTGTACCGGCTGGAATGCGCAAAGTATAGCTGAAACCATTCGTTTCAAAAGACAAAACGTTGCTCCTTCATTGACCCTTTTTATTTAAAAATTTACTTCCAAAAAACTATAAGAGAAATTTTTTAGTTTATTCATTCAAACTGGAAATTTTGAAAAAAAAATTCTGGAACTTGTACTAGAAGATGTTGAAGAAAACTGTAAGGTTGTCTAAAAAACTCTAATTCATAGTTAAAACTATGTATCTGGTAACATTCCTACACAATGACCCGATAAAGACGTCGATAAATGTATTTATAACGATATGCATAAAAATATCGATAAGTACAAATATGAAAAATAATCCAAGTACATATAAGAAAAGGTAAAGGAAGTATGGTGTACATTTCGTTTGTATTTAAGGAGAAATCCGCCAAAAAATTCAACGAATTTTAGATGTTTTTTATGAAAGTTAACTTATTCAAATTGTGGTAAAAATGAAAAAATAGTACTCAAATTGACCGCAGCACCACTTGAGGTTGGCACTGATCGTCTCCGGCGCCGCTCGAGCGAACGCACAGTGAGTGAGATGAGTTATCTAGCGGAAAAACTTAATACCTTCTAAAATAATAAAGCTCAAGCTTAGGTGCCTTTTAATGATCACACTGTAGATATAAAAAAGTCGAGACAGGTAATTAATTTTGGTTCGTAGATTACGGATCTGCATTCCGTTTTTCTTATTCAGGTAATTTCTCATTTAAAGTTTGCATTTCGAATGAAAAAATTCAAACTTTAACATGGAAAATGTTACTCATACGCCATGTACGAGCATGTAAATACTAGTGCAGCCATGTACGTTATGGCGTATGAGTAACATTATTTCCTGCTCCTATTTCATAAAAATAATTCAAAAAAAAATTTATTGCACATTGTTATTTGACCGTTGAAAACGATGCATAACAGCGATTTTTTAACATAAAAACAGGCGTTAGCCCAAAGAAAAGAAATTACAAAAAAAAAATAAAAATTAATTACAAAAAAGTTTTTTTGTTTTATAAAAATTTAAATATCTTGCGAAAATGACCCGATATGGGAAAATGGTTAAATTTACGTGTTACGTGTCTCAACTCAAAACTTGACATTTTTCGTACAGTGTAAACATTACATTATATTACAGAAACATTTGAGTATTATTTTCTGCAAATATTTTTTGTATTTTTTTTTTTCATTTTTTGAGGAAAGGTTATAAAAATAAAATAATAAAAAAGAGTTGTGTGCGGATCCCACGTGCGACTGAAGGGAAACTTCTTCTTCCTATTGCTCGTATAGCATACCATATGATATGAGTATTTTTCTGCATAATAATAAGCAATTAATCTCAATCCCAATCTGAATTTCAATCTCAAACTTAATTCCAATATCAATCTAAATCTCAGTCTCAGTCAATCTCAATCTTAATCTTAATCCTTATCGTAATCTTAATCTTGATACTAATTTTAATCGTAATTTTAATCGTAATCGAAATCTTAACCTTAACAATCGATTGGTAATCGAATGCTAATCAAGGCTTTCATTTTAAAAAATTTATATTTTCTTCCGTTAAATCGGCTGTTTCGCCCACGGTGAAATGTGTGCACTCGGCCCCAAGTTATCCCACTAATCAAAATTGTCTATTAATTTTTGTTTGGTCTTATTTTTATTTAAGTTCAACCCCGAAATGTATGTATAGTCCCTCAAAACACGGATCCCTTCATACGAAGACTGAATTACATATATGATACAATGCGTTCAGAGCCGGTTCAGGTGCTAAGACCTCAATCACTACTACGATTCAACTTAAAGACAATGGTGTTAAATCGTACTCTGAGGCCTGTCAGGCTTTTTACAGAATGAGGGGCAGGCGCGTTGTTAGCCGCCCAGCAATTTCCAGCTCAAGATCAACTCATCCAAATAATAACAAAAAAATACATTAAAAAATCTTAATTAAAAATTTTTTTATCTAAAATTTTGTGCTCCTTGATCACGAATTTTCCAGTGAAGTTCAAATCAAGAACATACGAGGCATTTCTGGCATTCCAAGCCTATATTAATTCCTTCTTTTTTTTAATGCCAAAGATACATTTTTATTTTTATTATTATTGCATAACGAAATTTAAAGAGCAATGAGTGCATTAGTTGGCGCAGGCGCCTAAAATCGAGCAAAGCAAATATCAAAGCAAGCGAAACGTGGCATGTTGGAATTTAGGCTAAAGGTCGAACTTGACTAAAAACAAAATGAACTAAATACCTGCGCGCGAACAATTATATTAAGGAAAAAAGAATCCTACAGTATGAAAATAAAACAAATTTTGCATATGCATGCTCACATATTTACACAAAACTTGCGCCCACGCCCGCATTTCACCGATTTGTTCAAGTGAAATGCATAAATGAGGTTAAAAGTGAAAAGAATGAAAACTTATTTTCCTTAATATCCCACAACAAGTTGAATAGTGCTGCAGCGGATGCAACACAGTGTTAAAATTTGCTTTAAAGCGCTTAGAACTAGTTGGAGAATCCCAAATATGTGACAACTGGCAATCGAGGAAGGAATACTATATATGCATGTACAATAGTAGCTTCGTATCAGCTGGTGCTGTAACGCAGTATCGCATCATGTAGCGCAACGACACTTCTAAACACACAGTGGTGACGACAACAGCTGCATTCTTCGGCGCTTTTTACACCCACATTGGTCGCGGCGCGCCGTGCGTGTTCTGTTGAAATCATAACGTGTCATTTCATTGCATATTTACGAGCGCCATATTAAATGATGCAGCACGAATTTGTTTCTCTACTTCGCCGATGTGGTGAACTTTTGTGTTGTTGTATTTTTTTTTGTTTGTATTCTTTCTTTCTTTGCATTTTGTGAATGCAACTTCTTTGAAGTTGTCGTCATCTGCGCGACGTGGAACAATTGTTGGCGCTGACTTTTTATGCATGCGTGTATGTGTTTGCTCCTTTTCGGTTGAAAGTGCGGTATGCCGACCCAGTAGGAAAGTATGTACATAAATAGTTAATAAAAATACATATGTACTTAAAACTTTAAGAGCTTAAAAACCAAAAACACATTACCTTAATGTACAGTTAAAACATAATTTTTAATAAACATACAAATTTTGAGCAAAATTAAATCTTATATGAAAGGCGATAAAAAAAATTGAATTAGGAAATTTAAATCGAAATCAAAATGAAATTATGTTTAAAAATTTAAATTAGAATACATATATTATTGTGTAATTTACAATCAATAAAAATAATTTTAAATAAATGTCCAACCAATTTTTAATGAAAAAGTAAAAAAAAAATAAATAAATAAAGAATAAACGTTAAATTTGAAGTTTTATTTTTTTTTTATAAATTTTTGATCGTTATTTACGATTCTGATTTTTTCGATAAATTCATATGTTATGTTGGAGACTGCGTGTTTAATGCCGATTTAAACCTTTTATGATCTAAAAAATTAAATCTGAAAAAAAACAGTTATAATTGAGCAAAAAAATAAAAATCAAAAATAACGATTAAAAATTGATTGAAAAAGTAAAATTCCAAAAATAAATATTCTTGATCGAATTAATAAAAATCATGAAATAACGGTTAAATTTCATAAAAAGCCTATAACTTACAGATAGGCAAAAAACAAAACCGCCTTCTGACGAATTGATAACTTCCTTTTTTAGAAGTAGGTTAAAAAACTAAAAATATGACGTGATATCCTTTGAATCCGTTGACAGGACTGATTGCATTTTCTTGCTGGCATGCTTTTGCAAATTTTCGCGTCAACTCTATCCGCCTCCGCACGTTTCTGTGTATTGCTGTCGCAATAAAATGCAAGACTTAAACTCCCATTGAGCATGAAATTCCAGCACAGCTTCTTCCTTCGCCGCCAAAACGGAAGCATGCGTTGTGTCAAACGAAGCGTAGCGCATCAAGTTGCAGTCAACACACAGCCACCAATACACATACAATACATACAAGAGAATGAATTAATAATGGTTTTAAAAATAATGTAGCATTTGAAACCTTAACAGGTTTAGGCCGAGAAGAGCAATATGATTTTTTATAAGTGTCTCAATCTATCTCAAACAAATTAAATTCATAAAAAATTCATAAAAAACTATTTTATAAAAAGTTGCAATGTATTCTTAGGCACTAAAAATGGTACTGCTATTAGATTTCCTCTTGCATGCTTGAACTAAACCCGCGACCGCTAAGCGCTATGCCAGCACACAAGTACTTGGCTAAAGTAAGCACCAAACTTTAATATGCTCGCACGTTTGCATATGCAATTCACACCATACACACATACATACAAACACCAACTCTACTTATTTCTATAGTAGCACCAAAGTAAATTTAATATTTCACTGCATTTGTGCACTTCCGCGCTTGTGAATGCACACTTTTTCTCCGATTTCATTTCTATGCTCTCTCCCACTGTTTGGAGTAAACAGGATAATTACGACAATGTTAAATGCAGCGATAAGAATGCGTTCACAATTTGACGCTGAATTCATGGCACTTACACGCCAACTGTTTTGCGAAGTTGCATCTTCATGTGGGATTGATGGGTGTCAGCGGATTCGGCGACAACTTTGTCGGTGCATTGACTCGCTGTGAAATGTGAAATTCGCATGGATTTGCGTGGATTTGACTTAATTTAGTCATAAAACAAATTATTTTATTTCAATTACTTAGTGATATTTTTTGCTAAGCTCCTTGCCTCCTCTCAGAATTGGATACACTGCCAACCAAGTGGCACTAAATCGCTACCATTGTTTGTATTCGGAATGCTATGTTATTTATATGATTTTTTCCTTCTATGATTTTACAGATCTGTCACCAGCAATCGCCTGCGTTGGATAAATGAAACAGATTTGCCTAGAAATTTACAAACGCTAGATTTTCGCGCGAATCCATTGTCGTTAATAATGCCGAGAGCATTGCGTGGCATGGCGAGGTTGCGTAAATTGTGAGTATAAGAAAATTATGATAAAATATGTTTTGCAAAATGTTGTTTAAATCTCTAAGCGTAAACTTGCTTTTAAATAATTTTTCAAAAATTTTTTCGTTTCATATTTTCGACCAGAATTCTTTCCGATGTACGTGCACTCAAAGTATTTCCCGATCTTGAAGGCTGTTTCTCATTAGAGATTATAAAATTGGATCGTGCCGGTATTAAAGAAGTGCCATCGAACCTGTGTCGTCAAACACCAAGACTGAAGAGCTTGTAAGTAAAAAAAAAAACCAAGTGTTCCTTTATGATAATATTTTAATTAATCATTACAATTTCTTATAAATTCATTGCAGAGAGCTTAAAACTAATTCCTTAGTGCGCATTCCCAACTTAACTAATTGCAGAGAATTAAGACTGTTGTAAGTAGCAGAGAAAAAATTGCAGAAAAGTTAAAAATAATATCCCTAGAATTATTCAAAGATAAAAGTTGTAATATGTGTGTATGTATGTGTGTACATTAGAACTTTTTTTTACTTTGCGCGTATAAATAGCATAGGAGTATTCTACGTGTAATTCTAAGTAAATTTGCCTAAAAACCTTGGGTCTTAAATCAATTTGGAGCAGAAAATGGGGAAAATAGCACTATTGCGCCCACTGGTGGAAGTATAAGTGCATAAAAGGATTCCTCATGGCAAAAACCCCTTATGGCATGTTTTTATACAAACAGCAAAATGCTACGTATACATATTTTCTCACTTTGGTAAACTCCAAATTGATTTTAGACCCATGGTTTCTTCGGCAAATTTGCTTTGATTTACACGTCGAATCATTCCGTGCTATAAGCGCGCAGTCGAAGAAATAACCCACAAAAATTGACCCGCCCTAATATACTTACATAGATATATGCATTCAAAAATGTAAAAATAATTTTTTTTTTTAACAGAGATCTTTCGAGTAATCACATAGAATCGCTCGGTGGGCGACCCTTCGTCGGCTTAAAGCAACTTCATGATTTAGTACTCTCTTACAATCGCATAAAGGCGATACCACAGGATGCCTTCTTGGGCATTCCGCGACTGCAGTTGTTGTAAGTAGCCAGCAAATTATTTTAAATATTTGATTGCTAATTTCAATAACAACACATTTCTTAAAAAAAACCTAGAGGCCCAAAATAAATGAAACTGAAATATTTTATTTTATAATTTATTTTATTTTTATTTATTTTTTAAATTGTTTTATTACATTTCATTTAATATCTTTCAAATTCATTTTAAATCCATTCCATTCCGTCCCAATCTAATCTATAAAAATATTTTTCTATCCTATTTCCTCCCATATCATTTCACTTATGTTTCAATTTCTTTCTACTTCACTTAGTTCAATTTTATTTTGTCCACTTCATTACTCTTCATTTGCTTACTCCTCCCCTCCCGTCATTACTCTCCTCTCCTCTCCTCTCCT
>NW_023458557.1:75591120-75610687 GCF_013731165.1 Rhagoletis pomonella
TCCTCTCCTTTCGACAACAGTTATATCAATTATCTCTTCTTCTAATTTTATCTTCAATTCTCTCTAGAGACTTGGAAGGCAATGAAATCACCTCAATCCACAAAGAAGCCTTCATGCCATTTGCCAAATTGGAAGACTTAAATTTAGGCAATAATATCTTCCCCGAACTGCCATCGGCTGGCTTGAATAAGCTGCTGCATTTAAAGACTTTCAACAATCCCAAATTACGCGAATTCCCAGCGCCTGATACATTTCCGCGCATACAGACGCTGATCCTCTCATATGCATACCACTGCTGTCCCTTCATACCGCTAGTAGCAATGTCCGCCACGAAGAAGCCACCCCTAGTGCAAGAGGCAGTGCTCTTTCCCTCCGACTCCGAATTCGATATGAGCTTGTGGAATAACAGTATGATGGATATATGGCCGCAGTTGCGTAAGTACATTAGAAAAATTTTCTAACGTTTTGATACAATTAAGTACATATAGAATATATTCATTAAACCCTTCATCTTCCAGAGAATCTCAGCAAAAAGTTTGGCAACCAAATGCACGATATCTGGGATAACTTCGGTCAAGACTTCAATTACCCTGGCAATACTCCCACCTATGTCGAGGAATACTTCGAGGAAGACAACACAGGCACCACCACCACAGCAACAGGCATGACCAGCAGTTTTGCTGGTTTTAGCACTGGCCTCTTCGGCACTGTAGACACCGAAATAGCGCCTGGCTCCATACAATGCCTACCCATGCCCGGCCCCTTTCTGCCCTGCGCTGATCTCTTCGACTGGTGGACTTTGCGCTGTGGCGTTTGGGTTGTCTTCCTGCTGGCGCTGCTGGGGAACGGCACCGTCGTTATAGTGCTCATGTTCTCCCGTTCCAAAATGGATGTGCCACGTTTTTTGGTATGCAATTTGGCTGCAGCCGACTTCTTCATGGGCATTTACCTCGGCATACTCGCCATAGTAGATGCTTCAACATTGGGAGAATTTCGTATGTTCGCCATTCCTTGGCAGATGTCGCTTATGTGCCAGTTCGCCGGGTTCTTAGCCGTGCTCTCTTCGGAGTTGTCAGTGTATACGTTGGCCGTGATTACGCTGGAACGCAATTACGCCATAACGCATGCGATACACTTGAATAAACGGCTGTCACTGCGTCAGTCGGCATACATTATGGCGGTGGGCTGGACCTTTGCGCTGATCATGGCGGCTCTGCCATTGGCTGGCATCTCTGATTACCGCAAGTTTGCCGTGTGTCTGCCATTCGAGACGACAACTGGCGTGGCCAGCCTGACTTATGTTATTGCGCTGATGTTCATCAATGGTTGTGCGTTTGTGACGCTTATGGGCTGCTACCTGAAAATGTATTGGGCCATCCGCGGTTCACAGGCCTGGAATACCAACGACTCCCGCATTGCGAAACGCATGGCACTACTGGTCTTTACCGATTTCCTCTGCTGGTCACCGATTGCCTTCTTCTCCATCACTGCCATCTTTGGACTGCAGCTAATCTCGCTGGAGCAAGCCAAGATTTTTACAGTTTTCGTGCTGCCGCTGAATTCGTGTTGCAATCCTTTCTTGTACGCAATTATGACAAAGCAATTTAAGAAGGATTGCATAACGCTGTGTAAGCACTTCGAAGAGGCGCGCGTAACACGTGGCGCCGGTGCCGCCGCTGCTACAGCACTCCCCGGTGGGCTTGGAAGGCGTGGCGGTGTGCGCGTAGCCAAAGAGCTGCCACCTTTGCTGCCTGCAGCGCATCCGCCCGGCTGTCGGTGCTTGCGAATGATGCCCAATGAAATGCCCAATTGGCATAAGCTGCAGGAGCGTGAACGTGTTCGCCACACATGGACGTCCAGTACATGGCATTGGTTGGCAATCTGCTGTCATTGCGCGGATCCGGATGATGATGACGATGATGATGTGGAGACGCGTCATCTCGGCGGTGGTCGTCGCCAACGGAAGTCGCATAAGGCGAGTAATCGCCATACGCGTACGCGTTCGCATAATGCGGCAACAGATCCGTACCTTTATCAGTTTGCTGAGCTGAAACAGAAGCAGAAACAGACACGCGCTAGCTCGATATCTAGTGAGAATTTCTGTTCATCGCGTTCATCTAGCTGGCGTAATGGTCCACCGTCGGCAGGCGCGGTACCGCATACTTGCAACGTACCACTCAAGATGATGGATCCGAATCGACGGAGACATTCTGCGTGGCTGATAACGCGAAAGACTTCGCAAGACTCTAACTTGTCGAGCTCTCGCAACGACAGCTCAGCTTCGGCGACCACGGCAAGCACTTCCACCTTCCGGTTATCGCGCTCAAGTGCGGGCAGTACAACGCCATTGCCGTCTATAATGGGTGAGTATATGCGGGATTGAATGCGGGAATATTTTTACTTCATTCGAGTTCATCCCATTCGTTTTTTTTCATTCACCGTATTGCATTTTATTTCGTTTCTTTCCCCTCCATTTTATTCCATTCCAATCTAGTTTCATTTCAGGTCGTTTCATTTGAATTAATTTCACTTCGTTCCATTCACCTAATTTTTATTCCATTTCATAGCTCTTTCATTTCACTCCACCTCATTCCAATGATGTATGCTTTCTAATTTAATTATTTTTCATTTTGGTTCATATGAAAACGCCCCGTTTACTATTTTGTTCCATTTTCTTCTTTTCCGTCCCGTTCCATCCTATATTTATAATCCCACTGTGTTCATTCTACATCATTCCACTTTATACTTTTTACTGAAATCCTTTTGATTCGGATGCATTTCCTTCCCTTTCCATTCCATTGAATTTCATGAATTTCGTGCCATCCCAATCTGTTGATTTTTTCCATTGCATTTAATTTCATTTCTTTCCCTTCCATTTTTTCCATTCCACTTCAGTTTTATTTCACTTCAGTTTACATTCACTTAATTTTTATTCCATTCCATTTCATTGCACATTGATTTTACTCCACATCATTCCACACTGAGACGCGTTTTATGCTTTCGTTTTTTGCACTTTGTTGCATATGAAAACGTCCCTAATATTTTTTTGTTCCATTGTGTTCTGTAACGTTCCGTTCCGTTCCACATTATCTATATATAAATACGCCACAAGAAATATTGCAATCCCTTTTTTGAAGGCACCGTTCGCTCGATTTCAATGAAACATACACCGATTTAAAGGATATAACTTCCTCTAATCCAGAAATGTTAATCCCGATACATAGGGGGCGTGGCATGTAACATATAGACTAAAATGTGAAAACTACTATATCTCTAAAACTAATTATGCGGGGAAACTGAAACTTAGCATAGATGCATAGATTGTAAATACCCTACGTACGGAGAAAAGTGGTAGATTTTTGAAAAGGGGGCGTGGCACCTCCCATACAAACTGAAATTCTCCTATTGCTTTTCTCTGGAACCGCTTAAGCCTACGCCTTGAAATTTTACCCAGCAATTTACGCTATCAATAACGTACTTAAAGCGAAAAACGTTAGATATTGAAAAAGGGGGCGAGGGGGGAGGTGCTCCCATACAAGCACCGCTGAACCGTTTATGCTAACGTTCTAAAACTTGACACAGCTGCATACATATGTATCATTACCGAACTCATGGGGAAAGTGGTGTGTATTCGAAAGGGGGATGAGGCACCTCGCATACAGAATGCAATTTCCATACCGCTTATACCTGGATCCACTTATGATAGATAAGGTAATGGAATATGATACATACATTTAAAATGGCAAAAATCATTCAATTGGGAACCATTTCCTACCAGATTTCTAAATCGCATTGAATGATTGTTGTTTTGTGTAATGATTTTTGAAATGATCAGTGTGTTTGTCTTTCGTTAGGTGGCGCAGGGATTGAGAGTTGAGATGGGCATGGGACAAAATATTAAGTCCCGATCCCGCTCATCCCGAAATTCAATTTTTAACTTCCGAACCCGCTCATCCTGACGTTTTTCAGAATTGTACCGTGGGCCCGGGGGCCACGAAATCTATCTCTAAAAAAATTCACATGTCTTTCAAATTAATTTTAAATAAATAAAAATTGTATGAAAGATCTGGCATCCTCCAATTATTTTATTTTGCTTTGCTGTTCGTTTTCGTCGCAATAAAACATAAAAAGTGCATATTTTATACAAATTTATTAAGGGAGATTTTCTGAATTTGCGGAAGTTGCGGTTTTATCGGGAGTAGCGGGAATGGATTTTGATCCCGTTCCGTCCGTTAAATTTTTACAGACCTTCCCGATACCGCTCGTCTTGAATATCAGTACCATGGGTCCCGATACTCCATGCCCATCTCTAATTGAAAGCTATCCTTAAAATGTATAATCAGATTTTAGGACACATAATAGCAACATAAAATTTGGTGCAATTCGGTAGCCCAATCATGTCATGCAAAAATATTGGGCTTTAGGCCCATTCTTGACAAAAATACGTGTAAAACCGCCGTTAGAGAAGGAAATATTATATTTTGTTTTACACCTTCGAGGTACTTAGCTTCCACCGATTCTGATGAAAAGAATGAGGAGTTTATGCAGATGATGGCAATTTAGTTTTAACGTTCCAAGTGGCACTCAGACCAATATAATCGAAAAAAGTATTTACAGTCTGGATTGGTATTTGTTTAACATAATAGTCAGTGAGGAACCGTTAGGCATCTCATCTATATATACAAATACATACATATGCATATTTTTTGTAAATGAAACTTTAGGTTCCTTTCTCGGTATAATTTCGAAGCAATTTGGTTTCAAGTTTTCCTATAAAGCATAAATGAGTCAATATTGGTGATAAACAAAATTTAAAAGTGTATGAAAAAATTTCGAATTTCGACAACTGGGCGATACTAGTACTTATAATCCCGCTGTTTTCATTCTACATCATTCCGCTTTGATTACAATCTTCTTAATTCTGAGTCATTTCGATTCCCTTGAATTCCTTATCATTTCATTCCATTTCGTACCGTCTTATCTATAAAATGTTTTCCATTCACCAAATTGTTCCGTTCTATTTTATTTCTATTTCCTCCATTTTTTTCCATTCCACTCCGTCTTCGTTACGATTGGTTCCATTCCAGTTCATTTCAATTCGTTCCCTCGTTTAATTTCATTTCACTGCACTAAATTTATTTTTTCTTGCTTTTTGTTACATACAAATACACTCTGGTTACTTTTTTGTTGCGTTTTCTTCTGTTCCATTCAATTTAATATCATTTCGCTCTTTCATCAAAATCTGCTTGATTCTGTTTCATTACCACTCCATCGATCCATCAGTTTCTTTGTCATGTCATTGCATTTCTCATCATTGTCTACTTTCCCTCCTACCAGCTCATAGCAGCAAAGCACAGCAACAACAACTACAACAGCACTCCACTCTACCCTCAAAACCGCGTCTCGTCCGTCAGGAGGCCGTTCAAGAGGAAGAAGACTCATCTCCACCACGCCTTGGCGTACGCTTTCTACCCACTATACCGTCGGCAGCAGATAGTTCCATTATCATGGAGGACGGCGACTCAGCCATGAACGTAGCCAGTGTGATGGGTATGCCGCTGCCAGGTGCAGCGAGCGGTTTTTACACTGTGCTGCAGGCGCAAAGTGGTGGTGCGGCGAAAACACTGCTCACCTCGACGACGAGTCCACAATTCGATACACCGAAAGAAGAACATCCACCATGACACTGTTTGGGTTGGTTCGTCGGCGGGCAACAAAAGCGAATGAGAAAACAAAAACCACCAAAACGTGATAGCAACAAAAAAAGTGGCATTAGTGAGGCATTTCTCTAACGGACGTATTGAAATTTACTGTTCATACAAATATACATATGTATGTTCGAATAATTAAATATACATATGTACTCTTCGAACGCATGCATGGCATAAGTAGTCAATTTGTACAGTAGCTGATAATAATGGCGTGTTTCTAAATGTGTGAATGTTTGTGGATATGTAACCGCAAAAGTACTTAAAATATTTTAAATATTTAAAAAGCTAAAAAATGCTTATAAAACATAAGTATGTATGTACAATATATAAGTTTAGCAATACAGATTCACACATACATAAATATTTAAGTGTGCATTGAAAAGCATGTTATAGAAAATAAGTATTTATTGCATAAAAATAAGCTAAACATATATGTATGTATATGTATGCATTCAGTTTTGCTGGCGCTAAAATAGTACTTAAATAACTGCGAAAATTATTTATTTCAAATACTTTTTATCCTCAAATATACTATGATGAACTTTTGTTTTGTTGTTATTTATATATTTTAAAAAAATTGTTTATCGATTATTTTAAAATTTTAAAGGTTTTTATTGATATATTGCCGCATTGGTATGACTTTTTTGCCAACTTTTTTGTCGATTTTTGTCAAAACTCTATAAAATTGTATTCGCGAAAATTTTTTTCTATGTTAGGTTTTAGAGAAATGGCAATATTACCACTTCAAAAATGTGTAAGATTAGATTCCCACAGAAAGCCGTACAATTTGGTACATTTTTTGAGTTTCAAATTTAAACTATGTTCATACGTGCATCTTAATTTAAGATATTTAAGCAATTAAGCTCTTAAAAGAAAAAAAAAATCAGAAAGAAATGACCAATTCAAAAATTTAAAACATAATCAGAATACATATGTATTTTTAAAAACTTATCAGGTGCCGCACTAAAACCATAAGAAATTGGATGGCGCGCCCACCGCAGACAGGTTTATTTTATTAGAATCAGACAGCGCTTTTGGTAATGTTGATTATGAATAGGAAACACCAGCGGCCATGGAGTCTGCACTCAGTCTCAGGCTTCGGTCTCAGGCATGCCGAAGCAGATGATGAAAACACAACAACAACAGCCAAACATATAATGTATAATTTCTTTTATTACCCTGTGCGTTGCTGTAATCATAGGTACTGTAAAGCGGAATTTCAATCAATCTTTGAAACTCATAAACAAAAGAGCATGTTTAGCTGTCAAATGCCAATTGTATTATCCAGTGATGCTATGCTAAAAAATAAATGCGAAGCAACAAAAGAAAAACGCTTTCTAACCCGGAAAAATAGAAAAAAGGCCCTTTTTTATTAATTATTTCTGTGTTAAAAAAAACGGATCTTTCGATTGCTATGACTTAAACAATATTAAAAATCACCATCGTTGATAAAAATTACCAATAAATTTTCGTTTCGAATTTTCGCCGTGAAAATGGAATAATTTTATAAAATGCATAGCCCGTGCAAAAATCTTTGGAAATCATTGTTTTCAAATTTGTTTCCCCATTTTCTCTCTACTTCCAAGCTAGGCTAGGCACCGCTCAGCGCGCCTGGGACATTTGACGTGAATCGCCCCACATACATACGTTTGTTTTATTTTTCTATTTTACCCCTCAAACGCCTTAACATCGAAATACACAAACTAAAAATAACTCCGAGCTGGATTTTTTTAACAAAAAATACCTTTTTTTGTTTTTTAATCGACTTCACAAAACGGAGAAAGTATCAGTTCGTCGGAATATTTAACCGATTTCTAGAATTCTTTTTTTAAAGAAAAGGTATTACCTCACAGGTGGCCCCCTTCTTAATTTGGTTTAAATCCGATCATTGGATCATAAAGAAATTAACGATAATCTAAAATTTGTATATGAGAATTGAAGTCGGTTTTGTCTTTTGCTTAAAAATTACTTTTTTTTATTATTTAAAATTTTTTAAAAGTTTCTAGAACATCCTTTTTAAACATTTTTAAGAGAATGATTTTTCAGAAACTGATACAGATTTTTTTCAAAGATTATTTAAGATTTTGCAAGAAAGATGAAAACGTATCTGTTTTTTTCTGCGCCCTTTTTGATTTTTATCAAACAAATTTGTGATATTTATTAAGAATTGGAAAAATTACAGGATATGTTTTGGAAAACTAAAAACCTAAAAAAGCTGTAAAAATTTCAGAAAAATTCAGGCAATCCTTTTGAGTGTCGATGCGAGTTCAGGGTGTTTATTTTATTAAAATAAATGAAAATACATTAGTTTGCCAATATATTTCAATCTCCTCCGGAGATCGTCTTCAGAGGTCACGTTAATTAAATTTTAGCGCAACGACGTCCGGTCTCGTTTGTCATGCAGTTTAATACAATAAACGCCCTGACCTAGGGATTGTTTGATTTGTTTCAAATATTTTGACAGCTTAATTAATTTTCCAAGAAATATTCTTACTATAAAAAATGTGTTTTCCCATTCTTAATAAATATCACAAATTTTTCATTAAAGACTAAAGCAATAAAAAAATACATATATTTCTTTGTGAAATTCCACCAGCAGCCCGTATACACCCCGTGTAAAATTATAAGCGCACCTCATATTTACAAATTTTAATCATTTATTATTTTTTTAATTTTTTTATTTTAGTTATTTCTATATAAGAAATATAGTTTCTTCTTTAACAAAACCCGTATAATCCCTCCTTTTTAATATTAAATAAAAAAAAATCAACAAATGCTCCTAAGGCTTTCATGCTTTTGAATTTGATTTCTTAGAAATATTTTTAGTACACAGTTTTGTATCCCATTAAATTTTAGTAAAAAAACTCTAACTTTGAAGTAGCTAGAAATTAGCGTTGATTTTTGATATATGTATTTTTTTTTGCTGACGTTTTATTGAACTCTTCCTTCCATACAAAGTATGTTCGAAGATTTTTTTATTTGAAAGAAAATGAGAAATATTTTTAATTGAATGGGCTACCAAACTGCTTGAAATATTTTCGAAATTTTATTAATTTGTTTTTTTTTTTTTAATATTGCACTAAGTTTGAAACTTGGTTTGTACGGTTTTTGTTAAGGAAAATATTATATTTTTATAACCAAAATATTGAAAAATATGTGGTGCTTTTGAAATTTTGACACGGAGTGTCATTTAAAGCATTATTTTGTTGTTGTATGCTTTTTTAAGTATTAAGTATGAATGTAATAATGTAAAAAAATAGTTCTAAAGTGATAATATTTCTAAGGAGTACTTAGTCATAAGCAAATGTAACAATAATATACATGCATACATACATACGTATAATTCAAACAAAAAAAATAAAAATAAAAAAAAGTGATAAAAAAATATGAAAGTACCAAGATCAAATCAAATGCCTGTTGTTTTCATGCGTTTTTTATCGCTGTAGGTTGCTGGGTGCACTTGAATTTAATGCCAAACGCTATTTCATTTTCATGGGCAAGGTCGAAATCATGCAAATATTTCTTGCTATTAGTCATAGTGGAAAGCATCCGGTAGGCAAGTGCATTTTCTAGCATTACACATGAGAAATTGAGATGAGAAACTAATGCCTTGTTAATACAAAAAAACTAAAAACCCGAGAAAACGGCTTTAAAGTTTAAAGTTAACATGAACTCCTATGGCAAAAATGTGCTAACCATCGTAAAATCTTAAGCTTAACATTTTTTTTTATGTAAAGTAATGATTAAAATAGTTTTAGAGGATTTCTAGCTACACCGTAAGGTTTTTAAACTGATAAAAAAATATAAATAAGCCACCCCTAAAACCATGTTAACCGTTATTTACACAAAAAAAATGTTAAGCTTAAGATTTTACGACTCTTAACACGCAACGGGAAACGGAAAAAGAGGTGGCGCACAGTGGTGTGAAACTGGAATTTACTGTTCATAATCATACATGGCCTTCATTTTTCAACAAACTTGATAAATATTTTTTAAAGGAAAGCCTATAAAATTTATTTGTGTAAAGTGCAGGGAAAGTAACAATTTTGAAGGAAATCCAATCCCCTATTCCAGTTAATAAATGTCACATAATAAACACAAGTTGAAAGCATTTGTGGGTTTCCCCAAAAATTAAAAAAATTAACAAAAAAATTTTAAAAAAACTTTCACCAAAACCGATTTTTTTTTGTAACGATTAGATACATTTTAGGTATGCAGTATTATAGCTCATTAAATTTTAGTATAAGAAAAGGGAAGTTTTAAGTGGCTAAGAACTCTTGTTGGTTTTTAACAATTTTATTTATGCTAATATTTCGATTACATTCACATAGGGCCGGTTACTCAATGTCTGGTTACAACAATTCGGCTACACTGCTTTATCGATCACATGTTATATGCATGGAGTCGAAGACGTCGATAACGATGTTTAACCGCAGATTAGTGTTAACCAGACATTGAGTAACCGGGCCTTAATATGGAAGAAAATACCTAGCAGCGTCAGGAAAAATATTAAAAAAAATTAACGCGAGTTTTTAGCCACTAGACCCTTGTACACTGAGCCAAAAGTACAATGGTATATCTGACTGTGGCTGAACGTTCATGGGTGCTTGCTGTTATTTTTTGGCTTCCAGCAGGTTCGAGGGTACGAATGCCGTCACTCCAACACTTCATTTTTATTATTTCTTTTCTGTGTTTGGTTTTTCTTAACTACGAAAAAGCCTCTGTGAAGTGCAGAACCAAATATAGTGACGAAGAAAATTGATTCAAGTTATACATTTGAAGATACATTTACAGTGCGGCTGTAGCTGAGTATGTAGAGATGCTAGCTGTTATTTGCTAATTCTGTCAGAGGCACGTGTTAAAATGATTACAAAAAATTTTGTTTTGTATCTCCAAATTATGAAAAAGAATCTGTGAAGTGCAGAAGGCAGATGTTTTCAAACGAAAAAATCGACAACCAAAAGTTTGGTTAATGTAAACAAAAGTGTTGTTAATATTACCAAATCATCGTTGAAAATATGCACCAGGGCATTGTTAATATTAATCAAAAATCACGTTGATTCCTTTTCAAGTTTGAATTTGGTAATGTTAACCAATTTTTAGTTGAGTTTTTTTTTTCTCAGTGTACTAAAATTTAATGGCCTATATAATTGCATACCTAAAAATTCAAAAAATAATAATTTTAATTTTAAGGATTTTTTTTTCTATGCGTAACATTCCAATTTTTTTGTGCATTTTTTTCCAATCAATGGTCATTTGGGAATACTTAACTTAAATATTTTTTTTTTACATTACGTTGTGTACATTAGGCTAGACGAAATTATTTTCCAGTCACTCCCCGAACTTAAGAATGTCACAAAAATAGAAAAATCCTTTCTCTTTAATTTTGAAATCGTTTGATCTTAACCCGTGCGCCGGGGCTTTGAATTTGGATCAGGTTAGCCTTTAGAGGGTGTTAACAGGAAAATACCAACAAAAATTATTTTCCGTGTATAGCTTGGACCACCCTTATGTACATATAAGCAAAACTAAACATACATATAAGTTATATAAATAAGTTAAAACAATTTTAGGATGCTCAGGAAGCCTAAGTACTCGGTTTTCGGAAGCTTCCATAAAGGCATTTGGATTTTAAATATTTACATCTATCCTTTGCGAATTTAGAAACTTGCTTAATTCACGCTCATAAAAAAACTTAGCTTAAGCAATATGTAAAAGTTTGATAATTATCTACTTCAATTACTTCACACGCGCATTTCCATCAATGAATGAGCCAAAAAGTGAATGTGAAATTTAGTATATGCTCGCAAGATTATGTGCATATATATAGTACATATGTATGTACATACATATGTATGTATGTATGTAAGACTGTTTGTATCAGCCACACAAAGGAAGTCCTTATCAATGGTATTCAGATACATATGAAGGAATAAAAATACTTTATTTAAAATGTATGTAAATATGTGCGAGTTGAGTGCCATAATTAGACCGTTCTTTGCGTGTAGGAATGTCTATTTTAATTTCTCCGTCAACCATGACGATCTTCGGTATGATGTTTTTCTACCAAGATACGACTGTATGCAGAAAGCTTTTAAATATCGCGTTTATGAGACGTCTTCATTCACTTGCTTACTATGTACATAAATAGTTTCACATGCAGTTTGACTGTGTCAAATAAAACGACTATCTATTTGTATTTTTTCGGACCTATAAGAAAATTTCGTTGTCGGTCACAAAAAAAAAATAAATGTGGCGACATTTCTCTGTCTTAATTTTTCAGTCAGCGCTCGCAAAATAAGAATTTTTAACGAAAAAAATGCTTTTTCCGCTACCTTTTTTAATAAACAATTAAATATAACCAAATGAAAAACATTGTAGCAAGTGCAAGTTTGAAGTAGCTATAGGACTTACCGTTGATTTTTGCAAATTTTTTTTCGTTGAAGGTTTTTCGTTAATTTTTTTTTCATATCAACAAGTCATCGAACATACTTTGTGTGGAAGTAAATTGCTGACCCAGTCACCCTTCTGAGGTAGCGGAGCTGAAACTGTTGGATCTCTTAGGTTTCATTAAGGATAGTATTTGGTACGGTAGAATAATGACTTGAAATTACTTAGCTACTCTCTCGGTTATGGGTACGTATCTCCTCCTGACAATCGCTTAAAAATGCCTCTCAAAATGCACAATTATGAATCCTAGACAAAGCATGGAAAATTCTACAAACGCCCTCCTAAGCTAACGTAACCTTGTTGGTGGCATTCCAGATGAATTTTTAAAATTAGTATGTTCAGAGACTTTTTGTAGAATTTAGTAATAAATATTTTTTTTAAATATTTTAATCCATATCGCATCCCTCCTTTATGTGTATTTTTCGCCATTTTCTAAAAAAGTGCAAAAAGAACTCTGAAATCCAATGAAACTAAAAATATAATGCAAATAGGTCATTCCATGTAAAAGAAGAAAATTATATAAATTTTAAAATTCCTCAATTAACCCTATTTGGGTAGTGAGTTTTTGCTAAATGACCACACTCCTTTAATCTGTTGAATATCTATTGCCAAATTAGGCAAGCTGTAATTTTTGCCCATTGAAACTTTTTTACTTCATACATACTTCATACCAGTCACCAGAATGTGTCACAATTTTAAATATTTTTAAATATTTCCATGAAGATTATATCAGCTTTAAATTTCATGAACAGGAAGTGAACGGGCATATTTTACAACACAAAAAAATTTGTCTTAAAATTAAGTGTTTCGTCTTTGAGTGCAAAAAGGCAAAAAATAGAGGGATAGTCAGTGTCCCACCAGCCCAATTTATCCAAATAATAGTTACAAAGAGCTAAGAAATTATTTGCTATTTTTTTGAAAGGAATATTCTATATATATGTATTAATTTTTTATCTATATTAAAACATATCCATCACCGTTCTATAAATCCCTACGACATACTTATAAATCACAAAAGTTATCACATTCTGGAGGCAAATGTCTCACCATTCAGAATGTAATGGCCAAAATAGATATCGTTTCAATTTGAATTTTTTATCGAATCGAAAAACCAAACTTCTCCTCCAACTACCTATCACCAAAGGTGCTGGAAAACAATGAGAATAATTCCCATGGGAATAGATATTAGTAATGAGAATGGATATTTATTCTTATCGTAGAGTAAATATCCATTCTCATGTGAGTTAATTTCGATTCCCATGAGAATTATTCTCATCGTTTACCAGCACCTTAAGCGAGACACTGCATTCTCTCACAACAGCTCAGCCAACGGAGGAGATTATGGAATACCAAATTTAGCGCCATGCGAGTCTCCTTGTTGGTGGATTGAATTGGATGACTAAAATAGCCAGTTCTAAAGAGGGCAAATTTCTACCAAATTTTGCATACTATTTAATTAAAAAATTAGTAATAAAGAATTAAGGTATACTTTTCTTCGTAACGTTCATAAAACAAAGCCCAAAGCCGCGGTATGTCACAATAGCGGCGATAAGTGCGGTTTATTGTGGTTTTTGCAAATATGTACTTATGAATGTGTTAAGGCGCATATACGTACGTTTATATGCATGTACACATATGCAACTTATCACTTTGAAAACGGATGCGTGTATATGTTAAAACAAGAAGCAAAACATTCATTAATAAAACCACTGTCGGTATTAAAACTACTTGCAAGACTATATTTATTACACATACATACGTAGTACGTACACAATTTTAGGTACATATCATTGGCAGATATGTGCCATTTACTGCTTTGATTATACAACCATACATACACATTTACATATATGTACATATGAATGTATTTAGTTGTGCCGATATCTGCACTGCTAATATTTTTCATTATATGGAATATTATTTTTCCATTACTTTGAATGTTGCAATCAGTTGAATTTCGTATTTGGCGCGAGTTGCATATTTACTTACTAACTAACGGACAACTAAGTTTTAGGAAATGCGCTTCTCTGTTGTGTGGATATGTTTTTTCCTATATGCAACCAATGTTGCGGCGCAGTATTGCACGAAAGTCAAAACCGAAGTAATTAATGGCCGTAAAGTGCTACGTAGAATGAGATTTTGCTGTAACGGTTTTAGGAAAATCAAAGGTGAATGCAAACCTTACTGCCCCACCGGCTGTTTCAATGGTAAATGCGTGAAGCCGGGTGTGTGCGAATGTAATGCCGGCTACAGGAAGTTCAATAACTATCGGTAGGTGCAGCGGCAGTTGACTTTTTAGTGGATACAACTTAAAAGGACTGAATATACAAATTTTTTGTTAAAATTTCTAACAGTGGTTGTGGTTATCAAACGAAAGAAAGAAGTGAAGAAAATTTAAAAAATTAATAAAATTTTTTTTTTTCAAATATGTGAGAAAATTTCTTTAAATATTTACCCTTAATTTCTGTCATGATTTAAAGTTTTTTTTTACAATATTCTTTTAAATTATGTGAATGGTGTGCGTTATCATTGGAAAGTGTCATTTAAAATTATCAAACAATCGTTATATAAATTGTCGTTTTAATGTCACTGAATATTTAATTTAAGAAAGTGAGTTAGCATTAAAAAAGAAGCTTTCTTATGTATCGTTCTTCACATAAGAAAAATCAAAGCATTTTTATTGCCAAATTTTCGGGAAATGTTGTCTCATATTAAATAATCAACTTTGAAACTATTTTTTTTATTTAATTTAAAATTTTTCTTTGGAAAAATATTTTCACATCTCTATTAGTATGTACATAAGAGTGATCCAAAATAATAAAGTCGGAATTTTAATGCCGCCACCCCCTAGGATTGCTCTGAACCGAAAATCAATATACCCCTATTTTTTATTTTGAAATCAAAAAATAATTAGGGAGTGCTCACAGCGCTCAAAGTTGTCCATGTATTTTATATGGGGAAAAAACAAATTTTCGTAAAAATAGTATAAGACTCTTGAAAATCAATATTTTTCAATGGTAAAACTGTGGTTCTCTGCAGGAGACTTCAAATATTAATATCCAATTGTTTATTTAACCATTTTTTATGACTAAAGATTTTTTATAGGTCCCCCCATTGCATTTTCTAGGACCTAGGATAAGCAAAGTTTTCCGATCGAAAAATATTGATTGTCACGAATTCTACACTATTTCTACGAAAAGTTGTTTTTTCCCCATATAAAATACATTGAAAACTTTGAGCGCTTTGAGCACACCCTAATTTTTTTTTATTTCAAAATAAAAAAATAGCGGTATTTATTTTTGGTATAGAACAATTCTAGGTGCTGGCGGCATTAAAAAGCGACCTTATTTTTTTTTTACATACATTTTTGGACCACTTTAATGTACATACACATGTCTATGGAAAAAAAAATTTAAATATAATTGCTCGGGAAAAATCTTATTTTAAATGTGTACATGTATATTTATTGAATTATTCTTTAAAAAATTATGTTTTGTTTAACATTTTCCTTAATAACATAAAAAAAATTTAAATACATTTGTTTCAAAAAATCCTATTGAAAATGTGTTAGGAACGTCCTTAAAATGTGTACCTTTAAAACATATTGGAAAAAAAGTTTTAAAAACGTTCGCAAAACGACACTAGTTTTTTTTTTGGAATTCTAGACTAGAAATTTAACTTTTCACTACAATTTGATAAAATAACATATAAAAAACTAAAATGAGGCACCAAGTTAAATTTGAATTCCACAAAAAATGCTACTACGTATAAAACCAGTATAATCATCATCGCCCATGTCCTAAGTGTTTTTATGCCGCTTTTTTTTTACTTCGAGTGGAGTAAAATAATGAAAAAAAGTTTATTAACATAATATTATTTGTATACCCTTCATGAGCATGAAATGGTATTATAACTTTGGTCCGATGTTTGTAAGTACCAGAATAAGAAGAGATAGATCCACTAAAATGTATACTTAAATGATCAGAACGTCGAGCTGAGCCGATTTGGCCATGTCGGTCTGTCTGTCTGTCCGTCTGTTTGTATGCAATCTAGTCTCTCAGTTTTCGAGATCTCCGGATCAAATTTGGTAGGTGGGTGTATTTTTATAATGTATTAATCATTTGTCGGAACCGGAAGAATCGGACCACTATAACATATAGCTCCCATACGACTGATTGTTCAGATATGAGTTTTTTCGTTATAACTTCTCCATTTATACAGCTAGGAACATGAAATTTAGCACTACTTCCACCCATTATCAACAGAAAACTTAGAGCGAAAATTACAAATATCGGGTCACTATAACCTATAGCTCCCATACAACTGATTGTTCAGATATACGATTTTTCGTTATAACTCCTCCATTTAAGTAGCTAGGTACATGAAATTTTGCACTGTTGTCACCCATTACTAAAAGAATAATTTCAGTGAAAATGGCGAAGATCGGGTCGCTATAACCTATAGCCTCCATACAACTGATTGTTCAGATATAAGATTTTTTGCCATAACTTTTCCATTTATGCAGCTAGGCTCATGAAATTTTGCAATACTTCCACGTATTATCAACAGAATACTTACAGTGAAAATAACAAAGATCGGGTTACTTTTACATATAGCTCCCATACAACTGATTGTTCAGATAAGCGATTTTTTGTTTTAACTCCTCCATCTATGCAGCTAAAAACATGAAATTTCAAACTATTTTCACTCATTATAAACACAAAGTTTACAGTAAGATTAACAAAGATCAGGTCACTATAACCTATTTATTGCCTCCATCAACTGACTGTTCAGATATGGGGTTTTACTGTAGAACTTCTTTATTTGGACAGCTAAAACCGATAAATTTCGTAAGCTATTTTCTAAATGATAATACAAAGTCTACTGAGAAAATTGTCAAAATCTATGCTGTATAAACTTTATCTCTTATACCACTGATTATTCAGATACCAGTTTTTGCGATATATCTCATTTATGTAGGAAGCTAAACCCATTGAATTGCGTTACCGGTTTACATACCGATCACACAGCAGTGGAATCACTTAGATTGGTGCTATATAAGGTATATCTTTCATACCCCTGATTGTTTAGATATGATTTTTTAAATATATGTAAATATATACATTTTTTCAAATGCAGTAATCTGTTAAAGTAAAGTTTTCAGATGCTCATGAAAGGTATGAGGCCTTCGGCATAGCCGAAGACAGCGCTGCTCTTACTTGTTTTATTTAAAATTGTCCTTTTTAAAATTCCTTCCAAACTTATTCCTTCAATAATCACGAAAATTTTCAATGTAAATTTATAAAAAAAAAAAAATATTTAAAAGTTTTTGATTACAACAATCATTTTTTAAAATATGTAAGAAATATTTATTTAATAAAAGTATGCAAATATGTTTCCTAAAAAAATAGCGATAATGGCTTTAAAGCAAAATTTAAAAAAAATAAAAATAATTCTAAATTATGAGGATGAAAAAGTAAAATACTTTTTGATTCGGACAATCTTATTTTAAATATCTACATATGTATATATATTAAAAATGTCGTTGAAAAAACTAAAAGCATTTTGAACAAAATTAACATAAAAAAAAATTAATAAGCAATTATTTAAATTTTGTTTTCATTAAAGAAGAAAAAATCTTCCACGAAATGTGCATACAAAATTTACAAAAAAACCTTTTATTTGAAATAATCTTATTTACATAAAAAATATAAGAAAAATTCTAGAAACCTTTTCTTCAATATTCTCGAAGATTTTTGAAATAAAGGCAATTTTTAAATAAAATTTTAGCATTTATAATAATAAAAAATATTCTTTAAAGTAAGAAAAAAATTTCTTTAAAATATCTAAGAAAAAAAGTTCTTTAAATAACTAAATTTTTTGTTTTCATTAAAATAATGCATTTAATATTCGAAAACGATTTTTGACTGTGATTTTTTCTTTTAAGTAATTGCGTTCTTTAAAATTTTCAATTTGTTCGAATCCGAAACTGTTTGAAAAAATGCCCCTAAAAAATCTAAAAATACAATTTCTTCTCAACTAAACAAGAATACAGTCCCTCGGCGACATATAAAAAGTATATTAAAGGATTTTTTTTATAAATAAACAGTATCTAATTTAACTTTATCTCACTTTCTGCCGCCAACAGCTGCCTGCCCCAATGTGATGACTGCAGAAATGGCTTTTGTAGTGCGCCAGGCGTATGCAAATGCAATAGTGGCTATGAGCTTAACGCCACCGGTCACTGTGAGCCCGTTTGCACACCTCTCTGCAAAAATGGTAAATGCGAATCGCCGGGCAAATGCGTCTGCTTGCCGGGCTATAAGAAAAACGCCGCAGGTGCTTGTGAACCGCAATGTGCTAACGATTGTCGCAATGGTGATTGCATCGCACCAAATCAGTGCGCCTGTAAGACAGGTTATGAAGCAGATGCATCGCTCCAATGTCAACCAATTTGCGAAGATGGCTGTGAACATGGTGTATGTCGTGCGCCAAGTGTTTGCGAATGTAATAAAGGTTACCAAAAATCTCCTAATAAGACATGTGCGCCTCATTGCTTGGACGAATGCGTTAATGGAGTTTGTGTTGAGCCGAACGTTTGCGAATGTATTGCGGGTTATAGAAAGGTTTTGGATAATATTTGCCAACCGATTTGTGAGCCCAGTTGTATTAATGGTGAATGTATTGCACCCAACACATGCGCATGCGATACAGGCTACAAACTGGAAGGTGGCAGATGTGAACCGCACTGTCCGAGTGGTTGTCCGAATGGTCGCTGTATATCACCAGAAAAGTGTGAATGCGACAAAGGATACTCTCTTAGTTTGGCGAGTGTATGCGATCCCGTTTGTAGTAATGGTTGCGCGAATGGACTTTGCATTGCCCCAGAAATCTGTAAATGTAGCACAGGGTACAATTTGAGTGACAATAATATTTGTGAGCCCGTCTGCTCTAGCGGATGTCCGAATGGACAATGCGTAGCACCGGAAACCTGTGCCTGTGACACTGGATTCAAAATGACCGACTCGAATATCTGTGAGCCCGTATGCACAAACGGATGCCCGAATGGGGAGTGCATAGCTCCAGAAACTTGCGCGTGCGACGCTGGATTCAAAATGACCGACCCGAATATCTGTGAACCCGTCTGTTCCAGCGACTGTCCGTCTGGCCAGTGTATAGCTCCAGAAACATGCGCGTGTGACGCTGGATTCAAAATGGTAGACACGAATATCTGTGAACCCATCTGTTCCAGCGGTTGCCCGAATGGCGAGTGCAGAGCCCCAGAAACTTGCGCGTGTGACGCTGGATTCAAAATGACAGACCCAAATGTCTGTGAACCCGACTGTTCCAACGGCTGTACGAATGGCCAGTGTATAGCTCCAGAAACTTGCGAGTGTGACGCTGGA
>NW_023458557.1:75610697-75630175 GCF_013731165.1 Rhagoletis pomonella
GTCTGTTCCAGCGGCTGTCGGAATGGCCAGTGTATAGCTCCGGAAACCTGCGCGTGTGACGCTGGATTCAAAATGACTGACCCGAATATCTGTGAACCTGTATGCTTAAACGGATGTCCGAATGGTTATACCATGTCTAGCGAACTCAATATTTGTGAGCCTAGTTGTTCTTCTGGCTGTCCGAACGGTGACTGCATAGCTCCAGAAATTTGTCAGTGCAAGAGTGGATATGTTAATGGCAGTTACAATATTTGTGAGCCTCTTTGTTCAAGCAACTGCTCCAATGGTCGTTGTGTAGCTCCGGAGACGTGCGAGTGTCACAAGGGGTATTCAAAATTGGCTGATGGAGAGTGCGAGCCAGTTTGTGACGCCACTTGTCCACGAAATCGATGCATTGCACCAGATGTCTGTTACTATAATACAGACAATATCGAAGACCAAATGAGCTCTACTTCAAAATACACGGATTCTATTAGTGTAATTCTGAAATCGGCGCGAGCTGGACGTCTCTTTGCGGCTTCGGTTAACTCTTATGACGAGGAGGACAGTGATGAAGAAGGTAGTGATAATTCGGGTGATTACAGTGATAGCGTAAGCATTTTGGACACACGCGATAACAGGTGTCTGAACCGCTGTACGAATGGCACTTGCCAACAAGAGCAATGCATCTGCCAATACGGTTATGAGCTACAGATGCATGGCCATGAGGAAATCTGCGTTGCGCGCTGTGGTGTTTTAATTGATGGCGCTTACAGCGGCTGTGTAAATGGGTTTTGTAATGAGCCAGGAATTTGTGTATGCTTCGAAGGTTTCCAGCAGTCTACCGAGAATGCACACAAATGCGTGCTCCTTCATAGCGAGGAGCAGTCAAGTGGCGGAATTTTCAAATATCTACGTCTGTATGTTATTTTCGCTGCGCTTTCCTTGCCGTTGGCGTTGGTGGTATTATATTTGTTTTGCCATATTAGCTGCGAAAAATCGTACAATGTGGCGAAAAGAGGTAAGAGAGATGGTGGTATAAAAGTTGTGTAGCAAACTGATTTTTTTTTTATTCATTTTCTATTCACAGAGAACAACTTGGGACTGGCGAATTTATCGCGTAATGTGGATATAATACGAGTGCCTTAGTCAAGCGGGTTTTTTGGCTTTTTGAAGCTTTAAAGTGATGACAGTGATCTTCAGATTTTATCTTTTCGTTTACTAGATTTCTAAATTTTTGAATACATATCAATATGTGTATGTATGCATATGTAAAGTTATTGATAACCAAGTATAATATGTATTAAAAATAGTAAGTAAATTTATATATGTGAATAAGTAGATGCATTAAGATAAGTGTTAAAAGTAGTTTTAAGTTTCGTGATAGACATTTCGTTTTCCAAATTTTTAGCATGATAAAAAAATAGGAAGGTGAAACCGCTGAGAGGAATTTTTCAAATTCTTGACGTTTGCAAGCAATTTAATTTTAAAATTTTACACACACATTCTCATTTTTAATCTCAAACAAAAACATCTTTGAACAATTCCTTTTTTTTACTCTCAATTTTATACGATTTTAAAATGTTGGCAAACTTCAAAAAAAAATCATAGCCGACGCATTGAGAGAACGGTTTTACCTTACTATGCTTTTATCGTGATTTTTAGTACGAAAAAAAATTTAGTTTTTCATAAAACATACTGAGCAACACGAGCTAATGATAACACAAATTAGAATTTAACGGTATGTGTTAATTAAAAAAAGAAAAGAAAAGTTTTACTATTCAGCGGTATAACGAAAATGTTTATATTGAAAGTGGCATAAGTCACTCAAAAAAATCAAGTTAATGATAACATGGATTACACCGAGTAAAAATCAGTTTTGCACAAAAAATATATACTTCCAAAACTAGGAGCCAAATATAGTAAAACTGCGTTTTTAGTTTCTTTCTCTGGCGTCAGGATTTTTTTTTTAAAGGACTTTGAAATTTTAGAGATTCGATTAGATAGTTCCAAAAATAATTTAAAAAATTCAGCTCTATATAGAATAACAATATGGGTACCAAAAAACAGACAAAATTCTGTAGCATTAAAAAATATTAAGTTTTTGTGGTGCACAAGGACGAATAGGTATTGAAAATGTCCCTTTAAAGTTTTTGCTTCAGTATCCTTGAGGATTAATATACACGCGACCACACGTCCTTCTACTTTAGTAGCGTAAATAAATAACAATTTTTAAAAGGGCATTTTCAATATCAATTCGTCCTTGTGAACCAAACAAATTTTATATTTATAAATTCTAAAGAATTTTATCATTTACTTGGTTGGTTGGTAGAATCGTCGTCGCCTGAGTACATTCCCAGGATGCAATTAGCGCTGGAAGCACCATTTTGATACGCTTTCTCTGCGACCCTTGATTTAATCTGCTTTCATGATTCGTTGGGTTGGTCAAATCATTTGGATTTTCCGATGAATCTATTTAGGTTAGTAATGTTGAATTTGGAAATTTCCCCAAGATTTTGGATGGAAAAACTCCACCTTATTCTATCATTTACTTGGTACCCATATTGTTAGTCCAGATGGGAATGTTACTCATACGCCATGTACGTACGTTCGAATTTAACTTTCCAAAGATATCAAAAGTTAGCATAAATATTTTTAAACGCGAATTTACTTTAATCTTGGTAAACAGGGGTTTTTGGTATTGCTGAATACGAATATGGACCTAGATTTTCCAAACACAAAATGGTGGATGCAATATGGCAATCGAATTTTCCAAAAATTGATTGCATTTACGTATGTACATATATAAAACTTGGTACTATGGGTTCGCTGATTACGAATTTAAAATGAGATTTGCAATATTCAAAATGGTGGATTCAATATTGTGGCCATATTAAAAATTAAATTCTTATAAAATTTGATGCATATGTGTATAGGTTTTTGGGGTTGCTGATAATGTAAAGCCAGATTTCTGCAATCGATATCAGCTATAATGTAAAACATTTCCACTGACTTTTAATACGTAAAAAAACGATGATTTTTGCTTCATTTAATTCCTTTGAAATTCCAATTTTTATTTTTTTTTTAATTCGATCGGCACATGTATCCGACATTTTAGATTTTGTGTATCTGACTTCATATTCGTAGTTAGCGACCCCAAAACTCCCTAACTACCAATATTAAAGTAAATATGTGAAAATTTGTGAAACTTTGTTAGTCCGCCAGATTTTTGAAGTAGGAAATAAATTCTCATGTAATGGAGTAAAACGGACTTCAGATACGTGCTCAGCGACGCCAAAGACATATCGAACGCCTGGTGTGGTCAAAAAATGTAATCCTTTTTTTGTTTTGTTGTGGTCCTGTGTTATCGCATTATAATTTTTAATAGACAAGCATAAATTTAATGTAAAATATTTCAGTCATGTACAATTTAAAATTATTTATACTTAAAGGGCGGCTATTGAGAGTATGCAAAGAGCGTCCATATGAAATAAACAAAACTTATAAAAAGTGTACCTGTTTAATTTTCTCGGACAAGCATCTAAATATTTTGCCTCTATTAAAACGAAAATCTGCTTTAGCAGAACTTTTCAGGTAAGAATTATCGTTCGAGGGGTTTTACACCATTGAAACATCGAACTATTCTACACCTTTTCAACCTAGTAATGAGAAAACGTAAGTTTATAATGAGAAAACCTAAATTGTATTGAGAATGCATAACTTTCTATTGAGAAAACGTAAATTATAATGAGAACACGTAAGTGTATAATGAAGAAACGTAAATAATAATGAGAAAAAGTAAACTGATGTGGAGACAACGTAGATTTATAATGAGAATGGGTAAATTTGTAATGAGAAAACGTAAATTTACAATGAGAAAACGTAAGTAAGTAATAAGAACTGGGTTTCTTCCATTATTTGTGGTTCTTCCATTATTCACCCACTCTCATGTTTTGCAACGCAAGTGCATCTGCGTGCAATGTTGTTGTGGGCTGCACAGCTCTTGCGTAATCCCCTCCTGATTGTTTTTTTTTTGCTTTTGTACGAGCTGCAGGATCCAAGCACTGCAGCTGCTGGCTGTGCAGGAACCTCTCCTTCGGTCCATTAGCAAAATACTTAATTACAGCATGGCACCTATAACGTGGACATTTGAACCACGCGCAGCTGGTAATGCTTGTATTGCCCGCCGCGAAAGTCGGCAAAACAAAATGAAACTAGTCTCGTCAATCCAAACAATTTGTTTTCCTTGCTGTATGAAGGCATTTAGCTTCCGGACATATACTGCTCTTTTCTCTCTATTTTCCTGGCTGTTCATCGTTGTAGACAGTGATCGGATCTGCCACTTTTTTGAGCATCTACCACATGTACCACACAAGGTCTGAAATCTACCACATATTCGCGTTTTTGAGTAGTTTTATTTTTGCTCGTTATAATTTTCTTAATTTTAACAGCAAAAATTGTCCAACACTAAACACTAACAACAGGCAGAATGGGAGGATAAGATAAACATTAAAATAGTAAATTTTCTCAATATTCAATTTTTCGACCGGAAACATGGTTTTATTGTGTTAAATTGCAAAATATATGATCTACAAAAAGAAATTAATAGCGAAAATGTGAAAAAACGGCGATTTTTGTGTAAGTATTAGAAAATTTCAGTGCATCTAAAGTTTCTAAAGCGTTGTTTACTTTTACTTGAGAATTGAGTAGCGGTTTCTGGGACGTGCCACATTTGTGCGCTACAACATGATGTGATAAAAATAAAAGCGGGCAGCACTCCGCAACGTTGCAGAAATCTTTCAAAATATGTTCCAAAAATATCTTGATATGGAAGGAACTGATTTACACTGTCAAGGGAAAAAATTGCCAAATCTCAACGGAACTTTTAGCAACTTCAATCTTGCACTTTATTATACTAAAATTAAATTTTCTTGGATTCGAATTAAAATGTTAGCAATTTAGATGAAACCTTGCAGAATATTTTTAATTTTTGTACAAAGTTTGATCCAAAACCTGAGATCTACCACATTTTTTTGAAATCTACCACATTTTTTTCCAGATTCCACCACACAAATTTTTTTTCAAGTCCGATCACTGGTTGTAGGCTGTGTGTGAAATGTTTTCACACTATAGCGCACACCTTCAAGATGGTTCCCAACAGCTGTGCTAACTTCGACACAAGAAAACCTGAACAATTTTTGGTTAAAGCTGAAGTAGGGTTAGTCCGCAATCCTACTCCAGCCATTCAACAATTTTTGATAAATGAACATTCAAAATTTGTTGGGGCTTTCATTAGTTTTTTTGTTTCATTGTGCTGCTTCCACTGCAAATCCATCGAAGTGTAGTTTTGTAGTTAACGCCAAGGTTAAGAGCGAGCATGACCCAATATTCTCCTCGTGTAGTAAATAGCATTCACCACCCTTTCCCTGTCTTGTTCGGTATTTTTTTGTATACATTTTCCTCTCGCAAATTTGCGTTCCTGGAAAAATTAAGATAATTACGTCATTATGCAGTTTAATATACGCGAAACACTGCTATACTTCATATTTGTAAGACAAATCGCACAATTGTCTTGAAACTGCATTTTTACGTGCAAGTGCCTATATGTAGTTATGTTTCGTTGGGCACAATGAAAAAACTACGAGTGAAATTTTTTTCGGACGCCTTCAAAACCTTAAAGCAGTAAAACCGATCTCATTATAAATTAACGATTTCTCATTAAAAATTTACATTTCCTCATTAACAATTTACTTTTTCTCATTACTTTTTACGTTTTCTCATTATTAATTTACGTATTCTCAATATAATTTATGTTTTCTCAATACAAATTTATCTTTTCTTAATACAATTTACGTTTTCTCAATATAAATTTTTGTTTTCTCATTATAACTTATGTTTTCTCATTACTGGGTTGAAAAGGTGTAGTATAAATGAGAGGTGCTTTGCAGCGTTTGCTGTCAAAATATACGAAGGCGATCACGAGTACGAATAGGAAAACGAAAGCGACTGGGAATACGAATACGAAGGCAAACACGGAGACTAGGGACGAATAAGAAGATGACTACGAAAACGAATATGAACACGAAGACGAGTACTAAGAGGAAGATGAATACGAACAAGGCGAAAACGAACACAAATACGGATACGAAGACGAAGGTGAAGGCGAAGATGACGACGAAAGCGAATATGACCCCGAAGATGAATACGAATATGCCCACAAAGGCGCTCACGATTACGAAAGCGAGCACGAAGACGAAAAGAAAAAGCTAAATGTATTAAAATTATTTCGAAAATTTTGTCACTCAGCTTCGGCTCCTACACATATCGGGTCACAGAAGGTCCAAAGTCAAAAGCTTATCCCTAAATGAACACAGCGAATCTACACAATCAGTGCTTTCTGAAGGGTACATGGTAGCGAAGCCTGTAAAATGTTTAATAAGTACGAAAAGTTCTAATGAAAGAATTGTGAATCACAAAAACATAGCGTAAGTTAATTCACAAACAATTTTAAAGTTAATCTAAACCCCCAATTTTGAATTTAATGTTTCAATGTGAAGTAAAAAAAACCTTAAAAATTCACATTTTTGCGGACCTTAAAATGTTTTAAATTTTTTTTGATTGAATTATATTTTTTATTTTTTTATTTCTTCTGTAGTTTATAAGTAATGAAAAAAAACTCTTTAAAACGTTTCACAAAACATCCGATTCATGATTGAATAATTTTTCAATATCACAATTTTTGTATGCTACTTTACAATATGCGCTCTAAAGCTCAAGTTTCTTCTTCCTCCTGTACATTGAGGCCATCTTCTTCACCTGCTCCTGGAATTACGATGCCAAATGTTGGATTTTCAATCAATCGCACACCATGTTTTTCACGGAAACGTCTGCGCGCATATTCTCGATAGACCAGTATAGCTGCCAGTGCGCACAAAGCTATCAGCAATAAGGACACGGCACCGATGGTCCAGCGCGAAACAGAGACGCCGCTAATTATTTAAAATAGATATGTTTGATTATGAAATACTTAAAAGAAATTTGTTGGAAAATAAAATGGCTACAACACTCGTAACTTCAATAAAATTTCACAATAGAAAAACAGTTTAGGTAAGTTTATCGATTTCAAAACTCCCTTTTACCGAAACCGAAAAAGTATTCATTCTCAACCAATCAATATTCTCACCTCAACTTTAAGCGCCCCTCCATGGCATCCAATTTCGACACGCATGCGCCACGGCGCTCATTGTAGACCGTGCCCTCGCCGCACTGACATATCCCATTGACATCACATTTTCCACCCAGACAGTTCCATTCGTTGCAGTAAGCCACGCACACTGGCAAATCGTTGTCGGCGCTGAGTTTGAGCCGGTAGCCCAAGTCACAACTGCACGCGTTCGGCGCAATACATCTGCCATGACCGCAGTCCTGCTCGCATCGTGGCGCACACTCAGTGCGGCTACCGTTGAGAAAGGTATAGCCTTCCAAACAAACACACTCATCTGGCCGCAAGCATTCGGCATTGACGCAAGTATCTTTGCATATGGCCTGACAACGATGCGGCTCGCTAGAGTTTGTCACGCGATAACCATCGGCGCACTGGCACTTATTTGGCGCCACGCACTTGCCATTCTCACAAGATGGCCGGCAGTGAGCGATGCAGAGATTGCGGTGACGCGTCTCCTCATATCCACTCCAACACTCACACATATCTGGTTCTACGCAATTGCTATTGATGCACGACGGCAAGCAGATGGGGTCGCAGATCGCATTCGAGCCTTTGCGCAGCCGGAAGCCTTCATAGCAGCGGCATATACCGCCCGCCGCGCAAACACTATTGATACACTTTTGCGTACAGTGCGGCTCGCAACGTCCCGTCAGCCATTTCTTAGAGTAGCCCTCAGCGCACTGACAAATACCCGGCGCAATGCAGTGTCCATGCCCGCAGTCGAAATTGCAAACGGGATCGCACTCATTTGAGCGCAGCGCGTTCGGCCGATAACCACTGAAACAGCGACAAGTATCCGGCGCCGTACAAGTGCCATGCACACAGGATTGAGTACAAACCGGAATACAGAGGTAAAAGAGCAACGTTTGAAAGCCCGGCAAGCAGCTGCATACGCCTGGGCTGACGCAATTACCATTCTTGCAACCACGTGGACAATGCGGCTCGCACTCGGTGCTCGAACCGTTTTTAAAGATGTAGCCCTCGTTACAACTGCATGTATCCGGTGCGGAACAATGTCCATTCACACATTCGTCCTTGCAAATTGGCTGGCACAAATGCGCTTCAACTTGCCTGTAGCCCTGATGGCACTCACAGCGGCCGGGTTCGTTACAAAAGCCATTCTGACAGCCGCGTACACAAGTTGGTTCGCATTCCGAACGCGAGTTGTTGCGGTAAATATGTCCTTCTAGACAGGTACACTGATTCGGCGCCGTGCAATGCGCATTTACGCACTTTTCCTTGCAACTGGGCACGCAGGCCAGGCCGAGTAGGTTGTAATAGCCCTCCTGGCATTTGCATACATTTGGTGCGTTGCAGTAGCCATTCGGGCAGCCGCCCTGGCATACCGGTTCACACTTACCCAGCGTGCCCAAGCGCAACTCGAACCCGTTGTGGCAACTACACTCATTGGGCGCTTTGCAAATGCCATTCTCGCACGGCTCCTCGCAAATGGGTACACAGAGACCCAACGTTTCATTACGTTCATAGCCGAAATTGCAAGTGCATTTCTGCGGCGAATCACAGCGTCCGTTGATGCAGTCCACCAGGCACTTAGTCTCACAGTCTGTCACGCTGCCATTGACGAAACTGAAGCCATCATGGCAGGCACACAAATCTGGCGCGATACATTGTCCATTAATGCAGGGCTCACTGCACTCGGGCTCACAAATGGTGCTGTTCTTCATATTATTGAAGCCTTCGTCACATAGGCAAACATCAGGCCGCACACATTTTCCTGTTTTGCAATCTGCGCACCTCGGCTGGCAATCGCTGTGGGAAGATAGGGAAGAAAGTTAATTAGTTGTACCTTGGTTAGGAGTAGGCTGACTTACCCATTCTTAGTGTCGCGCACATAGCCATCACAGCATACTTCCTCAGTGTCCGTGTAGCTCTAAAAAACATAATTGAAAGTTGATGAGCAGAAGTGAGAAAGAAACATTTAAGTTGTTCACCTCTTTAACAGTACGCAGCACCAGTGGATTATGACTTGGGCCACAATTTTTTGTACAATTTTCATCTACTTGAAATTTCCGCATTGTTACAAGCGCCACTCGGGTCTTCATGGTTCTATCAAATACAAATACCATAGAAATTTAGTTAGGACGTAGACTTAGAAAGATGACACACATATTTGTATTTCCCTGCTTCGACTAGACTGTGACGACTGTGTCTTGAGCTCGAAAAAGAATATGTTATATTCTGGGATTTAGCAGATAACCTAGCTGATTTGTCTTCTATACTCACAATGGAGACAAAACGAAACCACATGGAGATTTACCTGTGCCAGCTTTTGGAACGAGTAACTTTCGCCACCATAAAGGTAAGTAAATCGCAATATTCTTGGACCTAGGTGACAATAACGTCACTGACGTTTTTTGTAACAAACTCAAAGCGGATTAGGGAGTGTCTAATACTTTTGAATATAGTTTACGGAAATGAGTGTTGCCAGCGAGGGTTTGATATGCTACAAAGGGATTGTCAATAAACCTCCTGAAGTCCATCATTGTCCCATTCCCCAAGAGAAGAAAAATCTACTTGCCCAAGGTACATTTCGTCGGATAGGAATTGAGTTCTCAGAAGAGGAAACACACATCTAACATTTCACAGCTTTCGAATGTTACCAACAAGGCTACAAGGGCGTTTTATGCCTGTCAAAGACTTCATGGTAAATGGGGAATATCACCCAAATTAACGTCTTTCTAATTCAATACGGTTGTAACGAACGTTGTTAAATATACGGAAAGCTAGACCACTTTTTCCGCGTGGCCAGCACAGGAGCTATGCGCGCTTGACCAACGGATGCCCTTGGGGCATTACAGCCATTCCGCCACTTTCTATTGTTATTGAAAAGAAGGCCAGCTATGCGCCTACAATCGAATAAGGTTGTAGTGGGTCCTTGGATATGAAGGGTTTGAAGGAAAGGCAGCCTGTCACGTAAAACATGGAGCGCAAATGCGTTTACATGGTCCAGAGCCTTTCTGCGGTACATCTAAAGGACACACTGCAGAACTGCTAAGGAACTGGGAATAATCTCAGATTGAGACAATCAAAGAAACTCATAACTGCTCCTAGTAGGAACCTCGAGCTGACTACCTTATCGGACGCGGCAAGCTAAAGTATTATGGGCTGAATAAAATGCGACTTTCTGTAGACATGGACTGCAGGTTTTTTGGGCTGGTGGACGAAAAACCAGAGCATATTCTGGCCAGGTAAAACGACACACCTTGGGGAATGATTATACTATTCTCCATCCAAAATCTGGAATATGGCACCCTCCAAAGGAGTGATTACAATTAGGGTTTAGCGCAATAGCTCTTTTCAGGTCGCAGCGCGAGTGTTCCACATTGACGTCAATCGAAGTCCGAGTCTTGCAATCAGTCTGAACTATATACAGGAAAATATTTGTTCTTAATCTTCAGCAATCAGGTCATAGGGAGCGTATGGTGCCGTAAAGGCAAATGAATATGACACGCGCGTAACCTGAAAAGGACGTACAATAAATTGGTGGACCCCAGGCTTGAAGTTTTAAGTTTAGTAGCAATTATTAAGCGACAATAGCTAGAATAGAGTAGAACATATAAGCATCCTTAATATTTTCATCCACTCTGTTTGGTTTTGACTACGACTACGTACCAAAAGTGCACTCAGTACTTGGACGATAAGTTTTATGCTTCCATCATAATTCGCAATAACCTCTTTAGAGCGTTCCATCTCACCAAAAAAAAGTACCTCCAATTGTAATGCCTCCCAAATGGTCAATGAAATTCGTAGGCCTATTCGCCCAGACACTTCACTAGTTAGGGTTAACAATCTCTTGTATTGTTCCTTCCCCCCTAACCTACGGATTTAAGTGGCAAGGTAACCAATAAATTCCAAGCAATTTTCCAACTCTTCGACCTATAAGAACTACTGAAACAGCGACTAGAAATTGTAGAATTTCTAACCGCACAAGTTTCCAACACACGATAACTGCTTGAGATAATCAAAAAAGGACCTGATAATCTCCAAACATCATTGAACAAAATGTTTGAATTATCGCTCTGGTAAAATAGTAAATTCGCTCTCCTAAATGGGTGTCACGAAACTTGTCCTCAGAGTTAAAAAGATTCTAGTTTACTCTGTTAAAATTCATCGAAATTATCACACAACTTCGAGCCGTAAATTTATCTGGGGCTTGTTTCTTTAAGTTGCAGCAAATGTGTCCTCGCAAGTGTCCCTCTGCCTAAATTTTATCAATATTATTTGAAGGATTTCGAAGTACTCAAAAGACTTAATTATCACCTCCGCAATTTTTAAAGCAATGGTACCTCAAGAAGTTGATCTAGTCCAGATATTTATTATTATTATTTTTTTTTTGTTTTTAAGAGAAACTCATAACTTTTAAAATCACCCCTCTTGAGTTCACTTACGGCACTTTTACCACACAAGACGATGCTAGCGCAGCATGTAGCATAAGAATCACACCAAATAGACTGTATTTTTGTAGTTTCATTATAACTTTTTTTTTTTATTAATTCTTACAATCACTTCAAATGCCTAGTATTTTTACTTTGTCTCCCGGTCGACTAATTCACATTGAAGCACTCTTTAATTTATTTTAATCTTTTAATGCCATAATATCTAGCAACAACTGGCTGGCTTCATATTCGCTGCCATAATGAATAAATCTGTTTAATTACGAAATTTAATGATACCCATTTGTATACGAGCAAAACTCTTCAGCAATCATTATCGGCTTATCTATAAAACAGTGCAAAAATATATGCAAAGAAGCGCGAGTTCAATTTTTTATTTATTTTTTTTTTTTTTAATATTACAGAATATTTTAAGTATGAAAAATGCAATTGAAAGATGTGATTTTCCGTTGACGTTGCCGCAAAGTGTAATAAATGCACAAAATTCATTGAACTCGGAAGGCAGCTAAATAGCGAGACATCTGTGCTTACATACATACATACTTCTATATATGAAAACGAGCCCATACTAAATATACATATATGCACATTTATAATAATCGTTGTAAGCTATGATGTAGTATAACTACTTGCGTGTACATACATACATACATATGTAAGACAGCATGGATCCAGGCCGACGCATGATAGGGCACACTCAGTCCTGATAACAGTGACACTTGCATTATTTTTTATGAATATATTTTTTCTTTTAATTGATGCTTTTATTTTTGCTGTAGTGCAAGTATTTTGAACTCATGAAGAATATACATACTCGTACTATAGTAACAGAAATGTAAGAAGTATTTATAGTACCAGTCGTACTTGATTAGAGTTTTCTTGCAATTCATACGTCAAAGCCTTGAACTGCTCACTTTTTCTTTGTTTTTTTTTTTTAAGAATATTATTTTCCTTTTTTAACTGCGGCATTGTGATAAATAATAAATAGAGGTCGTTGCTGATCTCTGCAACACTATAAAAGTAGAATACAGTTTGGTATAGAGTACATAAAGTGACATAGCTTGGCATTGAATTTTTAAGTAGGTGTGTTAGTGGATAACTCGGTGGCGTAATTTTAACAAGAATGTAATGCAATGCTGCCAACGCCGATCCATTAAGCCTTCGCGAGCCATCTGGTCGCCTAGTTGAGATCAGCAAAGTTTTTGGTGGATCACTCGGCAAATTATGTAAAGTAAAATTAAACTGTCTGCCTGCAGTTTTATCACATAAGGCGATGTAAGGCGATGTGCAAAATCCTAGTCCGCATCTTATCTAGGAACTGAATGTTTCACAATACGCCTGAGACGAGGCGGTGGTTTTCTCTGTCTTTCGAAGGACTAATTCAAAGATCTTCTATTGAGGAGGTCTTAGAGTTATTCTGTTTGTTCTTTAGCCAAAATTTTTCTAAAAATATAATATTACTTATTTTTTCTTAAACAACAAAGTCTAAAAACTAAAAGAACATTCATTTACAAAACGAAAAGAATAAGCGTCTAAAAATGTAATGAAATTATATCAAATAAGTTTCGAAAAATTTAATTTCGGAACAATAAAGTTTCAAAATTAAAAGAAAATTAAATAAAAAGAAATAAGTAAGTAAAAAACGTCCTAAAAATTTATGACATTAAATAAGTATTTTCTTACAATAAAATTTAAAGAAAATTTATTAGAAAAAGAAAAATAATCATATTAGAAAAATAACGATTTTTATGAAATATATTTCTAAAAACTCGAATTAAAAGATTAATATATTTTCCTCTCTTAAACTATAATATCTATGTAGAAGGTAAAAGAAAATTTTGTAGAAAAAAATACCTAGTAAATTTAAAAAAATCAAATTCCGCTGCCGCGGATTCGAATCTCGATTCTCTCGATTAGCACGTCATTGCTTTGCTCACTCTGCCATTGCAATTGCATTGCAAAAAAAAAAAGAGTGCATAACACCGTCAGCAAAGAAATTATCAAAAATCAACGCGATTTTTAGCAACTTAAAACTTGCACTTTATTATACTAGAATTTAATAAGCTACAAAACTGCATACCAAAAATTATTCTAAAAATTTAAATAAAAATGCTTGGAATTGATATGGAAAGTTTGTGAAATTTTTATAATTTTGGTACAAAGTCTGAAATTTAGATTTATGTGGTATCTGTTAGATAAAGAGCTATAATTTTATAGAAAAATAATGAACATAATAAAAAGCAAAAGAAAAGTAGTCAAAACTGATAAACATATTGATGTGCATTCGTGTTTCGCATGGGGTGTAACTCTTTTAGCATGGGGAAACCAGTTGAATCATATGAAAAAGTCCGAACTCTAGTGAAAGCGCCTACTGAAGATTGAGCTCACCAGG
The DNA here is from genome assembly GCF_013731165.1 of Rhagoletis pomonella. Lineage (NCBI taxonomy): Eukaryota > Metazoa > Arthropoda > Insecta > Diptera > Tephritidae > Rhagoletis > Rhagoletis pomonella. Next base: position 75,624,709 of record NW_023458557.1, read on the forward strand.
ATGTTTGTAGCGATGTGGATAACGAAACGATGACAAGGCAAGTACCGTACAAGAAAAAAGGCAGCGATTTATTAATGGAGAACTATTCGCAGTAGAAGTTCCCTTAATTTGATGCAAGCATACATAGTCGCAATAGTCCAGTCGAATCGTCGTGAAAACGAGCCTTAACCCAAATTGACCCCGTGTTGCCATATGGCAACGCAAAATACATCATGTTTAAGAGGGTGTAAAATAAAAATCGCTTACTTCAAAATGCTTATCTGTACGTTAACTAATTCCTAAAAGGTGTATCTTTCGAAACGCTTACGCTTCCGTCAGATCCCTGCTGTCTAACTAGTGTAACGCAAGTGTGTTCTTTAAACAAAATTAGAAGTGACAAAAAAACCATCAAAATGTCATACATGAAGAAGTAAGCATGAATTTATAGAAAGCGGTTTTTTTATTAACAAAATATGATAGTAACAAAATATTAGTTAAAACATTAGTGACTCTATTGGTAAAAAGTAAGAATAAAAAACAATCGTGCATGCCATATAATTTAAGTGTTTTTTAAGTCCGTTGCCATATGGCAAGACGGGGCGTAATGTGAACTGTTCCTCTTTTTACTAAATTTTGATATGTTCGGGCTAGCCAAATTGACCCCGTGTTGCCGTATAGCAATGCAAAATACCATCATGTATGAGACGGTGTAAACAATCGTTTGTATGTAATTTTGCAGTTTTGCAGGTGGTTAACTCACTCCATTTAGCTCTGAACTGCCTAATCATGTTGTCGTGTATTTCATTGTACAAGTTTTGAAGTGGTATACAAATGTAGTTTGTCTCTTCCAGGGAAAACTGGTGGCGTTTTTTGCATTCTCATCTGCTACTTCATTATCCTAGATTACCTTGTGACCGGGCAACCCATAGATATGCAGCCTTTTATCAGCGTCTTGCTTGTGAATGGCTAGGTTTCATTTCCATCCCTCTTCCTCAATCGTTGTGCAAAAAGTTCGTTTCCACTTAAAGCTAGGTGCCATGAAGCCTGTGCTGCTTGTGCTTCCCGCCCCAATTAAGTGGTGCCCAAAGGTTCTGGAATTTAATTTCCCTATGACCGTCAATCTACGTGCGGATTTCGCAGCAGGGTTTTTAAAAAGCAGCCGTCGAAGTGGACCTCAGCGCTCCCGCGATGCATAGTGCCGCTAGGCGCTGCACCTTCTCCATTGGCCCGAGGCATAAGGACTTTTGTACGGCATTCCAGCACACCAAAGCGCCATAGATCAGTATTGGGCTGACTATTGCTGTGTAGCACCAATGCATCAGAGCAGGTGACAAACCTCAAGTGACTCCCAGCATTCTTTTACATGCATAAAGGGCGTTACTGGCCTTCTTCTCCCTTTCTTCAACATTGCACATCTACAGCAGATTACTCTCCAAGACTACTCCCAAATACTTTCTGTAGTCTTTAATTGACAGCTCGATGCAAAATACCTAGCCTCGGGGGTCTGCACACTGGGACCTTATATCTTTTTGTGACTACACCACTGACCCATACAAATTGACAAAAACACTTATTTGTGCTGGTGAAGCATGTAAAACTTTAGGACGAGTAGCTTGTGCAAAATGTGATGTGGGTTTATGTTTGAAATGTTTTTCTAATTTTCATTAACTTCTTCATCTGCTTTGCACGTAGAATATGCATATATTATCAATAAATGTATTAAAACTTATACACAATGTTTCTATTAATTCATGTTTTAACCAAATACTGTCCTCTAACAATCCATCTGGAATATGCGCCGTGTTGCCATATGGCAACGGCCGATATCGGAAGAACTATACTACTCGCAAAGTTTTAGTCATATTTTTTCCTTTACTTTATCGCTACTTTTACCCTGTATATAGGTGAAACCAAAAAAAAACCAAAAAAAAAAATTAATCTGGGACAATTTGGGTTAATTTGCAATACCATGTATGAATTTAGTTATGAATAGAATTGAATAGATTGTTATAAAAACAAGTTTAATCTAAATTTGCAGTGCTGTGCGAATGTTTTTTTCAAAGTTATGCAAAAAAAAAACGTTTTTATTTATAATATTGCCAATATCTAAGATGCATTTTGTCGCAAAGTAGAGATCATTTTACATGTGGTAAAATTCGCTACATTATTTATACGAAAAAAAAAATAAAAAATTTAAGCGAATGGATATAAGATTATTAAATGTCAAAGTGAAAAAATAATGCCGTTTTTTTGCAAATTTTTTGAAGAACACTGAATTACCTTCACATTGGTGTGCGAATGTGGACAATCCAATAAGCCAGTCTCTAGTTCTATTCTGCGGAAAGGACTTGGAGTAGTTTTTTAGACAAATCGACATCAGAGAAGTTGCATTGGTCACCAGACTTTTTCCAAAAATTTCGAAAGCTGAGATTCCGTTACTTTATATGAATTTTTCGTTTTTTTTGAAGAGCTGTGAACAGTCGAAGGACTGTTAGACGTAGATATCAAATCATTGGCTTTTTAACCGACTTCTAAAAAAGGAGGAGGTTATCAGTTCGTCGGAATATTTTTTTTTATGTATGTTACCGGATAACTTTGGACCACGTCAACCGATTTATTTATGCATCGGAAAGGTAGTGTCTCAGAGGTGGTCCCATGCTAATCTGGTTTAGATCCGATCATTGGATCATGAAATATATATATATATATTTTTTTTTTTTATATGAAAATTGAAGTCGGTTTTTTTGCCACAAATTACTTGTTTTCATATCAATAACTTTGTAAGAAACTCATAAATTTCGAGCTGGTTTAAAGACTTTGTGGCACATCTTATGAAGACGACTATGACCTAAGATGTTTTGGATGTAATGAGAAGGGGTAACAACGCAAAAGTGCCTTTAAGTTAAGTGAAGCTCGCCGGGTAGATATTTGTAAGACGGAGTATAAATAAAACAGGAAAATGTCTATATGTCGATATACGTTTCGAAATATTTATATTATACATATTTCCTCATAGCTATCGTATTTTTAACGGTATAGCTTCGATATATTTTCGATATACGTGCACCGTTATAAGTTCTCCCTTATTTTATCGATATAAATATCGTTTTGTGTGCAGTTTTATCGACCTTTCTTAATTATTGCTTCTTCAATGTCATTACTAAAATTGCTAATATTTTCGTTGATATCATTATCGATACCGATGATTTAGTGCTTACATCAACATGAATAAAGGGGTAAGCACACAAAAAAAAAATGAGTGAAACGCTTATAATGGCGTAGTTTTATTAAGATGCCCATAACTGTAAGCAGAATAATATTGCAGCAAACTTGCATGTTAAGCAATGCTGCTTAAAATATACAACTTAAAAAAAATGTATATATGCAAATAATTTACTTGACTACTATAGTGACTATACATGTATACCAGTGAGTCCCGAATTATATTTACGTTTAATGAAGTTATAAATAAATAATATAAAAAAAAACTTTTTAATATACAACGCTTTTATAAATGGACTAAGAAGTAGAAAATAATATTTCTCAGTCCCATAGAATTTGTTTTGATAACTTTTGATTTTGAAATTTTAGCAAAAGTCATTGTAAGAATTTATTACATTGAAAACGAAACATGCAATACAAAGCATTCGATTTAGTTGACAATAGTCAAACTACATAACGTAGACCTAAAATTTCTACAGCGAAAGTAGAACTTTGAAATCGATTTTAAGCGGTCGTTATTCATATACCCACATACATACATACATACATACAAACCTTTGGACCACGTGAACCGTTTTCAATAATCCTTTTTTTGTTAGAAAGATAGGACCTCAAGGTTCGTCCCGCAATTTGTTTTAGAGATCCGATGATTGGATCATGAAGAAATTAACGGTACCCCTAAATTTGAATATGAGAATTGAAGTCGGTTGTGTTCTTTCCTTAAAAACTTCTTGTTTAATAAAAAGTTCTATAAACTCAAGATGCGCTCAACTTTCAAAAGTACCTAGCAAAAAATTTTAAAAAAGAGTCAGTAAAAATAAATTTATTGATTCCATGAATTTTTGCACTTCTATGTTCATTTTTTCGATTTCTGGTTTTCGATAGAGATGGTGATTTTTCACGATTGCAAAATTTTTTAAATATTTCAAATACCGAAAAAATTAACTGAACTATCAGAAAAACGAAAAATTCATATAAAACGACGGGCAAGAAATGGAAAAGAAATTTTATTAAATCAGTTTGCAGCTCTCAAGAAAAAAAATGCTCGTATATTTATTTCCTCATGAAAATTTACAGCAAAAACAAAGCGCTTTTTCAAGCAACAGAAATTATAATAAATATTTCTTATAATTTCCTTGAGAGCTGGATTCTTTTCATATCAATTCAAGTGTATTACATGCGCCCCACGCTTTTCATTTTCAATTTCATGGATTGTTTATAATGACTTTTGATAAAATTTCAAAATCAAAAGTTATCAAAACAAATTCTATGGGACTGAGAAATATTATTTTCTACTTTTTAGTCCATTTATAAAAGCGTTGTATATTAAAAAGTTTTTTTTATATTATTTATTTTCTACTTTTTAGTCCTGTCTGAATAAAATTTTGCAATGGATATTAGAATAATTCAACGATATTAATAGAAAGGTGCACACACATGCATTTACATATGTATGTACATACAAACGAGCACCAATTAATTTTATTTAAAGAATGGCGTCTCGTCTATTTCCGGTGTAGCAAACGTATTACAAGGGCGACATCTAGATGTCATCTACCTCGCCCTATTCACTATGCTTTTTTAAAGGAGCTTTTCAAAGCTTTGCTTTGGTGTCGGAACACTACATTGAAAGTTTCGGGATCCACAACATTGAAAGTTTCTGGAACACAACATTGCAAGTTGATAAAAGCGTTGTAAAAAATTCTAGAGCTTCTGAGAAAAAAGATTGAAATTTAAGGGAAAGTTTGTTGCGCTTTTTTGCGGAATTGGTCGATGAGGCCAAACGACTTAGTTAGGGCGATCTGTGGAGTAGCATACATACATACATAATCGAGTTATATATAAATAAGTGCAAGCTCCATAGGTTATCCAAAAATTGTCGGATTTGAAATCGGTGAAGTGGGTGACAATACATACATACATATAAGCGTTTAAAAATTTTCTTGAGAAATTTCTCAACGCGCCTCTATATATATAATTGGTCGGTGAGGCCAAACGACTTAGTTAGGGTGATCTGTGGAGTAGCATACATACATACATAATCGAGTTATATATAAATAAGTGCAAGCTCCATAGGTTATCCAAAAATTGTCGGATTTGAAATCGGTGAAGTGGGTGACAATACGTACATACATATAAGCGTTTAAACATTTTCTTGAGAAATTTCTCAACGCGCCTCTATATATATAATTGGTCGGTGAGGCCAAACGACTTAGTTAGGGCGATCTGTGGAGTAGCATACACTTTCGGGACTATTTCGGGATTC
>NW_023458557.1:75635175-75717680 GCF_013731165.1 Rhagoletis pomonella
TCAATATTAAAGCATACATTTAGGAGGCATTTCCGCCCCAACCATGTTCATGTATGGCATTGGTATTGGTGTGACTTTTGAATTGATTTTTTCGCTCTATTTTAAACTAATTTGAAATTTTAAAAATTGCCTGCACATCAGCATCAAAATACCTTTCTAATGATATATAATTGTTTATACCTTAGAAGTACAGTTTAGCCGTAAAAGGGGTGTAAAGGAAACATGATTGCCTATTAATATAATTGATATATATAAGGAAAATTTGAAAGTTAGAGGGGAGCGGCTCGAGCACCCCCCTGCCCCTACCTGGCTACGCCCATGGTACTATATGCATATATCAAAATTCTATAATTTCCATGTATGCATATTAGGGTGTTTCATCTTTAGGCGAAATTTTTTATCTCTATGCTACCTGAAACCCTGATAACTCATAGAAATAATGATGCCGTTTGAAAAAAATTACAGGCTTAGCTTTTTCAAAAATTTAATTTTCCATACAAAAACAAACACGGGAATTTTTTGGTTTCAAATCGATTTTTCGGTATTAATTTTTATTTTATTTTATTTATTTATTTTTTGAAAAATGAGTGTCGAGTTTTTGTAGGGCATGAAATTTGCTACAAAAACGATGAATATTAATAACAATTTATATTACATATCTTTTAAGTCGAAAATAAATTTCATCTAAAAATAAAACACCCTAATGTTTATGGGGCGTTCCATACCAAAATGGACGGGGTTCACACTTCATGTGTTTGATTTGTTTCAAATTTTTAGGGTTGATGAACAAACAAAAATAATTAATAACTATGAATTTGAGCGTGATTAATACATTTTTAAAAACTTAACAGCACAAAAATAAAAACCAATCGATTTAATAGTGGAATGAATTTGAAAAAAATCACACATACACACATCAAAATTTTCTATAAAAAGAAATATGTTTTAAATTGTTTTTTTTTTTCTTGAAAAATTTTTCACATACACAACAAAAAATTTGTTAAAAAAAAAACTAGTTTTTGAAAATATACCATCTCAAAACAAAAATTTTAAAAATCACAATGGTAGCTCTGAGTATTGCGCAATATTTAAGTATAGTATTACGGTGTGCACTCTACAATAATTTCAGTTATAAATTTTTTTTACACCGAAGTTGACTTAAATAAGTGCATTATTAATTTAAAAACTTTTTTAATTTTTTTCAGAATTTTTTTCAGTATACAATTTTGAAGCCCATCATTTTTTTGTATAAAAAGGTTCAAGTTATAAGCGATTGCAAAACTAGCGTACATTTTTTTTTTAATTTTCTTTGAAAACGGTTTTGCGCATTTTTTCCATAAGAAAAAAGTGCATAAAAGCCGTCAGCATAAGAGATGTTAAAAATCAACGCAAATTTGCAAATTTGTTTTTCATAAGTTTTCATTTTCTCCTTATTTACTGTAAAAATGTCAGCCGCCTAATGTATAAATAAAGAAAAAATTACAATAAATAAAACAAAAGTCCCGAAAATTTATAAGTCCCGAAAAAAGTAAAAAATCCTCAGACAAATGTTCCGCGAAATTCAACAAAAAAATCCTGTTGCAAAAGAAAGTCCCACAAAAGCTATAACTATAAAATTTGTTTAAAGCAATCCGAAAAATCAAGTAAAGATAATCCCGAATTTTAGTAACAACAAACCCATTTACTCACTGGACGTTACTAATATGTATTAGTATTAAAATATAAGTGTGGGTGTGTGATTTATTTATTTATTATTTACTCGCTCTAAGTAAGTACTTTCCCCAGTCATCACAACGATGAATGCTGTGAATAAACATCTTTTTAAGAAGGTCTAGCTGCTTAGTCGCCCATTGACTACATAAGCCAGAGCACCAACAACGGCGTAAACAAAGATCTCTAAAGATGAATAAAGCCGTAATAATAATTCAATTTTTAACAGTAATTGCACAAATCGCGCAAAGCCAAATCCCAATGGATGTGCAAGTATTCTGCACTAGGCATTAAAAAGTGAGTATTTGACTTATAAATTGATTGCCTAAAAAATTACAAATAAATGTAGAATTAATTTCTTGTTAGAACGGTAGCATAACGTGTTTTTGTTGTCCCGGCTTCGAGGGCGATGGTCAAAATTGTAAGTTTCTCTGCCACCACGGATGCGCCAATGGCCGTTGTGTTGGACCACTGTTTCATCCGCTGACAGATCGTGGATATATTTGTATGAGCAACGATGGGGCGGGGTTATGGCAGCTTTTCGAACTGTATTACCCGTTTATCATAGTAATGGGATTAATTCTGTTGTTGGGTGTGTTGATAAATTGGTATTTTTTAGTTTTTAGAAATGTAGGTATGCAAAACAATGAAAAACTCCTGATTTAGGCATGCATTACCGTGGCAGTCTGAAAAGTGCTCCAAATATAAACATTTTTAATGTATTTTAATTTATAGTTAATTAATTGTAAGATCACTATAATTTATTCATATCTATATTTATATTTATATATTTATATTTAGTATTTAATGAAAATAATGGAAATATATTCTAGAATAAATCACAAAAAAATAATGGATATAAATAACTAATACCAGTATAAAGTGGGAATTATAAGAATTTTAAAAATTTCATATTTTGGAGGAAGGAGCTAGCTGATCAGACATTAAATCTCTATGACTTCAAGTTTTTTTACCAACAATACAAAAACCCGATAAGTAAAATGTGTATGAAACCGCCGAATCTGAGTTAGTACAGCCAAATTGGGTCTATTTATATGTATGTAAGTGTACCTGTAAAAAATTCCACACAGGATAAAAATAGTACCATGCTGTGCAGAAAAATATTTTGATCAAAATTTGGAAAAATTTCAACTCTCACTTTGATAGGAAATATTTTTAATTAATCATAACTGTAGGCAATTACCGCATCGCTGCTACAAGCGCGGATGCACAAATGGAAAAATGAAGAAATGTACAAGAAGTGCTGGTAATTTGTTGAAACTTCACTACTGCAAGGACTATTTCACGGCCATTTAAAAAACGGAATCGGTTTTTTTTTAGCGGCTACCGATATCGAAAAACCCGGGTTTTTACTACCGATTACCAAATTTTGAGAATACCGGAGTGATTACGCCGATTCCTTTTATTAAGGTTCGTTCAAACATAAAATCGGTTTTTTTATACCGGTTACTTGCTTCGAAAAATCTAAATTTTTTGTAGATTTTTATTTAATATTAAATTTAGTGCGACAAAAAATAAAAAATGTCGATACATAAAAAGCAATCAATATACTCACGAAATTTTAGAATAAATATTGAGGCTGTTCACACTTGTGTGGTTATCAGGTTGCCCGGTTAAAAATTATTATTGTGTAGCATATTATGTATATTGTTGGAAACTGAATAAAAAGTATAACCACATAAAGAATATAACCTGATAACCAGGCAAGTCTGGACAACCTGTAAAACTGCGTTTTTAGTTTTGCTCTCTTTTTTTAAAGGACTTTATAATTTATGAGATATGCTTAATTCTAAAAATTATTTAGAAAAATTCAATGCAATGTAGAATAACAATATGGGCACCAAATGAAAGAGAAAATTTGAAAATTTTCTTTTAATAAATTTAATTTTTTTGGGCTTATAAAGTTAGGAGGACGAAATGCGAGGATGTGATTGAGTGTATTTTAGTCCCTAACATATAATTTTCTCAAAAATAATTGTTGCAAAATGTCATAGGATATTCAAGGATAAAGTTTTAAAAACAATTTTCAATACCTTCTCGTCCATACGCACCAAAATATTAAATCTTCCTTAATTCTAAGTAATTTTTTCTTTAATTTGATACCCATTTTGTTTTTCTACATTGCATTGAATTTTTTTTAATTTTTTTAAGTAATCATATTTTTCAAGCCATTTAAAACAAATCCTGACGTTAGAAAGAAAAACTAAAAACGCAGTTTTACTGTATTTGGCCCATGGTATCACGAATATATTAATTTTGTGTGTGTAAAATTGACTTTCGCACCCTGTTATCACGGAGAGGAAGCCAAAATCGATTTCTAGTCTCATTGTGAGTCCACAGTTTGAATGCCACTGAGAATAGTAAGCTTTCAAAAGAAGAAAAAGCTTTAAGTTTTCTACCAGAAAATACTATGCACATAAATACGTATATTAAAGTGGCCCCTGGTTATATGGAGAAAAATAAAAGTGTTTTGATTCTCGGTCTGACCCACTAGAAATGTGTGAATAGCTTAGAGACTAAAGTATGCAAAGTTTTAGATCAATCAAAAGAGATTTAGAGGTGGCTAAAGCGCTCAAAGATACACTGCTCACGACGTACAAAGAAAGCGGTCGTCAGTGGTTAATTACACAGCACCAATGTGGTCGGCAGTAAAGAGCGACACGCAGTAGAGAAATCTACAAACATGCCAGAACGCGGCTGTCCGGCAAGTCTTCGTAGTAGCCTCTTCACGAAGAAAGCCAGAAGGAGCACAACTCCATGCTATCGTAACAACTAAACAGCGTCCTGCTTAAGAATGTTCCGCTCCTCCGTCACGAGAGGTGATAAATGCACTTTTGAAGAACAGACGTCCCTCCGTACGTAGACAATTCAATCAACACGGCGCGATACACAGTGGCGCCCAACAACCTACATAGCGTTGCACTCAGCAGGAGCCTCAGCAGCCCTAAATACAACATCGTTCTAGATGGTCGCCCTTGAGCTTCAGCATCACGATTGAGAGAATACAAAGGTTGCGCCGATCTCGGACCGCTATTCCTCTCTTAACGAATTTGACGGAATCGTTGTTTGCATGACGTCACACTGGTGCAACTTGTTTACGTTTTCCTTGCAACATTTTTTCTTCTTCTTCCATTCTTGCTCACGTTTTGGCATTTCTCTCTCGCAATTGCACCAGTGTGACGTCACACACAAGTTATTCTCAAAAATCCTCTCCGATCGGCGCAATCTTGTATTCTATCATTCTTGCTTCAGCATAGAAGAAGCAGAACTGCCGAGAGAGACCAAATGCACCCTAGCATAACTCCGTTCAGGCTGGTGCCACAGCCTCAACAGTTATCTCTCTCGCCAGAACTCAGAAGTGGCAAACCACTGCCTAGCATGTGGCGATGGTCCAGACAACACACAATATCTCTTCCCATGCACGTCCATGCACCCGACGACGCTGACACCGAAAGCTTTGGGGATAGCGCCCATTGACGGCGCCCGCTCCCTCGGAGCCAGTTTATTTAAGCTCGCGACTTACACACAAAATAAAACTTATTTATTTATTCAAAACTTGAATGATGCAAAAATTCATTCACAAACGCCTTAAATTAGGTACATACGTAGTGCTATTCTAAAAAATATATAGTTAGCTTTGTCATACAACTCATTTAATCTAGTAGACCAATATCTGACTTCGATCAATAAAGCAGGGTGTGCTAGAGAAGATTCTGGCGCTTTCAGCTGAAATAAATAAAACATAAATTAATCCAATGGAAAGTTACTCGATGTCATTAGGCGCGTTCGCTCACCTTCCCACTCCAAGGCGCGTCGTTCTATGTGCCGCCGCCAGATGCAATGTGTGATAAAAACCATTAACACTAACATTACAATCATGCCAAGCGCTACCATCAAAGCATCATAGGTGTGCCACCAATTTGGTGTGCGCATACTATCGTCCTTATCGCCATCACTCATCTTTCCGTTAGCCGTTGCTGCGGTGACATCGGCTATGGCTGCAATAGATTCCGTAAATTCAATGGGTGGCATTAAAATATCCATTTCGAGCGCTGTTGTAGAATAATTAAATATGTATTTATTAATGCATTCAAATCGTTTTAAGCACTTGTTGCTTGCTTACCTGCAGCGGCTGTGTTGCTGGCATCGACTTTTGTTGTAGGTGAATTTTCCACCGCGTCAAGGTAGCCGATATCCGTTGCGGCAAGAGCAATCACTTTTATATCATTTCTAATGAAAAACGCTGGATAGCAAACAAATGTAAAGGTCAGGAATAGTGGGTGCAAGTGAAACATTTTGAGTTCCAGTTAATAAATTCGAATCAGAATTTTTCTTTCAGCACTTTATGTACCTAGGTACGTCGTTCCTGCAGCGTTGCTAGAAACTGAATACGGGTTTCCTTACATTGCTGTTCTTTCCCAACTCATACTTGGTTGCACGTATGCATCACTCACCATCATTTATCTTCACTTTGTGCTTTTATAAAGCATCTCGCATTCAAAGGAATTACAAACATATGTAGATACATGTGTAGGTACATATGTACGTATGTATGTAAGTAAGTAAGTAAAGAATTACCACGATTAAAATGAAGTAAATAAAATAATCACATTGATTTTGCCATTCGCGATTACGGTTGAAGGACTGAACCAATGCAAGCCCTTGCCATCTAGCCATGGCTACACCGTGAGAAATTTCCAAAGCGATAATATTTTTAAGTGTTCAAGTGTTTATTGGCGTTCAAGCTGAAGTTCGGGTTTCTTGTTTTTTTTTTTTAATTTTTTCAATTTGGGCATGGCTTATTTAAAAAAATTTTTCGGAAAATTGCCAAAAATGCAGTCCTTGTCTTAAAGTACCATTATTCGGTAACAACAAATTTCTACCTCATTTAATGCAGTCGTGTAAAAATTGTCGAAGTATAGCAATTTTTTTTTAATGTGGTCTTAAATTTGCAATTTGTTTGTTTTTCAGCTTTTTCCGATCCCGGGATTTTCGGGATGTCGTTATCACAATCCCGAGATCACTGGATTAGTCGCGTAATCTAGATATTCATTGCTTTTCAACAACATAAATCGAAAAAATGCTTCTATATTGTTTGAGAAGCTTTCCTACCATAAAATAAATTATAAATAAATGGGTTTGAAACCTAATTTTTATTTAAAGAGGCGTTTTCTCTCTGACGTAAGGATTTATTTTAAAGGACTTTGTAATTTCAAAGATATGATTGATTCCAAAAATTATTTAAAACATTCAATGCAATGTAGAATAAAAATATGGGTGTCAAATGCAAGAGGAAATTTCTTTATAATAAAAAAAAAATTAAATAATAGTTTGGATTAACAAGGACGAATAGGTAATTCTTAAGCTGATACAGTTAGAAAGTCGAAATTCAAGGATGTTATCGAGTTTATATAAGTCCTTAGCATATAATTTTTTCAAAAACAAATATTGCGAGATATCAAGGATAAAATTTTAAAAGGAAATTTTAATACTTAGAAGTCCTTCTGCACCAAAAACTTAAATTCGTTTAAAATCTAAAGCATTTTTTTCTTTTATTTGATACCCATACTTCTTCTCTAAGCACATTTCTCTCAATTTTTTAACTCATTTTTGAATTACTGACGTCAGGGTGAAAAACTAAACACGCAATTTAACTATATTTGGCCCATAGTTTCGCGAATATATTGATATTTGTGTTTAAAATTTACTATCACACGTTGTTATATGTATAATGAGCTAGCCATTTATAAAAAATATTTATTATTAAATTAAAAAAAGAAGTAAATCCAATAATGGCCAAGAAAATGACATTCCTGCAGAGAGAGTGTGCAGATCTTTTGCACAGTGTGGCTAAAGAATTCTTTGATTGTTATGAAAATTGATGCTTAAAATGGCGTTTAGCGAAAATTAGTTTTTAAATGAATTCTTACAAAATCTTTTTTTTTGATAGTCCTTTTAAAAAATACCTACATATTTTTTCAACTTTATTGTAAGCAAAAAAAAAAAAATTTTTTTTCCCCGTTAGATAAGCAGTTTTGTCAGCTTTTATTTACAGAAATGAATTTAAAATCAGATTAAAATTGAGACCTCAAATTTGTCCGCGACCACCTTCATTTGCTCCACTGTGTAGCTTCAGTTGCCACAGAAAGCAAACGACTAGCGTGTATTATTGAACTCGGCCAGAATCAAGAAAAGCCTGATATATACAGTATTCCCCGCTTGATTGCACTTCAAAAATTGCACAATTTTTGGTCCAATTAAATGCGGAATCAATTAACCGATACTTGTTTGATTGAACAGTTCGTTCAATTACAAAATTTCCGTTAAATTGGACAGCCTAATTAATTAAAAGAAAGTGAATTTGTGCATTTTAAATAGAATGATGTTTATATAGTTTAAACTTTAAACGAAAAAATATAAGCACTACAATTTTTTTTTTTTACCGATATGGTAATTCAGATAAGCGGAGAAATCAATTAACGGGGGGACAATTAAGCGGGGAATACTGTGTTTCCTTTTTTAACCGACTTCAAAAAAGGAGGAATTATCATCAGATCTTCCATTGTGACAAGTACAATGCTATGAGAATGAAACTAAAATTTTTCGACCTTAATTGAAATTAGCACTACTAAAAAACCTGGGCTGTTTAAAAAGCTAATAAATTCTTGCGAGAAACCAAACTAGATGGAGCACTCTAGGCCGAAGGCCAGAAGCCAGAACTTTGTATTTTTTAAAATAGAATAAAAAAAAAAAATATAAAAAAAAAATAAATCCACTACTAAAACAAAAAAAAAACAAGAAAGACAAAAGGCAAAATACAACAGGATTAAAAAATAAAAACAAAAATGCATACATATTTTACACATGTCACATGTTCAAAAAAATCATAAAAAGCATAACTAAAAGAGGAAAAAAGGATATAGGAACACGAAAGAAAAATATGGAAAAAATCGCAAAATAGGCAACTTAACCAAGTCAATATAAGAAAAAAAAACTGAACTGTCAATTTCTGTTACTTTTCGGAGTATAGTTAAAAAAAAAAATTTAAGTATTGGGTCAATAAATAATTTTTGTGTGAATAGACGTAAAACAAAATTGTTAACTCATCGGACCGATCGCTATATTAATAATAGATTAGCGCTTACACATATGTTAGTGTTTGGCCGAGCTTCTCCTCCGATTTGTGGCGTGCGCCTTGATGTTAACCTACAGTTTTAGGCCGACTCCGAACGGCGATTTTATTTTTATGAGAAGCTGTTTTTCATGGCACAAAATACACTCGGAGGTTTGCTATATTATGTTTTTATATAATCTGTTTTTTTTTTTAATTTTGAAAGGCGAGCCACTGGCTCTTACAACCGTGTGAACAATGTTACATTTCGATGTACATATGTATATAAATAAAAGAGAAAAAGTGTATGTTCAATGTAATCGTTTCGTTTTTGTATCTGTATTTTGAATCTATCCTTATGTTAAACGCACACGAGCACCTCCACCCAAACACGGCCCAGCGAAAAGCACCTATGGAAAGGCAATTACAACAGCGGGACACTTCCAGAATCAACGGAAAATTCCTCTAGGCTCTTGAATAATCTGGCATAGATATAACTTACAGTATTACTGCCAAAAAATTTTGGACTATAGGGTCCATAAAGTCACAAAAACCGGAGGAGTTTATCAATCCGTCGGAATATTTTTATTTTTAATATGTATTACCGCATCTTTTTGAAGCATTTTTGTTTATTTTCATAACTTTTAGATCGTATATAATAAACAAGTGCAAGCAATATTTTATTGATAGGTATTTATTCACTTTACTCCACTTATCGTAATTTATTCGCATTAAATTCTTAAATATCATATTTTTTCAAAATTCAAAAACTTAAAGCCTACACCAATTGCATTTAATTAGAAGGAAAATATGTCAAATCGACTGAAATTTTTAGTCATTTATAATTAAACTATGAATTACATATAAAATTTTCTAACACTTTCCCTTGAAAACACAATACATAGACGTAAGTAAAACTAAAAGCGCAAAAACATTTAAAACTATTCCGACTTGCAAATAAAATTTTGTTTTGTCACATCTTTCCTTTAGCCGCGCCTGCTCTAGATCAGCAAAGGCACTTTCCATGGCCGTCCCAACTGTTGTTGCTATATTTCCAGTTGTTGCAGTGTTTTTACTTAAAAAACTTTCATCTGTTACAGGCATATTCGGAACAAAGTTATCCATTGGAAGGCACTCTGTGCGATTTTGATTGAACTTGTAGCCTTTTTTACATTCACAAACTGTTGTAGAAATTCTTACGGCGTGTTCCGTGCAAGATTCGTTGCTCTCAGTTGCGCAGTATTTAAGGCCGCCAGCATCGATTTCCTCATGGGTGCCTGATACACAATTGCATACACCATCGTTGCAAATAGGATAAAGGCTTTCTATAGCGTAGGCTGAGCTCAATATGCAGATGATAATTGCCGTTTTTGTTAAAGTGGACATCGCCGCGTTTTAGAATTGTTTCTTAAATATTTCGAAATATACATATGTCGATCTGCACTGCTTTAAGACTGAATCTGCTCTGACGTAAATTTAAATTTCGGATATCATGAATTAATTTTTTTTTTTTTTTTTTGGTGGGCCCATGTGCTTATGCAGTGTAAGTGAATAATAAACCGCAAATCATGTGTATGCACATATGTATGCTACATAAATTTTTACCCAGTGAAAAAGTTAGTAGCCTTCCTCAACGCCAACAGTTTTACGATTACGCAAACAAGCATCACAAAGTAAGTAAACGGGTAATGTATATGTAGTTAAAATTTTAAGTAAAATTTTTGGAAGTTAAAGCAATGAGCTTTTATTTTGTGCCAGTCTATCATAAATTATACAGAGAGGTTTTATAAGCTTCGGCGCGCGTGCCTATAAAGTGGCCAGCAGGGTTTTAAAGTGTCGTTTTTTTCCTATAATTACTACTAAATATGTTGCTGAGACGATAAGCGCACGGTTACAATTCCGTTGATATTCATACATACATACATAAATATGTACATAGTTTTCAATTTATGGTATTCACTTATTTAGATTACTGCATCCTTTGCCAAACTCTACAGCTTCACACTGGGTAGTACATATGTACTAAAATAAATACTTGTTTCCTGCCTTATCACTTTTGGTGACCACAAATCGCTAATGCACACTTTAATGTGATACATTTAACATTAATATGTATGTTAATAAATAATATGACACGATATGAGAAGTTTTGATTCTAATTTGCAATACAACTTAATTTGGTGGTTTTCTCTAAAATTTTAGTGACATTTCTTCAATTCCTAATCTACTTAATCCGTGAAGCTTCAGAAAATGCATTTATTCTTTAACAGGGTGGTTTTCATTTTATTATTCAATGACCCTTAAAAGTATAAGATATAAAAAAGCTCGGCATTTCCAAGGTTTTGTACAAATGTACACATTTATCGGTTTCATGTGGCTGAAAGTTATGTACATGTGCGATAACGGAAGTTAAAAATCTAAAAATTTGTTATCTGCAATGTGAAAGTGATTGGTATTTTTGCGAACATAAAATACGATAAATCATTCAATGTATTTAACTAGACCCACCTACCGATATATATTTCGACCCGCTGAATCCGAATCTATAGTCCGTTTGACTCGTAGACCATCAAAATTTTGAGCAAAGAGCGATTTTTTGGCATTTTTTTTTTTTAACTAAGTATTTTCGCAATTAACTCGCAATTTTGAGGGTGTATAAGTCAAATGGACCTCATTTTCGGATTCAGATTCGAAGTATATGTCGATAGGTGGATCTGGTTAAAAGCTCACACCACTTTTTTATGTGAAGAAGTAATTTATCAACCAAAAAAAAACTTAACAAAATTTCCCTATGAAACATGTGGAAAGCCTACGACATGTACATAATTTATAAGTAAAGCCTTTTCAAAACCATTTTGGTTGATAACCATTTTGTAATAATTCGTTTAGCTTTTCAGGTAATTTGAAGTAAATTTTTTAACAGGGGGCAACTCTTTACAAAAAAAGTTTTATTTAGATCCCTCCAAAATTCTATTTTTGCACACATTTTGTATGGAGCGGAAGCACTGTACTTAATATAATATTCCCTGCCACAAATGTATTTTTTTTTTTAAACCAGCCAACCCACATCCGGCGTATGTATGAATGTATTTGGTTCTCCTCTAGTAGCTCCTACGACCTTCGCTTCGATATTGAGCTTCCAATGCCCCTCAACTTGATAACCGGCTAGTAACTTGAACCTGTTATACAGCATAAGTGGAATGCCGCACAAGAAATAAGGTTGAATATTTTCGATTTGGTAATTCCTAGCGAAAATAACGAGCTTGGGATTTACACTTTCACAGCCCAGTTTTCAAGTTGGTGGCCTTGAATAAGTTCATACAAGATGCCCAAGAATTTTTCTCTAACAATATGTGCTAACTGATGTGCATAAGCAACAAATCGAAAGCCCTTCCTTTCCAGAGAATACAATAGGTCGTTGACGACCGCGATCCAAAGTAGTGGTGAAAGTATAAGGATTGTTGGGTACATCTCTTTCCCGTATAGATGATGTGCCCTATTTCCGCTGCGAAAACAAAAACTCCACTTTATGACTACCCTCCCACCTAAGAAGCACGCCTAGATAGGGGCAAGCCAGCAGCATGGCATTTCCGCAAAAACTTTTGTAAGTGTAGTGTTTTCCAAGCGATGGTAATCCATTGCTACCCGAAACATTGAAGAGGCTGAATGAGTTGATAGCCTAGTGCTAGCTTAATAATATTAAATGCTCGAGGTGCTCACATTCCATACTTAAAACTCACTGGTCCCGGATTATTTGGAAAGTGAGAGTCAATTAGTAAATCGACTACTCGCTACTTATTGCACAATATGTCTCCTCGTCCCGCATCGATTTAGATTATGATGCGTTGGCTATAAAAAAAACTTTAAGTTCGTACCGGTATTAAACGGTCGTTGCTTCCCGATACTGGGGACGACCTCATATTCATTGATGGATCACAGTGGGATAGTAAGCTGGTGCCTTCCGTGAGGAACTCTCCATCAACCTCAATTTGTGGAGTGGGAGCCATCACTACAGTGTTTTCCAAGAAAGCGTAGCTACCATTAAGGATGTTGGCATAAACTCGTATAATCCGACGTTAATTGTGGCCCTTGTGTCTTTGATTATAGTTATGCTCGGAAATTGCCAAATAGTTGGTGGCATTCGTTTTGACCGCCTCAGGATATTTTTCTGTCGAGCTCTTAACGAAACTTACATAACGAAAGGAATATTACAAGAAACTGCAGACTCGATAGACAGAGATTTCTTGGAAATTTTTTGCCTAAAAAGGAGAATCTGCGGGCTGCGTTGGCATTTGGTCTGCCGTTCGAAAGATGAGCGTCTATTCATTTCAAGGAACACTAATTTAAACGTGAAACCTTGGAATTAAAGGTAAAAATGGGCTTCGGGCCACGGGTAGCTTGGAGGCGGTGAAGTTCATCTGCAGCGCTAAATGGAGTTAGTGTTTCGAAGTTTGGTGTCCGTATATTTACCCACTTTTTATTTTGGCACGAATATAGCAAACACTAAAGTACATTGAAAGACCATACACAAATAAAAAAGCTTATAAAACTTTACACAACTACCCTGTGTCTAGCGTAACACTTTAGAAAAATGTCTCTCTTGATCACGAAAGTGATTATTATGTTCTCAAAACTTCAAGGAGTGCAGTTTGTATCGGCGAAAACCATGAAAGCTTATCTTGAAAGCATGAGTCGTTTTACTATTAGACCGCAACTCCTTTTTGATTTGAGTACAAAACAGAGTATTTATTATTCAAGGTCACACTGTCGCTAAACAAAGTAACTTGATTGTAATAAGTAAATCATATACGAGTAACAAAAAGAAAAAATGTTCTCTATAAAAGTCCTTTTTATATAGATAACTATTTTTTTATCATTTCAAAATTCCAAAAACTTTGATACATGGCATAAAGTCTTCGAGCAATTTAATCACACAGCAATTCGTTATAAGCTTCTTTGTTTTCAACACACTGTCCACTCGGCTTTCGATTAACTAAAGAAAATAAAAGGAATTTATTATCAACAACAATTTATTCTATTCATTGAATTACAATTTCATATACTACATATATGTATGTATGTATGTATATACCTTTATGCATGGCTACACTCCTCGGCCGTATGCACCAACACCAGTAGACAAATGCCAACGAAATGATGGCTGCTGAAAGCAGCCAAAACCAAATTATGGCATTAAAGTCAATATCCATTTTCAAGAAAGTATGAAAGCAATAACTACGCGTCGAAAAAGCGTCTCCAACGTAGGGCACTCGGAGTTTCACTAATTTACTTAAGCATTACTTAACAATTGCTAACCAATAGGCGACTGACTGGGGGTGCTATTACTAGTGCTTATCTTCTTTGCTTGATATATGTACATATGTACTTACATACCATGTAGGAAGCTCTTACTGGAAACAAATTTATACATACATACATACTAGGGTGATTGCCCGTTAATACCGGTTCCTTAAGCCCGTTAATACCGGTCTTATTGCATATTTGCCTGGGTTATGGAACTAACAAGACAGAGTGAACTGTCACTTAACTATGTATTGTATGTGAGATGAAGGCGAATGGTTATAATTTGCTTAAGTACTACTTAAATGCATACAAGCATTCTCAGTTATTGAGAACAGTCTACATACATCAAAGCATAACTGCTTTCAGTGAAAGGGATATCTAATCAGTGCTACCGAAAGTACTACGACAGGAGGTTTTTCGATTACAATTCTATTTTGCGAGATAGCTCACTTTTCTATTGAACAACACTGCCAAAGCACCTTGCCTTGCTTGTAATGAAGCAGCACTTGAAGGCTACACTATGAGTACATAAACCGTACTTGCTGAGGTGGGACCAAAGAGCACAAAAAGGGGCGTGCAGGTAGGGCAAAAAAGGCTTCCATGTATTCCAATCGCATTCAGCGGTTTGTGCCTCGGGAAATTATCCCTTAGGAATTCAGAAAATTTGTCTGCTATCCTTCTCTCTAAGCCTCCCAGCCATCATTGCTGAGTTGTATAACTAAATAGTTGTGTTCTAACAAATACTTAACCTGAGTCCTTTCTAACGAATAAATCAGCGAAAATTCCCGTGAGACCTGCATGAGTATGTAGAATAAAGCAAGCTCGTTATGTTTAAAAACATAATTAGCTGAGACTTGCATTACCTAGTTTAGAAGTACTTAGTTAGAAGACTGGCCAATGACTTGCGCGCATCTTGTCCAATGCCCCTCCACCTATTTTTCATCAAGTTGCCCCAGTTATTGAGGACTGCAAATAATGCGGCTTGGAATACCGAAGGCTGCTTACTATTATTGAACAGCGGGCAACACGTCCCAATAATTTCCACCTCACTCTACAAGTAACCCACTACTTTTGAACCTTTCAGAGGCCTAAAGTTAAGTTTAAAAAAATCCTCAAGCAGTCCCAAAGTATCAAAATACTCTCCAAAATTACTTTATTTACTATTTACTTTTAAATATAGGAAATGGCAGCACTGTATCTAATTAAAAATTCCATTGAGAAAATGATTTCAAACACAACTAGAAATAGAGAGTAGATATTATCCTAAAACTTTATAATCTAAAATGATATTTTCTAGCTTTGGCTATTGTATTACCCGAGTTCATTGAACTTCCATTGCCTATATGTAGTATAAAATTCTCAATTGAACACAATGAATTATAGTAATATACTCTCGAAATACTTGAGCTAAATTTAGATTCAGAATTGTGCGTGCTGCATTCTGTGATTAAAAAAAAAAAGAAACAGTAAAAGAGCATAAAATAAACAACCGAAATAGACCTTTTCAATTTTAATAATTTTATTGTAACTTTGGTCAGGACATCTAATTTACAGTACTGTATGAATAATATGTAAAAACACCTCGATTTATCCGGTTTTTTCTTAACTAAAAAGTTGGGCAATCGAGTTTTTCCAACTGACATTTTTTTTTTAATTCGGAAACCGGTTTAGGAAATAGTCGAATAATGTAACACCCTAATAATATATTTGGTGGATATAATTGTATTGTAGCGAGAGTGTGAGCTTTTTTAATTGCATATATATATGTATGTACATTCTTATAGATACATATTTACAAATGTATGAACACTTAAATAAGTATGTATGTACATATTTTTATATAAGCAAGTTGGTCAACCTTGTGGAAGTGAAAACTGTTTACCCAAAACTTTACGGACTTTCGAAAAAATATTGTCATTTAAATAGTTGGTACCTCGGTGCATACTGAGCGCCCTTTTCAAAATCTGTTTCTACAGCCATCAACAAACGCAACCACTTAACAACAAAACGCTTATCAAAACTTTTGTTTATGCAAAAATTCTTAAATAATAAATAATTATCAACGCTAAAAATAATCGTTTTATTTTATTTAGGGCAAATTAACAAGAGAATTATAATTTTTTTATGAAAACGTGCTTTTGAGAATACTCACTGTAAAAAGATGCCCTTGAAAATTTGATTAATTAATCGACTATTTTATTTTATTTTTTTTGCCATCCCTAGATTCAAATAAGAGGTGCATGATACGATTCGATAGGACACATATTCAATGTGAGACCACCAGTGCGATTCTATAAATCGCTACTCTGAGTTTCTGTCGCTAGAAATTTCTATTTAAATACGGCTTGTGTTAAAAGTTTTAGCGATAGAAATAGCGTCACGATTTCTAGAACCCCACTACAGATCAAGATGCAAATGAAGGAGTTAACCCAGCAGAGCATTTGTAACGGTTTCCTGTGTAATACTGCTGTTGCATTTGCTGAGAGAATTTCGAAACGCAAATAAAACCAACTACAACTACAGTAGTATACTGATAGAATCCAAGACTTGGGTTTTTTTCAAATGTAAGCATCTTAGCTCCCGGTATAAGTTAAATTTGCGTAAACCGTCACTCGTAAACTAAGACATATTCAGAAGTTGTACAAATGAAAATTAACCTAGTCATCTATTTAAGCAACACTAATCGTTGATTTAGTTCGAGACTTTTTCGTTCCCTTTTTTGAGACTAGCTCAGTACTTTTTCGGAAGTAGTTTGAAATCAGTTCGGTGCTAGTCCAGAAATTTTTCAACCCCTTTTAGAGACTAGCTCAGTACTTTTTTGACTAGTTCGAAACTAGTTTGGAACTAGTTCAGAGGAATTTTTGGGACTTTTCGTTATCACTTTGGGTCTAGTTCAGGACTTTTCCGGACCACTTCGGGTCTTTTCGGTATCATTTCGGGACTTATTCAGGGATTTTTCGGAATAATTTCCTGACTAGTTCGGAGCTAGTTCGGAACACAGATGATTAGATGTCAACTTAAATGAGAACCTTTTACTAACGCTTTATGGCAAAAGCAAAAACACTTTTCGTTCGAAGGAGGCTTGATCCATTTGTTTTAAAACATTTGGACGCACATCATAATTTTGAGCAGAAGCTCGGAAAAATAATGAAAAATTTAAGTTAATACAAAATTAGATATGACAGAAATTTGTACCATGTTTTCTGTGTAAGATTTTCGAATTTTTCTTTTGCGATTCAACCAGGCCGCTTCATAGGAAATGTCAACGATTCAGAGGTACGTCTCTTCATACAAATGGCTACACCGCTAAATAACTAAAGAGAACAAAATCTATATACACTTTAGCATTAATTCTGGCTTACAATGGCTTTTCATTGTGCTCATTTACGTGATTTTAAACAGAAGCCAAACAATTGCAAGTATTTATGAAATTGATTTCTTACTTAAATATAAGCGCGTGAAAAATTTTTCAATTTGTTGTACACACGAAAATTAAGAAACACTCACTTCCTAAGAATAGTATTGATTTACTAAAGGACGCCAGAAATATTTAGCTATCTCTATGCTATGTAATCTTAAATTAAAATTATTATCAGAAACGCGCTCATACAGTTTGGTATGGATTTCGGAGCGTTGTCATCATTGGCCGATTTTCTTTTGAAAACTCTGCTGGAAACGCCATTTTGGTTCAACGGTGAGAAATAATAAACAAATTTTTGTGGTCGGAAATTAATGGCATGGACTTGAACGATCTTTGGAGTCAGCAGCCTATGCTACAATCGATCTTCTGCGCGCCAAGTTTGGTAATCGTGTCTGCCGTCTCGGCGATTTCAATTGTTCTCGGAAAACTGGGCTAACAGGATACGCTACTTATAGGCAACCACACAAACGAAATCGTGCTCCATAAATAATGGCAATGTTTTCAGTACCGAACAAAAATAAATTTTTGTAAATTTTTCCAACATACTTTCTTCTTTTATATTGTGTTTCATAAAATTCAAAAAAAAAAGAATTCCCTCGCCCGAGCAGGGACTTGAACCCTGGACCCTTGGATTAAAAGTCCAATGCTCTACCGACTGAGCTACCCGGGCACATGGTTTTGCGGCGGTAAAGTACGCAGTGCTAACTTATGGAAGTGTTATTTTCAATGTGACTTCCCTGTCGTAAACTTTTATTAGCCACTACTGTTATATAAAAATTTCACTGATAAGCATATGCGCATACATTACAGCAGCTTAAGAAAAAAGCAC
This sequence comes from Rhagoletis pomonella, assembly GCF_013731165.1. Classification (NCBI taxonomy): domain Eukaryota; kingdom Metazoa; phylum Arthropoda; class Insecta; order Diptera; family Tephritidae; genus Rhagoletis; species Rhagoletis pomonella. The sequence continues at coordinate 75,653,572 of NW_023458557.1, forward strand.
AAAAAAGCAAAACCAAATTCGAAAAGCGGGGAGTTCCTAACCGCAAATGCGAAGACCTAAAATTAAATATGCAAAAAAAAATAGGCAAAGAAAAAATTATTTTAATAAATACATAAGCGCGATAAAAGACTTTTTACTACATATCAAGCACATGACGAATTGTTTATACGAATACAATGCTTTTAGTTTTATTTCAAATTTTTTAATAAGTATAAGTTTAAAATAATCTTTTTTTATGTATCCGCAGGAGCAGAACTAAAAAATAATATCAATTTCTTTTCTTTTTGTTCGTTTGTACTTACAATTCTTTGTTGTATAACGAATTCCTGAGCAGCGCCTTCACTGATACGCATATCAATAGACTTTTAGTGACGTCTAGCCTATAGCCAATTTTTATGCTATGCTGATGATGCATTCTGACGAATTCAAAGGACAGTTTTTTGGAAATCTAGACTAATATATGATAAGTGTGATACACATATCGTTCTTAAATTGAAGAAATTACGAAGAAGGCATCTCAAAAGTGTTTGGCAAATTTCACATTTCGATTCGATTTTACTATAAAAGGCCTAGGGATATGAATTTCGACTATTAAAAAAAAAAAAAACATTAAATTAAAAATTAATTTCCATATTCTTCAGTAAACAGATAAAACCGGAAAAATCATGAAATAAAATAACTGCGCCTGGACAACACTGGAGAAGTGAAACTTGCGCTACATATCTAGCTTATATCCTTGTTCTTATCTTTTATATCTTTGCTTTTATCCTTTTCCTCATCTATGTACATATTCTCCTAGATGATGTGAGGTGCGATCACGTGATAAGAAGCATTGTGATATATTGTGAAATGACGCGATAGGATATCATGTCATGCCAAATGATGTCATATCATGTGATGTTCGGTCATTTGATGTCACATCATGTGTATCGATAACAAAATCAATAGTAACATCGATAATAATATCGATAATAATATATATAAAGCTATCGATAACAAATTCGAAAAAATGTAGATAGCAAAATCGATAACAATATCGATCACTAAATAGATAAAAATTTGGATATCGATAACAAAATCTAATAAAATATCGATAACCAAATCGATAAAAACATCGATACCCAAAAAAAAAATATCTATAACAAAATCGACTACAATATCGATAAAAATATCGCTAGCAAAATCGATAAAAAGATTGATAACAAAATCAATAACAATATCTACAACAAAATCAATAAAAATATCGATAACAAATTCGATGAAACTACAGATAACAAAATGGATAACGTAAATCGATGAAAATATCGATAATAAAATCGATAACAAAATCTATAAATAATCGATAACAAAAGAGATAAATAATCGGTAAAAAAATCGACAACAAAATCGATAAATAATCCATATCAAAGTTGATAAAAACATCGATAACAAAACCAATAACAGGACCGATAGAAAATATCGATAACAAAATCTTTAAAAATATGGATTACAAAATCAAAGAAAAAACCCGATTTTTATATCGATAAGTTCCGAATATAACGATAACAAAATCGATAACAGTACCGCCAACGAAACCGATAAAAATATCGATTATTATATCGATAGGCAGTGATCGGACTTCTACCACATTGTGGTAGATCTACCACTTTTTGGAGCATCCACCACATCTACCACACAAGGTCTGAAATCTACCACATTGTCGAATTTCTGAGTAGTAATAATTTAGCTCCACATAATTTTCTTTATTTGTTTTTAATTTTAAGAGCAACAAGTAAGAAAGTCTAAGTTCGGGCGGAGCCGAACATTAAATACCCGGCGCAATTATTAAATATATGTTTTCCACCTTTCCGAAAGCTACCGCTACACGATAAGCCGGGGTGTATCAATTTTGAGTAAATTAGCGTCCTTCAATTTCGAAATATTGAAATTTACCGTTATATGAAAAGCGGCCGTAATTTGAGTCCGATTTCAATAATTTTCAACGTTTTGCTTACACGTGGCAAGCATAATAACCATACCGAGTTTGGTACAAATTGCTAAAACGGTTAACGATATACATATATGTGATCATAAGTTTGCGGTGTCACGCCCATTTTCCAAAATTTTATCATAAACGTATTTCCTGATAAAGAATTGTTGCAGCCATCAATTTTGAATAAATTAGCTTTAAGTAAATATTTATCGAGGATTTCGTATTTCTCAAAATTACCGTTATATGGGATATGGGCGTGGTTATTGTCCGATTTTAAAAATTTTCGGCCATTTGGTATGCTGTACCAGGGTCAACAACTGTGCCAAGTTTGGAAGAAATTGGTGCAGCGGTTACCGAAATATACACATGTAACTATAAGTGGGCGTGGCTACGCCCATTTTTCAAAAATTTATAATATTCTTATTTTTCGTCTAAAAATTATTGTAAATATCAATTTTGAGTGAATAATCTTCAGTAGTTACTAAAATATCGCTGTTTTCGTATTTCTGAAAATTACCGTTATATGGGAGGTAGGCGTGGTTATTGTCCGATTTCGTCCATTTTCAATACCATCCGTCCTACGCCCAAAAGAAGTGCATGTACGAAGTTTCGTTAAGATATCTCAATTTTTACTCGAGTTATCGTGTGCAAAGACGGACGGACGGACGGACAGACATTCACCGCTTAATCGATTTCTCTTTTCATTCTGATCATTTATGTATACATTTGTCTATATCTATCTCGATTCGTTTTGCCTGTTACAAACAACCGTTATGTGAACAAAGTTATAATACCCTTGAGCACAAGTGCGCTCGGGTATAAAAATCGGCGGTTTTTGTGAAAGTATTAGCATATTACAGTGCATCTAAAGTTTTTAAGGCGTTGTTTACATTTACGTGAGGATTGTCAAAATCGGCAAAACCCAAGTTAAAAGTTTATTCTAGAGATTCGAATTAAAAATTTTTCAGTTTTTTGGTTTTTGTTGCGATTAGTTTGTAGAATATATTATTTTTCAGTTTAGGCGAAGCCATGCAGATTTTTTTTAATTTTTGTAAAAAGTTTGATCCGAAACCTGAGATCTACCAAATTTTTTTTCCAGAATCTACCACACAGAATTCTTATTAAGTCCGATCACTGTCGATAGGTCCCGAGAATCCCGAAGATCTCTAAAATCACAAAACAAATAGTTCCCAGATTGAGCCTCGGTGTCTCTATCTAAATCCTCCTTCCAACCAACCAACCCCCACTAAAGAAGTTTCGCTTCAAAAAAAAAATATTTTTTATCTCTTTTAAAATACGGTCCTTTGAGGGGTTCCAAACATCCGTTGCGCCCACTCTCTTGAATTCTTTGCCAGAACCAGAATATTTTCTATTGAATATATTCGAAAAGTTCTAAATGTAGACAAAAATTATTTTTTCATACATTCTTGTTTACCGCTGCATGCATTTGCAACAGTTTCTTTTGCGGTGTCCCTTTTCAGGAATAATCGGAAACGACGATTTCTTTCTTCTTGATTGAAAATTTCTTTTCAATTTAGAGACTAGACTAAAACTAGATTAAAAAAAAACACTTTGACTCCCTTCTCACTCCATATCCATATTCGAAGCTCCCCGAAAACGCTCTTTCAAGCTGTTGCTGTGGGAGTCGTTTTACACTTCATATTCGGAGCGTTCCACATTTGGCTAGTAGGGTTTTAGTGCTAGTTTGATGATGTGGGTATATAATTTACGAACCTCATATATGAATATATGGATATATCCAAACAACTAAAAATGTGAAAAAGTTAAAAAAGAAGTGTTTAGCTATTGAGGAGAACTTTTTACTTTTTGGGCGAGGACGGAGGAGATTTCATGGCAAAGAATGACTGTCTTATCGAAGGCAGGAGGGTTGCAAACCCACTCAGAACGCATTAAAACATACAAAATTCTTATTTAACTTCTGCGAAATAATGCAGAAAGTTTTGTTTTTGAATTGCTATAAATTGCTTAAAAATCTGTGCAAATAAGTAAATTTTTTTGTTAATTTAAGACATTAGCGTAATAATTTGCAGAGTGGAAAATATCACTACTAGAGTTCCTAAATCAGTACTGCGCTGATCAAATCAGTACGTCTGGCAACCCTAACCATAGGCTTGTTTTTTTGTTTTAAATTTTTGGGACAATTTTTTATTTTATTTTTTTGTTTTGTTTATTGAAGGAGCATTTTAAAGTTCTGGTAAATCCTCGGATAAAACATGATTGATGTAAGAAATTGTATAGGCTACTAAAAATTTATAATTTAGATTTTCAAGATTTCTTGAAAGTTTCAGAAAGTTCTCGGTGTAATTTCTAACCAAATTTTCGGAGCCGATTTTTACGTCCATGCTGCATATACATATGTAGTTCAATGACATGTGTACATTTTTTACAAAATTATACAGAACTAAATATTTGGATTTTTGACCAAATCCATTAAATTATGGACTATCCTAAGCACCTACTTAAGCATAGTACACATCTCCACTACACTCGAAAGACATAAACACAACGATCTGTAATTATCAGTTGAACTTACAATGGCGCGTACAGGCTGATAACTCAGAAGTCTCCATGCCCAAGCGTAATGATAGAAATACATATGCATGTACATTTGTAGTATAAATAATAACAAAGTAAAAATATAAACAAAACGACGAAAAAAACATACGACTACATGCTGACAATAACAAAATAAGCGCGGAATAACATGCTCTGGATTTCTCGACTGATCAGCAGCGCTTAAATATTATTTCCTCTGGAACGTTGAAGGCGGGCGGTACTAACAATTCACTTCATTTGAGTGAGAATTAGAATTCGTCTATTAAACAAAAGTAGGCCGCTGATCGTGGGAGATCAAAAACCGCGTCCATGTCTGGATGTACGCCTGCACACCTGCCCATAAGCCATCACACTGGCTCGGCAGCAATTGTTAAGCTGCACCTGCTGCTGCTGCTGCTACTACTCAGTTATTTGCTCAGCGCCTGCGTGGTCACACCGTTCACCATCACCGGCCGATATTGCAAACAAAATATCAGCACCAAATACCAAGTGGCAGTGAGGCACTCCACTCAATCAATACGGCGCGCAGCTGCTGCCAGCGAGCGCACCTCAGCAGATCACAACACCGCAGCCAATAACATCGTCACTTCCACCACCAACGGTAGCTATGTCACCTATGAGCCGCGCGTGCGTTGGGAAGCCACCAATATCTGCTGCCCTGGCTATCGTACGCTGCTTTTCGGTTTCTGTGAGCCCATCTGTGAGCAGGTTTGTCCGCGCTTCAGCTACTGCGCCACGCCAAATCAGTGCGAATGCTTATCGGGCTATGAGGAGCATCATCCGAATAACAAGGAGCAGCAATTGCTCGACTGCCGGCCCATTTGTGTTGGTGGTTGTCCACGACATAGCCACTGTGTGGCACGAAACCGGTGTGTGTGTAGTGAAGGCTTTAGGAATGCCAACACTTGGTGGTTTATGCCGTTGAAGTGCGAGCGTATAAGATGTTCAGCGTTGGATCAACGTTATGATGTGGCGCAGCGCGCTTGTGTTAAGATCGAGATGAGTATGGAGGATTTGATGCGAAAGGTGGCTGAACGCCTAACAAAGGGATTGAATGACTTAGCGGGGGAGTATGATGATGAGGAAGGTGAGGACGTGGGCGAGAATGAGGGAGCCAAAGCGGACGACCATAAGGAGGAGGAGCAGAATGATGTGCTGAAAGAGGCGTTGTTGGATTCGAAAAACAAGGCGAATGTGAAAGAGAATAATATCGTGTAGATATGTTCATATGTAATAAAAAATTTAGATATTAAAAAAAGTTAGCGCTGCTGCCGAATTGGTGTTTTAGACAGTTAAGCTGATGGTTTATGCCAGTGCAAAAATTTTTGCACTACTTATATAGTTCTGCCAGCGCTTGACATGGTTCGGTTAAACGATATACATTTATGTACATATATTAGGGCGGGTCTACAAACACAAATTTTGTATGCGCAAATTTATAAGCCTTAAAAAGTGCTATTTTAATGCCTTATTTTCTAGAAAACAAATAGTGATTCTCTGCGACAATATCTTCGGTCGGCGGAATGAGCCTGAAAATTTTAAAATAAGAGTGGGAATACCAATTTTTTTAATTTTTACAACGACTTGTGTAGATAAAATCCGCAACTTATTTGCTATCATAAAATCATAAAAAAATAAACTCTAAAAATTAAAAGTTAAATATTAACATCAATAATTTAATCAATTAATAAATTAAGTAGGAAATAAATATAAATTGTTTAATATATTGCTGTTACTTTTATATAGCCCAATTTATTGTTTTTATGATTTTATGAGAGAAAGTAAGTTCCAGATTTGATCTACACAAGTCATTGTAAAAATTTGAAAAATTGGTATTCCGACTTTTATTTTCAATTATTCAAGCACATTCCGTAGACTGAATATATTGCCGCAGAGAGCCAGGATTCCTTTTCTAGAATAAGGGATTGAAATAGCACCTTTTAAGACTTATCTATACAATTTTCGTATCAAACATTTTGTGTTTGTCGATCCGCCCTAATGTATATACGCATATATAAACACATACATATTTGTTTATATTGGCAAGTCAATAATTTGATGCAGAGGAGCAGATAGAGTCAAGCTTCGTGAACCGCGCTTTTGGGAAAAAATTATGTACCGTTTTTATAATGATAAATGCAATCAATTAAAGCCATATTTAATGAATAACCGCTTTTTCAAAAAAAAAAAAAAAAAAATAAATTAATTAACAAGTTAATCAAATTATTAAAACAATGTGGGTGTTAAAGAAAAGTGGTCCAAGCATGATTTATTTCGGAAATAGTTTTTGAGGGGGTTGCCACCTGTTTATAAAGTTAAAATTGTTTAACTAATAAGTTGAATAAAGTACTACAACAATGAGTGCGTCGAATGATGGAGGTCAAAAACGATTTCTTGCGGAAATAACTTTTAAAATTGTTTCCATCTATTCAAAAAGTTAAAGTCAATTCAACTAGCAAGTTCAACGGAATAGTTTAATATGAACATCAAATCGGAGAGGTTTAAGCAAGCTTCATTTCGAAAATTTATTTAAGTAACAAAAACGAGAGCTTATACGAAAGCTGTATTCGTGAACGAGACTTGCCACCAGTTTAGGAATATAATTGTGAAGTTAAATGAAATACTACTAATATAATAAAAGTGAAAGTTTGTGAGTTAGTCAGGCAGTATGTTTTTTGGTTTTTCTTTGCATAAAATTTGGTATACAGAGAGCTGATGACCTGCATTAATATATTGCGTATTTTTTTTTTTTAATATGCCACCTGCTAAAATAGTTAAATTCTACCTTAAATTATAAGTTTATCGCTTAAGGCGGCTTTATTACGAAACATTTTTAACAGGCATGCGACCTACCTAAAAAATCAAATTCATTTTTCATAGAAATGAGAATGAAGTTTTACAATATGGGTGCAAACAAATGATGTTGAGGGCAGTTTTAGTTTGGAAAGTCAAATAACTTTTTTAATCGAAAATATTTTTATAATTCAAATTAAGTTTAATCAACATGTAAAATTAAACATTACAAAATTATACCAAGTCAAACAAAAGATGTTTCAGAAGGCTTTATTTCGAAAATACTTTTAAACGTGTTTAAAATTCTTTCGAAATTTAATAAGTTACTGTAATGAAATATTACAATATCGATGTCAAACGAAAAAGGTTGAACGAACTTTAGAACGTAAACACTTTGGAAAGGGTGTTTAAAAATCAAAATAAACTGAACACTTGCTTAGTGGAATATTTTTTAGGAAAGATAAATGAGATATTCGCTTTTTATTATTCAGACATATTTTTTTAAAAGAATACCAAAAAATATTTTTTCAAAATCTAGATATATATTGTGCATAAATGTTACTGATTGTTTTTTTTTTTGATATTGAAGTGGCCGATTCAGCTGAAATTCTACGCATTGAGTATGTTGTGGTGCCTCGAGACAATTAGCACCTTTTCAACTTCTTCTTTCGGTGATATTTATTTTCTTTTTTGCTATTATAACGTTAAACCGAACTTAACGCGAGCGAAGCTGCGGACTAAAGCTAGTTTTTTCAATAAAAGTGATCCTAAAAACGTTTACCAAGGTGAGTAGAGCACTAAAATAATGTTTTCAAAGTCATTAGTTGGTGCTGTGAGAGTCCCAGCTGGGCTAAATTTTCTCCTTTCGACACAAAAATCAATTTTACTAAAAATTTTAGAAATAATAATGTCATGTTTTTTTTTTTTTTTAACTGAGAAATTCCCATTTATTTAACGAAAAAAGCTTTCAATTTTCGTTATCGATAATCGCTGTATATATCGATATCTTGTACACTTTACTTTTACATAGACTAGACCACATGCCGTCCATTGTACTGTTTTATTTATCGATATCAAAGAGATGGTGTGTATCGATTTGCTGTGAAAATCTTGTCAATGATTGGGCCAGGATGTGGTTCAATTGGCTTCGTGAAGAGCTTCTGGCAATATTAAGAAAAAATATTTCAAGAAAAACATTTAAATTAAGTAAGGGCTTGTCCCTTGGGTTGACACTACGGTTGAATAACCCCGTTTTCAGCACAAAAAACACACATAGTCTCGATTTTCTTAAAAACCTGTGTAACGATTTTTTTCTTTTCTGCCTTAAATTACTTAGAAAACATAATAGCAAAGAAATTCAAAAGAAAATTTGAAGTGTCAAGACATTTGGGTTGAACTTGGTTCTGACCCACCGTGCGTTATTTCGTTATCTCGTTTTTTTAAATGTGTCAGATTAGCTGCAATGGGTGTCGGTAGCGTCGGTATATTACCAAAAAAAAAAAACATGCATTGATGCTCATTTTTGCCATATATTAAAAGATTTGAAGCTTTTAAGCTTTTACTAAATATTCATAAATTGTTATACCAACGTCTTAGAAAATGTATCAGTTCTTTTAAGAAAGGGCTACTAAACCGAATAAGTTATCTGAGCGGAAAAGTACTAATATGTAAGTATAGGCACATTTGTATGTTCGTTAAGAAGAACTCCGTAAAGGTTGAAATTTGATTTATACTGATAATGTGTCTCAATGGTCACTGCGAGCAAAGTCATAGGAAAAGTTTAGTATGTACAAATACTTATTTATATACATACATACATACATATGCACGATTACACCCCGACCTATAATTTTTTTTTTTTATTATAATTCAAATTATGAAGGTATGCCGCATTTTTGCAACCAACGCCAAACAATAGTGTGTCATTATTGTTCAACTAAAATATGTACTTACAAATAGGCATATTTTCTATTTTAAATAAAGCACTCCTACATACACATACATACATACATACATAATTAATTATGTGTTCATACTACATACATACACAAGTATTTTATAGGCATATGTTCGTCGGTGTAAAAAAAATATAAATATTTTTAATTTCCTATTCCGCTTTGCTTAATTCATTTGTGGCGCTTGCGGTTTATTGCATCTCACGTCCCGATAAAGAACTAAGTAAATTCTTAAAATGACTCAATCGCAAATACGAATTTAAGCAGTTTTGCATTATATTTTTAATAAAGATTATTTCTCTCTTTTTTTTTTTTTGTGTGTTTGTTTAATTTCATAAGAGCACTTTTTCATTTTATATGGGTTTATATGCTTAGCTTTGTAAATCAAACTATTCAGTTCGTATTTTAGCTTTGAGCATAGTTATTTGTTTTAAGACGGAAAGAAACTATAAAACAAAAGTATTTAACAATTTCAGTGGAAATTTAAAATAGAGAATAAACTTAAAACCAAATATAGTAGTGAAGAATTTTTTTGCCATGCATTTTATCGTCCCAATAATACTTACGGCTTGCCTATCCGCATTCGGCATCATCGCGGCAGAACGTTGTCCACAATATAGATATGTGCCGAAAACTCGCTTAAAACCAAAACAAGTTCGAGAAGATTATACGGATAAAAATTGGTTGGGATTTGATGTGATAAAGACGCGATACCGTATGGATTACGTAAAAGAAGTGAGTTTCGTGAATGTTCATAGGTTACACAAGTTAAAGACCACCTATATGAGGCATCGGTGAGTTTTCCCCCGGCCCGGAGTTCTCAAGCGGCCCCATGCTCAGACTCCAGAGAATATTTCATACGACGTTTTGCCTTTAGCGAGAGCCTAGAGCGGCGCAAAATTAACGGAATTTGGACAATTCAGCAATTGCGAAATGTTATTTCTCTTTGTGTACATTTATATCTAACAAGTTCATAGTCCTTTTAATGCCCGTTTCAGTGAAGTTCATTTCAAAAATTTATTTTTGATTTGTTAGACAAAAGCTTTAGTAATTAATAGAGCTCGGATACTTACGCAAGTGATTATTATTTTAACATCACAGGAAGTCCGAACCTGGGTAGAAACTCATTATAGAAGGAAGTGAGTTAATTTTGACGAATTTTGTTTTGCATGTTTGCATATTTGCATGTTTTTTTGCATGTTTTTTTTTTTAGCCAATCCCAGTTAGCTTGGGAGAGGCATTTCGCCACAATGGTTCCATCCCTCTCTTATGAACGAGAATTGGCTACAGTGCGAGAGGCAATGACGGCCCGGATCAGCGTTTAATTTCTGCAGTAGTCATCTGCAGAGTCTAACCCGCCCTCCCCATTACAGAAATTAGCAGAGGGTCTTTTATGGGCTCCGAATAAGTTGCCCTGAACCCAGACCACCAGTCGTAGTTACTTCGCGGGAATAGCGAGGGCAGTTCTGCCTCGACCGACCCTTGTATCACTTCTACGCTTGATTTGAGGCAAGCGTTTCAGCGTGCCAGAGGTCTGCCTGGATGATCGGAATTGGGCAATGCCACACCAGTACCGTGCCACATTATCACACAAAGAAGCATTGGGACAGCAATTGCTGTCTGGCACCACAGGTATCCTTCTCTTGCAACGTTCGTAAGCAGATTTGCATGTCGGTACATCCATCAAGTTCCACTGGCTTCTGGAGTGACATACGTAGACCTGGGCCGCTTACTGAATGCAGCGATAGGAGGAGTTCGGTCAGCCACAGAAGCGGGTTTCCCCTGCTTTCGTTTCGCCCCCCCCCCCCCCGATACTTCCTCTTCTGGGCTGTGGAAAGAGAAACAACTCCGTCATTGGAGGGTAGTTGGTAGCGAACTGCTTCTCCACCTACATCCCCTGCAAGAGATTGGTCCTATTCCGACTCTGAAAAAGAGAGGATTAGCTTTTTCTACCCACTCTCCTCCAGGATGCGCTTCTGGTCTATGACGCTGGGGACTTTGGCAACGGTTGTGGCCGCATATGCGGTTGATTTCCCACAGATACCACTATTTTGCATATTCAGTTTGCATAAAAATCCGAGCTCTAGCAATTAATAAAGCTAAATTTAATAAGATTTTGTAACCCATTTATCAGTCAACAATTAGTAAATTTTTCATTCAAGAATATCCTGAACATGCAAAACGACAAATGCATAAAATAAGAATACCTTAACTCAAGCAATTTGTTCTTGCAATATAACATTTTTTTTTTATTCCTTTGCTCAGCTTTAACATCATCGATTACAGTTAGGTGTTTTTTTTTTATATATAGAAATATCCTTTTTGTGAAAATTGCTCATAGTTCATATCTCTTGATATCTCTCTTAATACTCCATGAAATTTAATGATTGGAACACCATTTTGAAGGCCGGTTTCACCACTTTTTATAAAAAATTCAAACTTTTGAATAGGGTGCCCATATGTTTAAAAATTATGTGGTTTAAATATATATCTTTAGCAAAAAATATTGTTATTTGTTCAAAGCGACTGTAACCTTGAAGAAGTTGATTATTTCACTTTCAGTTTTTTTTTTTACTTTATTAATACGTAACTTCTATTTCGCCCATAAACAAAGAATTTTGTTAACAAACGCTAACAATTCGCATAACTAAGCCATCGAAAACTACAATCAAACGCTTGTAAAAATGAAACTGAAAAATTGGCACATTCTATATATGTATATATTTACATATATATATAGTATGTACCTAAATATGTATGTATGTATATTCATATATATATGTATATGTATATATACCCAATAAACATGTTTGTTAAATCTCAATTTGAGATGCATTTGATTGATAATCAGTTCTTTTCTCAAATTTCAAACGTTAGTTCTCAAATGCATTTCAAATAACCATTGATAGCGTTTTCAAACTTAAAGGCACTTTTTTATTGCGGAATTTTCCTTTTCAAATTGAGAAATATTTATTTCTCAACTTTTTCTCAAACGTGAGTGGAGCGGAACACACTATTTCTCAACTTTTTCTCAAACGTGAGTGGAGCGGAACGAAATGGAATCCAGTTACAGCCACTGAAATATTTGTATGGTGTTGGCAATGATGTACATATGTGAAACAAAAACTGTTTTTATATGAAAGGAATTGTGATTTATGCAGTTTAACAATTTATTTAAATGATTATTTATTCAGCTAGAACTTAATAATTTTTTTTGCATATCAAAAATAAATTTAATTTTTAACATAAAAATATTATTTCATTTAAAGTAGCCAAACTGTTTGTCGCTATCGATGCAGCAGAATATTTTTTTCTTTCGTTTTTTTAACGAGGAGCCATTTTCTGACATACTAACTGCGAATTAGCACACTAAAGGCCAGGCTAGATAACACTTTGTGGCTTTGTGTGACATTTAAAACTTTGCCAGCAGGGTGCACTGAACGCCAAGGAAACAATTTTGCTTCGCGTTTTGTGCTTTTGCTTTGTGAAGTTTCAAACATTTCATTTTGTCTGTCAAAGCAAATCTGTCACGCAAAGCGAAGTAAACGTTTTATCCGGCATCAACTTGACGATAGACTTCGACATCTGCACTATGTTGACACAGATGGAACGAAACGAAATGCCAAACAAAAAATTCTCAAATGTTTCTCAACGCGGTCTTAAGTTCATAAACACTGCTGGAGAAAATATTTATTTTCAAATTATAAATGAAAACAAAGCGCGCGTTAAGCGCCTATCATGTAAACGGGTCTTAGAAAAGAACGCTGCTAGAAAACTGTGTTCTAACTTATGTCAGTCAGAGTGTTTGCTGAGTCTGTCATAGCCTCCTTGCCGCACAAGGGCATTCATTTCCCCTTGATTGTTTAGGATTTCAAATATTTTTAGTTTTATCAGAGACCGTAACGGTTATAATCTTCTTAACAAAAGTCATAATTTAACCGTTCAAATAAGATTTCTATATTTCCGATCCTAGTTAACCGTTATTTTGTGATTTTTATTTTTCGATCAAGAATAATCGTCATTTTTGAATTAAATTTTTTTCGATTAATTTTTGCTCGTTGTTTATATTTTCGACCATATTGTAACGTTATTTTCAGATTTAATTTTTTAGATCATTAACGATTTTAATCGGTCATAAAAACTCAGTCTCCATTTTAACAGTTAAAAATTGTCGAAGAAATTACGATCAGCAAATAACGACTAAATTTGACCGCAAAAATACAAATCATAATTTAACTATTATTCTTGATGGACAAAATAAAAATCAAAAAAAGAACTACTTTGAAATGAGCTGAAAATAAACATCTTGATATTTATCGGTTATCTCTCTCTCGGTCTCTGAGTTTTATGTTCTTTCTAAACTCTACCACGTACATAGTATGAAGGAAAGTCGAGATACTTTGTACGCGGCAATCTCGAAAACTACTGAACGGATTTTGACAAGATTTTCTCTAATTTAGTCTGTATCGACAAGAGAGTGACCTTTTTTTAATTAGAAATTTAATAGGATTGCCACCTCTCTAAAAAACTATAAGATCGGCACCGTTCGTTGTATTACAAAAGATGAGATACCAAATGAAAGGTATTGCCCTCTATACTGAATAGGGTTGCCACCTGATAATAAAATTACTATATTCAATCATAATAAGCGTAGGCATCAGTTCTGCACCATCACTGTCAAACGAAAAAACTTAGACTCTACATGTGCAATAATGTAATATTTTTCTGAGTAGGGTTGCCACCTACTAAAATTAAATAAGATTATCGCCGTTCGTGGGATTACAAAATGAGATACAAAATGAAAGGGCGTGGCCTTCGCATGCACAAAAGCTTTAATGTTTTGAATTGGGTTGCCACCTATTTGAAAATTACTATCTTCTATACGTAGTAAAAAGGAAAGTCGAGTTATTTTGACCACGCTAATCTCAAAAACTATTGAACGGATTTACACGAGATTTTTTAAGTATAAACTGTATTAATAGGAATATTATCTTTAGTACTTTAAATTCCTATAGGGTTGCCACCTGTTTAAAAACTTATTAGGTCCGCACTGTTCGTTGGATTACATGAAATGAGGGGTCAAATAAAAGGACTCGGCTTTAAAATGTTCAATAATATATTACTTCTTGAGTAGGGTTGCCCCTTTTTAAAAGTTATAAGATCTTCAACGTTTGTTGGACGAAAAACTGAGGTACCAAGTAAAAGGACATGATCTCTGCATGTGCAATGAGTTTTTATTTTTTGTTTGAGTGGGGTTGCCTCCTATTTAAAAATTATGTATGTATAATACGCGAGGGCATTTTTTGTAAATGACATTAGATTTGCACAGTTCATTCAATTTAAAATTTCCGATTTGCAGTAAGGTTTCATTCTTCGAAGAGGGTTGCAACCTGTGCGAAAATTAAAAAAAATTGGGCTGTTCCTTAGATTTCAGAAATGAGGTGTATGACGAAAAGGCTTTGCCTCCAGATGCGTAATTATATATTATTTTTTTTAGTAGGGTTGCAACCTGTTTAGTTGTGAATCGCATCTTATTTAATATCTAACACATGCGGCGCGTGGCGAAGCCTCACGCATACGAGGTCTGCTAGTTTTCAATAAATGTTTATTAAGTTTTTAAGGAAGTAGCGCAGGAGTTAAAGTGCACCGTCAAATAGAACGGCAATTTTTGTCTTCATCCAGCCCCATATGTATATTTCATTGTCGGTATTTTTCGGTTGACGCTCGCCGTTTGAAGAATTTTTAATGACAAAAATATTGTCTGTTACTTATTTTATTAAAGAACGAAATAAAATGAATAAAAAGCAACCCTGTAAACGGGAAGCAAATTTGAAATAGCCTGGACTCATCATTGATTTTAGAAAATTTTTTATTTATGTTTTATTGAAGGTTTGGTTAATTTGTTACCATATAAACAAGTGGTCGAACACACTAACTTACGTAATTTTGTATGGAAAATCGGTTTATTTACGAGATTTACGCGGTTACGAGGCATTTGCGCATTTCCATGATACCCATATTATGTTCCTTATCAAAAAAAATATGCAAAAATATTTGTTATATATTTCACTTAATTTCTTACAGTACTACTCAACAACCGAGATATTTTGGGTTTGTTGCCCTGGCTACATCGAAAGAGACTCCGTCTGTGAGCGGATTTGCGCACCTAGCTGTCCCGCCAACAGTCGCTGCTCCGGACCGCAGCGTTGCAGTTGTAACTTCGGTTACAGCTCGACGACATCCGATCCTGATAAAATTGTTTGCAAGCCGAAATGTCCGGCCGGCTGCCCGGCGAACAGCACCTGTACAAGCCCTTTCGAATGCACGTGCGACCAGGGCTACGAAGAACATGTCGACGGCAGTTGCCAACCGGTTTGCACAGCTCCCTGTCCACAACGTGCCAGCTGTGCAGCGCCAGAGACATGTCGATGCGCTGAAGGCTACAAACTAACCGTCGATGGGCAAGAATGTGTGCCGGAGTGCAAAAATGGCTGCCCCTTGAATATGTACTGTCAAGCGCCAGATCAATGCGCTTGCCGCACTGGCTATGTTCTAAAAACAAACCCTACGGAAAGCGCAGAGCAGACCACCGGCGTAGCCACGGATGAGTGCGTGCCCGTTTGCAGTGAGGGTTGTCCGGCGCATAGCCACTGTATGGCACCGGACGTCTGTCGCTGTGAAGAAGGCTATACAATGCACACGCCAGAGGAGGAGGAGGCCGAAGGCACAACGACCAACAATAGTATGTGTGTGCCCGTATGTGCAGAGCGCTGTCCGCTTTATGCCAGTTGCATGCGGCCAAATCAATGCGAATGCGCATCCGGTTATCTAATGATTCACTTGCCGCAGCATCGTCCCTATTGTCAAGCGCAATGTACGCAAAATTGCAGCCTCAATGGAAAGTGTGTGGCGCCAAATGTATGCCAGTGCTTCGACGGCTATGAGCACGTCAATAGCACAGCTACTAAAGCACACGCTCTCGAGCCCTATTGTCAGCCGAAATGTGCCAACGGCTGTCCGCATGGCATCTGCTTCGCGCCAGAAGTTTGTGTCTGCCAACCGGGTTACCTGATGGGCGCGCAGGGTATTTGCGAACCTGTCTGCAGCAAAGGGTGTCAACACGGACGCTGCATCGAACCGGAAATCTGTGCCTGCGATGAAGGTTATCGGCTGTCCGCGCATGACTACAACAAGTGCGAGCCAATCTGTCTGAACGCTTGCATCAACGCAGACTGCGCTGCGCCGGATATTTGCTTGTGTCGCGAGGGTTATGTGCCGCATGAAAACGCAACTCAAGCGCATATTTGTAGGCCAGAGTGTGGCCATGGCTGTGAGCATGGCATTTGCGTGGCACCGGGCCAATGCGCTTGTGAACATGGTTTTGAGTTAAACACAAGTGGGGAGATGACAAAGTGTGTACCAATTTCCACGACTGGTATGACAACGGAAGCTGCTACAGATACGACAGAAACAACGCCAGATATTTACAAAACAACCATGGCTAAAGCTGCAACTGCATTGATAATCTCTTCGACTGCTTACAACGATGCCTGGTTCACCAAAGGTATAATTGCTGAGTCGCTAACAACGGTCGATGAAAAGCAGATTGCAGAAGCTCTAATGCCAAAAGGCGATTTGGAAGTATGTAAGGACAGCTGTTATTGTTGGTTGGAGGAGACCGTACAACAGATGTGTTTTGAAATTGGTCCTGTAGATAGTGAGAAATGCATTGCTGAGCAATATTTGCATTGCAATGAGATAGATAAGCGGATAATATACAGCAGCCCTGCGGAAACGAGAAGTTATATATGCGGATATAATAGGACTACATCCAGACGCTTTAAAAACGCAAGCAACGAAGGACAATTATGGATTCTGATCGGCGGTGTTATCATTATTGTTTTAATGCTAATTGCCATCGTTTACTTATGTGTGCGCATTTATCAAACGCGACATGAAACGGGTGAGTGGACTGAGAGTTTCTTATAAATGTTGGGTATAGAGATTTAGTATGGGTTGGGCGCTGGAAAAAAGGACGCATTTAAATATATTTGAGTTGTTGTGGTAAAGATATATTACAAGTTTATTGAAGAGTCGGTTGGGTTAGATTTTATACGATTGGGGTGGCCACCTCTTCCAGAAAGTTCATGGCACCTCCTCACCAAGTTCAGGACCGCTAAGCTTTCGAGGACGCAAATAAAATACACGGTTAAATTGATCTTTAGACACATTTATCTTATTATTCGTCCTTTAATCTGAAAATCTAATCAACTCGTTATAGACCAAAGAGTATTACAACTCCCGTCCGAGGCCGCGGACGAACTAGTAAGGTGGGGCTCCGCACTGAATATGTCCCACGCGGTGAACATGGAGGCCTCGCTCAGGGAGATCAAAACAAAAATATCCAAAATGTATCATCGGCCAAGAAGAGGGGGAACCGTAAAGGATCGTGTAGTATTATCCAGTATTATCAGAGTGCAGCTGCCTCTCCCTGTATGACGTTCTGAAATTTATTAAAGCGGCCAGATGGCTGTAGGTGTCTCAAACTGTGGAATCAAAATGGCAAACTTGCTTTGGGTCATAATCAGGTAGAATGGGGATGTCACTTAATAGGAGTTTACTGAATTCATCTCATCCCACTATATATCTACGCTAAATGGATTGGAATTTGGATTTTTATCCTGCACGCCTTTTTAGTCACTCCTTTATGCAAATATGCGTTGCGTCGAGTACTGATCAGTCATGGATCATCTGATATTCAACACAATTTGGTGGCAAAATTTTTTGTTGCTGTAATTGATCGCGGCATTTCAAAGACGGTTGCTGGAAGAACATTTAGTAAGGCTTCCATAGCCTACTTTCGAAAGGAAGTCACAACCATCGAGAGGAGCTTGGGGGATGACTCTTTCTATTTTGCTCTTGCATACACTATACAGAAAACTTATTTTCATAGTTATTGAACGATAAATGAGTGATTGAGCAAAGCCTCTTTAAGGTTCCACGGAACGACCCAAATTCACACCAGGCCTAGAGGACTGCCACTCCAGCACCAATCCCCAGGAGATTTTTTGGGGAATTTGTTGCTACTACAACAATAACAACAATATATTCAAGGCATACAGGGCGTCTAAAATGTATATCTTATAGATAAATAAGATTAAATCTTACTCTGAAAATTTGGCAGGAATTCTTAGATTAGAAAATTTTATGTTTACAAAATAAAACTATGCTAAAATTATATTAAAGATCTTTTAAAAATCGTTTCCTTTCTTTTCAGGTGCACACGATATTCCTATCAGTCTACTTATGAAATTTTAGTCAATTAACCTTAACCCTACACCATACAAATATTTTCTAGGAATGTGGAAAATCTCATTTATGATTTATGTATTTATAGCATAAATTTTATACAATGTCGGATATGAAGCAATAAACAGTATTTTTATTAAAAATATTATAAATGAATGCTTGTAAAATATTTAAATTTTAATAGATGAGGAAAAGTGATCCTCAAAAAAGGGAAATTAAAGAAAATGAAATTTTGATTGCAGACGATTGTTCTCATTTAGGTTTTGGTTTTGAAGCGTTCTTTGGAACAGAACTACGAGAACGACATTTAGTATCGATCATATCTTTTGTTCTCGGTCCCTGATCAAAATATCTTCCAAAACAGCTTTCAAAGATGAGCTCTTATAGAAAAAGTGTTTCCTGAAATAATTTACTTAGAAGCGCTCGTAATTTTACCGTCTGGGTATGTACTCAGAAATTTTCGTTCTATCCCAAGATGGGGTTGGAAAAATCGAAATTGATCTGCCTTGTAGCAGTTTGAGACGACTTTTAAACTGGTTTCATTACAGAAAGACTTAAGACAATACAAACTTAGTAAAAAGAGAAAGTAAAAGACAAGCATTTTTCCACTGTAGATTGTAATGTAAATAAAGTTGGCATATAGTAACATAAGTAATATAGTATAAAGGTGGAGTGCGAGGTAAGTGTAGGGATTTTCATTAAGCAACTCAATCTGAAGTCATCCATTCGCTTACCAGACCATGCAAGTGGAAGTCGTTGCAAATAAGGTAAGACTCGTAGCTGCACTAAGTGCGTAAATACCACGCGAACGGCATGGGCCGCCTCGCTCTATATGATTAGGCAGATCTAGAATACCTACAACTGACTTAAGAGCCAAACAGAGCGTAGGCAGAAATAAGGAAAAGAACTACAAACCCACGCCAGTCGATGCCGAAAGGGTTGTGATACCTTTCCACTTTTTCTGTGGCAGCTGAGAACATCCCGCTTGAAAGGAGTAAGTGCGTGATTTTCATGAAAGTCATATAAAACCGATTTTGTAAAAGCGCTTGCTTATTTACCGCGAAATTACTGGCCATAAATATTTATTCATATTGACCCCTAACCGCCAAAAAGATGTAAGCCACAGTTCTTTTTTTCAAATTTTTATTTTTCATGCAGAAATACTCCTAGAGCATATAGATGCATTTCTGCATCAAAAAGATAATTTTGGTTACGAGGGTAAAAATTTCGCTTACCTCTTTTGGTGGCTTGGCCACGATATCTTTATTTAATTTTTGTATTTTTTACAGTGGCTAAATTTTACACACATATTTAATAGCCATCCCTACAAATATGCAAGATTTTACAGGCATTCGAGATCAAAAGGCAAGTTCACTGTTAGCGCCGTCGCTGTAAATGTTAATGCTATGTAAAGTTAACATTCCACCGAATGATATTGCAATATCATAAAGTATATTGATATGTAAGTTTCTTTCGGGCAAGCTCAATATATGTAGCAAGTCAAACTCTTTGCTACATTCAATGGATTTTCATAATAAAAATATTCATCTTGATTTATCTTCAGTATTAATCTAGATGATAAGTGTTGAAATAAGAATGAAGACATCGATGGTCATCTGCCATAACGACACAGCCATATTACAAACTCTGTTTAATAATGGCGATCGGGATCGTGTCAAGAATTACTCAGATCTCTCGCTACTTGACGCTATATATAAAATCTTTACCGGCCTCCTAATTATTCCCATTCACGCTGAGGTTGACTTTAAAAATATTATTAACGAGTTTCAAGCGGGCTTCCTGAACTTTCATATGAATAAAAGTGTAATGCGTTTTTTGTAAATATCTTAAAGCAAGAGGTAAGTCTGGGTTGCCTTCTAAGCTCGCTGTTGTTTACATTGTACCTTAATGACTTGCATGACCACAGGTGGTTGTTGTTGTTGTTGTAATGGCTCATTCAATCTACTCAGGTAGGAGTTTAACCTGCTGCAGTAGCCAGAGCGGCGGAGTTGGGTTATTGGGCTACATAACTCGAGACTGCCTACCTGTGAATGCCGTTCAGGGCCAGTCGGTAAGCTGACGGGTCCAGAGGTTGCTTGATGAACCTGTTGTGGAGGTGATGTTCTGGCGACATCAGGAGGCATCCTGTCGCTCTTCTGAGTGCGGTGTTCTGTACAGTCAGTAGCTTCGTCCACTGCGTCCTACTAGTCCCCGGCGACCACACTGGCACTGCGTAGTTTAAAACCGGCCGGCCTATTGCCTTGTATGTTGCCAGCAACGTTTCTTTGTCTTTGCCCCAAGTACTGCCGGCTAGCGACTTGAGGACTTTGTTGCGGCTCTGTACTTTGTTGACAATAGCGGTTGCGTGCGCAGAGAAGGAGAGCAGGCTGTCGAATGTTACTCCGAGTATTTTGGGGTTATTCACCGTCGGAATTGGTGTGTCATCGACGTGAATTCCCAGCGGTAGCCTGACCTCCTTCGTCCAGGTTGTGAACAGGGTCGCAGAGGATTTCGTAGGGGGGAGGGCTAGACACTTTGCAGTGAAGAAGTGAGAAAGTTCGGAGATATACCCGTTTTTTTTCGAACACAGGTCATCAATTCCATTCCCAGTCGCCATGATCGAGCAATCGTCGGCGTAAGAGACAATCGAGACTCCCTCTGGTGGTTGAGGGAGCTTTGAAATGTTAAAGTTAAACAGTAGCGGGGAAAGGACACCGCCGTGTGGAACCCCCTGTTTTATTTTTCTAAGTTTACTCGATTTGTCTCTAAACAATACCGACGAGTGTCGACCACTCAGATAATTTGCCGACCACCGTTTGAGCCTCTGTGGGAGAGAGGAAGCCTCTATATCTTTTAGTAGCGTGGAATGGCAGACGGTGTCAAACGCCTTTGACAAGTCCACCGCTACTAGAATCGTTCTCTCACAGGGACGGTTTCGGTTAAGGCCACGAGTTATCTGAGTGTTTATGGCATTAAATGCTATTGTTGTACTATGCACTTTACGGAAACCATGCAGATGCTTCGCTGAGGTCAAGTGGTTTGTGAAATACGGGAGTAGCAAGGCCTCGAGTGTCTTCGCTACCAGGGAAAGGAGTGTTATCGGACGATAAGAATCTCCTATGTTCGCAGGTTTCCCCGGTTTGAGCAGTAGGACCACTCTCCCCACCTTCCAGATGTCTGGGATGATGAGAGCGGCCATAGACAAATTGAGGACCTCCGTTTGGTACGCTACCCCCGCAGGGCCCAAATTTTTCAGCATCAGCATGCATATTCCGTCGGCACCCATGGCTTTGGAGGCTTTCGCCTTCCCAATGGCCACCTGAACTTCACCGCACGTAAATGCAAGGGGGCACAGGTTGTTGGCAGTTTGTGCAGCCTAATGGTCTCACTCGACGCTTGGCTTTGTCCACCGGAAGATGCAGTATGAACTGGCGGCTAAAATAGCTCGCGCATCGCTCCGGGTCCGACGAAGCATGGTCGCCGAAAAAAATTTCGACTCTGTCATCGTGCTTCGTCGGATTGGACAGTAACCTCACGGTTGACCAAAGCTTACTCACACCAGAGGTGAAGTTACAGGTCTTCAGATGCTCTTCCCACTTCTTCCGCTTATGTACGTTTACTAGTTGCCGAATCTCTGCGTTGAGATCCCTGATACGGGGATCTCCGGGATCGGCCTGCCGAAGGCTATCGCGCTTATCGGCTAGAACAGCCGCTTCGGCAGGGAAGTTTGGACGTGGGTCCGTTATACATCCTACCGGTATGAAGCGAGCTGCAGCAGCGGTGACAGCCCTGCGGTACTTACGTTCACCGAGATGGACGTCGGTTGAAGTAGGAAGCGCAGTGAAGGTGTTTTCAGTAAACTCCGTGTAACCTTTCCAATCAGCTTTACAGAAGGTGATATAGGTCCGGTATATAGCGGAGGCAAAGTCGGTTGGTTTATCTATCGAGATGACTATGGGTAGATGGTCTGATGGCTAAAGTCAGCATAGGTCGCCATGTTATGCTGTTTATCAGACCAGCGCTGAGTATGGTGATGTCTGGCGAGCTGCTGCAGTTACCCATAATCCTGGTGGGTGCGTCCTCGTGCTTTGTGCAGAATGTCGAATCGTCCATCTGCTCAGCCATGTCTATTCCCCTACGATCGTTTGACAGGCTTGAGTGCCAAAGATCGTGGTGCTCATTAAAGTCACCTACTACCATACGGTTTTCACCCCTGAGGAGCGCACCTATATCAGGGTGATATCCTGCCGGGCAGCAGGCGACAGGAGGTATTCCCACGACAGTCGGTTCTACGTACCGGAATGACTCGGGTTTTACCCGACCAAGGGCCGTTGTTTCAGCGATCTAACCTCGTTTAGGTCGGCGAAATATCTCAGAAGTTGCTCGTCCATGGGGTTACATTCGCTAAGCATTCTTCTACTCAGGGCTGGCATCGAGTCAAACCCAGGTCCAGATATCTACACCTGCTGTGTATGCCAGAAACGACTACACCACAAATCCACCTCAGTCAAGTGTAATGCCTGCGAGGGGTGGAGTCACCTTTGAGTCGGCTCAGGACTACGGTCACATCGGCAGTGGACCACGTCGTACGTGGCCCCCTGCTTCTCAAACAGAGCAGCCTCCACGGCTAACCTCAGTCCACCTAAGCAGCCTCACACAGTCACCACAGCACAACAACATAATAACCACAGGTGGTCTGCAGGTCTGCCAGTCGGCGTGACAGTCGCGGATAAGCCGGTAAAACTGCTAATGTACGCGGACGACTTCGTATTGCTTGCTGAGTCTCTGAGGTACTACAAGAGATTATTGATGCAATGTGTGATTATAGTAGGCAATGGGGTCTAGAAGTCAATTTGGCGAAATCAAATATCTTGGTTTTTAGGAAAAGTAGTAGCGCCCCCTCCGAATGGAGTTGGAAGTACGACAATAAGCCCATGGATATCGTAAATGATTACAAGTACCTCGAACTCCTATTAAATTATAAGTTGTCCTATAAAAACATTTCAAGCAGCGACTTAAAGAGTCCCAGTGTGGAATGGTCAAAATATTCAACGGAAATTGTACACGGAAATGGTGAAATGGAAATGGTGCAACGGAAATGACGTAACGGAAATGTTGAAACGGAAATGGTTGGAGCTGAAACAAGTGCTTATTGAGTTTCTACACATGGTATTAATTTAACCAAAACTTGCCAATAAAAGAATAACACTTAGATAAAGAAAAGGATAAAGGAAAAGGTAAAAATAAAAACAAAACAAAATTATTTATCGTTATTTAACGATTTCGTTATCGATATTTTTATAGATTTTCTAATCGATTTTGCTATCGAAATTTTTATCGAATTTGTCGTCGGTTTTGTTATAGATATTTTTATGTTATGGATGTTACTATCGACTTTTTTATCGACAGAGTATAAAGATAAAAATGAAGATAAAGGAAAACAGAATAACGAATGTAAATCTAGATAGAAAAAACAAAAAAAATATAACCTGAAGCCAAAGCAGATGGATCTATGTAATGTACATATGTATGTTTATTGGTTATGAGACAAAATAAATATGTAACGTAAGTTTCACCTTTCCAGTATGATTCAGACGCACTTACTTTTTTTTATATCAAATAAATAAAAAAATATTCGATGCGATTTCAAGATCGATAATGTTTTACCGTGTAAAAGTTTGGGGCATTATAATATATGACAGCATAGAGAAACTTGAGCGAGCAGTTGACTGAGTTTAGCCCCGAATCTCTAAGGTTATACAAGCCGCTATTGTTAGAAAAAAACGCTAAGAATGATTTTGCGTTGTTTTATGAAAACGCCCTAAACTTTGCAAAACATGGCTAGATATAAGTCTTCGTGATTTCGGCGCATAATACAAGTCTAATCGTTCGTGAAAGAAGGGGGCTTTTAAACTTCAATGCGAGATCCTTTAAGAGAGTCGACTCTATTTCATGTTCCGTTTGCAACTTCGGCGCTGAAGAAAATATGTGAAGCGTTCGAAATTTTTTGGAGAACTGTATTTGGATCTGGCTGAGGTTTTTTGCCTTTTGAACGGCGAAGACTTTTTAGCATTATATCATATATCTCTTTGAGTGCCTTAAGTATAGAGAGATCTTAACGAACGAGCTTTCATAACATTTTCACGTGTGTGTAATTAGTATATATTATTATAATTTGCCTTACTTCTATACCGACTAGCGACATTCACCTCTTTTAGTCGCATGTTCTCATTATTTCACAAGCACGTCACTATTGATAATCCTCGTGCTATATCTGTATCATCTCCGAAACAAAGAATATATCCAATAAGCTATTCGCTTTGCTTCCAAGAAAAACTACCGCCTATTTTCGGTGTAAAGAAGACGTTTTTTTTTCAAATCTCTTAAATAAATATACTAAACAAATGTATATATAGCTATCACATTAAAACTATGATAAGTATACATCCCCATATACTGCAAAGTGTATTTAAATCTACAAACATAGGCCAGAAAAACTAAAACTAATTTGGCACACATTGCGTCGAGCGTTCATGATATGTGAAACCAGGATTGCAGATACACCGATTAATGCTATAACAAATGCCATTATCACATTTTCTGCAAACAAAGAAAAAAGTTATATAAATTTCCACATAAATTACAAAACTCTCAGAAACTCACTGATAACACTCCCGCTGACACACGCCCTCCTTCAGCTCATAGCCAGGCGCACAGTAACATTCGTTGGGCTCGCGACACTCGCCGCCCTCCCCGCAGTCCGGATCGCATACCGGCTGGCAGCCTTCATCAGTTAGTTGATATCCTTTCGCGCAGCCACACACCTCGGGTTCAGTGCAATTGTGTCGCGGATTCATGCCACAGCCGCTACTGCAAATGGGTCGACAAAACTTACGTGTCTCATCCAATTTGTAGCCGGGATCACATTGACAGGTGCCATCGAGAAAGCAGCGACCATTGAGACAACCCAGCGGGCAAGTGAATACACAATCGCCATTATCATTGGCCACAAAATTGTCGAAGCATTCACATTCGTTGGGCGCAACACAGTGACCGTTGCGACAATTGTCACAAACTGGCTTGCAGATGGTATTGCCACGCCAACGCATTGGCGCATAGCCAGCACAGCAGACTTGTATTTTTTGTTGTTGATTGCGTTGATCTTGTTGGATGCGTTGCGCGTAGGGGTACTTGTCAACCACCTCGGTGCTGTCGGAGTAAATTAATGTTAGCATTCCAGAGATATGTATGGGACAAAATTTGGTTCGTAAGAGGATACTTAAAACTTTTCGCACAGTGTGAAAAATATACAAACGAGGTAGTCAATATTTAAAACAAAGGAAAGAGCCTCGAAAAATGGAAAAAGCTTGAATTCGGACGTATTTTTGACGAAAGCCGACATTAATTTTTAGTTTACGAAGGTAAAAGATTTATTAAAATAAATGTACCCCATATTTCAATAAAATTATTTTTTTACGAATTTTTTAATAAATATCAAAACCTTTTACGTCAGTGCATCAGACCAAAGACATTTTAGAGAGCTTTAATGAAATAAGATAGCAAAAAGTCTATCGTAAGACAAATGAAAGACAGATGGCAAGATAGTTCGAAAGACTTTTAACATTCTAGTACAAAAGTCTTAGTAAAAAAGCTCTCTTAATCATTATATTGAGCTCGCGCCACTCCTACAATCGCAACAATCCTTGGCCACGAACAGGCGTGCCAATCGAGAGATTCGAGTGAGAGTACTGGCGCAGCAGAGCTTTTTTTTAAACTATGTTTTTTTTCTTTTTTAATTTAATTTTTCCAATTTTTTATTTTTAATTTTTGAAAAGGATATATTTGTGTTCGTATGGAATAGTAGTTTATGTCGTTATCCTTTAAGCGACAAGGATTTTTTCGATGAGACTTAATAAGAACATTGACTTGCTAGTATCGGAACAAGTTCTTGCACGTTTATTTGCCAAAAGTGCTTCAATTTCAATTTATTTTATTTTTTCTTTTTTCTTTAATGGCTTGATTGTTATATTGTTTAAGAAGTTATTTTTTAAATTTAATTTAATTTTTAGGAACTTATTCTTTTATCATTTTTTTAGTTAAATTTTCTTTTAAGTTTTTAGATTTTACTGTAAGGAAAAGAATAATAAAATTTTTTTTAATTTTATTTTTTTTAGAAACTAATTTTTTTTTATTTTTTTTTTGATTGGTCATTCTTTTTGGACTTTCAGGATCTTATTAATTTTTTTTATTTTTTTTTTGTTTCTTATTAATCAAAATATTTTTGAGTTCTATTTACTTTTTTTTCTGATTTTTTTTTATAATAAAACTTTCTTTGATTTAATAATTTTTATTGGTTTAAAGCGAAAAAATATATATGTATTTGTTTTATTTAACTTAATTAAAAAAAAAAAAACACTGAATGCTAAAAGGTCTTTCAATTACTATTTCGAAAGACTGTAAAGAGCTTTCAATACAGTTGCTAGAATTGACAATTTTATTACGAAAGACTTTTGTCTTTCGAAAGACTGTAGTCAGGGGAAAAATAGTTGCCAGAATTACCCTGTAAAACTTTGGTGAAAGAATAACGAAAGTGTTTCTTACTACATTGCAATCCGTCTTTAATTTTTCTTACGAAAGACTTTTTACTAACTTAGCCAGAATCGCCCAATTACTATATTGACTCGTACTTTCAATATGTAGCAATATGTCTCACTATTCTGATCTTTATTTATGTAAAAGCTAAAATGTATGAAAGTTTATCAGTTAACGACCCCCATTTACATTTCAATATCCCCCCGCTCCCACAACCCACACTTACGGCACCCAAATATGGCATTTATTTCCGTCCATTTGCATTTCACCAGACCGCATTTGACCTCTTGCTTGCTTCGGTAGACGTCGTTGGTCTTTACGTAGTTGACGCCGCGTCAGTTGTTGTGAGCCTGATGTTGTCAACTGACGATTATTTAGTTGTTGATAGTTTGCATCGTCTACATCAAATTGTCTGCGACGTGCATTGCTCCGCCGGTAGGAGGAGCGCTGCTGATAAGGAGTCACGTCGTTTGATTCCGCGTCATCATCATCATAACCGTCGGAGGGTTCTTCAGTCATTGCATAGGGTAGACGTTGTCGTCGATTCCGCTGCCGCCGCCGCTGCCACTGCGCCTCTGCATTGGCAACAAATGCAATGAAGTGTAGGCATAGCAACAGCAACAAAAAAGTATGTGATGTCTTACGTACTAAAAGTGTTGTCATGGTAACATAGGAAAAAGGGGCGTTTGCTCAACGTTTTTCTTCCGTAGAGGTTTAATCAATTTTAATTTGTTCCACACTTTTGTTGAATTTTCGGTGCGAACATTTTTTATTCTCCAAAATCTTTCTTTACTTTGCAAAACTTTTTTTAAAATTTTTTTGCGTTCTTCAATTCTATTTTTAAACGCTTTTGTCACTTTTGAAACACTTTTTTTTGCTGATTTCACACCCCCAAAAACGCGTTTAAAATTTTTAGCAAATTTAGTTTTATCGCACTTAAATTTACTTCTAAGCGTTCGCGCTTCATGCTAAATCTATACTGAAAACAAATTGAGCAGATTTTGCGCGAATTGGCAGGCCGATCAACACTTTAGTGCTCATGAATAGTGTTGCCATTCGTTCGTCGCTGCCCCCTTTTCCGCTGGTCATTCCCTCGTGGCACGAATCGCCGCTGATGCAAGCCAGTTTTTTATTTTTTTTTTTTTTTAGAGGAAGTGCGCGTTCGTGCGCTGCCTTTGGCCCTCTCAAAGGTCTTTCACAGCGTTGGCTTATCAGTGTTGAGAGGCTATGTTATTTTTATTTGTTGTTATCCGCATGAGTTATTTATGAGTCCGTTGTGTTGGCAGTCAAGCCGTAACATTGAATATTTTGCTGGGGTTTCAATTAAAAACAAATAAAAACGGACAATTTTAGTAATCGGACAATTGATTGATTTAACGGCTAAGATTTTAATATTTTTTCGTAGTTTAGAGTAGAGAATTTTCTCGAAAAATGTTTTGAAAGTAACTCAAGACTAGTTAGGACAACAAATTATTCGCATTCGCTAGAGTGAATATCATGAAGCAATTTTTTGGTAAGACTGTGCTTATGCTTTTCAGTTCCTTAAAAAAAGTGTTCGCGAAGAAAAGGCCGCATGATATCTTATTCTTGCTCAGCTCTGCTACATCCAACGAGATCTTCATGATTCGGAAGCTAAAATTTCGAGCCAAAATGTTCTATGTACTTAAGAGATCGTTTCATTGTTTTTTCGTTTAATCTTCGTTCTTCTAGAGAGATTTTAAAAAAGGTGCAACCGTCCTCACAAGCTGTATTTGGTATGGATTTTACTAACTCTAAAATTTACCAAAAACCCCTTTAAGTTATAAAATTTTTGATGAGGCGATGATCTTCAACACGATTTCTCAATCAACACAATTTTTTTTAGAAATATTACTTTTGGAATAAACGCAATATATCCATAGAAAAATTTGAATGCTTTCTTTACTGACATAAGGATAGTAACTTAGGGTGATAAGAACTGAGATCTGGTGGAAAAGTACTACAGCGGGGTACTTGAGGTCAATGAACTTTGGACCAAAAAACTTGTAGCCTTAAGACAAAAAAAATCGAAGAGGCATGCCTTAAGATCTGTCTGGAATTGCCGAAGATATCAACGATATCCTTAGAAACGTTGAATAACATACTTAGCTAACCTATTTCGAAAAACATATTGTAATTAACCGATTTATTTGTTATGAAGATTGGAATAGGTGGCAACCCTATTAGAAACTATTTAAGTATAATGTTAATTCATTTTACTCTGCAAAATTCTTTAATTTTCATTTTCGAATAAGGGGGAGGCGGAATTAAAAAAAAATTAATTTTCAATAATAAAACTGCACCGGGAGATGGTAGCCCTTTTTAAAATCTTTAAGTTTCTAATAATAATAATAATAATAGGTTGGCACTTATATACTATATGTTAGTGTTTGGCCTCCGATTTGTGGCGTGCGACTCCGAACGGCGGTTGTATTTTTATGAGAAGCTGTTTTTCATGGCAGAAATACACTCGGTGGTTTGCCATTGCCTGCCGAGGGGCGACCGCTATTAAGAAAACACCTTTTTTTACAGTAGTTTTTGTTTTTTGCGATGTTTCTTTGGCCAGGGCTTGTAGCCAGACCCTGCGGAGTGGTAGCGCGCACTGCTTACCACTACACCACAGCGGCCACCTGGCTACTAGAAAACCTTTTTGGTCTATTTTTAGCCAATGCTTTTCTTCGTATGTAGCTAATTCTTTTTCATAGCAGGTATTAAAATTTGGTAGAGGATGCGATTTTTCTAGAACATATCGACCACTGCGCCACCTAGTAGGCCTAATTTCTCTCGAAGACAATGGGCCTAATGCTCCGACTCAATTCTGGCACCAAAGGAGTGAGCTCAAGCTCAACAATTTGTAATGGTATTCACTTTTTATGCATGAGGCCCAATGTAGTTTCTTCTAAAAAAATATATATTTCTTAAATATGCTTTTTAGACGAAAGCGCCATATAGCGAGTATTTTTTTCTGTGTCAAAGGTGGCTATTGTTTTCTCAGGAAGTTTTTCTACGTGCAAGTGAAAGCCATATGAATATATGAATCCCCCTATTACAACAGAGTCAACTTAGCTCATCACTGTTGGGATTTCTAGTGCGCCGGAAAATCGTCTACAAAAATTTGATGTTAAGTGCTAGAAAAATACACAAAAACTTAAAAATTCATGTTGCAGCGGCTTATTTGTTGCAGCGGCAAACTTTGAGGCGCAGTGGAAATCATGTCAGGGATGAGCTCAGATTTGTGACTTTGTTAGAACACGGCTTTAAATTCCTTCAGCTTTTTCGTAAAATATTTGGCCACACGGAACCGGCTGAGGGATCCTGAAATAGTCCAGCCTTGTGTTTGTTCCTCTCCAGCACCTGCTGTTGAAGTGTGGGACTGTAGCGGTGACATTGGCTATACCTTGCTGCTTCTATATTCCCATTTGAGCCGAGCCGGTCTCCGTCAGCGTGTTTTAGAATCAGTTACCACCGAGAGCAGCCAGGCGCCATTGCACACCATCCGATGTTTGCACCGTTTACCAACAGCTATCGGGCGATACAACAATTTCACCATATTTTTACCGCTACAAGAAGATATCGGGCAAGCCAAAAGACGATCACTACTACCCCCACCACACATCTAGAGCAACCAGCAGTCACTGGTATTATCATCGTTGCCAAAAGCTATCAGGCGATTAGCCAGTATATCTCCCGGTCGTTCATTGACCCCGACACAAATTACCATTACCATCTTCGGCGAAATTTACCGATTGTCCATGGATACCGGTACTACTCACCAAAACCTCACACCGTGTTCATTGCTCATTCTCTGAAATCAAAATTGCCTAACATCTTTCTTCGTATCAATATCGTTTTATTAAAGGATATCTTTATCGGTATTACTATCGATATATGTATATGCCAATATCAATATCGATACTATAATCGACATGGTTATTATATTATAATCCTTAATTATTTGTTGTGTTATCGATTGTTAAACAATTGCGACATCGTTATCGGAATATTTATCGTTATCGATAGTCATATTTGTCGATATCGCTAAATACGCGTGGTTATCGATATGAATATTTTTTGATATCGATAAATATGTGTCGTCATCCATATGAATATTTTTCTATATCAATATATATGTAACGTTATTGATATTAATATTTTTCGATATCGATAAATATGTGCCGTTAGCGATATGAGTGTTTGTCGATATCGATAAATATGTGTCGTTATCGTTTTTCGATATCGATAAATATGTGTCGTTATCGATATGAATATTTCTCGATATCGATAACTATGCCCTCTATCATTTTTGAATTCATGTTCGTCTTCTAGTCTATTGTGAAGTTTATGTTCCATAAAAATAATTGCTGTTCTCAATGTACGAGGCTATAATTATCAACCAACATTTTTTTCGTCAGTGTATTTTTTTATCTCCTTTCATTCATATTAATGCATGGGGCTTGTCGGCATCTTATTAATACGTACATATGTGCATACATATGTACATGTAATTACACTGACTCCAGTGAAAGTGGCGTACTTTTCTTTATCGATTAAAGCACAACATTCGAAACATTCCGCTCAGTTACCTCAAAGTGAAAGCAACAAAATTGAATTCCAGCTAACATTTACATAGATCAGTGCAATGAAAGCTTTATTTATCCTTGCACTCTGGTAAATACCAATTCTAAGGATATTAATGCTAAACAAGAGTTAATATAACGCAAAATTTCTTGCAGCTTGCACTTTCTCAGCAAAGTCGCGACCGAAAAATGCAAATTACAACACAAAGGCGAAAACAAGGAATTTCCAACAGATTTCTCTTTTGGTGCATCGACCGCAGCCTATCAGATAGAAGGCGCTTGGAATGAGGATGGCAAAGGACTCTCCATTTGGGATACATACACGCATGACAATCCAGAGAGAATACGCGATCGCAGCAATGGTGATACGGCAGCAGAATCGTATCATCGTTTCGAGCAGGACTTAGCGGCGCTAAAGGCACTTAAGGTATGAGGGAAATACTCGTATGCTTTCTTTTTTTTTTTTGTAATTTTCATATCATTTCATTTCATGCACGTGCTGCCGCCTCTCAGGTCAAATTCTATCGCTTCTCGTTCTCGTGGCCTCGCTTGCTACCCAACGCCGATACATCGGTGATTAATCAAAAGGGCATTGACTATTACAACAAGATGATTGATAAATTGCTGGCAAATAATATTGAACCCATGGTGACAATGTTTCATTGCGATCTGCCTGATGCACTGAACAAATTCGGTGGTTTCACCAATGATATCATCATTAAATATTTCCGCTACTATGCTGAATTCCTATTTGAGACATTTGGTGATCGCGTCAAGAAGTGGATTACCTTCAATGAACCCTTCGACTATTGTGTGCTGGGCTATGGCAAGGCCAACTTCCCACCACTGGTACATTCACCCGGTGTGGGTGATTATCTTTGCATGGATAATACGTTACGCGCGCACGCTGCCGCCTATCGAGCGTATCGGGCGAAATATTTCGATATGCAAGGCGGTAAAATTGGCATCACAATTAGCAGTCGGTTCTACTATACGCAACAGGGTGGCGCTGATGAGGAGATCATCGAACGCGCTATGCAATACTCGGTAATTGAAAATTAATTGAACTTTCATGTCTTTGAAGCTGCTATCGAATACGAATTTATTTCTAAATGCGTAATACTTTCCTTGCTTTTCAGCTCGGTTGGTTGGCTAATCCCATTTACGGCAAGACTGGCAACTATCATCAGCTTATTTTGGACGACATTCGAAATAACAGTATGCGTGAGGGCCTATCCTGGTCTCGTTTACCCGCTTTCGATGAGTTTTGGTCATCAATTATCAAGGGCTCTGGTGACTTTTTGGGTCTAAATTATTACACCTCACGTTATGCGGAAATGGCACATCCAGCTACTGGTGACGTACCTTCGTGGGAATACGATTCACAGTTGCAGTATTCGGTTGATGAGCAGTGGAAGCAGGGTAAATCCGATTGGTTGTACTGCGTGCCACAGGGACTGGAAGATATACTAAAGTGAGTATATGGGGATCACCTAAAGAATACCTTCGGTTAAATTAAAAAAGATATGGAAAGGGTGATATAGTATTAGTATTAGCCAGAAGAGTTCGCGAAGGTTGAAAAAAAAATGTTTAAATATACCACTAAGTATTCATTTCAAACAAACTGTGGCTAAATGAGGGCTGCCAGGCGTCCTGGTTTACCAGGATCTAGCCTGATTTCAGAAAATTGTCCTGGTGTCCTGGTCCACACGTAAAGTTTACAGGTCTTATAATGAGGGTCAATGCATACGCCTATTTAATTTTTGCCAAATTGGTGGTGGCGTTGGTTTTTTGATATTTTTTTTTTGCAAGACGGTATCACGCGTTTTCTTCCCTATAAAGTACAGTGACTTACACATGTGTTCACGTGTTGATTTTTTTTTTTTTTTAATATGCACAAAGTTTTTCAAGTAAAATTTTGTTTGGTATTTTTCTATAAAAGCTTTTACCAAGCTTTAGCCAAAACCATATAAAAGAGAGTTATAACTTTATACAAAGCCAAAAAAACTTTATCACACTTTCATCAAAATTTTGAGCATTTTCATCTGAATCTCTACAACATATTTGTGTATGCAGTTGTGTATCGCATTGATTTTAAATATTTTGTTTTTTTTTTCTGACGGATTTTTGAACTTTTTGCCATATAAGCATGAATTTCGTATGAAATAATATGCGGGAGGCCGTTCGCAACAAAATTTAAAAAAAAAATCAAAGCCCTGTTTGTAATTTGCTCTTGTTCTATAAAAAAAAAAAAAAAAATATATCAAAAATCAACGCGATTTTTTATGCGCTTGAAACCAAATTTTGTATAAAGTTTGAAACAGTAATTTATTTATATGGTTTTGGCTTACGCTTGGATAAAATTTTTACAGAAATATAACACCAAAAATTTTACTTAAAAAAGTTGAGCAAATTAAAAAATCAACACGTGAACACTTGTGTAAGTCACTGTATCTTTCAATATTTTTTTTTTTGTGTGTAAGAAAATAATAACAACATTGGCAGAAAAATTATCAAAAATCAACGCGAATTCTTAGCCACTTAAAACTTTTAGCTACAATTTAATGGGCTATAAAACTGCATACTTGGAATTTTTCTAAAAATTCTGAATAATAATTTTTTTGTTGGGA
This sequence comes from Rhagoletis pomonella, assembly GCF_013731165.1. Taxonomy (NCBI): domain Eukaryota; kingdom Metazoa; phylum Arthropoda; class Insecta; order Diptera; family Tephritidae; genus Rhagoletis; species Rhagoletis pomonella. The sequence continues at coordinate 75,687,995 of NW_023458557.1, forward strand.
AAAAATCAGTACATTTTCAGGTTTTTCTGTTTTGATAAACTACGCAGGACAGACCTTTGAATAACAGTCCGGTACTGCAAAAAACAGAACGGGTGGTCACCGTAGTTTCGATGCATGATAAATAAACATGACGAATAAATTACCGTTACTGCTTTTTTAAGTGTAAACCAGACAGTTCAATTACACCACATAAGTACTTTTGTAAATAGAAAAAAAACGGCGCACTCTAATTTTCGTGAGAGTCTTAAATGAGAAGCATATTTTTAATATTGAGTTCAAATCTCCTAACCCCCTTCATAAAATTTTTTTCCAATTTTCAGATGGATACGCGAACACTACGACAATGTAGAGGTGTATGTGACTGAAAACGGTTGGTCGGATGAAGGACAGTTGGAAGACTCTGATCGTGTGGACTATCTCCAGGTAAATTTTCAATACATGAACCCATTTAGACGGCTAGGTATATGTTAGGCTAGGCTACGTTTCGTTAGAGGCGACCCTTCTGCGTACTCAGGCCGTTTTGGCTCATTGTGATGCCTCGAGAGGAAGCAGTGACAGAACAATCGTGACGTGTTGATGAGGCGTAGAACACTTCTGATGTCCACATGTTCCAAGTACGCTGCATACTGAAATAACTGTTTATTAAAAACCCGAAGTCGTTGTTCTTTTGTCAGGTGAAGACAATGGGTAACCATTTGTTTTTTTTTTTTCTGTTCCAGATTATAATGCATAAAAGCACGCTGAAGCGCGATCAGAGACTTATATTTGTGGCTGGCCCAGATCTGCTTTATGAAGCAACAAGTGGGCTCATTGCCCAATGCTCGTTGGATGCAGCAGGCTTCACTCGCTTCATACGATGGTTCTCATCTAAATGGGCTCATTTGCCTTCCCAGTATTTTCCGTTTACTTAGGAACCCATATTCAACTAATTTAGGTATTCGATTTCAGCTTGATGGAAGAATTGGAGCATTTCTTAGTTGAATTTCGGCTTGCATAATTACTTCCAATTCAGGTTGAAAAACGCTGCAATTGCCAGAAAGCCGGAGACTGAGGTGTTGATCGGCTTTAGGCGATCGCTTTTCTAAGGTATACTAGTTGCGAACTTCTTCTTCGTCTTCGAAATGGAAGCACGAATTCGCTCTTGCAGACTCGATTTATTTTGGGTCGAGTTTCCGTCATCCCCTGTCAAGTTTTGCTTGCGCACAAACCGGTTGTCCAAAGTCGGTTCTCAGACAGCGACCTGAAGCAAAAGCTCTGAACATCCTTAGATTGTTGGTTTCAAACCACTTCTATTAAGAACAAGACCGTAGTATTTTGCTTTGATAGAGAGGCATTAAGAGACCAACTCCATTTAGGGAGAATACCATGTCTATTTTTTGGCGCTATTTACGTTTGTATGAAACACAATTTCGGGGATCCCGCTTTTCGGATTTCTTATTTAAAAGATAAACGAATCTTCCAAATATTTTTTTTTTTACATATTTTTAGTAATTTTAAATTTATTGTCCTACTTTTCAGTCTCATTTGCAAGCAGTGCTCAATGCTGTCAATGATGGGTGCAATGTTACTCACTACTCACATTGGAGTTTAATCGATAATTTCGAGTGGAATATGGGCTACACGTAAGTTCCATACAATTTTTTATTAACCTTAATTTTTCCTTTACTTATTTTTTGCAATTAGTTCAACTTTTAATATTTTTCTATCAAACAAAATTAACATTTCTCTCTATTTGATTTACTTGCAGTCAGAAATATGGTCTTTACTATGTGAATTTGACGAGCCCAAATAAGGAACGTATAGCCAAAAGATCTGCGCATTATTATAGGAATGTCATTGAGAGTGGCAAAATAATATTGAATTAGCATTGAGTTAAACAAGTATTCATTTGTTTGTAGATTTTAATAGTTATTCAAAGACAAAAAATAAGTATTTTTATATAAATAAAAGCTCTCGCTTGAGTGAATTTTTCTCGACTTATTCAGAAAGATTTCTTAACCCTCTCAGGACCGTAAGCATAAATTAAAAAAAAAAACATGGCTTGAGTTGTAAATTGTGGTTCATCGAAAAATCTGATATCTAACCAAAAAAATTAGTGCAAAACATAATATCGCCAAAAAAGTTCATTCGATTCAATCGTTTTGACCAGAACTTTTTCGAAAATTTATTTTTCCTTTAAAATTGTTAGAAATTATTTTTTCCCAAACGTATTTTTTTAAGTATCGTATTTTTTTTTTATTTTTTGTTCTACATAAGGTTGTTTTCGAAAAAATCTTTAAAATGTTAAATCTTAAAATCGGTTTTGCGCTAAAAGTTTTGCCCTTAATATTATTTTTTGTTTTTTAATCTTATTACCAAAAATATTTTTTTCCGAAGGAATAAAATTTATCGAATCAATAAATGTTATGGAAATTTAACGAGTTATCCACCTTTATTAATAAATAAAAAATTAATTAAACGTATCGAATTATCAATGTTTATTGCGTTGCGTTAAGTTAGTGGAATTTATCAACTTACCTATATTTATTGAACTGTCGTTATTTATAGAGTTATCGAAATTTAACGAGTAATCGTAATGTATTGAGTTATTTGAACTTCTCTATATCTATTGATTTACTGAAATTGGTCGAATCGAAGTTTTTAGAATTTTAAAACTACATATATCGAGTTATTGAAATTCCAAGGTTATGTAAGTTTAGCAAGTTATCACTTATCGAATTTTATCGTTTTATCAGTGCGTAATAAATTATCGAAATTATCGAATTATAGAAATTTATTGAGGTATTCCAAGTTTATCGAGCTGTCGATTTATATCGAGATATATTCATATCTTAGTTATGAAAATTTATCTGGTTATCGAAATTTATTGACAATTATCGAAATTAGTCGAGTTATCGAATTTTCTGGATTTATCTGATTTTAGAGATTTCTAAATTCGCCGAACTATCGATATGTATCAAATTATCGAAATTCATCGACAAACTGTCACGTTTGCAAAACCGCCCATCGATCGATTGGAAAATCGCCTCTCTTGCGGCACTCAAATTTTACAGGACAGCGAAAAAAGATAGGCGGTATTTTCTCTTGCTATTATTTGGCAAATCTGTTGTTTTAATAACGATCTTGCGTATTTGATGCATAAATCTCGATGCCTGGAGTTTAGGATTACCAAATCTCATTTTTGCCACAAAGGCGATTTAGGCGGTTTTGCAACAGCCTCAACGATATGTATGTATATTTATGTAATTATTCCCAAAGTATAGCTCATTTAATTATTTTAAAATGTTTAGCATTAAGATTTTCCGTCACATTCATGATATTTTTCGATATGTATCGATATATTAAGGAATGTTTTCACCGATATATCTAACGATAAAATTATTTACATTTCTGGCAATATGCTTTTTGCGATAAAGAATTATTCTATACCTATGGTTATCAATATCGTAGGCACTAATTGATATCGATATACATCCATATATAATTTCCAATATCACACTGCACATGTACGTATGTATTTATGTAGTTTAAAGATTACTCATACGCCATGTATGTATCTTAAATTAACCAATAATTTATAGAAAAAAATTACTCTTAATAAAAGAAACATACCAAATATATTAATGTAGTATTAATGATCATTTTAAGTAAATAATCGTGCAAATATTCTATAAAAACTACACAATTCAATAGTAAGGAAAAATTTTGTATTGAAACATAAAATGTCTACCAATCAGCATATTGAATTCCTGCAGCAGAGTCTCATTTAAGCGACTGGGCCTCATAGAGGCATATGTGGTCACCTTATCCGGTTCCATGCATTGATCAATGAAACGTACGTAGCCTTCTTTGCAGCGACAACGACCCTTTGAATTGCAATTTCCATTCGCACAGCGTTGATAGTTGCGCATCGGACCCTCAACAATGGAACAGCCGCAAACGTTGGGAGCAATGCATTTACCATAGAAGCCGCAACCGCTAGAGAAAACGAACAGCAATGTATCTTAGCTAAAATATGAAAATCTTAAAATTGTACTGAATAGTTGAAACTTACTTCACGCATATGCCCTCGCACTTAGGACCACGACGTACATAACCATTGAAGCAACGACAGACGCCTGGTGATAGGCAAATGCCATTTTCGCAGTCCTCATCACACACTGGCAGACAAGAGGTGGTATTCTGATCGAAACGGTAGCCATTCTGACAGACGCAGGTGGTGCGATTTGCGCAAAAACCATTCTCGCAGCGCCTGCAAGTTTCAGAAAGGATGAGAAGAGCAAATGACTTAAGGACAAACAAAGCTTCCGAGTTCACTTACATATAACAATTACTCTCGCACGTGCTACCATTCAAACGTTTCAAATAGCCATGGAAGCACTCGCAGTGATTTGGCGCCACGCAGTGTCCGAACCCGCAGTCCGGTATGCAAATCGGCTGGCAACCCATGGTGCTGGGTGGCAGTGCACGCGTATAGCCCTCAGCGCACTCGCACTTATTCGGCTCGACACAAATCTCATTGTGCGCACAACTGAACTCACAACGTGGCATACAGAATTTGCGTGTCGGATTCAATTCATAGCCCTCTTGGCAAATGCAAGTGCCATTCAAGTAGCACTGACCATTCGGGCATCCCAACGGACAAATCGGTATGCAGACATTGCGATGATTGAGCACAAATTCGTCAAAGCAACGGCAGATGCCGCCATCCAAGCAGAAGCCATTGGCTTGACATTTGTTGCCACAATCCGGCACACAACGATTCCAATCGAAGTCATAGCGCTTGTAACCCTTACAGCAGACTTCTACGAGATTGAAGTAGGGACTAAGTGTACTATTGCCCACAACTTGCACATCCTTCTCGAATTGGAAGAACACAGCGCTGTCAAAGTGAAGAAAACACCGATAATTTGTATACATTTAAAGCCATATTTTGGTAGGTACATATATTCCACATACTCACGGCACTTCGCGCCAACACTTAGACGGATGGCTGTTGGGCAATGGCAACGATAGGCCTGGCTGACGTACGTGCCATGGCTTGACGGTGGTTGTTGTGCTGGTTGTTGTGGTGCTCCAATACTTTTCAAACAGCGCACCATAGACAAAGCAAAACAGAAAGGCGAATGATAAGAGCGAATTGACAGCTAGAGTGCGTAGAAGTGACATAGTTTCGACAAAAGCGAAGCGATGAAAAATTTACAATAACAAATATGTTGCAATAAAAGCAATAATAAAATAAAAAATTTATAAAAAGAACTGCCGATGTTTTCAATCGGACGTCCTCAGTTTCTGAACTTCTTTTACATACTAAATTCTGGAGCGTAATTCAGCGCCAATTTTAGTACAACTGAAAACATAACTGAATAAAAGAAGTGCTAAGAGAACTTCGAAAAAATTAGCATAGATTTCATACTTTGGCTTTCTAAATGAAGCTTAGTATCGCAGAAATAGTGGCGCAGATGAATACTTTGCGATTAACAGAACAGATGGCAGTCAACGCTGACGGACACAGAAAACTACTGAAATTCCTTGAACTTGAAGCAGGTGCGCCTAAAAGAGCGCTTGGTTGGTGTTGTAGGACAGGTACGACGAATCTTGAGATGCGACTGGGCCTCGGCCGGTGTATCATTTATCGGCGCCTGTTGGTGGCTTGTGGTGCTTTCGGATCCACTATTTGATACCAGACAGCTATGTTTGTCGGTTGGGGACGCCAGAAAGTACTGTCCTGCCGAAGGACGTTGTTGCTGGTTTGTATTCCTGTGTATCGCACTGTTTTGGTGGACGCACTGCAGGTACTGATGGAGGCGCCCTTATTTTAGGTTAAGAAGGATTATGGGCATTCCATCCTTGACAGGAGGGATCCACCGGTTGCCGGAGGAGTTACTCCTAGGTATGTGGCAGGACCGTTGGGGCAACCTTCCATAGCGGTTAATTCCCCGTATAGAGTTTGTAGCAGGGAATCCAGACTTCGGGCACTTTCTGAGTTTGGGTTTTCTCCAAACGGGGCACAATCCTCTTAATGCATGTTGGCATCTTTACGACTCTGAGTGTGGCGTGGACTTTGAAGATGTCTGTGAATGTCAGAGGTACTAGAACGTCAGGAATCTCGACATAAGCTCCCTGAGTTTGCTCTGGCCATCTCGTGGGTACGACCTCTTAGCAAATATCGTGGTGGTATCGATAAAAATGATGATAAGAATATGATCGAAAACGAAGCAAATATTCATAATGAATTACGTTGATAACGAAAACTATATCGATAAAAACCAATTAAGTGTATACTTAAACCGATAGCTATAATAATAAAAACAAAATGATACAAAAACTAATAACTACAAAAAACTAAAACTATCGATAAACTAATAAGCATTTAATAGTATCGATATATCTATAAAAATATCGATAAGTATAATATATCGATAAATACAAAAATGGGAATACTGATATACTTAGAGGCATTTCATGATATCGATATCTATAAGAATTAATGTTTATATTACCGCAATTACAGCAATAAATACAAGAATAAGAATATCGATAAACAGATCAGAAAAACGATCCTATACCAGCAAAATTTTCAAAAAATATATCGATATCCGAAAAAATGCGACAAATGTATCGACATCTATAAAAATTTCGATAAGTATATCGATATCAATGAAAATTTCGATATATATATCGATATTGATAGTTACAGTGAATAAGGGAAAGCCCTCATTCAAAATATTCATATACAAAATTAATTTTTTTTTATCGCCTGTGAATAGAAGAAATTTACACAAAAAAAAAACTTCTCAAACGTTTCAGAAAATCTCACTTCTCAATCTGATTTTTGCAGTGTTTGTCTATAAACTAAACATTTTCTCAAGCATTATTCGCAATTTTTCTGTCGCAAAGTGGCTCCTAGTGCGAATGAATTGAAATGCATTTAATTTACTAATACGAATGAACATTTTTTATAAAGTTATTTTGTGATTGACCTTTTTTAAGCTGATTTGCCGATATGGTCTACCGACCGGCCATTAAAATTTAAAAACGAAAGAAAGAAATAGCCTGCTGCATCGAAAGTGACCGATAGTTTGCCTACTTAAAGTGAAATAATTATTTTATGTTAAAAATGCAATAAATCCTAATAAAACAAATTTTTTAATATTTTTGTGGAGAAAAAATCGCAGTAAATCCCAAAATCGGTGAAAACCATGAAATTTGTTTCCACTAAATGCATTTTTTTAAGAATTTGTATAATTTCAATAGAGCATAAACACATTAATTATACTTGAAACACTTTTCCTACCTATAGGATAGAATGTTAAAAGCAAACTGTATGCAACTAATTTTTTACATCAACCGTATTTTTTTATTTTTTTGTTAAACAAATTGAATAAATAAGCTCTGAAATAAACTGTTAAACTTTCCTATAAAAACTGTGTGTTTCTTTTACATACCTCTTTTTGGCAGCACTCTAAATAATTTCAATGAGACTAAGTGAATTCCATTTCGTTCCGCTTCACTCACGTTTAAGAAAAAGTAGAGAATTCAATATTTCTCAATTTGAAAATAAGGGAAAATTCCATATTAGAAAGTACCTGTTAGTTTGGGATAGCCGTCAAAGGTGATTGGAGATGCATTTGAGGACTTACGTTTTGAAGTTTGAGAAAAGGACTGATCCTCAAATGCATCTCAAATTGAGATTTTTTTTCAGAAATGTTTATTGGGACGTTATATAAAAGTACTGCCGCCATTGGCCCTAAAAGAGCCATTTCTGGGTTAGTCTTGAACTCGCTCGATTTATCGCCATACAGAGATCACCAATAAAGCTTTTGCTGCAGCAATTATAATCTACTTTTAGGCACAAAGCTTTAAAGTAATCAGCAGTATTTGTGGTGAATGAAATTTAAAGCTAATAAGCGGACTGAGTTTGTTGCCTTTAAAAAGGCGAATATTTACTGAAAAAAAAATGCAAAAATACAATAAGAAATCTAGAAGCCTTGAATCTTTGCTACATATAATATATGATAATAAACGAAAAGAGCATAAAATACTCAAAATAGCATCTATTTAAAATAATCAACCATGGCCCGTGAACTTTGATGCCACTGCGCATCCAATTAAATGTAGGTTACTTGACTGCTTAGTAATCTTATACTTATGTAGATCCAATTTTTTATATGCTTTCAACTTTGTAAAATTTTAATTGCGCTCAGAATTTCAACGTTACAGCTTGTGCTCTCCTTTACTGAGCTATATGTATGTGTGTATGTATACGTATGCACTTTATTGAGTAAAATCGACTAGAGAAATTTGTATCAGCTGTTTGTCTTATCAGTCAGGCATTGGAACGAAACGAGCAATAGTGTATTGACTTTCTTTGCGCAAACCATAGAATCTTTGATAAGGAAAAAGGAGAAAAATGTATATAAAGCGCAAGAGACGACATATTAAGAAATGTTTTAAAAAGAAAAGAGGAAAATTGTAGTCAGTGATGTGATGGCGGAAGAGCATGCTAGACTAAAGACATAATCAGCGTGGCGCTTTAGGTGAAGAAAGTGAGACACGCATGGCGAATTATTAAGAATATTAATTGTATTAATATCAAAAAAAAAATAAAAAAATATTAAAAATATATTGACGAAAATATGTATTTTGGTCCAAAGCTACATAACTTAAAAATGCGAAATTTCAAACACTTCAGCGCGCTGCTTCTTGCATTGTGCATTATTTTAAATCTAAACGTGGCGAATGCGCAATTTTGGAAACTCAATAGTCCAACTGATAGAGACCTTTTTATATTGGAAACGAAATCGTTAATGGCATCCGGTATTTGCTATAAGGAAGTGCTGTGAGTGAAAGTTTGTTTGGCTTTTTTAAAAAATATATGCATAGTTTATACGTAATATCGAGCCCTAACCGCGAAAATAACGTAAGCGATGCAGAAATGCATCTAGAAAAATTTTGAAAAAAATATCGCTTACGTTATTTTGGCGGTTAGGGCTCGTTAGTTTTATGCAGCGACCGTAACAGTTACAAATTTAATTAAAAAAATCGCTCTATAACAATTATTTTTTGGCTTTTATTTAATTACCCCTTAAATAACCGTTATTTCTGAATTTTATTTTACAAATCCAAAATAACAATTATTTTTGATTTTTATCTAAATTATCTGCAAATAACAGTTATTTTTGATTTTTTAAATTATATGTCTTAGATAACAGTTATCGAAGACTTTTATTTATAAAGGTAATAAATATAAATTAGTCACTGACCTTTATTTTTTTAATCATACTTATAAAAATCATTTTTTTAAGTCGTAGTAAATTTTTATTTCCCAACACCTTCTCAACTGGGAAAAATGTTAATGACGTTTATATGAACGAATAAAAAATACAAGTCAGTGACTTATTTATAGTGATGACTTTTACAAATGAAAGTCTTCAATAACTGTTATCTAAGACATATAATATAAAAGTTAAAAATAATTTTTATTTTGTTTAATAATATGAAATTCAAAAATAATTGTTATTTTTTTTAATTTTGCATAAAAATTGCAAATAAAAATGTATTTTCAAATTTGTGTTTCGATGAAAAAGAAATCAATTGGTATGCATAACTTTGTTGACAGTTTTCATCAATAACTGCTATGTTCGGTCCCTGTTTTTATGTAATACACAAAAAAAAAAAATAAAAAATCGTACTTTTTTCATTTTTGATCTGCCAAAAGTTTAGCAAAAATATTTATTTACATTTACTTTTCACTTTTTAGCGGTGAAGCTAATGAACCTACATTGAAAATGCAAACAATCTCGTATTGTTGTCCTGGTTATTTGCGCATTACTCGCTCGACGGCAATGCGCTGTGAACCCATCTGCACGGAAGATTGTTCTAATGGCATTTGTACAGCGCCGGATGTTTGTGAATGTTATCCAGGCTATATGCGCGCCGGTGGAAGATGTGAGGAGTTATAGTACACTATGAACTCTTAAATTTTGTTTAGTATATACTCATGTATTAAATTAATAAAATTAAATGAAACAAAAATGAAATACAAGTTTGAAATGATGTTGAGATACTGAACATATGAAATCAACACTGAACTTTTTTCGTTTCAAGTGAGCAGTGGATGCTATTATTAAATTAGTCCTATCGGGCTCGGGACAGAGAAAAAGACTTTTAATTTATAAGAAAAGAAAAAAAAGAAAGACTTTACTTTTAACTAGAATCACTTTGGGGTTGATCCACGTTCCTTCTTCTTTAAGCGATTCTGGCCGAGCCCAAAAAAGCACGTTAGTCGTTTCTCTTCTACACCAACTGACGCCAATTGGGAATACCAGGTCCTTCTCCGCATGGTCTTTCTATCACAGATGAGGCCTTCAGCTTTCATTGTACTACGTTTAAAGTCTTTAAAATCTTCTTTCAAAGAGAAGTTGCATTTATTTGAAAATCAAATAAGGCAAAATGTACTGATGTGTATGTATGTATATCGATACAATTACCGAAAGCATTATCTATCAATATTTTTACTGAAACTAGGGATCTAAATGCATTAATGCTAATAAATTATAGCTGTATTGATAAACTTACAGTACATATATTAGGGCGGGTCAATTTGTATGGGACATTTTTTCGATTACGCGCGTATAGCACATAACTGCAATCCCGTATTCCTCGGACTCGGACTAGTAAAACTGTCAAAAAATAAAAATTCGCTCAGAGCGAGAGAGTAACATTGAAAAGAACGGGATCGCTTTCTAGTAAAAAATGGTAACTTCTATCAACTGCAGCATAACCTCCAAATTTTGGTTGTAAATTTTTGGCTTATTTTGTATGTAAACACACTCAGCTCACACATGTAAATAACCAAAAATACCTTCAAATTCATTAGAATCCACTTAAACAAGTAATTAAATACTTTTCAACATGAATTAGCAGAGTGCACTTTTCTTTTGTTTACAATTTGGTTGCCAAACACACTACAGCTGATCGTTTGACACATTTACCAGCAAAAAATTCTCGGACTAAAACTGGTAACTTCTGACAGAGAGAGAACCGTATTTACTCTCCTTTTTGTCCTCTCAATAGTCAGAGAACCGAGTACGGGATCGATTTCCAGTAAAATCTAACTGATTCTGACTATTTCTGACTAGTCCGGACTCGTACGAGATCGCAACTAATGATTCTGCGCGTAATTCTAAACAAATTTGTCGAAGAAACCATGTGTTTAAAATCAATGTGGAGTTTTCCAAATTGCTAAAATAAGTTTCTTAGCATTTAGGTGTAGTGTCGTAAAAATGTGCTTAAATTGTTTATAAAAACATGCTATAAGGGTCTTCTGGTATGCGGAATTTATTTCTGCAATAATCTTTTTCTTAAAAGTTCAACCAGAAGGGCTCTACAGTGAAAATTTTCACATATTCTTTGAAGTCCTTTTTTCACAATTTGCAAACTCCAAATTGATTTTAGACCCAAATTTTCTTCGACAAACTTGCATAGAATTACATGTAGAATCCGCCTATTCTATACGCCCATAGTGAAAAAAATGACCCACCCTAGTGTATATGTACATACATATGTATATTAGGGTGCTTTTTTGGCGACTATTCTTTTTTACTCCCATCACGAAATTTTGTGGGAAATACCTAAACAAAAATTCCCTGAAAATTTGAGCCCTTAATATTAAGATTAAGTGCCCGGTCAAGGCGTGCAAAGATTTCCCGTTTAAAATACACGTAAACTTTGACTTTTTTAATCAAAATTCTATAGCTCAAAGGCAGTTTATGGTATAATCATGGTCAATGATGGGGTTTCTTCAGAATTGAATTTACATTTATTTCCAACAAAAAAGTTCCGGAACACTAAACTTTTAAGTTGAGGTAGTGTAGAATTTTCATGGAAAGTTTAGCTAAAATGTAGAAATTGTTAAACAAAATTGTCGCAAACAAAATGTCTGCTTCGCAGAGTGCGTGAAATTCCTGCGTGTAACGTTATGCGTAATTTATTTCATCAAAGTTCTACATACTTAAATTTAGCCAAAATCATAGCAGACATTTTTATTTTTTTATTGTGAAGCATGTTATCTTATTCCCATAATTTAACTTTAAATTGGGTTATTTTGAGTGGCAACCCTCATACTTGTAATTTAGAAATGAGGCCTTTTGAAACTAATTTTTGCAGATACCCATATTTATTATTTATTAAATAATTATAATTAGAAAATAATTCAAATATTCAATATTATATATATATTATGCATATTTTTGTTTAATTTAATTAAATTGGACAGGTGGGAACCCTTTTCAAAATATTTCCAAACTACAACCTTCTTAAACCTACATATTTCTTCTGACATTGTGATATACTTTCAATTACCTAATTTCAAGTCAAGATGTGAACGAGAATCTCCACCGGCTTTGACGGCTCAGCTGGAGCCCAAGGCTTGCGGCATGTTAGATATGGACGACGACTAAGCCTCTCAGGGCACCAGCTGGGTTACCGTGGAGATAGCCACCTCCAAGTATCAGTGCATAGACCCGTATAAACTTCTTTGAATTTCCCGGGCGCATGTGGCTGTCTGGCTTGTTTTTATTTGCGTAAGTCCAAAATTATTTTTGTATTATAATTTAATATCAAAACTGGCAGAAGAGAACAAGACATTTTTCACTTGAATTCAAGGTGAAAACGGCAGTTAAGGATTCAGATACTACAGCAAAAATCATTGAAATTAATATTTTATAGATTTTTTTTTAAGAGACTGCGTTCTGGTATAGAATTGCACTGTGGGCAATTTGACACATTTTTGTGGCCAAAATTAATTATGACCAAACAAGTTGATTATTTGAAACAACATAATTTTTGTATTTAGTGGCATCCTGATTTGCCACACTTTTTCACAAAAAAGAAAGAACCTTATTAACCCTTGACGACCGATGGGTTAAAAGCGGCCACTTTTTAATTTGCGGTTTTATTGCAAAAATTTGAATGCAGTTTTTTTTCTAAATATTTATATTTAGGAAAAAATGCCGTACATACTTTTAAAAAGTATTGCCAAATTATATTAACCCTTTCCCTGCTTTTGTACAATATATTGTACTTTTAATTTTTTGTAACATTTATGAAGTTTTGGAATGTCCCGAATAGTTTACGTAAATTTCAAAATCGAAAACGTTTCAAAAATATCTTTAGAATTTAATTTAAAAATAGACCATTTTATAAAATTCCGTGAACACACAAGTTGTGGTAATTTACTGTACAAAAAATACGTGAAAGTCAAGTAAAATCGCTAATAAAAGCACATAGTATGGAAATATAAAAAGCATCATATAAAAATTAAACTATCATGATTTAAAATATTTTTTCCGAGTGGCCAAAAAAAATGTACAATATATTGTACATTTACACTGAAAGGTTGTAAGTATCTTGTACAATATTTCATACAAATGTCCGCAAAGGTGCAGTTGAACAGGCAATTAGGGTGGTTTTTGCCGTGGTTTTTGAAAAGCTTGTGTGCTGTTGTTGCAGTAAAGGGTAGGTTTTTGATTTCTTGATCTACTGAAAGCAGAAAAACCGGTAAGGTTTACTAAAACGGATCATTCGTATTTTATATTGTAATTGTATCTGAAATGTTTCAGAAAATTTAAAATTTTTTTATGCATTATGAGGCTCTATGAACCTTGTAATTTAGAGGAAAATTTTTTATATTCAACAGTCTTCTCTTTCCTCTCTTGCCTTGCAAATTCACTATTGACAGTATAAAAATACCTACAAAAACCACTATTTCTCATAAAATGCAAAAAATCGCAACACGAAATTTACAGATGAAACCCAGCGCTCTTCATTTTACATGTTTTTGATAGTATAAACACGGCCAACTACGGCCAACATTTCAAAATCGTATTCAGAAATCACTTTTAAGGAAAAAAATAATAATTTAATGTTATTTAAGAGGTATGTATTTTTCTCTCAAAAAAAAAATCTACAAACAAAAACAGTTATAGATCTTAAAAGTAGTTACTTTTCTCTTTAGTCGCTAAATTTTTGTAAATTTTTTATACAATTATTAAATATGGATGTTCGAAAATAGCTAAACAAAGAGAACACAAAATCGATTCTAATATTTCACTCACAGACAAAAAAAGATACCATTATTAGGTTTAAAGTCTTCTTTATCAATAGTTTTTCTTTTTTTTTTGTAAATACGAAAAGCGACTTTTGGCCACATAAACTGATCAAATTACCCAGGGTGCATTGTGCCTATGGCGTTATCAAAATCAAGAAAGCTGGCCATAGAGCAAGCTACACATGTCTTTTAAAAGCTGGTTGAAGTCAGTATGTACATAGCTTGCAAATTATTGGCGACAAAATCAAACAAATTAAAATCGCTTATGTTTGCCTACACTGATCTCATGAAAATAAATCTCAAACAGCCAACAAACTGACATGAACTGTAAGTTATGTACACTGTATCTATTAGCTACAGATGTATATATGTACCCACAAGTATGTAGGCGCTTTAAAATCATATGTGCGCCTTCGTCTTAATGAGATAAGAATTTATAAACATTATTAACAAAAATCTGAGCTACAAAAAAAAAACAAAGAGCACATAAACTCTGTACAGCAGCTTATTGTTGTTGGCATGATTAATCTGGCAACAATTAAAAAAAAAACAACACAACAACACGAGGTTCGCACAAAGGCTAAATGTGTAAACAAAATCGTTTGATATGTAAGTATGTATGTACATATGTATTTGTACACGACAAGACCGGTGTTGAAGCTCATTTCAAAAATGACGTTATCAATAATTCTTCGAAGTAAATAAAAAAAAATCAAAACACAAATCACTCGCGAGAGATTTACAGCTTCATAACATTCATATACGTACATGTGTGTGTATTAAAAATAATGAAAGGTATGAATGAGTTCATATTTAAAACGTATATTAAAAGGAAGAACACCACTAAAAATGTTTCCTATAGGTGGCGCACAGGTCGATATATTTGGTAAACTGGTATTTATGGTCCGATTTCGTTCGTATTTAGAAAGTTTGCTTTAAAAATATTTATTTTTAAAATTAACTTATTTTAGTTATGAATTTTTGCATTTCAGCGACGATCTTTGTTACGTCTTTTTTCATTTCAGGAGATGATATGTACCTATGTGCACTTATAATTTTTTTTGAAAAATTATAAAAGTTTATATATTTATGGCAAGAATGCATATTTATCGATACATTTTTCAATAAATTTACCAATTTACAGTAATAATCACTACATAACTTTAAATATGTACTAAAATTATTGCCTTAGTCGATATCATTTCGATATATCTATCGATATTCTTTTCATTATCGCTATCGTCATTTTTATCGATAGTTATCGCTGCCTTTTATTTTACTTTTAAACACTTTCCCTACCCGTTTTAAAGTTATTGAAGCTTAAAAGTAGATATCAATATTTTTTTCTAAAAGGCAAAACTATAATCGCATTAATTAACTCATTCTCTTAATGTTTTTTTTTTTTTTTATGTGCACACATGACAACAATAACGAAAGAATAAGTAGAATTTTATTAATCTCTGTTTATGTGCACGCTAAAATCACAGCTTAACTTGTAAGCTTGTATATGTGTATATGTATCGAGCCCTAACCGTCAAAATAACGTAAGCCACATTTTTTTCAAAATTTTCTTTTTGATGCAGAAGGGCTTCTAGATGCATTAGAAATATTTCTGCATCAAAAAGAAAATTTTGAATAAAATGTCGCTTACTTTATTTTGGCGGTTAGGGCTCGATATGTATACACCCTCGTGGTCAGCTGATTAAGTTAAGTGATATTTCAACCAGTTTCGACTATTTTTCTTTTCTTTATTGATGTATATATTTTCTTAAAAAAAAAGTCTAGCATATTACATAATCAGCACCATATAAATCCACATTCAGAATATTTAGAACAATTTTAAGTATGGTAAAAGATACTTTGCACAATACGGTCAGCAAAAAAAAAAAAATAGCTAAAACTTTTCAAAATGTCACTTAGATTAATCAGCTGGCCGCAAGTGTACATACATTCATGAATACAAACCGAAGTAAAACTTTGCAAACAAGCAATTTTATTATTTCTGCACTACTCAAATAATTTTGCGGCAACTTGCAGCTCAGTTAAAGCGTAGCTTTTGCCAGCAACGGTTGTGTCTTATTCTCAGATTCAAATTCTAAAACATACAAAGTGATCTCATCGAATTAATTTGCATTTCAAATGCATTCGCTCATGCCATTTCTAAGCGCACTACTGCTGCTGACAGCAGGTGGCGCGCATGCGCAAATTAAAACATCCGGCATTAAAACGCACTACCCAGCCGCACCAAGTTCGGGTAATTTAATTTACAATGAAAACAATTACACTGCACAATACAATCGCACCTTTGTGCCAGCGGACATCTATCAGGGCGGCAATGTGGGTGTGGTTAGTGTAAACACCATCGATCGAAATGAATCCGCGCATATGGCAGGCGGAAGCCACTTGGCTGCCGGTGAGGAGTATCACTACTATGGCGCTGGCGGCAGCAGCAGCGATTTCAGCAGTGGTGGCAGTTATAGCAGTGGTGGGAGTTACAGCAGTGATGGAAGTTTTAATAGTGGTGGCAGTTACAGCAGTGATGGAAGTTTTAATAGTGGTGGCAGTTACAGTAGTGGTGACAGTTTTAGCAGCGGCGGAATTGCCCGTCAGCGTGTACCCTTGCGTGTACCACAATTTTTGGATGCCACTGCTGAGTTCATCAACAAGACGCGTTCACAAATGGCCTCTGGCATCTGCTACGCCGAAGTGCCGTAAGTGTTTGACAAATGTTTTGAAAGTTACTTTTGCTTAAAAGAAAATGGATAATATGTAGCTTTAATAAGTCTATTGGCGAGGTTTGGGTTGCTAGTTTGAAATCTGTTTTAAATTTTCCTCCAATAGATCTATAATTTAGCGCGTAGTATTGGGTGTGCCATGGTGTTCCTAAAGTACAGTTTTGAGGTCCAAGAAACTAATGGAAAGCCGTATATATTGTGAATTTTATTAATTTTGGGAGAAGTATACAACGACTCTGCCATCAGCCTAAAGTCCTCTCATTGCAAAAGGAGGTAGATGAATTACCTGTGTTAAAATTTCTAAAAATTAACTAGTACCAGTTAGTTAGTGCAATAGTGAGTTACTGTTTTTTTTGGTAAAATCTGTCGCTGTTTGTGAAGAGTACTGCTTAAACAGTAGTCTCAAGCCCAATAAATTGTGCAAAACAAAAATTAAATAAATATTAAATTTTGCCACGATTTAACTATATACATACAAACATATAACTCAGAGTGAAATTTATCGACTGCTTCGCAATACATCTTTTTTTAAGTCGCCATCTGAATTTTTAGGGCAACAACGATCATTTTGTTCCAAATTAATTTAATAAGGAAAACCCACATCTCTTTCTTATTCTATTCTATTCCCATCTAATAAATATGTGTGTATTTGCAATCAATATAAGCTCAGATGTTATTTTGATGAGTTCTTAAGTAATATTGAACTTTTGGCCCGACATCCTCATTGTATTGATAACTCAACCGAAAAAGTGTTGATAGTATTGTTGATATTTTTGTTGTTTTCTTTTCTCTTTAGCTTTCCTTCTACATTCAGTGATCAAGGGTAATTATTTACCAAAAAAAATTAAGACAGTTGTTTGTGCAAGCGATTCAAATTAGGTGTACGAAATACGCACTTGTATTACTTGTAGTGGTTTTTCAAACATTTTTATATTTTGTTTTTATTCATCTCAATGAAACTGATTATTCAATTCGGTATTTACAAATAAGATGAATGTTCTAAGCATCGCTTGTTAGAGAGAAATATAAAATTCTGTTATGCAAACAAGTCACGACGTCATTAATACAAGTTTTTTCAATTTATCATTTTCCAGTTAACCCTCAGTTTGCAACATATGTAGGTATTTTTACTCCCGTTCAAAAATCTACTTATGGCAAATTCATAATTTAAAAAAAGTTATTTAGATTAATTTACTGTGGCACCACTTGAAAGTGGAATGGAAGTACCCCCTCTGGCAAGCTGTTCTGCTTTCCCTTCGCTGCTGTTTAATTAATATTTGATAATTTTTTTTACTAAACTTGCTTTCTTTTTTTTAATTTAATTTTTGTTGTAAGCCCATAAGCCTTATAACAATTATATTCGACAATTTTTATTGAGCTTGAGACCGTTTTTTAATGAAAAACTATTGTTGGAAAAAATGGAAGAAATGATAGCTATATCGGATTTATATATAAATATGTATTTTTTGATTTCGTTTAATTTTTACAAACTTTTTTATGTATATTTTCTTTTTTTCTTTATTTTTCCATTAATTTTTAGATGTTCTTTTAAAAAGAAGTTTTTTTTTATTTCATTTAGTTTTAAGAAATTAATTTTATTTTTTTGCTTTTTCAAATACATTTTTTTAGTTTCATGTTCTTGTAATTTTTAGACTTTATTGTTAAAATAAGAAAAACATTTTTAAAATATTTATTTACTGTTGGAAAATTTTTTTATTTATTTTTCTTTCTTTTAATTTTTGGATTTTAGTTTTTTATAAAGACAATATATTTTTATATTTCATCTAATTTTTAGGATCTTATTTTATTTTTTTAATTTTATTTTATTTTAATTTTTAGATTGCCTTTTAAGAATAAAAAAAAATATTTTCATAACTTTTAAGTATTATTTTCTTTTTTGATATTTTTTTTCAACTTAATTTTTTATTTTGCTTTAGAGAGAAAACAATTTTTTTTTTAATTGCATTTAATTTTTTAAACTATTTTTATTTACTTTATCTTTATTTTAAAATGTTTTTCTTTATTTATTTATTTTTTATTTATTAGTTTTTATTGTTTTAAAAAGAAAAATGTATATACATATATATAATTTTTAATTTCATTTAATTTTTAAGAACTTGTTGCTAAAAGGCCAATAGCATAACGCTAAGACCTCCTCGTTAGCAGATCTTTCAAATAATCTTTCGAAAGATATTAAAGAGCTTTCAAGATAGTTGCCTGAATTGAATTCTGTCTTTTGAATGACTATGGTGTCACCATAATGGTGAGTTGAAAGACAGTTGCCCCTGCGCCAGCTAGGGAATAGGTGAATTTACTCAACACGATTTGCTCTGTTATTCTTTAAATAATAAATAATTCACTCAAACCGTTTAAAAGTGACAGAAGAAAGTTATTCTAAATTAAATAATGTTTGATTACAATTAACATAAGGTTGACAAATCCAAACAGTTACAGAAATGTTACACTTAATCTCCCAATTTACCAGACCAGAGACCGTGTGATTCCTCTTAATTGATTAGGAATTGAAAAAATTTTAAACCCTACAATATTGAAATAAATATTAATAATCTTTCCCTCCATCTCTGCTTTCAGCACCGCATCGCTTGTTCGTGACAAGTCAGTGATACCAGCTGGTAATGGCACCAGCACCGACAAAAGTAAGGTGCAGATTTGCTGCGAAGGCTACGTACGCAATCCACACGTCTACACGCGCTGCGATCCCATCTGCCTCGACGACTGCCCGAATGGCATTTGCACTGCGCCCAACACTTGCGTCTGCATTCCTGGTCATGTACGCAATCACGAGGACAAATGCATTTCTACCTGCCCCATCGGCTGCGGCAATGGCGTATGCGACGCACAAAATCAATGCCAATGCAAAACTGGCTACACACTAGAACCAAACACTCGGCAATATTGTGTGCCCCACTGCGATACACCTTGCGAATATGGCAAATGTGTGGCGCCCAATAAGTGTGATTGCTACGATGGCTATCGGCTGACAGCTGGTGGTGTGTGTGAACCCAAATGTGACAACTGTGAGAATGGTCGCTGTACGGCACCCGGCTTGTGTACCTGCAATAAAGGTTACCTGAAGGTGAATGGCATTTGTGAACCCGTATGTACACTGTGAGTATTTCCAAGCGAGTTGGAAGCTCAAAGCTTCTTTCCACATTTACTACATATATATTTTTCTCTATGTGCTACAGTGGCTGCGATAAGGGCCGTTGCGTGGCTCCTGACGTCTGTGAATGCTCCAAGGGGTTCGAGCTGGACCGCACCGGCACCAAATGTGTGCCACACTGTGATCAACCCTGCCTGAATGGCGTTTGCGATGGTGCAAATAGCTGCACTTGCAACCCTGGTTACATACTGGATCCAATACAGAAGAGTGTTTGCCAGCCGCATTGTCCACAAGGTTGTCCCAATGGCTATTGTACTTCGCCAAACTTTTGCGTCTGTAAGCCCGGTTTCCGCAAGTCTGGCATCAAGGGACGTCAAACATGTGCCGCTGTTTAAATTGTTTGCATGGATTGTTTTAAAAGTTTTATATACGAAATGTTTACCTTAAAAAGTCGTTTGATTTGTATGTTATTAAACTATTAATTATAATATTTTTTTTATTTTCCCTGTTGCATAAATTGAAATTTACTGCCTATAAGTATTTCAAATTCACGTCTCAACTGTCGACTGAAATGTTCTCTTTGCTCGTAGCCAGTCATCATCTCATTTAGTTGCGCTGCTTCGACACATCTATCGATGAAATGCGACATTCGAATTGGACAAATACAACGTCCGCTGCGATCACAGAGTCCTGATATACAGAGCTGCTTAGTTAGCTTGCAACCGCATGCGCCCGGTTCCATGCAACTGCCATGGTAGCCGCAATCCCTACAAAAAACTTATATTACAAATTGTTATAGAGTTGGATCAGAAAATTGCGAGGAAGGTCGTAAGTGTGGAAGGTTTAAAAAACGAAGATCAAATCGAGTTCGTAGGCGGCATTTGTAAGCAATACAGAAACATTGCTTTTTATTATTGATTTGCCTCTTTAACCAAAAAATATTTATTTAACTCTTCAAAATAAAAGCCCCGGATCAGTAATATCAATACAACCTAGTCTTGGTTAACATACAATTAGCTTATACCAAGGGTTGACTCGGTCATAAATTTTCTGGTAAGTAATCTCCAAAATGTTAAGTCACTTAATGGCTATCTTGGGCCGTTTTAACTGTGAGCTTTAAATCTAAGCCGTATGGCTTGTATAAACATGTAAACGGTATGAAATCAATCTTGAACGCTTGCTAGTATTGTGTGGAGAATTTGACCAATATTAGCGATGGAAACTTCTTTAAAGATTTATAGTGAATATATGACGAACCACTAAAAAATTATGAGCATAATTTCTGATTCGTAGAAGTGCTCTACTTTCGGCTCAATAATGTGAGGGTACGTTCACACAGAAAGCGGAGCCGTTCCAAGATGAGTAAAGCTTTCAACTTGTAGCTATATGAAAGTGTTCATACAGGAAGATTTTTCAGAAGCGTTTTGGAGATGAAAGCAAATAGAATTTTCCAATTATTTTTTTTAGCTTCATGATGCTGCTGCAAACGAGACATCAAAATATTCAAATAAAAACGAATTTTACAACTAACTTTTTGGATAATATTAAGGAACTATTTTTGCCGGTTTTCGATGACGGTAAGTTTTGTGCTATTTTTGCCGCCGATTCCATGAGAAAAGCTCTGCTTCGCTTCGTTCAGTATGAACACCAGCAGTTTCGCTTTGTTGCAAACCTTAGGGTGCGTTTTTGGTTAAAAGTTCTTTTTAAGACTCTTAACAGAAAAGCGGGGTAAAAGTAGTTCCATACGTATACGCTAATGACTTACGCCTAATCGTCTTAACTTCCTTTTTTTCGAGGACCGCGAGGATATTTGCGAAGATGATCGGCGGATGCGGCGCTCATGAAGCCGTTAAAAGAGTTGATAGATCGCTTGAATTTATGCAGTATACTCTGTCAGCCTTCTCGGTATAGAAGCGTATATTCGGGTAGAAGCCATTTAAAAGTCTCTGAAATAAACTGATCTAGTAAACTTCTCACCAATGAGGAATGTTAGTAGGGACAGTCCTCAAGGTGGAGTGATCTCTCTCATTTAAGGGCTGACCACCATCAACTTAGTACTGCTTAAACACGACTAGAGATATAGATAGGGAATGTGGTATTAGAGTGCACCCAGAGAAAAAAAAATATCATTTGGGGCTGGAAATAACGTCTCTAGGAAAGCTGAATGGCTAAAGCCTACGATTACATACGCAGCCGAAGTTTCTGGCAGTTATACGGGGTCCTAAGCTGAGTTAAAACATAAATATTGGAGAAGATGATTCATTTAAGTATTTATTTATAGAAAGGTTTTACTCTGGATCTATACAGCGGTTGTACGTCTGATCTTATGCAATGGTTCCCTGGAATGGTGGACAGACCTAAGGAACCAGTGTAATAAAATAAAACTAGGCAGTCTTCAGAGAGCCGCATGCATGGGAACTACAGGGGCACTTATAACTTCCCTAAACCTATTTCCTTTATAACTTCACATAATGTATACCGCAACATCTGCTATAAGACTCGGTGTATGAAAAGAAATAATGAGCAGTATAATTTCTCGATTGCCACGCAAGATAAGAAGGTCTGTCGATTACGTACGACCTAAAATAGAATTTCAGAGACCTTTCGGGGTTATTCTTCTGTCGAGAGACGACTGGGACGGGGTAACTTGATATCTCTGCATGGATACTTCATCTGTACACCGTTGACTCCAAAATGGAACGCAAAGTTGGAGTAGCAGTCTTCGCCGAATTCTTGCAATTAAGACAATCAATCCATCTGCCCGATTTTGCATGTGTATTCACTATAGCTGAAGGCTGCCATCTTTTAGAATGTAGTGGTTTACATCACGGCAAGCGTGTAGCCATTCTCCCGGATATCTAGACGGTCATTTAATGAGCTATTTCCATGAGCTATACAGGTATTGATTCGTTAAGCCTCCTAATGTCGACCTTTAAGTACTAATGATGGGTCAATCAATGAGTTTTGAGCATTCCTAAGACTGAACCCATTTCGGGAAATGAGGATTAGAGATTTATTTCCGGTATGCAAAAATATTTGACAAAAGTGTTTAGCGCGGGCCAAGTCATGTACCTGGTGAAAAACGTATGGCAACTTTTACTATTTCAGAGAAATTAAGTGCTTCAAGACTTTCGAAAGAACGCAAGAAATTACCATACGCGTAAACCTTAGAATATTCGAGTTTGGGATAGAACACATTTCTCAGATCACCTATATCCGACACAATGTCTAAAGTGTATTGCTGAAACTCTAGTTACTCTATGAACTGTATTAACTACATTAATTTCACCAACCTGTCACATATTGGCTCACAATTAGCTTCACTATATTCATATCCTTCAAAGCACTTGCATATTCCAGGTCCCACGCAAATACCATCACGACAATTCTCGCCGCAATCAGGCAGGCAGCTGGTGGTATCCATGTCGTATTTGTAGCCATTACGGCACTGACAATTATTACGCGATTCACAGAAACCATTTTCGCAGCTTCTAAACACACATGAAATACTAACTAACTCCTGTCACTAAATACAAAATCGGCAATCACTTACATATAGCACTCAGCTTCGCAAACGTTCCGCAATGGACGCTTAATATATCCCTTGAAGCATTCACACTTATTCGGACCCACGCACTTGCCATGCCCACAATCGGGTATACAAACTGGCTGGCAACCCAGATCTGTTGTCATTTTATAACCCGCCGTACAAGCGCACTTTCCCGGCGCCACGCACTGTTGATGCGTGCCACAACCCTGCGAACACTGGGCGCGACAAAATTTTCGCGTCTCCAAATCCAATGTGTAGCCCGGATCGCATTGACATGTGCCATTTAAGTAGCATCGTCCATGCTCACAGGCAATTGGGCAGGTGTGTACGCACTCGCCACGGTCGTTGCGCACAAACTCGGCAAAGCATACGCACTGATTGGGCGCATGGCAATGGCCATTGCGACAATTGTTTGGTGAGACTCCGGAGCAGTCTGGGATGCACTGATCGCGATCGAAGCGTGATCGCATATAACCTTCGCAGCAGACTTCGATGCGTTGCCAGTGAATTGTTGAGCCATTGCCGCGTATGGGGGCAGCAGGTGAGGTTTGAAAGTAGCGGGCGCTGTGTGGTGGAGGAGATTAGTCCAGAGTTTTTGTGTTTGAGGTACCTTTAACAACTTACGGCACTTCCCGCTGACACTTATTACCGCGACCATTCGGATCGTTATAACGCAAGGAAAAACTTCCAATCTCATAGTAAATGTCGCCAAACAGCTGTTCGGCATTTTGATCTTGTGCAGCAATGTAAGTAATTGCTGTTAGAGTTAAAGATGCGAAGGTACACGCTGGTAGCAGTGGCATGCTGATATGAATTCTTTTCAACTTTAATTAAGTTGTTGATAATTAAAGTTGCACAACTAGCTCAAAATCATAATTTTTCGTACTTAGCTTTGTCTACCTTTTAGTTATTTAAATGTTGTTTCTGTTGATACGAACTGATCTTAGTGTCAAATTCAATTGAATCACAAAATGTCCCAATGTTGTCAGTCAGCTCAAATGAAAATAATCTTATCAGTACTGAATTACTAAATATTGTGATGGAAGTGAAGATCGACCAAATTACATTAAATACCGAGTAGCGACACTTTCTGCAAAATTTAGTTTAAAACATTTGATTTGAAGTTTCTCAGTCTCGGCAGCCAGCTCGAAAACGCCTTTTTTCAGACAACTTTTCAAGAACGCCCTATTTTAGATTTTGATTGAAGACCGCCCTCCCTATAGGTCTTTTTTTGCACCGAATTCTGAGATACGGTGTTTTTCAATAAAATTCTTAAATAGAGCGTTCTTGAAAAGTTTTCTGAAACAGGGCGTTTGCGAACTGGCTGCCGAGGTAGGTCGATCTTCCACTCAGAGGTCGAAATGCAGTGTCTTATGTTCCTCATTTTGATTTTTTAT
Source organism: Rhagoletis pomonella (assembly GCF_013731165.1). Taxonomy (NCBI): domain Eukaryota; kingdom Metazoa; phylum Arthropoda; class Insecta; order Diptera; family Tephritidae; genus Rhagoletis; species Rhagoletis pomonella. Next base: position 75,712,914 of record NW_023458557.1, read on the forward strand.
TATTGCATATAGCTACCAGTATATGGCTTAAAATTGGCATATTTCTTAGTTGTTTCCAAACAATTTATTCTTTGTTCTTTGAGTAAATCCCAACAGTAAATTTGCAACTATAAAGTTATGGCCTGGAAATAGTTAAGGCTTGATGATCTTGCCTATCGTCACTCTGGTCAAGGTCATGCGGCCTGTGCTCTAAGCTTTAAAATGTTTTCTGTGACAAATAAATAATTTTTAAATTTGATATGCAATTGTGCATACTACATACAATCTGACCTCATAATACAAATGCAATTCCTATCAACAAAAAAAAACCTTCAAACATTCAACCGCTGTGCGATAAAAATTTGCATATATGTATATCTACAGAGTGCTACTTTGTTTGACTGCAGTCAGATTTATTCATGGAATTAGTTAATAATATAAGACGAAACTTATTAGAGTCTACTGATAAGGGGCTTGTACAATTTTTTTATACATATTTCAATGTTAAATCAAAAACCCAGTTTTATATAAATAATGTCAAAACAAAACACAAAAGTCAGGCAAAATGCATAAACTATTCTATACCTAGTACAAGGGGGTGCAATTATTCGACGTTTTCCAAAACCGGACTTGGAGTTGTTCGAAAAAAAGTAGTTGGAATAAACTGGCTCTTAACTTTTAAATTCAGATATGGTGTATGCGGGTTAGCGGTTTACGCCGACAGGCTTTGCGGCGGCGGCGTAGTCAACTTCAAAAAGAGTCGGCGGCAGCGGTGACGCCGGCGCGTCGGAAAACGCCGGCGCTACTGCGCATAAGGTAGATTCTACTAATCTTATCATGTCATCTCGTCAGCGTTAGGCATTCGCCATGCCAATTAAGGTTATAATTCTATTGAATTCATTCATTGAATTAGTTTTAAATTTAAATTACGTTACTCCCTACTTGAATAAAAATGTGTGTCTGGCGCTGATGGATGGGCGAACAGAAGAAGGTCTGAGGTACTTACATACATACACACATGGCTCTCTATGTTCTCTTCAGATCCGTATGTTCTATTTAAATTTAAAGAAATAAAAAAATTTAAAAAGTTAAGTTATTGGGGTAATTTATGTCGCCATCAATAAATTTTTGTAATAATCTTATCAACTGTTCTGTTAAATTACGGACTTCTTACGATTTTTTGCGGATTACATATTGAAAACAAGGTTCGTCGACCTGTTTCTAAAAGTTTAGGCCATCAACTCGATCCAGAATGGGCCTTTTTGACCCACTGTTTAAAAACATGCCTTATAAATGGTTAAAAATTCCACTAAAATATTAAGCCTCAAAATTTTCTAAGGAGAACCGAATGCAATGAAAAAGAATACTAAATATTACCAAAAAGGGGGAACTTAGCCCTGTATAGAAAACATTGCGATGCGAGGGAGCAAAACCTACCTGGGGTTTGACCACCACTAAGAAATGCTAATGTAATTTTCACACAGCCACCTAGTACTTGTATACGTATGTGGGACCCCAGAATAAAATAACTTACGAATGTAAAAATTAGCAAAAAAAAGTATTTGCTTTTTATTGAAAGTCTGTTCAAAATATTTAAAAAAAAAATACACAAGAAAATCAATTTGTCTTTGTTTTATCTCCAATAATTGAGGAGATATTCGCGGTAAAGTTTTTGATGTGTTATAACCTGTTGTTGTAGTATATGTATAAAAAAAGTGGTATTGTTGTAGTATTGAAAAGAATTATCTACTGCAGAAAAAAATAGTTAGGTTACCAGTATTCGACCATAATTTAACTGTAATAAGCGCTTTCGATCGAAAAATATGCTACCTATGTTTTTTCTGAATTATGCTCTTTGTGGAAAAATAAAGGAGATCATATTATTTTCCAGTGGCCCAAATTATGCAAAAACAACTCCTTTAAAAATGTAGTTTTCATTTCGTAAATTTGTGTTTTTATACTAGTAGTATTTAGTTCCTTCAGACGATGTATTTCAATGTACATACATCATGAAAATTTTGTACGAAATTCCTTAGGCGCCGAACGCCGCCGCCGCCGCGCCGATATTTTCGTAACTCGGCGGCGGCGCGTAAGAAATTGTTTAAATTTTCGAGCCGCATTCACCTTTCTGTAGAAAAGGCAGTTCTATTCCCTCTATTCCAATGTTGCCGTTTTAGCCTTTGGCGGCTAGATTTGGCTACAACTTACTAGTCTAAGATCCAACACAGAGACGACCATCATCCATCTGTTTAATAGATGAAATCTTTTTTCTATGAAATTTAACGTGTTGGTAGATATTTTGCGAGTGGGTTGGCTGAAAAAATACTGGCAGGATGTTTTTATTTAAATATTCAAAAATTATTATTTTTTTTTAATTCTATAATCATTTGTTTAATGAATGAATTATATACCAATCGCAAGTACTAAGCCTATAAAACGTCCAATCTATTTTTTTTCCGGCCTGCCTATTGGGTTGGCAGGTATTAACAGGTAAGTAATATTAGTAATTTTCACTCCAAAGTAGATTTCATCCGATAAACAGACGGGTGAAGGTCTGCCTTTGTCGAATCTCCTACAAAACCGATATAAATTTCAAATTGCCACTAGCCCTTTGGAAAACTTTTTCATCATTAACACGAAAAAATTTTATATGACTTTCATAAATTTCATATATGTAATGACGTTTTATTTTCTCGAAATAATTTCGCATTTCTTCTGCCCTGAGATAGGGCTGTCAAATTTGGGTGTTTTTTTTTCTCAACAAAATTTTACATGTTTCTGCCCTTGCGAGTGTTGCCCAGCAGTTTTGTATTCATATTTTTCAATAATTATACTTATGTTGTAATGAAGTTAGTTGTATAATTTTATTAAAATTAATAAGTTAGTGCAAGCATGAATTTTCAAGTTGGCCTTTTTTTTGTTCCTTTACATTTACATAATGTTGCCATCATATATTGAGGCAACATTTTATTTGGGAAAAGAAAAACTAGAAAAAAAAAAATAGCTAAAGTTTTTAGCCACACCGATTTTTTAAGCAATTTTTAGCTCGTTTTTAAGATGATTTTGGTTACTACTAAAGATGATTCGCGGCAACACTGCTTGGTATGCAGACGCGCGTCATACCCGTTGCTTCTGCGCGGTTGGCAATAACCAACAATCTCTTCCGCAGCGGTAAGAAGTGATTGGGAAATGGAATCCCGCTGCTCAACGCACTAAATTTCGCAACGTAAAAATAAAAAAATAACAGGAGAGTCACACATGAATTATATGCATATTTGGCTAGAAAACATGTACCGTGGTCCTTTCATTTTTGCATATACATAATCTAAACAATATATGTAATCTGATGTTTGTTGCTAAACCAGCAAAAAATATAAGTGTTCGAATAAAAACTGTCGAGTCATGCGAAAGTTCGAACTAATTGAGAATTGCCCATATACATATTTATATGATTCAAATGCATTTTGTCTTGTAAATAAAATCAGATGATAAGTCATCGGGTTTCCATCGCCGTTCCAATCGACGTGTCAATTATCCGTGACTGCTCGTCGTTCTGCAATGAACAGTATTGCCTAGTAAAATACATACATATAATCAAATTTTATTTTACACCGTTGTTTTCAGTGACGAAAAAAGTCCATTTATTAATTGACATTTGTTTTTTAAGAGTTAAGTAGCAAACCATATTTTTAGCTCTTTGCTCCGCCCCGAAGTCTTGCTATCTTGTCATAGCCTTGGATTTTGCTTCGCATGATGAAACTACTACCAAAGAACATTTATAAATTTATTTATTATATTATTTATAATTTTATTAATTTTTATATTATATAATTTATTTATAATAATATATTTATTATTTATAAGTTTATTTATAAACGTTCTCTGCTTTTGCGACCGCTTCTTTAACCACACTGCTAAAAGTATGTTACGCACAGCTTATAACTGCGTAAAACGGTAGGTGCTCGCCTTCAGAAAAGAAATCATGGTTACTTACTGAAACGTTGCATGTTTTATGGCGCAACGTGGTGGAAATTGTGAATATAAATGGAAGAAATTGGAATTTCCTTTAATAAAATTCAATTTCCTTTCACTTTTTAGCAACCCCTCTTCTATTTCCGCAGTAGTATTTTAGCAAATCACCGGTTTAGTCGCGTCGTGCCTCGTAAATGTATACAAATTGTGCTTAAAATTAGTGCAAAAAGTGAATATGTTAATTAGTTAGTGTGGTGTATCTATTATATTATTCTATGTATGTTTGTATTTATGTAAAAATATGCGCAAGTGCAATTATCGATTGTGATATATTAAATGAGAGTGCAAGTGTTCGTAGCGTTTTGCCGTCCACTTAAATTTCTCAAGATGGCCGCTTTCCATAGAAGAAAAAGTGTGTTATGCAGTAAAATGCGTGAAAACGGGTGATCTAATAAATTTGATGAAGTTGTCATATTGCTTGTGCATTTTGTAAACGTGAGAAGTTGGTTTGCTGCTGCTTTGTTTTGCAGATTTGTGTTAATGTTTAGTAGAAAAATAAAAAAAAATTAAATTAAATTAAATTAAAGTAAATAAAATAAAATATAATAAAATAAAATACAATAAAATAAAATAAAATAAAATAAAATAAAATAAAATAAAATAAAATAAAATAAAATAAAATAAAATAAAATAAAATAAAATAAAATAAAATAAAATAAAATAAAATAAAATAAAATAAAATAAAATAAAATAAAATAAAATAAAATAAAATAAAATAAAATAAAATAAAATAAAATAAAATAAAATAAAATAAAA
>NW_023458557.1:75742680-75790489 GCF_013731165.1 Rhagoletis pomonella
TACAAACAGACGTTTGGCCAGCGCGCAACCATTTGCCTTGCCTCCATTTAAACGTTTCAGTTTACGTGCGGTTGCATTGATTGTGCGTGGCATCCTGAAAGTTTGCTCTACTCCAGCGCACCGAAGCTAGCCTAGTTGCAGTGTGCGCGCGCGCGCGCGCTCTCCAATCTCTGGCGCATGCGCAAATTCGATTGTGTTGCGCCAATTGAGTTGCATGTGACTTTTTTTTTCTTCGAAATTATTTTCATTTTCATTTGAGGCACTTTTACTGCTGCTGGCAAAATGCTGACTACTTGAACTGTTAGCAGACAAATGTTACGTATATAATAAAAATCTTGTAATGTTTTCGCGTATTTAATGCGCATAAATGTTAAGTTTTTCGTTATACTATTTTTACTTTTTTTCTATTTTTTAGCTAGTTTTGCAACAAAATACAAATTAAACTGGTTCTACGGGTGTGCGCTGGTCAGCAAATGGCTTTCAATGCATGCGGGCGCACTTACATACATACATATGAACATACATACATACATACATACATAGGTATATGAAATTGTCAGTTATCGCATAGATATGTGATGCAGTACAATTGAAAGCAGGAAATGCCACAGCATCTGTGCAGTCGCCCGACTTTTGTTTAGCCGATTGAGACAAAAAACATAAAAAATTGCAATTGGAGCGCGTGCAATAAGTGCATCCACTGCAGCAATAATGGTTTTTTTTTGTTGAATTTCGCATGATGACGAGTATGAGTAAAAATAGTGCTGTGAAATTGGAGATCACCAGTCGCAAGCAATAGAGTATATTAAGTTTAATCAAGTTTAAATTGTTATTGAATGTAATCTAGTTTGAAACAGTATAACAATTCACTGAAAGTATAATATATAAGTATGTAGGCATAGGTATGTAATATGTGCGTGTAAAGCACTGTAGGCGTAGTTATAAAAATCATCAAAAAATAATAATTGTTTTCAAGATGTCGATAGATCACTCCCTAAAAAGCTTTACAAAATATAAAAAAAACTCGTCAACTAAAAACCCTCTAATGCACAAAAGAAATAAATAATTGGTGCTTACTTTTTGTTAAGTGTTTGGCCGAGCTTTTCCTCAAATTTGTGGTGTGGGTATCTGTGTACGGTTTGGCGAGGCATTAATTACCTATCGACGGACGAGTGGAAGATCGACCTATCTTGGCAGCCAAACGATAACGCCAAAAAAGTTTTCGAACCGGCTGCCGAGATAGGTCGATCTTCAACTCAGCCGTTTATATAAACGGTTCTGAACTTGTCCCAAAATAGTCCTGAACTGGTCTCAAATTATTCCTAAATAGCGCTGAAATAATCCCGAACTAGCCAAGGAAGCTTGAAGGAAGGAAGTCTTGAAACGATCTCAAATTCGTCCCTTATTAGGCCCAAAATGAAGCCGAGCTAGTCTGAAATAGTCCTGATCTAGTTCCCCACTTTTGCCAAAATAAACCCGCACTAGTCGTAAAATGTGCCAGAAATGGCCCTGAACTAGTCTTGAAATGGTCCAGAACTATTCCGAAAGTGGTCCTCAAATAGTAGTGAAATTAGTCCAAAAATGGTCCTGAGCAGGTCCTGAAATTATCCCGACTCCTCCTGACCAATTACAAATACATATTTTGCTGGGTTAGCGCAGGTTTTGCCCATACCGAGGACACATATAAAAACCTTTTTCTTATATAGATGCTGCTCGAACCAGGGATCGAACCCAGTTCCTAAAAAGTGATAGTGTGCCCTTATAAACACACGACTACAACGGAAAGCTATTGCTCAGGTAAGGGTCAATCTTCCATTTTTGAAGTTCACTTACATACCTCATAGAAGTGACTTTGATTCGGTGCAAGAATCCCATTTTAAGCAACGACGAGATTCACGTCTTACCTGATTGATCTTAAATTATAACGGGAGTAGAGTCTGGGGTCCCCTCTCAGTAACTTTATTTGAGTAAGGACTACAGACTTGCACACTAATGTAGTATTTTTCAACTTTGCATTTCAAAAGCTAAGCAAAGTTAGTGAGCGTGACAGCCTTTATACCCTCAAAACTCTACTTTGTTGTAGACAGTCTCTCAGGAATTAAGATCCTTATGATGATAACGATATGCATTTAGAAATTTGGTAGATGTTTGTGATTTTTTAGGTAGACACCTACAAGAAATGAGGAAATTATATGGCAGATGTTTGAGCATAGACTAGGTTTATCGATTCCAGACATACTATCTGGCAATACAAATTTGAAGAGAATGCTAAACAGGCTATTAACTCATGATTAGTCAAGCCATCGGTCGAAAAGCGAAGTAGACAAAGTTTTCCGAGGCACTCATAAACTCCTTCGCGGCATTACCAGCGTAGAACTGACCCATTTAACTACAAAAATGCACTTCAACTTCCTGGGGAATCATTTTTGCAATGACCTGGACAGCTAGGTTTCGGTAAATCTTGACAAGAGCAGATCGTCCAAAATCACCTAATCTCGGTTAAACATAAGCTTTGGATAGAAATATTTGAAACTAGTTAGGTGTTTATAAAATGTATAACTGATTCTATAAATATATTCTTATTTGCTTTACAAGCACTTTCTCTGTGCTGTCAGAATGTTGGAGTTGTTCAACAAAACCTAGAAAAATGGGCATACTTACCTCAGACCTCTCAGCGCGGCTTTATGTACCCTAGTTAATAGGAATGAGGCAAAGACCTGCTGGCAACACACAAACTGCCTTTTGTATTGGAGCACAAGTCACTGTCTAAATACTTAAGAACAAAGAATAAAGCTTCGACCTCAAGGCAAAAAATAATTATTGTCAACAGATTAGAACTCCTTTGCGATCATTCGATTCTTACGTCAGATCTACGGTCCTGTAAATAGAATGAGGAATATGTAAAGTTTTAAAATGATATGAAAACTCCAAAATATGCGCCTGCTTGGTCAAGTCAAACGTATGGGCAAGATCAAAGTTTCGGTCGCACACACTAGAAGTACAAAGTGCGGAAAGATCTGTCTATGCCGTGAGTTGTGCGCTAAATAGTGCAGAGCAGGACTGGCTAATCAGACGATGGTCACTGGGTGGTGGGCCTACTGTTGGAGGGCATAGGATGTTCGGAGGTATCACTGTATCCCTCTTGCCCTATGCATACACTACAATTTAACGTTTATTCCTGATGGAGAAGAAAATAAAATTAAATAAAAATCTTGGTATTTAAGATTATTTTCGATGACTGTTTTTTATTAGTGGCTAGAAAGGCTAGAAAAACCCAGGTGAGGCCGGACGACTGAAGTGGAAAAGTGATGGGAGTGAGTAGTCAGATTTTCGTTGCAATTGATGTTTAAGGGAGGTTTGAATGTAGATGGTGTTGCCTCTGAAACGCAGCCTTTCCTAACTTCTAAACAAAAATATTTCCATTTGAATGAATGGGCTTTCTTCAATGCTAAAAAAGCGCAGTTTTTATAAAATTAAAAACTTTGATCGCAAAATGACATAGCTTTCACACTATCTACAATTTTTTTCTATCATAAAATTAATTCGAATTGTTCGCTCAAATGAGATTCTGCTCATTGGTAATACACTGCGTAAATTTCTTTGAATAATTTTCAATTTAAGACTTTTTATGAGCATTTGTTTTTTTTCTATTTTTTTTCCAAAGGTACGGATGTTTTTTTCTGAAAATACGAATTGGAGTGCGAAGATATTTTAAACACAGGGTGAGAACATACAACATTACTAAAATTAATTGTTTCGTCTTGAAAATTTTAAATTCAACAAAAATAATTTTTTTTTAACAAATGGAAATTTAAGAAGTGCGCCGCCTCTCACAGAAAATTATAATACCAGAAAATCACGCCGAAAGTATTCGAACATCCACTAGGAAAAAAACATGTGAACGGTAAGAGTAGTTTATTGATTTGTGTAAATTTTCATTGGTCATAAACCAAGTAAGTTTCATTAAATTTTATTTGTGAATATTCTATGAACATGTTGAAAATAAAATAATGTTGACTTTACAACTATTTACACTTACTTAAGGATACAGTTCACTTCACGTGGCCTTATGTTGATCGGTTTTGCCTATATTTCTTTTAAGATTTTTGTTTTTTTTTATAAAAGTCTAGCTCATTATGTAACAAACACCATATAAATTCACATTTCTAACTTTGTACAAAAATTTAAAAATTCAACAAATTTTCACTAAAATTTTAAATTTCTGATTCAGATTTTTTATAGCCCATTAAATTTTATTCGTTTTTAGTATAAAAAAGTGCAAGTTTTAAGTGACTACAAAATACCGTTGATAGTAAATAATATTTTTTTTTTGTGCTGATGGTGCAAGGCATTCTCTTCCATATAAAAAATTTTCGAACATACTTTGCATGGAGGAAAATGCGTGACACCGTCAGCAAAAAATGTGGAAAATCAGCGGTATATTGTAGCTACGTGAAACTTGCACTTTATTATGCTAAAATTTAATGGGCTATAAAACTGCATACCAAAAATATCTCTGAAAATTCTGAATAAAAAGTTTAAAATTTTTATAACTTTTGTTCCAAATTTTAATAGTAGATTTAAATGGTGTTTTATAATATTTGATCTTCTGAACCGCAATACAAACAGATTTCCTTCAGCATTTAAGAAACTATTTAAATAAGGAGATCGATCGTTGTGAGCTTGGTTGGCGGGTATCATTGAGCGCAAACACACAACACCTTTTTTTTTTTTGTTCATACATATTTACACTCACCTTTATCTGCACCATTTCACGCATTTCGGTCTTATAACTGGAACAACGTGGCGGAAATTCCATACACCATTGCGAGCTGCGTATGCGCACTGGCTGCATCGAGGGTGTCTTCAGTTGTTCCACATAAGTTTCTTCGCGCACACAAATATGTGATTCAGCATCTAAAGCAACGCCCTGAATAGCATTATGTCGGCTAGCATCGCTGAAAGAGGAAGTTGGCGCACTAACATCCCCTCCTCCTGCGATTATAGAGGCCGTGGTAGGCGCCGTTAAGTCAGTGTTGATACGCAACAATTTTTCTTGTGCGCCAACGCAAAAGGGCACAAAAATCAAAGTGAAAAGTAATACAAAACCAAAATTCAAGTTGGTATCACCTTTGGCGTTTTTCAATTTCACACGCTTCATTTTATGGCATTTGCTGAATTTGTTTTTTTTTTTTTGTGAAAGGATATCACTTTGCACTCGAGCGCATGTAATAAATATGGAAGTTTTACGCGTGTTTTTTTTTAATATTAAAGTTGCAGAAATATTTGGTTATTGGATTTAATGTTTAGCACAATTTTTTTTTTACTTTTTCGATATTTTCGTAAAATTCGAGATTTTTTAAATTTGAGTATTTTCAATGAGTTTTTATATTTTCGTATAAACACAATTTTTTCTTTTTTACATTATTTTTTAATATTTCACTTTCATATTTGGTCACAAATAGCTATTTCTAGTATTTTCTTCCATTAAAATATATTTAAATTTCACTTCACCTTTCCATTCGCAGACAATCGGTCTGTTCATTCTAAACGCGTTGAAATGACTGTCACCAACTTGCACGGAAATAATTCTAGAAGTTCACGTTAAAAAAAATTATTTCATTGCTATATCAAACAAACAAACATACACATGAGTACGGTGAAATTCACAAATACACCAATAACAACATTTTACTTAAATTCTCCAACATCAACTTAATTGAAAGTCTCCAGCACGCAGCCATATGCATGCGCATACACACACGCAGACGCACGCACGCACGCACGCACGCACGCACTATGTAAGCTTAAACAAATTGCAATTGAATGATCGCATTGCGAACGCACTGAAATCAAAGCTATGCAACAGCAATCAGACAACAGTCAGCCAGTTCGCCAATCAGTTCGCAACAACAATAATAACAACAACAAGTACGCTCAACATAATCAGCAGAAAATTATTTAATTGAAGCGATAATGTCCTTAGCAGAGCAACTTGTTTCTACAATCACAGATTTATTCATGAGCATTGTTGTTGCTATTCCCTGTGGGGAAAATCTCTAGTACTGTACTGGTGCGCTTCTAGCACATTTAGACCCAGTACTGGTTCGCGATAAATCTCTTTTGCATGCAAGCAACTGGCGAATTTAACATGGCGATGTCCTAGGAAGTGTCAATTGCCCCCCGCTGCATCCCTTTTTCGATAGTTCGGAACTAGTCCTAAATTCTATAGTTCCGAACCAGGTCTAAAATCGACAGACGAAAGAAAAAAGTATCATGATTTTTCAATCTGTAGGGTTCTTCCGTGTGTGTGATTTGAAGCTATTTTGGAAGAAATGTGTTTTCAATTTGAAATTAAATTTGTTTGAATGATTGTAAGAAATAAACGTTTACATATCTTTAGCTGTAGCTGAGTTTGCAGAGGTGCTCGCTGTTATTTCTTAGATTCCAGACGGTCCCAAGATGATGTAATGTTAACATAAATTACAAACCAAGCTATGAAAAAGCATCTGCGAAGCACAGAATAGAAGCGAATTTGAACGAAAAAGCCGCCGAACACATATCTATGTAAAGTGAACAAGCCCCCCGCTGCATCCCTTATTCGATAGTTCCGAACTAGTTCTAAATTCGACAAATAAGATCTTGTTCGTTCTGCATCCCCTTTTCTATAGTTCTGAACCATTTCTAAATTCGCCACTTTAAATATAGATTTCTAGTGAAAAAAACTGAAACAATTAATTTTTTAAAAGTACCACTTTTCGCCGATTTTGGACTGGCGGGGATCTAGTTCCTATCGGACTATTTCCTTTTTGGCGATAAAGACCTTGTACGGAACTAGAAATTTGATTCACTAGTCCGCGGTTTCCCTGCAGGGTTGTTATGTTGCGTTTGCGTAGTCGTTGCTTGCTGCACTTAGCTCCAACTCAATTTTATTGTTTTTCGCTCAATTTAAAAAGTGTAGGTATGCGCGTTGTTGTTCTTGTTTTACAACAAATGTAAGCACTTGATTTTCTCCTGCCCTCTTGACACTTTATTCTTTACACTTTTTTTGTTTTGATTTCTGACCCGCTCATTAAATTATTTGAAAATGTGTGTGTGTGCACGTTTTCTGGTATATTTGTTTTAGTATCGAGATTATACGTGATCTTTTGCAAACTTAGCTTCGTTATTACAACATTGCTTTCCGACGACAGAATTCGAATGCAGGCGGAAGGTAGAGGTATGGGGCTTATGTATGTCGTCAACTTACTTGGGCACTGGCAAAACTTGAGACATGATAATTTTTCTATTTTGGTGTAGTGGTTAGTGGTGAGAACTACAATTTCGCAGGCCTGGGTTCGAACAAAAAAATTAAGTAAAAACCAAAACAAAAAAAAATGTTTCTAATAGCGGTCGCCCCTCGGCAGGCAATGCCAAACTAACGAGTGTAATTCTGCATTAAAGTGTAGGTCCCTTCTTTGTGCGTCAACATCAAGGCGCAAGCCACAAATCGGAGGACAAGCTAAAACGCTAACATATTGCTTAACCGCCCATCTATTATTATTATTTTTTTTTTACATACTTTTTATACTATTCTATTCCATCCTCTTTTAATTAATTTTTTCTTTAATTGTAATTTTTTTTTTTATTTGTAGTTTTTTTAATTTATTTCCATTTATTTTATTTTATTTTATTTCATTCTTTTTATTGTTTTTTAATTATTTAATCCATTTAAATTTAGTTTAATTTAATTCTATTCTATTTCATGTTCTTTTTTATTTTATTTTTTTTGTTTTATTTTATTTTATTTACTTTCTTTAGTATTTTCGATTTAGTTTAATACAATTTTTTTATTTAAAATTTTTAAATTTATTTCATTTTATATTCGTTTCCTTTGTTTTCGTTATTTCTCTTGATTTTTAATAATATAATTTTAATTTGATTTGATATTTTTTATACTATTCTATTTACAACATCTTCTTTTATTTTAGCTTCTTAATTTTTTAATATATTTGTTTTTATTTTGTTTCATAAATTTTTTTATTTTATGTTTTTATTTCATTTAATTTTATTTTCATTTCTCTTAATTAAACTTTCATTAGTTTTCTTGGTTTTTTTATCTAATTTAATTGTATTTGTTTCATATTATTGTTTAATAATTTTTTTATTTCACTTTTTTTTTATTATTTCATTTTATTTCATATACATCATTATGTATTTTATCCTTTATATTTATTTTTTTTTATTATTTTGTCTTTTAATTTTTATTTTATTTTTACATTTTTTTTTCATTTTGTTCTAGATTCTTATTTATTTTATTTAATATGTATAATTTATCAATATTCGTTTCGTATGTATTTTTTTTAATTTCAGTTTATTTTATATAGCACACAATTTAATTTTCCCAGTATTTGATTAAATTTTTATTTCATTTATTTGATTTAAGTTCATTTTTATTTTATTTTATTTTAATTTATTGTTTTTAATTTAATCTTATATTATTTTATTTCTATTCTTAATTCAATTAGATTTCGTTTTGTCTTTAATTATATTTTATTTTATTTACATTAGTTTATTTTTTTCTGCTTTTATTACTTATATTATTTTTTTTTTTTTATTTTTTTTGATTTTATTTTATTTTATTTTATTTTATTTTGTTTTATTTTATTTTATTTTATTTTATTTTATTTTATTTTATTTAAACTATTAATATTATTTTATGTTTTCTGATTTTTATAATGTTTTTTAATTCCATTATTTTTTACAGTTAATTTTAGCTTAATATTTTCTATTAAATTTTATTTTTCTTAACGTTACTTTATATTTTTAATTTTATTTTACTTTATTTACTTTAAGGGTATTCATAATACACGATAAACTGCCGATAAACGTGATAAAATTATTAATTCTATACAAATTTATAGTGAATACCTCTTTTGTGAATTTTCTACGCTACTGCGTTGGTTAATGATTTTCAGCATTTACACTTATCAACTCGCTTAGTATTCATCAATTGCCTATCATACGCCTTTTTTTTGCAAACTCATCGCCCACTGGCAGTAGATCATAACAAATGATTGTAAATTCAATAAAAATAAAGCGTTAACCAACATTTACACAAACACATGTTTTCGAGAAATTATTCACACACACATAAATTTAATGCGTATGCATGGCTTTAAGTATATACATATGTATGTAGCTAAGTTTATACAAATAATGTTAGGAGACATGTAAGTAGTTATTGTATCAACGACCGTTTCCCAAGATCAACAACAACCAGCATGTTCATATGTACAGTAGTTGTCAAATGTGGATGAATGGTGTCTGGTTTTCAAGCTAATTTTTTGTTATTTTTTTATACAAATATGGTTCATGCTTTAACAAAAACCATATAAATCACACTTTTGGGCTTTACACAGAATTTAGAAAAATTCCAAAATTGTTTAACTAAATTTCGAGCTTTTCAACCAGAATTTATATAAAATTTTTGGGTATGCAGTTAACACGCTTTGCAAGAGCGACTAAAAAATCGAACTGAGTTTGAATATATATATTTTTTTTTTGCTGAAGGCTTTTTCGGTTTTTTTTTTCATATAAATAGCGAAATTTAGGAAAATTGGCATTCACTTTTTTATTTTTTTCGCAAACGCAAGAAATTCATGTTTATATGGAAAAATGTGCAAAACGCCGTCAACAAAAAAAAAAGTATTAAAAACAAATGCGATTTTTCAGCAACTCAAAGCTTGCATTTATTTTACGAAAATATTATAAAAATTCTGGTTGAAAAGCTCGAAATTTAGATACAAATTTGCGGAATTTTCCTTAACTCTATAAAAAGTTTGAAAGTGTGATTTATATGCTTTTTGACAAAGCATGAACCTTGTTTTTATAAAAAAAATTACAAAAAAATTTTAGCTTTAATTCATACACTTTTGACTGCCACTGTAGCTACGAGTATATTCGAGTCAAAAAAGTTAACAAATTCACAGCCGACATTAACTGCGACTTTAAACGATCTGTAAGTCCAAGTAATTCACACAATTTTTTACCTACATACATACATTGTACATATGTTTATACTATGTATCTATAAACAGCCCAACATTTTTATTCTCATTCTGATCGGCAGTGTCTTGGCACATCGTAGAACGTCGCTAATTTATTAACATCTTACGCTTGTTTCCGCACCCAAACTAGATGTGAAATATGTATTTGTGTGTACCTAAATGTACATGTATGTATATACATATTTATGTATAGGCGTATAAAAACGTGTAAATATGCATAAAACTTCCATAAAGAATTTCACTTTACATATCCGCCTAAGCACTTCTCATTAAGTTTAAACAACTCAATAATCTAATAAAATATAATATTCACTTTCACATGATGGAAGAATGTATGTATGTACCTAACTATATGTGTACATAGATCTAGACATAGAGATATGTATATAAATTGCACTTAATATGGCTAGCAGGAAATGCTACAAATTTCGCCGCAATATTTATTGAAGCGAAAGTTTAGAGATTAATCCGTACGAAGTAAGAAAGGCATACAAAAGCTATTTGTATGTTAACGCCCTGAATTTAATAACAGTTCGGTCTAGTTGGGTACGTCAAGGAAGCCGTGCTTGCTCTTCTCGTGAATAAAGATAAAGGCTACCTGCACAAACTCTACTTCAGAGATTCAATAGGATAACTCGTTATAAGAACGCGTATCATCTCCGCTATGTACATACATGAAAAGATTCAAATGAATTTACAACGCACCCAACCCAATGATGCTAGCGATTATGTGTTACTATGTATTTTGGAACGAACTTTGGGATTTATGTCAGCCTCAGTTTAATTTTTATACTCGGAAAAATTAACTAAACTCAGAAAATGTTATACATACATAGATTCCATCCAGAGGTGATACTCAATGGATATGACTTTACTGTGTCGGATCTGCTGTGCATCATTTCCCCAGAGACCTTATCGCCAAACAAGGAAGCCGAACTCAGAACCTATATTACATACAAATGGAGCCTTACTCGATATTTCAGTATATTCAATATTTTCAAGATATTCCAGTTCAAAAAAAAAATATTAGTACAGTTTTTCCTATAGGGTGTAGATAGGTTTTAATGTTTTAACTCTGCCTGCCAACATTTGAAATAATGGCATAAACAGATTTATTACTTGACAAATATTTGCGGAAATGAAGTGAACTTTTAATTGAGTAGCACAGTGCAAAAAAATACTTTTTTTTATTCAAAAACGATCCTATGGGTGTATATGGGTCATTCCACGTCAAAACGCGTGCGGCTCTGCCCAAAAATGGTGGAGAGCTATCGTTATTTCTAGGGTGTGGAGAGTTAGGTATTTTCATGTAGAATCGAAGGTTGTATGATCCTTATAAAAAAAATAACAATTCGGTACTAAATAAGTCACCATTTTCCGACCAGTCTGCCGAAAATTTTCCTATGAATCGTTTATGAAATTCGAGAAAAGTGACAAAAATCGTAACAAAATTGTTTTGGGAGTCGCTAAACCCAAATCCGGGGTCAGTTTGGTCTCACGAGGTCCGTATTGAGGTCATTTGAAGGTCAATATAAGAACAGATAGTTACGGTAGAAGCTTCCTATATATGTATATCGCAAATGTTAAAAATCTCTTTTATTAGAATCATATCTTCTCCATACTCATGTCATTCAATGACATGCTAGTTATCCAGTTTTTTATATCGCTCACTACTGATGTTAGCGCATCGCCCACCATTACTTCTAAAGAAATATACAACTTTTCTACGACCACAAAGCATTCAATATTAGCTGGGATAGCTAAACGGAATGTCCTGTTGTAAACTAAAAAGGGATGGGAGTTTGCAACAAGTCGTAGCATCTCCCACCACAAATGCCGTCTACGTTCAGAGAATAACAATTTAAAAGCTCATTTCATTGTGCTATCGGTACCTTGATCCACCTAAGCTTAATAATAATAAATAAAGTTGGTAGTAATAAAGAAAATGATGACCAATACAATTTCAACAAGCATTATTGCTGGATGTGGCATTTCACCGACCTAAATGGGGTTAGATCACTGCAAGCAATTCTTAGTAGGGAGCCAGGGAGCCACAGACGTGGACACCCGAACAGACACCTGCATGCAGAGGAGCCCTCGCCAAGACATGTCAGAAGGCATCTTTAGGAACTGACGGACGAAGTCCAGAGGTTCATAAAGCAATCTCTGGACCCGTCAGCATATCGACAGGCCCTGAGTGGTACTCAAAGGCAGTCAAACTCAATTTACGTAGACTCCAGACCTGTGAATGCCATCCTGGACATACAACCACCTGACAGTAGACGAGACGGAGCTTCGTCTGCCTCGGGAGACTCGGGCCACAATAGCTACTGGCTACTGCAGCAGGTTGAACCCATACCTGAGCAGATTGGATGCAGATGTGCCAAATGAGTATCCGGCATGCGGAGAGACACTCCACGACTCGAAACATCTCTTCGTACGCCCGGAAAACCGCACGCAACTGACGCCTCTGTCCCTGTGGACAGCCCCTTTAGAGACTGCACGCTGCTTGAGCTTGTCGACAATGACTGAGTTATGGGCGGGGTTGTTGTAGCCGCTATAACAACAACAACTGGATGTGGCAAAGGAGCAGATGTGTTTCTGTCAGGAGTCCCATTTATTCCCACTGACCTTCAATTTTAATTTAAATGTCTTCACCATTATCTGAAGCTTTGCATTAATTATATGTCGAATACCCAAGAGTGGAATGTCCGAATAGTATTTATGCTTCCACACCGCAACAAAAAATTAAAAGTATTGTTCATAAGGAGACCTTAACTTAAATAGTAGAATAGTTTGTGTCTGCTTTTATTTATGGTAAACTGAAAATCTTTCTTACTGTTTAATATTTTTGTTTGTTTACCCCGAACTAGTTCGGATGCTCTTCATCATAAAATATATTTTTGCAAAAAATGGCTCTGGAGTCGAGATATTTAGAGAATCAATTTTTTTTCGTACGACCTGGATTAAATGGTATTATTTTTATGATAAGAAGTGCTTCTGCAAAAAAATGTACTCAAAACATAGATGGCGCTGGAATCAAATGCATACAAAGAAGCGAAAAATTGGTTAAGTGGCAAAGATGTCTTAGACACATCAGCGGGTCATCGATATATCAAGAAGAAGTGTGACGAATTAGAAACAACGCGATAGAAATATCATTTTAACGGGAAAACTCTTTCATGCTCGGGAACAGTAGGATTATAGAAGAAGATTATGCATACTTGGCAGTTTTTTCAATACTTGCAGATATCTAACAAGTGGAAAAAGAGCTCATAGCATCGAAGGAGATTAGTACGTACATATACTATGTATATGTTATCTCAGCGCTATTATTCGTGGCCTTGAGTAAGGCAGGTTCTGCCCTTCAGTCCTTTCAAACTACACTAATAATTTTTACATTACAAACCGCATTTCAACATTATTTTTGTTCATTCAGAGTGTACGTCCATTAAAAATAGATTACTAAACTTTTTCAAGAAAATTTAATCAAACCATGTCTCACTTAAACACTGTTTAATTAAATTTATTGTATCTACTAAGCAAACGATGATGAATTTATTAAACATTGAGAGCCCGCCCACAGAGCAACGCCTACAATATTGTCTAACCATTAATTCTTATGTCTTTATAATCTAATTTAATAACTCATAGACAACAATAAATTGTAATAAACGCTGCCAGCTTCCACTTCCGTCAATATTAATAAAAATTACACGGTTCTCAGCAATAAATACTCACACTTATTTATACATAGAAACCGACAGGTACTGAAATCTTATGCGGATTATCGGCTCAAAAACGGCTTAAACTGCTGCGAAAATAAAGTACAGAAAAAAAGACAATGCTAATATAACATGCAATTTGCAATTGAACTTGAGTCAATGCCAATTGGCGTCTAGCGTTGAATACAAAAAAAAAAAAACAACACTCACACATGCACTGGCGAATGGGCTGCACCCGCTCAACCAGACTGCACACTTTTCAACTTTATTTTCACAATAAAACGTTAAATGTTATGAAAAAAGTGCGAATAATCACTTAAAATTGTAGTGAACAGAAAAAAATTTGAACGGCGAGTGCTAAAAACCAGTTAGGCAATTTGTCAGAGGTACCAGCAAATCGGCAGGCGGCATGTCGCCACAGTACCAGCCCAGAGTTAATCTGCTGTATGCGTGTGGATGGGTGTGTGTTTGCATGAAGCAAACGGGACCACCTGTGCGTATGCGAAACCCAAAATGTATGTATGTATGTACGTATGTATGTACTTAGATGCGGGCACAAATGCGTAGAATTATTATTTTTTATTTGCTTGTTTAGTTTTGTTTTTTAATTTATTTTTATTTTGTTTTATTTGAGTTGGCGTATACGCACAGACTGAGTGTCTAGGCCTGGGTAAAATGTTGCGTTCGCGCATGTCATTAAGCGTCTGTGCGTGTGCGTATGTATGCCTGTGGTGTGAGTGAGTGTGTGCCTGCACTTACTTGTCTTATTCATTTTTGACTGCTACATAGTTCACTAAATGCGAGATGTCAGTATGCGAAGGAATGCGAAATGCTAGATTTTTGCAGCACATAAAAATGAAAGAATAAGGAACTGTTTGGAAAATTGTTTTGATGTGTAAACACGATTGCTTTCGGTATGGGTGAATTTGGCGTTAAGCCAGCAGAAAATTTGTAACTGCTTCTTGTGTAACCCAGCAGAAAGTCTGTAATTTTTCCACAACGCAAATATAACCGTCTGCAACTTTTCATTGCATAGTTATAGGCATATACACTGCAGTAGTGTATTGATATATGACGGCGGAAATTTATAAAATGTTGAAATTATTTGCGTAAACCAAGACAAATTCAGAAGTAGTACAAATCACAACGAATCTAATCAGCTGGTATAGCAACACTGCTTGTTTATATAGTTCGGGACTTTTTCAGGATAGCTTGAGGTATAGCTCGGGTGAGTACGTACATAGACACAGAAAAGGATAAAGGCGAAAGTAAAAATAAAAACAAAGATGCGTTACGAAAAAGGCAAAACTGAAGACCTATCTAAAATTAAACACTTCACTTATGTAAGGGCAGAAGTGAAGGTGTAGATGAAGAAACTAATAAACATAAAGGCAAAAATAAATGTAAATATTAGAAAAGCTGGGGATGAGGAAACCGATAAAAGTTAGAATAAAGATAGGGGAAGAAAGATTAATACAAAGGTAATTATAAAGAAAAGGATATGTGTAGATATGTAAATACACAGAGACTCAATCTGGGAACTGTTTCATGATATTAGAGATTTTCGGTATTCTCGGAACTTATCGATATAAAAGTTGGTATGTTTTATTGATTTTATTGTCGATATTTCTATCGATATTTATTGATTTTGTTATCGATACTTTTATCGATATCCCTATTGATTTTGTTATCGATATTTCGATCGATCTTGGTATCGATTTTGTTATCGATATTCTTATCGAATTTGTTATCTATATTTTAAGATTTTGTTATCTTCTTTTTGGTTGTTTTGTTATCGATATTTATCGATACTTTTTCGATTTTGTTATCGATATTTTTATTGATTTTGTTATCGATATTTTTATCGATTTTTTATAGATTTTATTATTGATTTTTTATCGATTTTGTTGTCGATGTTTTTTAGATGTTTTTTATCGATATTGTTATCGATATAGATAGATTTTTATTGATATTTTTCAATTTTGTTGTCGATATCTATCGAGTTTGTTATCGATATTTATTGATTTTGTTATCGATATTTATCGATTTTGTTATCGATGTTTTTATGGATGTGAATATCCATTATTTATCGATTGAGTATAAAGGTAAAAATAAAGATAAATGAAAACAGAATAACATTAATGTAATAAGAACAAACAGGGTAGAGGTAGGGATCTAGATAGAACAAGTAAGAAAGTCTAAGTTCGGGTGGAGCCGAACATTAAATACCCGGAGCAAGTATTAAATATATGTTTTTTCACCTTTCCGAAACCTGCCGCTAGATGGTAAGCTGGGGTGTATCAATTTTGAGTAAATTAGCGTCCTTAAATTTCGAAATATTGCAGTTTCAAGCATTTCTGAAATTAACCGTTATATGAAAAGCGGCCTCAATTTCAGTTCGATTTCAATAATTTTCAACCTTTTGCTTTTATGTGGCAAGCACAATAACTATGCCGAGTTTGGTACAAATTAGTAGAACGGTTACCTAGATACATATAAGTGATAATAAGTGGGCGGTGTCACGCCCATTTTCCAAAATTTTATCATGAACGCATTTCTTGGTAAAGAACTGTTGCAAGCATCAATTTTGAATAAATTAGCTTTAATATTTACTGATTTATCGAAGATTTTGTATTTCTCTAAATTACCGTTATATGGGATGTGGGCGTGGTTATTGTCCGATTTTAAAAATTTTCGGCCATTTGGTATGGTGTACAAAGGCCAATAACTGTGCCAATCTTGGAAGAAATTGGTGCAGCGGTTACCAAGATATACACATGTAACCATAAGTGGGCGTGGCTACGCCCATTTTCCAAAAATTTATAATATTCTTATTTCTCGTCTAAAACTTATTGTAAATATCAATTCTGAGTGAATAATCCCCAGTAGGTACTAAAATATCGCAGTTTTCGTATTTTTGAAAATTACCGTTATATGGGAAATGGGCGTGGTTACAGTCCGATTTCGCCCATTTTCAATACCAACCTACCTTGGATTAACGGAAACCTACGTACCAAATTTCGTTGAGATCTCTCAATTTTTGCTCGAGTTATCGTGTACACGGTCGGACGGACAGACAGACATGGCTTAATCGTCTTCTCTATTCATTCTGAGCATTTATGTATACATTTGTCTATATCTATCTCGATTCGTTTTGGCTGTTACAAACAACCGTTATAAGAACAAAATTAATATACCCTTGTGCAAAATAGAAAATTCGGAAGTTTATTTTTTACAAAAATTATTTATTTGATCTTGTCTCGATCGCTAACGAATTTATTCTAACAAAATTTTTATATTTCAATTTACAAAACAAAATTCTAAGCCATTTTCATTTTACTTGAATACAGTACAAAATTGAAAGTAAATTATATCAACACCTTAACTTGCACAAGTGCGCTCGGGTATAAAAAGACAAAAAATATAACCTTAAGCAAAAACAGATTTATGTGTGTACATATGTATGTATATTGGTTATGAAATAAACGATATGTAACATAAATTTCACTTCTCTAGTGTGGCCCAGTCCCACTTACTTTTTTTATTATTTTTTTATGTATGTTACCGCATAACTTTGGACCACGTTAACCGATGTGTATAATTTTTTTTTTAAATGAAAGGTGTTACCTCTTAAATTTTTGTATGAGAACTGAAGTCGGTCAAGTTTTAAGGAAAGTGTATTACTGTTCGATGTAGCTATCCTTAGCATGGATAATAATATGGAGTCTGTCTGGAAATGCATCACACGCTGCACGAATGTGGGTACGAAAACCTCAGCATCATCGCATAAAGTTCGCGAAATCCAAAGTTAAAAAAGACTCCCCAGCTTCATTTATTGTAACAGTGGATACCATATTCACTGGACTTTAACTCAATGGATTTTTCCATATGGTCCATCTTTGAGGCCCAAATATCAACTAAAAAATATGAGCCAGTCAACGTCTAGAAGACTGCTCCTCGACGCCATTCCGGACAGATGCTTCTATCCGCGCTTGAGGTGGCTATGTCGAACAGTGGCTTTCCCTCTTTAAAATGAGGTTCCAACCATAGAGTTTTATAAAATATTAGATATGTGATATGATAACAAAAATGTTGACACAGTTTTTTTTTTTTTCAAAATATATTCGCATATACACAATGCTCTTCTCATGCTCATTAGCCTATTTGTATAAGTAAAAAAAATTATTCCTTCAATAGTCAGTTTGAGTCTTAAAACTGCACAGAAATCAGGTGACCCAAAAATTCTTTACTTAACATGACTTCGTCAAAATGGTTTTATCTAAATTTATATTTAGTCAAAATTTTATTTTAACAATCCATAAGCGTTAGCATAATTTACACTTTTGAAGATATAAATATTTCTTTTTAAACTGTACAATTAATAAATATCCAGCATCCATCAACAATCTATATAAATTTATAATTACATTATTCTTTATCTATAAAAATATTTCTTCATCGGCGACGCCACATAAAAAACCACCAACCAACCCATAACCAATGCTACTGGCAAAGGCACTACCTCTGTGCGAGCAGCCGCATTATAGTAGCCACCTGTCACTTGCAGATTCGCCGTCTCAATGCTGCGCTTGCAATAGTCACCATCATAGTTCCAGCCTACGAATTCATTTGTGCGCAATGATTCAAGTCGCAGCCACTCCTCGAGCGGCGCGAAGTACTCACGCAGCGCTGTACCATCCAAACGACCCTCACCAAGTGTTTCCTCGAGCACTTCTTGCCATGGTTGTGAGGCGCCCTTGGCCATGATGCGTCTGTAACATGGAAGAAAAAATAAAATAAAAATGTTACGGAATTTCGCACAAAAAAAAATTAAAATATGCAGTTCTTCTCCACCAACCGTCCTTTCAAGAGGGACATTTTTTATAATTTTATTTCCACGAAACTATCAGTTCTATGTGTAAGCAATTTATTTCGCAAAAGTAAAATTTTCAACTGCGGAACAAATTTTCGCAAATCATAAAGTACTTTAAAATTTTGAATTTAGTTTTCGTACGAATTCTGAGGTTAGTGTGTGGCGAACAAATTTTTGCAAATATTTGCATACTAATTTCCACTTACTTTAATAAATTTCCTGCTTCCGGATGTCGATAAATATCGCATCGATGGAACGGCTTGCGTGGATCTCCAGGCACATATTGACCACTGACGCGGCACATGCCACGATAAATTTGAAATTGCAAAATAGTGGAGACATAGTATCTGGAAGTAGATCAAAAAAAGTGAAATTGTTACTAAAATTTTTAGCTACTAGTAATTATTATTATTAGTAGTAGCTATTAGTAACTACTGAATGAAAATTGAGAAAGGCAAATGTTGGCAGTAGCTGCGAATAAATAAACAAGCCAAAATGTATGCACCATACGCTTAGCGGTGCATTTAGTCAACAGTTTTTTTTTTTTTTGCATCCAGCAACTTCTCAAATAGCACAAGGAATTCAAAATTCGGCAAAAACCAAAAACTGCTGCTGAAAATCTCTTAAAAATCACAAAAAGTATTATAGTATATCAGTAAGCTAAATTTCTCTTTTTTTCTTTTTTGATAAAGTTTTTGTTTTTAATTTTTAAGGTTTTAGACATATAAAGTTTTTAATATCATTCAATTTTCATTAACTTATTTTATGCATATTTTCTTTTTAAATTTAGTTTTCATTTAATTATTAGATGTTCTTTAAAAAACAAAATACACTTTTTTATTTCATTTAACTTTACGGAAGTTTACTTTTCTTTTAATTTTTAGATTTTATTGTTTAAGAAGAAAAAAATTTTTAAAAATTTTATTTTGTTCTTAGAAACTTATCTTATATACTTATTTTCAATTTTTAGATTTTATTTTTCTCCAAGCAAAAATATCTTTTCATTTCATTTAATTTTTAGAACTTTCTTTAAATTTTTTGTGTTTTTTAATTTAATTTGCTTTTAAGTTTATCTTTTAAGTTTATGCTTTTAAGTAATGATTAATATAACCATTTATTTTTTTTTTACTTTTAAGTGGTATTTTCTTATTTTCTGATTTAATTTTTTCCAATTTCATTTTTGATTTAAAAGAATATTTTTCTTTAATTTCATTTAATTTTTAAAAATATTTTGATTTACAGAGAGCGCCTGACGAAAAGCAGAACATATGCAACTGCAAGGTCTGTCTGACTGAGGCAGGCGGTTAAGGGATCGTCAAGGGCTCAAAAGGCTGTCCTTCTTCTCTTGTTTTTGCGCTATAACCGCCTAAGAGATTTTGGTCGAGTTCAACAAATACCCTCGTTTTTTTAAGCTGCCCAATTTTTGCTAGGTTACGATCTTAACACCTTGGATCGCATTCTCCCTTAGATTGGAATCTCCTGTCTGAGAATTTTCGTTTTTCGTTATAACTTAGCGCTTGGCCTAAGTATGCGCATGGATCAAATACATTAACCTTACCTAACCAATTGTCGAAGAATCAATCAGTGAATTATGTACATATGAATGTACATGTCTTTAATTTCAAAATATGTACTTTTTTATGCTCTCCAAAAATCTGTTCAAATAAAAGAGATTACGTGTGTATATTAGACTGGTTACAAAAATCGACTATTCATTTTTTTCAAAATTTTTTTGTAAAATATCTTCGGGACAGAAAAATATGTTAAGATTTAACACAAATAACACCGGAAAAATTGTTTTCAGTTTCGAAAGTTTATAACTCATCAAAAACTTATAAATAGAAATTAAAATTGAAATAAAATAATAAGTCAGTATAAATAAAAAAAAAAATTAATTAAAATTAGGTAATTAGAACATTTTCTTCAAAATTTTATTTTTAATGCGGAAATGTTTCTAGAGCATATATGTAGATGCATTTCTGCATTAAGAAAAAACTAAAAAAAAATGTCGCTTATATCTTTTTGGTGGCTAGGGCTCGATATGTTCGACTTTAACCTTAAAAACTTTTGTAGAAGTAAATTTAGTTTTTATAACTTTCAATTTAAAATTTCAAAAAAAAAAAACAAACTAATTATAAAATTCCCAAATTAAGAAAGTTTTTTGTGCGTATTTGTGTAGATATGTATGAAAAATAGATATTTGCGATGAGCGACCACTAAAACTTAATATTAAGTGCTGTGCTTTCGGCAGGCGTCTTTTTCACTGTCCCGAAAATATTCCCCAAGGAATAAAAAAAAAATATGTAGATTTTTTGAACCAGTCTATGTATCCTGAAATAAACTATCTTACATTTTTCCACCTAAACAAGCATTGAGATTGTTTTAGATTAGTTTTTAATATTTATTTTTATATAGTTAACGATCAACATTTTTATTTATTTCAGTGTCAGAGTAGTAAAATAAATTTAATTTCGCAATAAAAAAGTGTACTTTAAATCAGCATAAAATCATATTTTTAACATACTTTGTAGCATCAAAGAGCAGAATGTATGAATTTGCACAATTTGCTGCTCGATTCAAAAATTTTCTACAAATCGTCTGAATAAAACCCAAGCAATTTATGTATCAATTGAGAGCGGGAAATCACAAAAAAAAAAATTATAATTAAACACGTACTCACTTATGGAGAAGTGCATGGCTAAGCATTTGTGTGGCTATAAAAGCACATGAACATTAACAGTTAATTTAATTAGCTACTGAAATTGTTTATGACTAAACATGACAAAAAAAAAACAAACGAAATAGATTTTTATGAGCTAAAATTTTGCAACATAGCGCAAGGTCATGTTACGACATCATTTGTATGTGACGAATTTAAGTTTTCGTGTTTTTGTACTTTTGTGTGTTTTTTTTTTTTTTTTTTTGTTTTTTTTTTTTTTGCGAACTGGGTAGCATGTTTCTTTTATGTTTGTATGTATAAGACGAAAAGCATGCATTGTCAAAAATATAATAGACGAAAAAAATAATAAATCTAGTTTCTTAAAATTTTTTAAGTTTTTTTCATCATCGAACAGAATTTAAAAAAAAAACCGAATAAAGCCTTTACGTTTGTCAATAAATTATAATTACATTTACAAACATGTTTTCTATACTCTGCCCCTTGGCTGCAATGCAAAATTATTATCACCATCAAAATTTTATGCTCCACAATTTGTACTCAAACAGCCAGCCACCAGCTGTGAGAGGGCAAACATTAAATTACAAAAAATTTGCTACACATAAAAGTCGTAGCATTAAATTTTAACTCAAATACAACTTTGTGTAAGTTTATTGCTGCAGCAAGTCATAGCCACTTAACACATACAACCCCCATGCGCTGCTCTGTGGTGCGCTTGCTCTATGCTCACTACCGGATACAATTCTAAAGCAACACGGAATCTGTTACATTTCGCAATATCCACAAATCATTAACGGCTAAGTAATGAGCCATAACAAATAGACAGCCAATACACCATAACTTTCTGGTGTTTATTTATGGCTGCACTGCACAGCATTTGCCCTCACTTTTGCCACCACATACCGTTGACTCAATTCTATGCTAATATTTAAGTAAGTAGTGCGGCGTCTATGCCCCCGATGCTGCTGTGAAAACGAAATTAGCCATAATCAATGGTAATTATTGTTGACTTACAAATTAGGTGGTGCACCGTTGTTACTTGAAACAGATATATATAAATTTAAATTTACTTAAATCACTTTGCGGTTTGAAGGCTGCGCTTTGCTTTTTGTTGATGTGGGGTGTTAGCCGTGGGCAGTGCTTAGGGTGTTTTAGCTTTGATTTCTAAACGAAATGTGATGGTCACGTCTTGTTGTTTCTGATTTGCCTAATTGGTGGTATTTAACTCAACATTTTGTATGTCAATTATGGTAATTTCGCGCTAAACAAAAGACTTATGATACAAACTTGTGTTGTATGTAGCAAAAGGTAAAAGGAACTTGCAAATTGTTGTAAAGATAATTTTAATATTGAAAGTTGATCAATGACGAATTAATTGATGCATAAAAAAGTCTTCTTTTGGCTAGAAAATTTATAAAGCTATATATATTTGCTTGTGTTTAGCATTCAACTCATTCGTTTGCTGGAAGAGCGTCATAGATAATACCAGATCTTCTTTATGTTGGTTAAAACCAAATTTAGCAATGCATTTACTGCGCAATTCTGGCTTATGTATGTATGTATTTCGTAAGAAAAGTCAAAGACAGTTGGTAAGATAGTTTGAAAGACTTTTGTTATTCCAGCACAAACGTCTTAGAAAAAAAGCTCTCTCATCCATTAATCGTGGTGAAAATTTATTTTGAGGGAAAGCGTTTTATCTAGGCGTCGCCCTAACAATCGCAATGGCCGAGTGAGCGGAGCACTGGCTTTTTATTTTTGTATCAACATTTTTTCTTTTAAGTTTTAGATTGTATTATTAAAAAAAAAAATAAACTATATATTTTTAAATTCCATTTATTTTTTTACCCTTTTTCACGAAATTTTTTTCTTTCTTGTTTTATTTATTTTTAGCTTTTAGATGTTATTATTTTAAAAAGAAGATTTTTTATTTAATTAAATTTTTGCGAACTTATTTAATTTTTGCAATTTTTAAATAATTTTTCTTTTCTTTTTAAGTTCCATTTTCTTTAACATTTAGAAAGATATTTTTTTAATTAATTTTTTTTTTTTTTTATTTAACTTATTTTTATTTTGTTAATTTCATTTTTCTTTCATTTCTAGATTTTATTGTTTTAAAGGAAAAATATATATATTTATATATAAATGTATATATATATATTTATTTCATTTTATACTTAAGATCTTATTTTATTTTTTGTTATTTTATTTATTTATATTTTTAGATTTTGTTTTAAACTTACAAATATTTTTTTTTTATTCTTTTAAAGTTTTAAGTAGATACTACTTTCTTCTTTCTAGATTTACTGTGTTTCTTTTTCTAACTCAGTTTTTAGATTTTTTTATTATCTATATTAATAAAAATGTTGTGTTCGTATGTCACGGTCGTCAAGACTCGAGAACGGCTGAACCGATTTGAATAATTTTTTTTTTGTATTGTTTGGTATAATACCAGAACCTATTTGACAATTTTTAAACCCAATTATATTGATAAAATAAATAAATTATTACAATATGGGTATCAAATTAATGAGGTTTACGAAATATAACTGCTGGAAATATCTTTGACGAGGATTGCCACCTATTTGAAAATTTTAACTCAGTCAAATTGATAAAATAAATGAAATATTGCCATGTGGGTGTCAAACTAAAGAGTTTTAAGAAGGCTTACGGCCAAAAATATGCTTGAAGAGGGTTGCCACCTGATTGAAAATTTAACTAAAATACATCGATAAAATAAATGAAATATTGCAATATGGGTATCGAATTAAAGAGGTTCAAGGAAGATAACTGCTGGAAATATTTTTGACGAGGGTTGCCACCTATTTGAAAATTGTAAATCAGTGAAATTTATAAAATAAATGAAATATTGCCATGTGGATGTCAAACTAAAGAGTTTTTAGAAGGCTTACAGCCGAAAATATTTTAAAGGAGGGTTGCTGCCTGTTAAAAAATTTAGCGCAATTTAATTGATAAACTAAATGGTATATTACAATATAGATTTTAAATTAAAGAGGTTTAAGAAAGATAACTGCCGGAAATATTTTTGAGTAAAATTGCCACATCTTTGAAAATTTAAACTCAGTTATTCTGATAAAATAAATGAAATACGGTAATTTGGTTATCAAACTTTAGATTTTTAAGAAGACTTACAAGCGAAAATATGTTTGAGGTACAATATGGGTACCAAACGAAAGGTATTTGAAAAATCTTGATTTGGAAATATGTTTTATAGGATTATCACCTATCTAAAAGTAAAGTTTGAAAATATTGAAATTAAATGCAATAGTACATAACTGGTTCCAAACGAAAAGTATTTGGGAAAGCTTTACTAGGGAATTTGTTTAAATCTTTCCACTTATCCAAAATCCGAACAGTTTAAGTAAATATAGAGTATACAACATCTTATCGAACGAAGTGATAATATTATCAACGAAGAGCTGGTACACAAATTACTTAATGTAAAAAATTAATAAACAAGTAATTTTTAAGCAAACAACACACCGACTCCAATTCTCATATAAAAGTTTAATAGTACCGTTAATTTTTTCATGGTCCAATGATCGGATCTAAACCAAATTAGTATGGGATCACCTGGAAATCGGTTGACGTGGTTCAAAGTTATGCAGTAACATGCATAAAAAAATTCCGACGAATTGATAACGTTCTCCTTTCTTAGAAGTCGGCTAAAAACTACTGAAACAAATAACAAAATGATAAAGCTGTTTAAAAAGTACTTAATGAAAACTTTAAATTGTGGACACCATTCCCTAGCAATATAAATCAGTTAACTTTTAATCGTAAACAATTTCATCTGGGGTCGCCATAGCCTACTACGTATATTGCGAGTAAAGAAATTTTGAATAACATGAGATAATGTTATTATGATTTTGATTATCATTACTATTGTGAACTCCTATTCCCGATCAAGGAATCCCAAATTAATGTTAAGATAGCAAGAGCTGCAGAACTGAACCATGTAGGACAGTGGCGGATCCAGCGGGGGGGTTTTGGGTGTTAAACTACGTGTCTGTCAGTGGCGGACGCACGGGGTGTGTTTTAATATGGCGCATATCTATGTATAATATGGCGTCTCTGTATTAAAACACCCGTCCCCGTGGGTCCGCCACTGACTGACACGTAGTTTAACCCCCAAAACCCCCGCGCTGGATCCGTCCCTGATGTAGGAACATTTTTCTACAAGGGCGTGTAATTTATGGCGTGTGCCGATGACATCGACATCATCGGTAACAAAAATCGCGAAGTCTCTTCGGCCTTTTCCAAGCTGGATAAGGAAGCAAAGCGAATGCGCCTGGTGGTAAACGAGGACAAGACGAAGTATCTCCAGTCACCGCGTTCGCGCCTTGGAACCCACGTCATTGTTGACAGTTATAATTTCGGGAATGTGGAGAATTTCGTTTACTAGGGAACCAGCATTAACACCGATAAAAATATCAGCATGGAAAACCCACACAGAATTACTCTTGCCAACAAGTGCTGCTATGAACTGAGTAGGCAATTCGGGAGTAAAGTCCTTTCTCGACGTACAAAAACCGCACAGCTTAGACAATGACAACATTCGATGAGGCAGCTCTTGGAGTATTCGAGAGAAAGATTTTGCGGAAGATTTACGGGCCTTTTTGCGTTGGTGACGGCGAGTACCGCAGCCGATGGAACGATGAACTGTATGAGCTTTACAACGACATGGACATAGTGCAACGAATTAAAGTACAGCGGCTCCGCTGGCTTGGCCATGTCGTTCGA
Organism: Rhagoletis pomonella; assembly: GCF_013731165.1. Taxonomy (NCBI): domain Eukaryota; kingdom Metazoa; phylum Arthropoda; class Insecta; order Diptera; family Tephritidae; genus Rhagoletis; species Rhagoletis pomonella. The sequence goes on from NW_023458557.1 coordinate 75,768,766, forward strand.
ATGGACACCGACGCTCCAGGTGTAAAAGAATTCAACTCGCAAGCCGCTGGTGGTAGCAGACGAATAGGGTGCCCCCATTGAAATGGAGAGACCGAGTTCCCACTGAGAGAAATTACTGGCGGTCTTTGTCGAGCTCGGCCAAAATGGCTTAGGCGGTTACAAAGCCAAAGTAGGAGAAAAATATGCAAATGATAAATGATGGAGTTGGGGCACCATTTTCTTGGATACGCCAGGAGGAACTAGGAAAATATTCCTTATCAGATGGATTCTGGCAACGGTTCGATCAAAAAATTACATTACCTTAGCTATGGCTTCGTCTGAAATTGCTGCGACATTGTTACCAGGTGGAAACATTGACAATTCAGCTCTTGAGCTGCCATTGAACATATAAATCATCGAAACTCCCACGTGCAAACTTTTCAGAGCATCCGGTATGGAAAAAGTTTTACAAAAATTTAAACTCATTGTTCGGGATGAGTGCACCATGGCACATAAAAAATCGCTTGAGGTCGTTGATCGATAGTTGCGAGATTTGCGTGGAAACGTTCAACCATTCGGGAATGCACACTAGCGGACGAGATAAATGCTTGCCTGAAATAGTCAACATTGCGACAAGACGAACATACATACACTGCAGCTGAAGTATTTGCTCGACAATAACTGGATATTGGGAATGGAAAACTGCCACTCAATGAGAGATTAAGCCCAAAATACAATAACGCAGTGGCAGTGGCAGCGGCAGTTTTTCGAAATCAGCTGTTTTTTTTAGAAAGTGTGGTGTCCAATGAAGCGACTCACAATAGAGCAGTGGCAGCTAGCAGTACTGCTCAGTTTAGCCCAAATTGTAAATTCACTGCCACTGCCTTCATCGCAGCAAACTTCGCATGCTGAATTTGACATAAATGAAACGCAGCCAACATCTGTTGATGTCACTGAAGCCTAAAAGGCAACAACAAAAATGTAAACAAACAAAAGGGAATGTCAAAAAAAGCAGTCACTGACAACGCCGTATTGTGTTTGCTACGGCAGTGACTGCAAATATTAGCAGTAACAGCTGATTTTAAAAACTGTCACTGCCACTGCCACTGCGCTATTGTATTTCGGGCTCTAAGACGAATTTTACGGCCTGATAATTTTTGTAACTTAGAAACATCAAAAGGAGAACTGATCGAAAAAATGTTTCTTTATTAAGAAAACGAATTATAGGAATCACGATTGGCTCAGTGAACGGGCTATTCTTGCGGTTTATCAACTAAATAATAATGGTATTGAGAACAGTCGTTGCTTGAGCTGATCTGCCCTTTTACCAGACTGCCAGGCCACTTGCTCACTTTGGTGAATACCGCTAATGTTATTCAATCCAGCATTCAACGTGAGGAAATAGCATGTACGTCGATAAACACCGTTGTGGAAAAAGACCATCCAACGGAATTTTTGAACTCTATTGATCTTCAATGGAGACCCCACATAAATACTGGAATTGAAAGTAAGTGAGACATCTATCATGTTGCGGAATATTCATCAGCCAAAACTTTGCAACGGCACGTGACTCGCACTTAAGAAATTTATGAAGAAAATAGTGTAAGTAAAGATTTTAACGTGGCCTTTCAAAGGTGAAGAGTTCCCATGATTCCGATCGGAACACCATTTCAATTTAAAGATTGCAATTCCCAATTCGATTGGCATTCGGAATCACAATCAATAATGCTCCAGGTCGAACTTTGGAAAAATATGGTTTAGATTTAGATGCGGATTGCTTCTCAGATGTTGCGTGTTCGTGTGCGGGCAAACCAGATATACTTGATATCTATGCAGAGAATGGAAAAACCACAAATATTCTGTGCACACAAGTACTTATCATAACCAAACACACTATGCTTTGTTTCGTTAATAATTTATCATCCATATAACAGGAATATGCCACAGCAAAGCGTGGCAGGGTACAGCTAGTAAAATATATAAACATATTACATATATTTTTAATCGCATGTGACTTTAAAAAAATTTATAATTATTTTTGCTTTATTTTCATTTTATTATTATTTTTTTAATTCATTTATTATTATTTTTCTAATTTTTAATTTTTTAATTCTAATTTTTTAAAAAAACTTATTGCTAAAAAGCGAACAGCATAACGCTAAGACCTTCTCGTTAGCAGATCATTCAATTAGTCTTTCGAAAGACAGTTACGAGCTTTCAAAATAGTTGCCCGAAGTGGCAATTGTCTTTTGTCTTTCGATGGACTGTGGTGAGCTGAAAGATAGTTGCCATAATGGCCCTGGTAATTTTAACTTTTTATTTGTAAAAATAAAAATAAAGAGCCATCACTAAGTAATCTTTTTGTGAATTGAGTTAATAGTGGATGCCTTTAAGAATATCTTAATACTTATACTTGCTTTAAATTAATTCAGTTGTAAGCTTGGATCGATGAGTTAGTGGAGCACCTCGAGTACCATCGAGTTTCCGTTCATTGAGAAAACTCTCAAGCAAAATAAAAGTGCTCTGGCGAGCTATACAATTCTCTGAGTTTGGCTTGTTGATCCTTCTGTCCCTGAAAATTATGTAAATTCGGGCTGAAAACTCTAAGAGCTATTTAAATAGAATTTAGGCAGATAACATCCAGTCCGTTTGAGAAACTTAAAATTTTGGTCAGACAAAAACTTGCCTAAGCTTGTCTTCAATGCCCGTTACACATTATAACTAAAATCCCGACTTTACTTTTTTTTTTGGAGCATAATAATGAACATTGGACCGTTGCGATAGATAACAACGAATGCTCTTCGGGTTTGAACGACCACTCGGGTACATCCATTTTTTGACTTTACCAAAGCACTCACATATATCCAACAGTGAGATCTGTGATAGGCTTTAAAAATAAGGGTTTGTCAAGTGTGTCTAGTTTTCATCTATTTAAAGTCGTGCCAATGGCGTGTAAATGAATTAGAAAATGGCCTGCGAGAGACCCTATAAGGAAACAACGATGTGTTTTTCGTGTTTAGAAATCCCAGGTAATCCTAAAGTTGTCCAGCATTATTTAACTATCGCAGTGAGATTGGTTTGATTTCAAACAAAAGATAGCGATTCGGGATATAACTCCTTTATAACTCATCAACTTTCGAATAACCTTCAATATCCCGAAGTCCAGGTACCTATTAACTCTGGTAAGGCGGAGTGCGTCCTAGTCATTAGCACATATCTGACATGATTAACTACTCTGTGCTACCAAATGTAGATGAGTTAAAGAGAAGGTCAACACTGGCGCTGCACTGTTGCAGAACAATAGGGCATTTCTCCGAAAATAACCAACTGGCTTTATGACTTGGTACAGAAAGACCATTGAAGACTTGTGACATCAGGATACCAAAGCCAAACACACTTGGATCAAATGTGACCTCAATAGAGCAGTCAACTCGGGAGGCACAGGATATGCGGTATATAAATCAACAAGAAATTCTTGGAAACTCACTTTTATGGTGCGGTGGAAGAACTCGTTGAGCACAGTCCAATATAGATATAGCTAAGATTCAAAAAAAAATATATATAATTTTTTTTTATAAACAACTGTTATGTATTTATTTGCTAGATCTCTAAATATTTGAGAACATCAAAAAAATTTTTATTGCTATTTTTTTACTGTATTTATGGCAGTGTTACAACTTTAGCAAACTTTTTTTATAGCTTGAATCAAGGTCGAATTATGTAAGCTGTAAAAATTATTATTATTAAATTAATTAAAAATATTAAACATTCATTTTAGTCAATATCTATGCATTTTTTACGCTATGATTATACGTAGTAATTAAGTAATTTTAATCAGTCATGTGCATTAAAATATGGCAGCGGCGCTCAATTTTCAATGAATACTCTGTTCGCTGTTACAAATGTGTTAATAAGTTTTTAATGTGTTGCTAATTTCTTAAAAAATTGCTTTTTCGATCCACTAGTATTGCAATGATATATTTTTCATTGCAACTTGGCTATCAAAATAGGGGAAGCCGAATTAGATGCTTCTTAAATCTGCCGAAATAGACTTTGAAGCAAAGACGACAATTGCCACCAATTTTGTGTTAATTTTGTTATTGAAGAAGTCTTTGACTTAAAAGAAAAATGTGCAAAGAATTTTGTTTTTAATAAACCTAATTCGTTGCTACCGAAAACTAGTAAAAGACTTAAGGTGCGAACTTAGTTTTTTTTTGTGTTTTTTGTGCAATACATTTTGCAAAAACTGCGCAACTATGATGTTATAGCAAATGTGAACTGACCCAGCCGAAATTATACACATGTATATTTATTAGGGTGGGCCAAATTGTTCGGACGTGCATGGTAATATCGGTTTCTATAGACAATTCTAAGAGAAAATTTTCCTTTTTTTTGTCTGCGCATTTTCAAAAGAAAAATTTACTTTTAAACAAAGTTTAATTTTTTCGTTTATGCCAGTTTTACAAAGTGTTTTTTTTTTGTTAAAACTAATGGCGGCCGTTGTGGTGGTTAGTAGTGCGCGCTACCATTCCGCCGGGCCGGCGTTCAAGCCCAGATTCCGACAAGCATCAAAAAAAAGAATAAAAAATGCACACGATATTGATCAGTTTTAACAATTTTTTTTATTTAATTTTAGGTTTTTTGTTAAAATAACTATATCTCAGTCTTTAACAAAGGTCATATGAATCTAAGCTTCAAACTGTTTGGAATGTTAAAAAAAATTCAAAAAAGTTAGTTAAAAATTTCAGCATTTGGTTGGATTTCTTAGTAATATTTGGAATATACATACAGTTTTGTAATCCTTTAAATTTTATTAAAATAAATTGCAGGTTAGGATTTGAAGTTGATTTTTGCCAATTTTTTGCCCACGTTGTTGGGCATTTTCTTTCATACAAAGATTTTTTGTATGGAGAAATGAGAAAAAAAATGCTCCGCAATGACAGCAAACAGATTTTTTATCGGAAAAAATCGGAAAGTACGAATATTTACACTTGCAAAAATACTAATGGATAAATAAATAATTAAAGCAAATGTTAGAAACTAAAACATGTATAGAAATATCATATGCAAAAATTTTAAGAAAAGATGAAAAAATTTAATATCGTGAACAGGTATTTTTTCTCATTTCAAAACGCTTAGAATTCTCTGTGGAAGCCGAAAATACCATACGATTGGTAGAAAAACTTTCGTCCGAACAATTTGGCTCACCCTAATGTATGCACATACATATTTGTATCGTTTCGACTGAGTCAGTTCACATTTCCTATAGCATCACCCTCTCTTAGAATTATCTGCGGAATCAGAAAATACCATACCGTTTAGTAAAACATTGTTCCACCCTAATGTATATATATTGTTAATTTTACTTCAAATTAATGTAAAAAGTAACGAAATGAATTCAATTAAGACTTCGTTATTAAAGACCAGATAAATTCAAATTTTTCCAAGTTCTCTTCAAGTTCTTCCTTATTTTTTTTAGGTTTTTTTTTGCGCATTTTGAATTCAGCGAATTTTAAAATTTTCCCACGGCAAATTAAATCGTGTCAATATACGCGGCCATTCGCTAGCAGCTGCAACGACCTTGAACGTTGCATTTAGTTTGACTTTAGTGCAACTGAGTCATGATGATGGATTTACTAAACTCACGCGCCAGCAAAAACTAAATTATGAGCCGTTTTCCGGCTCGACAAGAGACATTTTTTTCTCACTTTACATTCATGCAAAGGTTGTGGCAGAAAAAAAAAAAAATTAAAGAAAATAGTCACAGTTGAGGCAGTCAACGATTTTTCGATGCAGAGAAGTGCAAAAATACGAAATTTTCATGTATTTCTGCACTTATTGCTTCTTTGTATTTTATTTTATTTTATTTTGTTTTATTTATTTATTTTTTTCATTTTCTTCTTTTTTTATTTCGAGAAAATATAGTTAACTTAAGTGTTTGTTGCCTTAAGAAGGCAGCAATGAAACCGAAAAAGCGCCAACACATATCCAATATACAACTATTATGCAAAAAGGATATAAAGCGCTAAATGAAAACTTTAAAAAGTAAGCAAATCCAATTGATTCATGCCTTTTAAGTGAAGTCAGACCAAGTATGCAGCGATAACCTCAGCAGGCAAATGGCCAAGTAAATGTGGCAAATTTAAGAAATAAAAATACAAAACCTACAATGAATTAACAGCACAAAAAAAAAACAACAACAAACAACTCGAACGTGCACCTTAGTCACAGCGGCACCGCTTAAGCTGCAACTACAGCTACAGCCTCAGCCACGGCTGCGTTGGCGTCTTCAGCTTCTAATGGCCAGCTTGAGTGGCTGGCGGTTGCTTTTTTGTCCGTTTATTGGTTGGTTGCTATCGCTCTTGTTTTTATTGCTGTTGTTGCCCGTTGCATGGGTGGTTGTTTAACTGCCTGTGACTTTAAAGGTTGTTTGCCTTTCGTTGTAGTATGTTCAGGTGGATTTTTTTTCTCCATTCGGCTTCTCGTAGTCTTTGTTAGCATTACGTGTTAGTTGGTTACGTGTTTTTGTTGTTGTTGTACCTACCAATGTTTATTCGAGGCAATGTGCTTGTCACAGTGTCTAAATGCAGGGCACTGTGGCAGTGGGTTTGCATGCCATATGTCATGCCATGCACTTCGTGCCGTTTATTTGATTTATAAGACGCGATTACAGTCCGGCGATTGAAAAGTCAAATAAACCAAAAAAGTTGTAGTGGAAAAAAAACTCAACTGCATGAGCACTTTAGAGTGGTCACATATTTTTTAAGGCGGTTTGAGGCGTATTTTTTCGTATTAGTGTATTTTTCAAAAAACTTTAGAAAACAAAACATGCCGCATAAAATAACGAGTAGCAAAAAAAAATAAAAATTAGAAAAAAAAAAATAAAATATAAATTTAAAATAAAAATAAAATTCCGAAATTATTTGTTTTCAAAATGAAAATTTTTATATGTACATATTTTCCTAAAAATTGAAAACCCAAAATTATAGCACTCTCTACTTAGAAATTAGAAAGAACAAATTCTTAAAGTAAAGTGGCTATTATGTTCTGTTAGCTAAGAAGCTATCAAAGGTTTACCCGAAAAGACGGTATAAAAATTAAAGACTTTTTACAAAATCTAAAAATAACTTTTAATTTTGTACCTATATTATTTAGGGATGGCTCTTTAATTTTTAACTCATGTGCCGAAATCGAAATTTTTATCGATATATTTTTTCCGAAAAGGCGTTGCAAAAAGTAAAAATTTCAGCTATGGCTACGGGAACTAGGTTAAGCATAACGCTAAGTGCTAAAGTTGAAGTGTCCAGATAGCTCCAACAAAATCAGCCCTTTGCATGCGCTCTAACCTCTTAACCCAAGTAGGCTTTTCTAGCGAATTCCACCAGCTGTGATCCCATATTTTGATTGATTATAGTTTCATACAGCCAGTATACTAGATTTGGAGAGAGGCTAACCTACTCTCTACCACCTCAATGCTTGGCTTTCAGGAGAGCTTCCTATTTGCAATCATGGCCAAGTACTTGACTTTGCCAGAGAGCACAAGGAAAGTGGCTCCGATCGGCATAGCCCGACAGCCTCTCGTTTCCAGCTCATCCAAGACATCATCGACAATGAAGATCCAGAGAAAGAGTAATGCCATATTTCCACTGGCCATTAAATTACAAAAATGTTAATACAAAAATTGGGCATAATTAGCACGAACCCTCCAACTTTTGTCTTATGGAATAAAGCAAGCTGAAACTATTAAAACTATATTGTTCATTGTATATAGCTAAGGCATTTCGGCATCCATTGTGAATCGCCCCGCACCTGCATTTCGACCCAATCCGATTTGGTTAATAATCCTTAACCAAACAGAACCAATCACCACTCACATAACACACCATAAAATGCAGGCTGTTAAGTGCAATAATGGCCGTAAAATTATTACTACCAGCCGCCAACCGTCAGCCGACATTCACTCAACGCGACGCAACTCCACTCACTCACAGCACGGCTGCCGGCATACATAAGTCAGCATGTCGCTCACTCGCATCAAAGACATTACTTCTAGTTAGATGCTATGATTTTTTCTTTGGTTCGCAACTAAAAACGCATATTAACTGGACACAGCTGTGACTCTAACGCTGCTCCAGTTGCGATAGACTACCAATGAAAGGCAACAAATGGCCAACGCAAGTGGCACCAACACAAACAGACGACGGAATCATGCATGGCATCGATGGCATGTAAAATGCGAATTCAGAGCAAATAACTACAGGCTGCTGCGACAGTCGAAACAACTATGGGTGCCAAAGACAATTGCTCAATTGCAAGGAGGCGTTTTGCTTCTTTACGACTTGAGAATTAAAGTGTGCTTTTAAGTGTTCGTCGAATTGTCAAATGGCGGCTTGGAAGCCTGGCGGACTGACTGTCATTCCGCTCGTCGGTGCGGCTTATCAGCCAGTCAGTTGGTCACACACTCACCCAAGTGGATCACGTACAAACTTCTCCAGTTCTCCATCGGCTTGTAGACATTAAGTGTTTAACATTTTTGGCATTACATTTTTCTTAAATCGCCAAAACGGAGACCGATAAAGTGACAGACAGCACTGCAGCTACTGGCAATCACCGCGTCTTATGTTTATAGGCGTTATTTACGATACAAAAAATAACAGGCAAACAGCCTCTCAAAACACTTGCCGTCAGCAATTAGTTCAATTTTTGTTCCCTCCTTCTCCAATAGCAGTCGCATTTTAGCTTGTTTTTATTTGCTATTGCTACCGCTTCTTAGCGATTTTGTGCTAAAATTAAAAATTGCGAAATTAGCACACGCATGAAGGCGCTCATTCATTCATTCACTCGCTCACTTGCTGGTTCGCTGGCTCGCTTGTGTGCTGCTCCTTTAAATGCAAGCGGCTCTGTTTAAGCGCCCCGCCACTTGGCAATTGGATCATTACGAAAATGGCTATAATTCTTCTTGCCACATTGTTTTAATTTTCCACATTCATATGCATGCAATGCTACATACTTAGTACTAGCCGACTCACATTTCTTCAATTTGATTGAATTGTTAACCGCCCGACACTAGCTTGCTATTTTAACCATTTTGGGTAACTTTTTTTGTTTTGAAATAAATTAAAAATTGCCATAAAATTTTTGTTTGGTATTCGTATGACGAAATATGTACATACATACATACATATGTATGTAATTCTGCATTTATCAGCATGAATATGCATGCAGAATATTGGAAATCACAGAGAATATAATTCGATCCCGCAACGCTTTGAGTTTTATTGCCAAATACATAGTAAAGCAAATTCTGGTAATTTAATTGCTATTGAAGTAGCTATTTTTATGGAATTTCCTAATTAGAGCACATTGTTATTTTGTTTGTGTTTAATTTTAATTATCAAAATTTGAAAGCTTTGCAAATGCTAGTTATGCTTTGCAGACAATACCAATATCGCTAATTTGCTACCATAAAACTGCGTCATTATCCTAAAAAAGAGACTACTACAAAATCTTTAAAAAGTATTTCTACATATTTAACGGTAAAAAAGTATAAAATAATCTCAAATTATATAGACAAATTTTTCAATAAAAACCGCATAAATCACTTGCAATGAATGGGCCAAAAATGCCTCCGATCCCATTCTGTTAGCCGACGTCGGGTAGTGCGGCGAAAGTTTGGCTTCGTACTAATTAGACTCTCAAAACTTACACAAAAAACTTCACATCACAGATACAAATACAGTAACTCAAACAAATGACCAGGTTTTCATTTTTTAAATATACGAAATGTTTTTCGAGCAAATTTTTTTTTGTTATTTTTCTATAAAAATACCATCCAAGCTTTAACCAAATCCATATAAATCACAGTCTCAAACTTAATACAAAATTTAGGCAAATTCAACAAATTTTCATCAAAATTTCAACTTTTTATCTGAGTCTCTCCATCATTTTTGGGTATGCAGTTTTGTAGCCCATTCAATTTATTATTCCAAAGAAGTGCAAGTTTCAACCGTTTTTCAGCCGGTTGATTTTTGAGAATTTTCGTTTTTTTTTTTTTGGTTAGGGATTTTTTCACTTTTTTCCATACAAGCATGCGTTTCCTATGAAATAAAACGCGGAAGACCGTTGGCAACAATATTTCAAAAAATCAACGCCAGTTTTTGTAATTGCACTTGTTATCAAAAAAAAATACGAAATTGTAGTCTCCAAAGAAAGATTCTCAAAAATCAATGCGAATTTTAGCCGGCTGAAACTTGTACTTCATTAGACTAAAATTGTATGGACTATAAAACTGCAAACCGAAAAATTTTCCAAAGATTCAGATATAAAAGATGAAACTTTGATGAAAATTTGTGGATTTTTCCCCCCTTTGGTATAGAGTTTGAAACTGTGTTTATATGTTTTTGGTTAAAGCTTAGACGGTATTTTTATTAAAAACAAAAAAAAAAATTTAGCTACGAATATTTAAAAAAAAATTAACACTTGGTTATTTGTTTGAGTCACTGTAAGTAGTGAGTAGGGATGTTAATGTTTTCGCCTTTTCCGATCCCGGGATTTTCAGGATGAAGTTATCACAATCAGGATTTATTTTAAAGGACTTTGTAATACCATAATTATATAAAAAAAAATCAATGCAATGTAGAATAAAAATATGGGTAACAAATACAAGAGGAAATTTTTTTAGAATTCAAAAAAATTAAAATTTTTTGGATTCACAAGGACGAATAGGTAAGTTTTTAGGTGACAAAGTTAGAAGAACGAAACTCGAGGATGTTATCGAGTTTATATAAGCCCTTAACAAATAAAATTTTCAAAAACAAATATTGCGAAATTTCAAGGATAAAATTTTAAAAGGACATTTTCAATATTTTTCAGATCTTCTGCACCAAAAACTTGAATCCCTTTAAATTCTGCAGGATTTACTCTTTGATTTCATACCCATACTTGTTCCCTAAACACATTTCTCTGAATTTTTTAAATAATTTTATTACAAGCTTTTATTTAACTTCCATTGTATGTATGTATGTATGTATGTATGCATGTATGTATCTTTGTATGTTCTGGAACTTTGCAGTCAATATTTAACAAACTTCGCGATGAGCTACATACTTGAAACTTCAAACTTAGTTCAGAACTCTCGAGGACAATGCAATATGAAAGATGACTTAATCCGCTAGGTGGCGCAGGAGTCGAGATATTTGTAAAATCCCCATTTACAGTCTGATGTGGTTCATATTTAGAACATATATTACTTGTATATAAAGAAATAAATCTGCAAAAAATTTTGATGATAGGTGGCGCAGGAGTCGATATATTTGTAAAAACCGTGTTTATGATCCGATTAAGTTCACATTTAGAATGCATATTGTATACATGAAAAGAGATAACTACACAAAACATTTTGGCAGTTATGAGGCGCGTGAGTCTATCTAATTAAAAAAAAAATCGGCATCTGTGCTCCGATTTGGTTTATATTCAGAATATGTATAATAGTACGACCTTCTCATATTAGCTCGTTTTGCGATTGTTATTTACCGCTGTAAAAACTTAAGAAAACGGTCGTGAGCGAAAACATTTTCGCCTGCTTCGCATGTACGCGCAAATGCAGATACAGATATCCCATTGAAAATTATGTCAAAAAGCTGCAACTAATTTTAATGTGGAGTTTATTTTGTCTATGACTATAGGCCAATCACTTTAATCATATTTTTAGCTGATTTAAAAAAGTTAAATTAAATCAAGTTAGGGAACTTACTATTCTTCTTAAACGGAATCGCTATATATATCAATTATTTTATACATTTTAGTTATTGTTGTAATAAAAGCGTGTTTTTAGTTTTTTAACTATAATTTTATTTGAATTACTGACGTCAGAGTGAAAAACTAAAAACGCAAATTTTACTACATTTTGCCCATGTTTTCGCGAAGATATTGATATTTGTGTTTAAAATTTATTAAGCCACGGTGTTATATATATAATGAGCTAGACATTTATACAAAAATATGAATTATTAAATAAAAAGAGAAATATAGCCAAAATTGGTCAAGAAAAGGAGTTTCTATTATTGCCATCAGTGCAAATTACAAATCCCGAAAATTCTTGGCAAATAATCCCGACTTTTCACTAGCAAATATAGGGTGATTCATCTAGACCTTGGTTTCTTAATAAAAAAAACATTTAAAAGAGAACTGAATTTTTATTATCAACCGAAAGAAAAATTCCTGACATTTATTTTTTAAAAATTATTTCATTTAAATGTTGGCTTCAGGCAGAACATAACTGTAAATAACATGCGCTACCGCACCGTGATAGCGGACTTTTTGTAAATCTCAGAGAATGTTCTTGCAGGTAATTACAAATATTCCGACATTCAGTTCTGTTTAAAATGTATTTTTTTTTTATATTTTTTTTATTTAAAACCTAAGGTCTAGATGGATCACCCTATACTTACAAAACACACTCTTTTGATCCCTCCACTCTTTACCCTCTTCGTAATTTTTTATAGATGGCTGCTGCCGTGGTCGAGTTGTTAGAGGTGCGCACTACCACCCCATAGCTGTAGGATTAAATCCCTGGTTCAAGCAGCATCCAAAAGAAGTTGCTTTTTTCCAAAAGCTGTCTCTCCGCGGTAGGCCTCCCAGTGTATTTCTGCTAAGAAAACAATTCTCGGTGAAACGCTTTACCGTTAGGAGGTGGCGTAAACAGTAGTGGAAGGCATCCTCATTGTGTGGCAACATTAAGAAATCTAAAATCTTTCTTACAAAAAGCTAAACGTTTCGTATCTGCTACATAGCTTATATTTTTTAAGATGTTGGTAAATTTTTTTTAAAGAAAAATACGAAAAATTTTGGGAGAACTATTAGATGCTTTTCAGAAAAATATCCTTTGTAAACAAAGGTAAATTTTCTAATAGAAATTTCTAGCAAAAGCCTCTAATATCAGGTAGCTTTTACCAATTAATATATGTCTGTAAGGACGTGGTGCGACCTATACGTTTTATTTTCATTAAAAGCGCAGCATGTACAAGTTAAGACTTAATAAAAAAAGATGTGATGAATCCATTAACACATTAAAAGTATTTAAACAGTTATTTACAAACATATTGTGGTAGTAAAATTATATGCTAATGACAAAAATTAAAAATTCAAAGCATACCCAAGGCATTCTCATTCAATTGCTATCTATAATACCTAACTAAAACTGTGGTTTATGCTAAGCTAGTGGCGAGGTTGTCCATACAAATTGATAGATAAGTATACACACAATTGAAATATGTGTGAGAAAATAGACAAAAGACCGCGCATGCGTTCCAGATGTCATATAAAGCGAGGTGAGAAAATAAAAGTAGTAAATTGCAGATAAAACTTAAATAAATTTGAATGAACAAGTAATTTTTAGACAAAAAAAAAAAAACAAAACCGACTTCAATTCTCATATAAAAATTTAGGAGTACCGTTTACCTATTAATACTCCAATGATCCGATTTAAACCAAATTAGTATGGGATCACCCTTGGGGTAACATTCTCATTTCGTTTATCGCTTATCCCTGGAACCACTAATGCTTACGTTCTGAAATTTGACACAGCAACATATGTGGTCAATACCGTACTTACGGCGGAGAGTGGCAGATTTTGGAAAAGGGGGCGTGGCACCGCCCATACAAACTGAAATTCTCATATCGCTTATCTCTGGAACCAGTTATTGTAAGGTTTTGGAATTTTATACACCTACATTTATACACATATAAAATCGCAAGAATCATTCAACTGGGAACCATTTTCTCCCAGATTTTAAAATCGCATTGAATAATTGTTGTTTCGTGCAAAAGCTTTTAGAAGGATAAGTGTGTTTGTCTTCCGATCTTTGGCACAGGGATTGAGAGCTATCCTAAAAAAAATCATATTTATGATCAGATTTGTTTCACTTTTAGAACACATATTAGTAACATAAAATTTGGTGTAACTTGGTAGCCCAGACGTGTGATGAAAAAATATTCGGCTTTGGCCCAGTCTTGACAAAAACCTGTGTGAAATCGCCGATAAAGAAGGAAATATTATCTTTTGTAGTAAACTTTCAAGATACTTTTCAACCGTTAATGATCCTTATGAAAAAAAGAAAGAGTTTATGTAGATGTGGGTAATTTGGTATTTAACCTCCAAGAGGCTCCCAGACAAATATAGGTAATCGAGAAACTTATTCACAGTCTGAATTGGTATGTGTTTGACATATTAGTCAGTGATGAACATCTCATCTATACATACAAATGCATATGTTTTAGCATTAATCAATCCGGTATTAACGTTCATAATTCGATTTTAAGTTTTCCTATAAATTCGCTATAATTATGCTGGTGGACTTCAAAATGTAATTCCCATAAAGGAGTTAGTATTGGTGACAGGTAAAATTCAAAATTGTATGAAAAAGATGTCGAATTTCGACAAACTGGGCGATACTAGTATACATAAAACAATAAAAAATATTCCCGATGAATTGGTAATCTTCTTTTTTGTTTTGAAGTCGGTTTGAAATCGATTAAAAAGAACACAAATTTTCTTGGGCATAAGCAAAATGAAAATTCCCACTTATCGACAACATTTTTTACAAATCATAATCCTAATTTATAAGACTTTTCCCATAGTACCCCAAGTGGACAAACATTCATTCGTTATTCCAAGATTACAAATAAAAAATCAAAAGCCAAAATAAATTAAAAATAGTCTGCATATAAATAAGTGTCAGACATTAAACAGCCACGCCTCTTACCCTAGCCCATTACGTTCTACTCGTTTACTTTAGTTGACACACTCCTCATACATATGTATGAATGTGCACGTATGCAATATGTATGTACTTTCGAAATCCATAAATGTAAATATTTATATTTGGAGCGGCGTCCGTGCTTAGCTAACAGCAGCTTGTCTATTTTTTTTCTTTTATTCATTGTAATTTTTGCCGCCAATTTTTATTCTTGTTTACATATTTTGCTATTAATTGCAATAACGCGCCATTTCGCGCGCCAACTATAACTAAACTAGTTTCGTTTTTTTTTTTCTCGATTGCTCGCTGGGGACACAAAAATTTTGCAACTGCATGTGTTTTTGTTGCGGATTTTATTTTTCGCACGCTAACATGGTGTAAAAATTTCACTTACGAAAGAGATTATGCGCTGGTGGTTGATATTTCTGTTGGGGAAAAGTTGGGAATTTTTTTCTTAAATAAATAAAGTTAGTATGCTTGTTATGACAAAATAGATGTGCGAGCAAGCAGTCATGTGATTGAGCAGCTGACGTACTCTGAAATAATAATGCCATTTATTCATATGGTATGTATTACTTAATGGCAAATTCTTGTAGTTTTAATTTTATGTATTTAAATAGGAAAAAAGTAAGGTGGGAATAAATAAATATGTACATATATTGCATGTGCATATGCATGTGAAAATTTGTATGTGGTAACTTGCCTAGTAACTTTTCAAAGGGAAGCAGGTTAGTTAACGCTTTAAAATTAGGCCAAAGAGATGATTGCGTTACTTACCATACAGACATCATTTAATAGCTGTAGAGCAATCAGTCCATATGTCCAAATGGATGATCAAAGGCCAGTAAAGCTCATGCGGAAAAGCGAATGAAAACTTTTGGTCACCCAACAAAACCGGGAATGAAAACTATAACTCCTGATGACACACAGCAGATCAACACTGTATCGGATGTGAGATATTGAGCATTGATCTTAATCCTAATCTTATTCTTGATCTTAACCTTAATCTTAATCTCATTCTAAATCCTAATCTCAATCTAAATACTAATCTTAATCTTAGTCCTAACCAATCTTAATTTTAATTTTAATCTTAATGTTATTGTAACCCTAATCTAATTCTCAATCTTAATCTTCTTCTGAATATTTTCAATTTCATCGGAATTTGTACTTACAGCCAAAGTAAGAAGTTTCACTTAAAAAAAAAATATAGTTTACATTGTAATGACAGTTATTTCTTTTATTTTATTTTGCAAATTGCTTACAAACTTACAAAATAATTATTTTAAGCATTATTGACGTATTTGCTCTCCATTCCAATGCCTTCGTGTAATTGAAAGTTGAGTAGCCGTACAATATAATGCAATGTTTTGCGCTAGATCCGTTTTAATTTGCACATGGATAATAACCTAATATATATTATGTTGCTATAATTCAAAGAAAAACGTTCAACAAAGATCCGGTCTGATACAAGATTGAAAGCAAAATACATTTTAGTTGCAAAATAAAGCAACTCAGCTTGTTTACGATGTGTGAAAAGTTATAAAAATCATTCTGCCTAAATGCGTAAGAATAGTAAAAGAGATCAGAAATATGAACTATGTTGTTGCCTTAAGTCCGTAAATTACCTATCAGCAAGGAATAAAATTTAGGTTTGCAGAAGTAGCACATCGAAATAGGCCTTACTATTTATTTAGGACAGCTTTTGCATACAATTTGCAGGCTTTGAAATATGAATTGACCAATTTTAATTACTAAAACTAAAAATCCCTTGGCTAATATATATTCTCAAAAAGCTAAGACCAATATATATAGTCCAAAAACTCGATCTTTCAAAATTAAGTTTTTTTTTTTTCAAAATACATGTCATCCTAACCACTTCTTCTACAGCTCTAGTTAACCCATCGAATGTAACCTAAACCGTTTTAATGGCAATTTAATGCCACCACAATAAGAAGTAAATCATCGCAACAACCACACAAATAAATTAACCACGGCCATCAGCAACTACTAAAGTTTGTCGACCATCTACGATTGCCTGCTAGCCAGCGGGTGGATATACATACATATGTAAGTAAATGCGATCACCGTACCAAAAAAAAAAAAAAAAGGAAAGCATGGCAAGACGCATGCGTAGAAGGCTAATGTGTCCGCGACTAACGGTTGACTAAGCAACCGTGCGCGACTACATACATATGTACGTACGTATGTATAGCTCACCGACAGACAATCAGTCCAAAGCTGCCATGCAACCTAAACCAGCTGGTTGGCTGGCTGGTGGTTTGTGTGACGCTGCCGAACTAAGCACGCAATGACAATTGTGTAATCGCTGTCACATTCGGGGCAATCGGCTTAAAAAGGAGAGCGAGTAAGTTAAAAAGAATCGCACAAAACCATTTAACCGATCAGCAGCGGCGTCGGCGGCGGCTACATGGCTAACTGCAGCCGGAGGGTAGCACAAAAACCACACTTGCAATCAGTCATATGTACAGACATACATACATATGTACATACATACATATGCTTTTAAGAAGGGGCGGACATGCCTGCAGCCATGCAGAAGACAAAGTAATGAGAGTGCAAACAATTGCAAACAATTGTTAAGTCGTGCATTCGACCACAAGAGGCGAAAAGCCGCCATAATTAATTTTAACTGAAATTTTAGATTCCAACCCGGTTTAATTGAGTGAAGACAAGAGGAAAAATACAAGAAAATTTAACTGTAATATTACTCTTCATTGAGTTTTTTGTAAGCTGCTCAGTATCAGGTGTCAATAGTCAGTAAAGCGGTTTCGCATTTTCGTTTTTTTTTTTTTAAGAAGCTACCTTCTATTAATTTTTCATCGAATAACTCAAAAATATGCATATAATTAGTTATTGTGGCGAACACGGACTGAACATAATTTTGGTCAGTTTGTACAAAATGTCACCGACCTCCCACCCCCCCAATAAATAAAAAATATCCTAAGGAGTTCGATCAACAACTTCCCACGGATCAACAGAAATATCCATGAACCGAAATCATGGCAATCTCCATCAGTTCTTTGCGGAACAAATTAGAACTATTAGTATCAGATTTGAACAGCCATACAAACCTAATCTCAAAATGCCTTATAAAGGACATAAAAAGCGGACCGATGAACATAAGATTCCGAAACTTTGCACATATGTTAGTAATAATATTATAAATGGACATAAAAAAAAGGAGTAAATCTTTATTTTAAAACATTCCTCCTCTGCAAAACTTAACCTCAAAATCACTTTAAGAATACCACAGCGGACTCGCTAGATAAGTTTGTCGAAGTTTTGAGCTCGGTGTGCAGAGGCCGGTGGAGCTTTCTGAGTTAAGGTCGTCTCAGCAATGAGCCAGGACACTGGATCATGAGTAGCGAGGAGTCACGTAGCTTGCTTCTAGATACTCACTTTCCTTCCAATCCTTTCCCGGAGAAAATTTCCTTAAGGGAAGTGCGTGGAGACTGCGCTACTTTTCCTGGCATTCTGATGACCGTCGCCTGACTTTGGCAAAAAGCTGCGAAGTTGTCGTGCCGTTAGCTGGCACCACTCTACGCGAACTGCGTAAGATACGGATATATTCCTATGGATTGGAGGGTAATCGAGGTCCACAAGGACTCAAAGGTATTCAGTCTCTCATTTCTACTGAAAACGTTGGAGAAGGCAGGTTGACCTGCACATGAGGAGTGTGATTCGTCGAGATCGCCTATCAAGAGCTTAGCATGCTTACTGTAAAGGAAGGTCGTTATAAACCGCTCTACACACAATTGTGAGGTGGATAAAAGAAGACTTCACTTACAAAGATTTTGCCTTAGTAGCCTTCCTCGATATCGAAGGGCTTTTAAAAATGTCCAGTCGGAGTTAATAGTTAAGACTTTCTATAAGTTTGAGGTTGATGCCAGTCTCATTTGGCTCATCTAAAACTTGCTAAGTGACAGTACTGTCATGACCATATGAGGCAGCGCTTGCTTGCAGTGCATGGTAAAGAGGGGTACCCCGCAGTAAAGTTTTCTCACACCCTTGCTCTGGGTCATAGTGGTGAGCGATCTACTAATTTGCTGCGAAAAGTGGCCTCGCCGTCAGTCCCAGTAAGCCGGAATTGGTGTTATTCAATAGAAAGTATAAAATCTCCCACGCTGTTCTTCTCTTCCTGTTCTTGACAGGAAGCTTTCGTGAAGCCAAACATCGAGGAAAGAGCAAGGAAGGCAGCAGTGTCCTTATATTGCTGTAGGGAGCTATTGGTAAGAGATTGGGTATTTCGCCTACAGTTGACCATTGGCTCTATGAGACCGTAGTTAAGCCAATTATATTTTGCGGCACCCTTGTCTGATGGAACTCACTGGAAAAGGACACTAGCTAAGCAGCTGGACCGCGTACAATGGATTGCTTTAATTGGTATTAGTGGGGCCCTGCGAACCACCCCACATTAGCACTGAACGTAATGCTAAACGTAGTGCCTGTCGACGTTGCAGGCAAAATTGCCGCGGGCCGAACCCCTATTAGACTCAGAGAAACCGATTGGTTGACCGGTTTAAGCACTGGCCACTCTGGAGTTCTAGAGGGCTAGGCGATTTCATCCCACTGATTACTTCGTCCCCGAAATAGCTCCTAGGAGCTTCTTCTCTGCCCACTTTCCCTCAAAGGAGGATTGAACATCTTCACGGACGGATCGAAACTAGACGGCAGGGTTGGTGGTGGGGAGAAAGCTTCCCATCAACATCAAGTTCCAGACGGAAGTGACCGCTATCAAGGAAGCGGTGGAATTCCGGCTCCGTAAACCTATGACAGTCAGGGAGGTGAGCATTTATTCTGATAGCCAAGCGGCTATCAGGGCCTTGTGTACGTTGGAGTTGCACTCTAACTTGGTTAAGGAATGTTTTATTATTAGTCTAATTTGGGTTCCGAGTCACACCGACATTACGGAGAACTGTGTGGCTGACGAAAGGCACTCGTGGAACGTTAACGCCGAATAAAGAGCGGCTTGTGGTGCCATTGATCACTTGCAGTACACTCTTGGATAGATGGGCCTCATCTCAGCTCATGTAGCCTTCGCCCTCTCCTCCACATTGAGGCGCCACGATAGCTTACTCTCGAGGATAATTCCGCTGTACTTGGTTCTTTGCTTCACCTGAACAGTCTCCCCATCCAGCTTAGGCTTGGCCCAGATCCGAACCTTGTATTTCCAGGTAAACAATACCAGATCTGTTTTTTCTGCGTTGATACTAAGCCCCACTTTGATTGCCCAAAGATGTATTACCCGTAGTGTTTGGCTCATAAGTGAGCTGAGTGTGGACAGATACTTTCCGCTTACTATGACAGAGATATCATCCGCATACGCAGTAAGTTCGGCAGGTCCTCCCTCCATTTTCTTCAGTATCCTGTTATATGGAAAAATCAATATTTTTCGATCAGAAAACTGAGGTTATTTTCAGGAGACTTGCAATAGTCATACCCAATTGTTTATTTAACCATTTTTAATACTAACGATTTTTTATTGGTCCCCCAATTGCATTTTTTCGGGGTTTCTGGGGGTTTTGGCGGACCTATAAATTATAGTTACTATGAGAAAATGGTTAAATAAGCTATGGGGTATTATTTTTCGGAATGTTCTGCAGAGAAACGGAGTTTTCCAAACAAAAAATATTCATTTTTAAGAATTCTATACCATTTTCATGAAAAGTTCCTTTTTTCCATATAAAATACATGGAAAACTTTGAGCGTTTTGAGCGACCTATAAATATTTTTTGATTTCAAATTAAAAAGATATGCGTAATACTCTAACAGCAAGAATAATGTCTCAAATTAAATGTTTACATAAAAATATTACTGTTAACTAAGTTAACAAGCTAAACTACAAACAACGCTTGTTTAAAAAATGAAAGTAGTTATCACTGAAACTATTAATAAAACCTATTGTACAAGCGCCGTCAATTATGCGAAATCGCCTTCTTATTAACAACAATAGAAGAAACATAATAATAAATCAAGAAAATTAACATATAAGATAATTTTGATAACAATGTTTGAAAGCGTCTCGCATACCGCACAACATACAACACACTGTACGCCAACATATTGTAGCAGAACGCCACTCAGCCATTTATATGCGCATAAATAATGGATTCGCCGCCGATGTGAACCAACAAAAAATATACAATAGCATAAAAAGCAGTTGCACTAAATTTTAACAAACCTGCCGGAAAAGTGGTCAGATCCATTTAAAATGAAATGTAGGCCAACGTAGATGCAGCCCCACAGCCGTTTTTGGGGAGCGACAAAATGCCGCAAGAAAAACAACGCGCAGCATTGCGAAAAAAAAACAACTGCAATGATCAAACC
This sequence comes from Rhagoletis pomonella, assembly GCF_013731165.1. NCBI lineage: Eukaryota > Metazoa > Arthropoda > Insecta > Diptera > Tephritidae > Rhagoletis > Rhagoletis pomonella. The sequence continues at coordinate 75,789,849 of NW_023458557.1, forward strand.
AAAAAAAAAGAGAAATACTAAAATAAATTGCTAGGCATGAATGTTTGACTATGTCTCTTTAAATTTGATTTGAACTGCACTAAATGCACTTAGCCGGGAATATAGACGAAAAAAGCGAAATGTAATGTATACGCCCCACTGCGTCGCGCGAACCGTTTACTCGTAGATTAGTGTTTTGAGCTTAAATAAGCGACTTTCGGGAAAAGCGAAGCTGTACTTTTTGGTTTATTTTAGTGATTTTTTTTTAATTTTTTTTTTTGGAATTTTACTGCGCAACAATGGTGGCTCAACTGAAGAATCCAAACTTAATTTTTTCTCCTACAAATATCAATTACTTGCCATAGTCGCGAAACAAGTGAATGCTCTGTTGATGCTGAGGCAACACAGAGAGCAACAACAACAACCATAACACAAGCAGTAGCAGCAAGCATAATGGTCCAGCGGCGATCGTGCAGCATCAGTCGAGCGGACACATATGTCTTTCAGTTGAGTTTGCGCGTTTAAATAGTACTGCTCTAAATCTATGGCTGCAAGTGCACGTAGAACCAGGCTGGCTAAAAACAAAAACAAAAAAACAGCTGCAATAACATCAGCATCGTCATCAGCCGCAAGACAACACATGTTTGGGATTTTGCTGCATA
>NW_023458557.1:75795489-75843187 GCF_013731165.1 Rhagoletis pomonella
GCCAGTGCATGTACATTAGGGTGGTCCAAAAAAAGTTGAACATGTTAAGCTCTCACCGCTTAGGATTTTTCTAAATGGAAAAAGGAATACCCGTATTTGTTTGTTAAAAAAAAATATATTTAGAACTGTCTCAAAGCCCATGAAGTTGTCCATTTATTTTTTATGGGGGAAAAAACACTTTTCGTAGAAATGATATGAATTATTGAAAAAAAATATTTTTCGATCGAAAAACTCTGCTTCTCTTCAGGAGACTTCAAGTAATAGTACTTAATTGTTTATTTTACCATTTTTTAAAACTAACAATTTTGTTGTATTTTTGGGCAGTTATAAATATCTTTTTTTCAACAAAAAAATACGGTTATTCTTTTTTTCCATTTAAAAAATACGAGGGGTAAGAGCTTGACATTTTAAACTCGCTGCATGAATTTTTGAATCACCTTAATGTACATACATATGAAAAATATATTTTAGTTATGAAAGCAGAAGTTTATATTCAGCTATATACATTTGTATTTTTGTGTGTGTTTGAGTACTGATTTTGGCAGTGAAACACATAATATTAAATGAAAGTCACCGATGACGCTGTTTGTGCGCTTAAAAAACAAAATTCATTTATTTAATTTTACTCTACGCCATGAATAAATTAATTTGATAGCATTTATATTAATGTAATTTCAAAACAACTAAAATAAAATGTTACTGGGCAACCTAATTGGCTTTCTAAATTTTTTCAAAAAACTGCAGTGGCTCTTATAGTTTTTGTTTCGGAATTAAGCCCTTAGGAAATAAGTGTTATTGTTGGCCAACAGTCCTCAGTTTTCTCCAAATAATTTTGATTTGGATGCCTAGTGATATCAATTACTTTATTAATCACCAAAAAAATTATCCTTTATAAATCCGCTTGTGTGTGGCACTAGGTTTTTGAAAATGTGGTAGGAAAAACGCCCCCACAATACACCAATTTTCCTCCTTTGTTAGAACAGAGAGCTTATAAAATAAAAATAAATAAATTTTAATAAAAAGGTTAGAAACACTTAATTTATTATTAGTTGATTGCACCAATTAACAATGTAAATTTTTGTCTGGCTTAAAAATGTTATGAAAATACGAAACGAGTTCATTAAAATCAAAAAATCAATTTGCGATCGACGAACCCACGCAGTTGAGTTCAAACAAACAACAAATGATTTCCACATACCTGTTATCACTTTGGAAATTCGCACTAAGTTGCATTCCGTTGCACTTTTAATTCCAAGGTCAAAAGCTAAATATTTAAAGAAAAATGAGGGCAATGACAAAAAAGTAGAATTTCTTAAAAAATATTTGCTAGTTATATAGGTTTGAGCGGAGGCCAAAATAATTTCGCGAATGCCTTCTTTTCTCTACATAGTTACGCTAATTGGTCGTCGCAAGTATGGATAGGTCCTCTTGCATTGATCATCACATTCTCTTCGTGAGCTTTTGTTGTCCACTTATGCGTGCCAGTTCGAAAGATCTTTTCACCTAGGCATCATCACGATGCGTATGGCATATACAAGCCAACACATACGTTGAATCGTAATGCAACTACAATGGCATGGGTCATTGTAAAGCACATACAGTTCGTCAGTCCATTTTTTTCGATACCCATCGCCCACAGGATTTTGCGAAAAATTGTGCCCTAGAAAGTCCCAAAAGACCTTGCATATTTTGCTTGACAACGTCCGTGTTTCGGCTTCATATAATAGATGGACCTAAAGACGATTTGAAGAGCGGGTTTTTGTTTCGTCGACAGAGTTCCGCCTTCAATTTTCTGTATGAGCCCAAAAGCAGTACCTAATTGTTAACTCCAGGCTAACATTATTGTTGGTATTAATACAACCAGCAACCTAGGTATACAACACCTTCGCTTCTTTTAAATAGTAACTGGGAACAGTGACGTTGTAGAAGTATTTTTTTTTTATTTTGCTCGTTCACGAATAGACCACCTCCTTTCTTATCCTGCTCTGCGCTAAGTATGCTGGGTTTTCGGCTGGATTATCTTCTGTGCTATGATTTCAAAAGTGGCTTCTTTATCGATGAAAAGGTTACGTATGTATATCGTATTTCTTACCGAGGCTCTTTTCCAGGATGAACCGGGAAAATCTGGTTAAACGTGGATTTACTAGGTCTGAAGTCACAGTGATAAGGCCCATTCAGTTGGATAATTAAGGGCTTTCGATTTTCTCACAGTATTGCCGATATTACCATGAAATAAATATTAATTGCCTGAGCTTTAATGGTTCAACGCGACACCTGCATCGAAAGCGTTGTGAACTGATAATCTCATATCTTTGCTACTTAATTTCCATCTTTATCTCTGCGGGAGCTAGTTAGGCCTGGCCACGAAATCGGATGGAAGCTACCATATCTTCTGATAAAATTTTTGCATTCTTGCACGGCAACAGTTCAAGGTCATCCCACTTATGCCTTTCTGCCGCTCTCTCCTTCCTCTTGAAAATTGTTATACTCCCTGTTCTATTTTGACCAATCAATTAGGTGGATCCTTGGATTACTCCCTTCTTGGCTCTATATTGACTATATTGAGCTTTGTTGAAGGTCCCCAGAGCGAACTCGTTTTTCTTGATAGCATTCGTACACAATCTTAAATGTAACGTAACTTATAGTTATCCAACAGCTAAAAATGCATGAAGCCAAGTGCTTTGGTCTCAGTCATAATAGTATGGTTTCTAGCTTTACCTGGCAGATGCTCGTAGAGATGTTACTATGTATACAGGGAAGTTACATGACATGACATGACATGACATACTACGATGTCATGAACCACCTTGGGGTTATCAAATACCTATTTATACATAAATATGCAAGCAAAGCTCATTTGATTCTAGAGTACAACAAGTCATTTTTAAGCAAGTGCCGTTAATTTCTTCATGATCAAATGCACAGAACTAACCTCCACCTATCCGATAAAAATATAGTAATTGTCAAAATCGGTTCACATGGAATTATATCCTTTATAAATCCCTGTAAAAACGAAATCGGAGATATAGAGGAATAAGCGAGAGTGAGTAAGTCAGAATTCTAAAAAACATGAGCGGTGTTGTGAGAAAGAATCAGAAAGGAATCGCGAGAGAAAGCGCACAAGTAAAATCAGGAGTGTCGTAGATTTGTGAGATTGGGCAAAAACAATCGGTGGTCGAAAGCAAAATAAATGGAAGTCGTGTTCATTAAAATTTATAAATATGTATATCATTTTCGAATTTTATGGCCAGAACCGTGGCAGAAGAGTAGAGTAAATACAGGATTACTTGCAAACGCATAGAATTGTAGTACAATGGTGCGAGGACAATAGAAAAAAAGTAAGTGCGCCTGGACCACACTGGAGAAATGAAACTTACATTACATACATATCTATTTTGTCTCATAACCAATATACATATATACATATATACATATGTACATACATACATACATACATCTGCTTTTGCTTAAGGTTATATTTTTTGCCTTTTTACAACGCTTTTATCAACTTGCAATGTTGTGTTCCAGAAACTTTCAATGTTGTGTTCCAGAAGCTTTCAATGTTGTGTGTCCGACACCATAAAGCAAAGCTTTGAAAAGCTCCTATAAAAAAGCATAGTGAATAGGGCGAGGTAGATGACATCTAGATGTCGCCCTATGTACTACGTTTGCTACACCGGAAATAGACGACACGCCATTCTTTAAATAAAATTAATTGGTGCTCGTTTGTATGTACATACATATGTAAATGCATGTGTGTGCAGCTTTCTATTAATATCGTTGAATTATTTTAATATCTATTGCAAACTTTTATTCAGACAGGACTAAAAAGTAGAAAATAAATAATATAAAAAAAACTTTTTAATATACAACGCTTTTATAAATGGACTAAAAAGTAGAAAATAATACTTCTCAGTCCCATAGAATTTGTTTTGATAACTTTTGATTTTGAAATTTTAGCAAAAGTCATTATAAACAATCTATGAAATTGAAAATGAAAAGCGTGGGGCGCATGTAATACACTTGAATTGATATGAAAAGTAATATATGTATGTATGTATGTGGGTATATGAATAACGACCGCTTAAAATCGATTCCAAAGTTCTACTTTCGCTGTAGAAATTTTAGGTCTACGTTACGTAGTTTGACTATTGTCAATTAAATCGAATGCTTTGTATTGCATGCGCTCCACGTTTTTCATTTTCAATTTCATAGATTGTTTATAATGACTTTTGCTAAAATTTCAAAATCAAAAGTTATCAAAACAAATTCTATGGGACTGAGAAGTATTATTTTCTACTTTTTAGTTCATTTATAAAAGCGTTGTATATTAAAAAGTTTTTTTTTATATTATTTATTTCTATTCTAGATCCCTACCTCTATCCCTGTTCATTCTAATTACATTTATGCTATTCTGTTTTCCCTTATCTTCATTTTTATCTTTATGCTCTATCGATAACAAAATCGATAGTAACATGCAATAAAATGTCGATAACAGAGCCAATAAAAATATCGATAACAAAATCGATGAAAAACTTGGTAAAAATTTCGGTGGCAAAACCGATAATAATATCGGTTGCAAAATCTATTAGAAACTCGATAAAAATATTCATAACAAAATCGATAAAAATATAGATAAAAATATCCACATCAAAAACGATAAAACAATCGAGAAAAGCATGCATAACAAAATCGATAAATACTGATAAATACCGATAACAAAATCGATAAATATTGATAAAAATCGATAAATTTCGATAACAGAATCGATAAATATCGATAAATATTGAAAAAGATCTATAAATATAGATAACAAAATCGATAAAAATTTCGATAAGAAAATCGATAAAAATATCGATAACAAAACCAATAAAAATATCGATTATTTTATCGATAAGACCCGAGAATCCCGGAAATCTCTAAAATCCCAAAATAGTTCCCAGATTGAGTCTCTGTGTCTCGCTCTATATCCTTTCCTCTTTAGTTACCTTTATTTTAATCTTTCTTCCCCTGTTTTTAATCTTTACTTTTTTCGGTATTCCCATCCTCATCTTTTTCTTTATATTTATCTTTGTTTTTACTTTTATGTTTATCATTTTCTTCCTCTACATTATATATATAAGTAAAGTGTTTAAATTTACGCATGGCGTATCCTTTTAATGAGGTCTGTCCAAGCACGAACTCCTTTAGAGATAGTCCTCGAAGAGTGTATCTCATATTTCTATTCCTTTAGATATAGGACCTCAAATATTGGCACACATTCTTTATTTTGTCGGCCAAGATCATTCCTTCAAGAGCTCAAGGACTTTCCATATTATCAACAATTAGACGACGTTCCTACTGTCTTGAACAGACGTTCTCTCCATTCGCACAAACAACGACCTTTGTTAATTGCAATGCAAAAATATTGATGAACATATAAAAATCAGCAAAAAAAAAATTTCCAAAAACCATAAAGGTAAATTTTAAATTAACAAAAATTTGCCTAGTGGTGTGAGTTACTAAAAGTTGAGCATGTGTGCGTCAGTCAATGGGCCTGTGGACTACCGAAAATGCACACAAACAAAAATTATTCGGGCGTTTAAATGTGTGGGTGAGCACGCGAAACAACCAAATTAATTATAAATCTTAGGATTTTTATGAATTAAAAGAAGGAAGAAAAAGTATACTTTATGCGTTTCTAAAACACAACTTTTACTATATTATTTAAATTTTTTATTAATAAATTTATAGAAAAAATATATACTACTTTTAATTTACGAATATTTTTTTTTTCAAAATCCACGCTCCAATTCGACCGGCAAACACACACCGGCTCAAACTACCACCACTCACACACACCTGCAGCTGGTTAGCACACTACTACAGACGCACAACCGAAAGCTCGCCGCTCATTTGATACCACCGCGCTCAATTCAAAACAAAAAACTGCAGCAGCGAACTCGCCGGTGCCAAAACACCGAAGCGAGCAACCCACCAACCAGCCAGTCAGGTAGCTAAACTGCGCCGCTTGCTAACCAAGGCACTCTCACTTTCCTTAGAGGCCGTTTTCTGCTCTACAAAACATACATCAATGCCTGTATTGTTGCTGCTGTTGTTGTTGCTAAGCGATTTTGTAATCGCAAAAGCTTGTTGAGCACGCGTGCGCGCATACTCGCATACCACCACCGCCACCACCACGACGCTCGACGCTCGACGTAAATTAAACGCATCGCGAGTCAGCAGCTATTGGTTTGACTTCAATTTCGATTTCGCGTTCATTTTGCGTTGACGTCAACAGAGGCAGCAACGGCGACAGCGACAGCAGCGGCGGCATTGCGTTGGCTCTGCTTGATTTTAACTCTTTCGTTGGCTCGCAACTAACTTTTGCGAGTCGGAATTTTTATTTTGAAAATATGTGCCGCGGTATATAAGCCAGCAGCTGGCCAACAGCAGCATCCAGTCAAAACTTTGGAATCGTAGCGATTCTACAATTCATTCTGCTTTATAATTTTCTCATATTACTTATATTTAAATTAAGTTTAAAATTTTGTACATTTTTGTATTGTTTTGCATTGGCGCCAGACTAGTGGACTAGTGCACAAGTGCTGTGAAGTGTAAGTGTGAGAATGTAATTTTGTAAAGAAAAACATTTTGTACTAAAAGAGAATCACTTTAGTTTTGAAAATTGTGTGCAAAGCAAGTGTTCCAAAGTGGTTTAAGCTAAATTCAGAAAGTAAAAAAATTTGTAAATTTCGCAACATGAAAAACAATGAAATAATTCTTAAATCTGTTTGTTATTTGCAGTGTCATCGTAGCTGCGCTTTGACGGTTTATTGTGATTAATTTTGCTGCTGACTGAAGGAAACCCATTACAATGAAATTATTTGTAAGTAAAAATGCTATTTACTGCTATTAAATTGTAGAATTAGTTGTTTTCATTTAAAAAAGAAAAGTCAGGGTGCAAAATGAGTAAACTTTTAATTATACATATTTTTTTTTTTTTGATTAATGCAAAGCTGAAAAGTATTTCGACCATCTCAATTAAAAAAAAAATTCCATATAGTAACTCCTATATTTATTAGGTAATATCGAATAGCTTTACTATTAAAAAAATTTCCGTTCGAAATCAGTATTTGATTTAGCTGCATTGGCTGATACAAAACGGAAGACTTAGGCAACAAACTTGGTCTAGGAAGTGAATTATTCTAAACTGTCCCTTGGCGGTCATTGCCTGAGTCACTACTTTGAGCCTCGTGCTCTATTCTAGCTCTCAGTGCCGGTTTCCCCAGCAATTTAAACGGAAAATGATTTTTTTTATTTTCTGTCAATCCTTACTTCCTTACTAATATTATAAATCCGAAAGTGGGTTTGTTTGTTTGCTACGCTTTCACGCTTTAACTATTCAACCGATAATCATGAAATTTCGTATACTGCTTTTATTTATATATCTCTATACCAAGTTCCAGTAATCTACCAAAAAAAAATATTTCCTGAGAAATGCAGTATGAAAAATTCCGTTTGTATGGGAGGTGTCACGCCCTCGAGCCTAATCGAGATTAAATGTATCCTATATTTTAAGTTGGGCTAAATAACAGCGGCATCTCTATGCGTATAAGATTGATTTGATATATCTCCACACCAAGTTCCAGTACTCTACCATGAACATATCCAGAGATATTCGGTATGAAAAAATCGGTTTCTATGGGAGGCTCCCCTCTATATAAGAAGTTTAAGAAAGTTTTAGTTTGAAAATATTTTGAAGATGGTTAAACAAATTTTAAACCTCCTGTTTTTGAATTGAGTTTTCTTGAAATGAATTTTACTCCATGTAGCACGCAAAAATTTCATACTTTCAGCGAAGCGGGTGAGGGCGATCTAGTTTCCATATAAAATTTAAATAATTTTTCACTTAAATTGCTTTCGTGAAATTGGCTGTTAGTGCCATTTTCTCAAGTAGGTTTTAAAACTTGTTCTGTGGGTTTTTAATTTTGTTCTGAAAAAATGTGTTTGCATAAGATCACACCACCTCATCCTTCTTTAAATATTTAGCTGAGGATCCGTTCTGATATTTATACCCACCGCGCGAATACCCTTCGGACAGTGTTTGTAAAGGTAGCCCCAGAATTGAGAGTTTCGGCCTTGCAAGCCCTTGTCCGTTTTCCGCCTCGCCCAGAGCGAACAGCGAACATCTGTGCTTGTCCTTATTTTCGTCCAACCTTCGCTGAGCTGACACGAGGCTCATCCGTCCAAGAGCAGTATGCAAGTAGTCAAAGGCATACCTACTCTCTATTTACTAGGTATATCGACTTCGGCGTGGAAACTCATCCGCAGCGCAGTTTCCAGCAATCCTACTACTATGGCCGTATGGGACCCTCGAACTCTCACCGGGTACTTCACGACACATTGTTTCCTGCGTTATCATCTCAGTAAAATGAATCTTTCAGACAAGAACGTCTGTCGCTTCTGTGAGATGGATGAAGAAACGCCAAAACACATCCCTTGTGAATGTGTTGCTCTCGTTAGACGCAGAACCGCTCTCACTCTTATAATAACTTAGAGTGCGCGATGAGCAAGACGAAAAGCTCTGACTTTTGCTTTGCTAACACATATACTTAGATGATATTTATCTTCCTTACCATCGTCACGGATTTGAGCCTTAGCGGTAGGTGCCTCTGCCCGAAAAAACACTACAGTGATAGAGAGCTCATTGCAAAAAAAAGGAATGTTCCAGCCCTTCTTGCAAACTTCCTGCAGTCTCCGTTCCAGTTCTACTTCCCGTCTCCCGTTTTATGACAGCGTGTAACAATGCACGATAAAAAAAAAAAAAACTCACCGGTTTCCCATCATTCCCTTAAAAGAGGACACTGTCTTCCGTTAACGTCTGTTCTTAAACTGAGTCTAATAGAGCAAAGAGAAAGAATTTAGAAGATGAAGGCAAGCTCAGCTAAAGGGCCTATAGTCATCAATGAAAAAAGGGTATAAAGGCTTAATGGAGAAACCTTCGTCGCGGTCCAAAAATTAATAGCCTGAGAGCATTAGAAATTAACTTTTACAACCCAACTCATTTTGGGTATTTTGCTGTGAATATAAATTTTTTGCCACAATTATACGATCATATAATATCCCTAAAGCCTTGTAATCTCTATCTCTGGTATCTGATTTTTGCTGCTTAAATATGCAATTATTGCCTGGCCATAGCCGGATAACCAAATTGAGACCATGCTTGTAGGCCCAGCTTCTATCGCAGCATGATGACAAATTCCAGGGCTATATGATTCGCTTTAGAAGAGGCAGAAAAGATATATCAGCCAAAAGGAGACATTTTAATTGATCTCTTTGATTTTAACAGGAAGTCTGTTTAGTATTTACCTTCTTTAAATGCCATATCAGTTCTTCTTCGACACCTCCTTAAGGGCATGAACCAGTTTAACTCTACTTCTCAAACATCAAGTGCTAGATAGCTGCCACGCTCTAATGTACTATAAAATAAACCGAAATCGGAGAAACATTTTAAGATTTCTTTAAAAGAAAAAGGTTAAATTAGGTTCCCAAAATCAAGAATATCCTTCACTTTATTAAAAACTAGCTTCCAATCGATTTGTGTTCATATTTTGATCTTATTCCTTAGCTCTACCTCCCTTTGAATTTTGCACCTTCAAAAGTTGCCACACCGTCAAAAGTAGACACTAACCCACTTTACACGCTTAATTCACAAAAAAAGTATCAACGATCAAAATCATGTCCCACTCAAAGTTTAAAAATGCATTAAAAGACGAAAATCTCCGCTTGCCAGCAAAGTGGAGCAATAAATTTTGGCACTAAACTCATTGCAAAATAGCCACACATTTCCGTTCCATTGTCACAATATTTCTAAGTTTGCGAAGAAACCAAAGCTAAATATAAACAATAGCCAGCCAGCTGGCCATGTTATGCGCAATAAAATGCCGTAAAAGTAACACAGCCATGAACAATGAAACAAAAACGTAGAATAAACCATTTGAAACCACGTTCGCTTTCAACAATTGCGCACCGTCTTTGCCCGAAGGTGAATTGTAATCACATTGTAAACTACGCCGGGCAATAAAATTGTCGTAAATTCGCTAAAATTGCTAGAATGCAAATGTGCATGCAAGTGGTTGGCGCAAAAAAAAAATATAAAAACAGAAGCCAGTAGCAAAATAAAAAGATGTGAGCGAAAAAAGTAAGAAATGCATGCATGCAAGCAAAGCAGTGCACAACTTGTTCATTCATACACTGTTGGGCGCCTACTTGCACTCAATTCAAGTAGATAGTTTTTACTTCTTTTACCACGTTTTTCGCGCGCATCACAACTGTTAGCGTTATTACGTTAACTGCGCTGCGAAATATAAGCCCCTTCATGAGTGCGTAATTCGATCGCTAAGGAAGTGAACGCCTGCGTGTATTTCCAGACATAGCAAACCTTTGCTGGCTGCCTGCTTGCCTTCAACGCTATCTAAGTATGCGGCCACTCATTAGCCGTTAGCCATTGTGGTGGCGACGCATTTTTGCAGACAAACGCATTTGCTTAAGTTAAGTTAAGTTTTGCGGAAGCTCCACTATGCATTCAGGCCAACCAGACTAAAATCGCATCAACATACTTAGATTCAAATGTGACACAAATTCAACGGCATTCCACCATTTTCGGCGATTAATTAGTTTAATTAAATGCCATCAAATTGTTACAATTGCAGTGTGCGCGCAATTTGCGCCTACTATGTGCCAGTAATTTTTATGATGTAATTATTATTGTTTGCTGGCTTTATTGATGGGTGTCAAATTCAAAAATTTCACCCATTGTCGCAATGCTTCACCTACAACAGCTTGCTATGGTTTAACGCATTTTTATTTTTTTTGTTTTGGCGCTGACACTTTCGCTTGCTGTGTGATTGCTTCATTTGGCGTTGCATTTTTTGGTGTGAAGCAATATTTATATTGTTTTATCGATGTCGAACACGTACGGCAGGTGGCTTGAAGAAGACAAAGACGGGTAGTACGAGCAATAGAAATGTTGTGCATAATGGTAGGCATTGTTGTTGATGTTTACATTTTATTGTATATAGATAGTGAATTGTAGTGGCAAATGCTTTTTAGGGGTTTTATATTGCATACATACCAAGCAAAATTCTAAAAAAAAAATCATCCAAACATGTAAGCATCGAGTATTATGAGATGAGAAACGAAAGACTTAAGAAACGAACTTGCTGACGCAATGTGTCGCTTGTATGTTAGAATATAGTAAAACTAAAATTGTTTCTCAGGTATATCATATATTATGACTATTGCTAAATTTTCTTAGCCGATTTAGGTTCATTTTGGATCTGGGCTGCCTTGAAATCACCCCTATTGCTTTCAATTTCAAGGCAACCTGTTCTAACGGGCTTGATTTTAATTTCGATGTAACTGAAATACATTGTTTGTTATTCGAAAAAAAATATATTAGATTTTATATATTAGATAATAATCGATATCTGGGGATTTTTTTTTTTTTGTAATGTCCACAGCTACAAACAAATTTTTATAAAAATAAAGAAAAATTTATAATCTAAATATTTAAAAATACCCCAGATATCGATTTTTATATAAAATACAAAAAAGCTCATAAGTCGGCCACAAAAAAAAATTTCACCGACATTAAAAATCATGCCCGTACCTGGCCGGTTGTCTTGAAATCGAAAGCATCCCCTAAAATTTATGTTTTTAACTCAGAAAGCTCTATAAAGTAAAATTTTTTTTATGGATAAGACCAAAAGTGTAAAGCTTAGGGAATAGATTCACTTTTTTTATTGAAGCACACAGCCAGCTAAGCTATATCGGTGCACATATCAAAATGTATAAAGCAAAAAATACAAAAAATTTAATTAAAGTTAGAAAAAGGTTCTGCGAGAAATTAAAAAGAAAAACACAAGAATTTTTAGATGCAAATAACTGCTAAAAAATATTTTCAAAGTTTTTTCTTAAAAGGCCTACAAATTTAATTTTTTTTAATTAAAAATTTAAGCGAAACAGATTTTTTTGTTTTTACCCACAACGTCAGTCAATCGAAAAGTAATTGTCATATTTTTGTTATATAAGGACCAAACAAGCTAACAAAATTTTCTTAAAAAAATTTGGACAAAACCACATAATTTTGCAGAATCAAAGGACTTTTCAAAAAATATTTCCAATCTATTTTCTAAAATCGCTCAGTCATTCGGGTCAGATAATCGAAAAGGTATTGCCATATTTATATTATATAAAAAAAAAATTGTACAATCAAAGGACTTTTCTAAAACATATTTCCAATCTTTTTTCTAAAAGCGCTTATTTAAAATTAAAAATTTAAGTACATACAATTTTTTATTTCTTTCCACCCAAGGTCAGTAAATATAAAAAGTTTTGCCATATTTTAGTCATATAAAAAACGTATTTGTTATAAACAAATTGTGAAACCCCTTATTAATTGAAATTTTTTTTGAAATGTTCCGACTTTTTTTTATGAAAAACCAATTTTTAGTTAATTATTATCAACTCACCCACCAACTTGATTCGAAAAACAAAATTAATAAAGAAATCTTTCCCCCTCCTCTTTTCCAGATCTGCTTAGCCGCGCTGCTCGTGGCCACCGCCTACGCGGGCGATACCACCGCCAAGAAAGCCACCGTCGAAGCTGCAGCTGCCAGCTCAGCTTCAGGCAAGAAAGTGCCGCTCGAGAAGAAGCTGGACAAACGCGGTCTGCTCGAACTCGGCTATGGCTACGGTCACTCCGGACTCGATCTCGGCTACATTGGCCATGGTGGCATTGAACATGGTCATGGTTATGGACTTGTATCCGGACCCGCTACATCTTACGGACACACCGGCTATGCGTCAGGCGGCTATGTGTCGGGAGGCGGTGTCGCACATCATCCCTTCCTCATAAGCAAGACAGCCGATGTACACAAAACCATCACCATCACCAAGGGCGTGCCAGTGCCGGTGACTGTTGATCGTCCCTACCCGGTGGTGCATGAGAAGCGTGTGCCCGTTGAAGTTAAAGTTCCGGTACCACAGCCCTACGAAGTGATACGCAAGGTGCCCGTTTCGGTCAAGGAGTATGTCAAGGTGCCAATACATGTGCCACAGCCCTACACCGTCGAGAAGCGTGTCGAGGTTAAGGTGCCCGTACCAGTCGATCGTCCCTACCCAGTGAAGGTGCCAGTGCCACAGCCCTACGAAGTGATCAAGCACGTACAAGTGCCCGTCAAAGTGCCCGTACCACAACCTTACGAAGTTATCAAGCACGTTCAAGTGCCCGTCAAAGTGCAAGTGCCAGTACCACAGCCCTACGAGGTCATCCGTCATGTACAAGTACCCGTACATGTGCCAGTCGATCGCCCCGTGCAAGTCACTATACCCAAACCTTATCCAGTGCCCGTAGAGAAACCCTACCCAGTTGTGGTAGAGAAACAGGTCAAAGTGGAGGTACCAGTGCGCGTCGACAGACCCTACCCAGTGCCAGTGGATCGTCCCTATCATGTGAAGGTGCCCGTGTCAGTGCCACAGCCCTACACCGTCGAGAAACACGTGCCCTACACAGTCGATCGCCCAGTGCCAGTGCCTGTCAAGGTGGCTATCGATCGTCCCTACCCAGTTCATGTGACACGCCCAGTGCCAGTGCATGTTGAAAGACCCGTTGCTGTGCACGTACCCGTACCAGTGGTAGCCGGACATTCGGTGGTCGAACATGGAATCGGCGGTGGTGGCTATGATGGCGGCTATGGACATGATGGCGGTTATGGACATGGTGGCTTCTCATCCAGCGGCTACGATTTCTCGTCCAGCGGACACGGCTACGCACATAAAAAGAAGTAAGCCATTGGACGTTGGGATACAGCGCGCGGCTACTTCTACGATTACTGTGTATATGATTTCAGCAATGAGGGCGGAATGAATTTTAGTTTTAATTATGAAATTATAAGGAGGAAGTTGTGGCAAAAGCGACTTCGAAAATTTAGTGAGAAAGAAAAAACATAAAAACGAGTAGAAAATTTTAGATTTTCGCAAAGGAACGGAACAAATTGGAATTTGAGGAATCTTAATGACAAAGGCTAAGGCACAGAGATGGCGCATAATGTATTTTAAAATACCGAGACCGATTTCGCTGGGGCGGAAAAGTAGTAGAAGGAAGTAGCGCTAAGTGACTACCAAAAAGTAAACGAAAATTAAATTCAATTAAAGTCACTTGCGCTTAGAGAAAAAAGTTCGCAACAACACTAAAATAATCTCATTTCTGGCCATATAAATTTTCAAGAGTATTTTAGATGTAAAAGTTTTTCTTGCTCCCTCAAATTCAAATTTTCTTCCTCGGCGAAAATCGCTCTTTGGCTGCTGTGTATGTAAACCCTGCCACTTATTTAGTTTTAAGTATTTACAACTTATGTAAATTATTTAGCAAAAAACAAAGATGGCTTCTTGTCTAGGACAACACTCAACTAGCTGCTTATATTTAAAGAAATATACTCTTAATAATATAAATGGTTTAGTTGTGTCTTTGAGTTGTCAGTAGACTCCCCCAAAATCCAATTAGAACTGAAAGATAATGAATTTTTTTGCAGTGTGTACACTTTAAGGGGAGAAAGCTCAAACGCTTGTGATAAATCATGAGTAGTGAAAAGCACTTCAAAAGCTCTTATCCAAAACTTCTCTCCCTTGTATGCGCTACACATAAATGCATTTTGTTCAAAATTTGCCAATTATATAGATCTAATTTGTAGCTATCTTTATCATGCATGCCACTTATAAAACATACACATGAAAATCAGCAGCATTAAGTTTCAAAATTTCTTTTTTCAAATTTGAAATGAAATTTTTTGTCACTCGCCTGTTTGCCGTAATCATTTATTACTTCGAATTTGAAAAATATATTCTATTTCGTATTTTTAATGAATATTTCTTTCTCTCCTTTCTCTCTTTATTGTATGTATATGTATAAACTTATTTTATATATGTATATACATTATGTATGTATTTTGTAAATGTGTAAATATGTGTTAAGACGAAATGATTTTTGAATAATAAAAATTCATAAGAATAATAAATAACTACGTACTTTTTGTTAGATTCTATAAATGTTTACCCCAGCAGTGAAATAGTTGCCGCAAAAAGACCAAAAAAAAAAGCTGTTCTGAGTAGCTTTTCAATAAATTTGGAGTTTTTGAAAAGGGAGAAAAAAGTTCTGAATAATTTGACAAAAAAAAAAATTTGATCTGGAGGAAAAAATTTCTCCCAAAATTGCGCCGAAAAAAAAATTCTTCAAAAAAGTCGAATGTATCAAAAATATTTAAATTAAAACTATTCTGAGTAGTTTTTCCATAGTTCCTGAGTTGAGAAGATGAAAACGTAAGTTCTGCAAAGTTACACTGAAAAAAAAACTTTCCGAAACAAGTCGAAACAGTTTATTGTGTAAAAAAAATAAAAATTAAAACTGTTCTGAGTAGCTTTTCAAACCAACTAGCGTTCTAAAAACAGAAAACAAAATCATGCAAAATTACAAGAAAAAAAATTTCAAAAACTCCAAGAGTTTAATGTTGAAAAAAATATGTATTAAAACTGTTCTGAGTAGATTTTCAATGGTTCAAGAGTTCCTGAAAAGTAAAAAGTTCTGCAAATTAAGCCAAAAAAAGTTTTTAAACGAGTCAAAAAAGTTTAATGTGGGAAAAAAAATAAAAATTTAAACTTTTCTGAGTAGCTTTATAATGGTTTTAGCGTTTCAAGAAAGGAAAAAACAGGTGCTGAAAAATTACGCGAAAAAAATTTTCAAAAAAGCCGCACGAGTGTAGATAATGTTTGAAAAAAATTAAAATTAAATTCTGAGTAGCTTTACAGAGTCTGCAAATAAAAAAAATAAAAAATTTGCAAAATTACGTAAAAAAAAAAATTCAAAAAACTCTAAAAAGTTGAATGTATGCAAAATATAAAAATGAACACTGTCCTCAGCAACTTTTTAAGAGTTCTAGAGTTTCTGAAAAGAAAAACAAATTTCTACAAATTTTGCTTTTTAAATGCCGAAATAGCTAAATGTAGAAAATAAAATTAAAATAAAAACTGTCTTGATTAGCTTTCAATAGTTCTAGAGTTTCTGAAAAGAAAAAAAAGGTCAGCAAAATTACTTAAAAAAAAAAGGTTTAACACTTGAACTATTGAAAAGCTGCTCTCAAAAGTTTTAGTTTTATTATTTTTTTTTTTTCAAACATTAAACTCTTTCGACTTAAAAAAATTTAGCAGAACTTTTTTCTTTTCCAAAACTATTAAAAAGCTACACATAACACCTTGTGTAACTTATTGCGAATTGCATAAGCCAACATCACAGACATCCCTAATTGGCTATTCTATTAACTGTTGTCTTCAAATGCAACTAAGCCCGGGAAACGTGCTGGCTCGATGTGGTCGGACCGAGTCTGCACAAGCCGGACGTATGTATGTATATTTGTTATGTCGGAGTCGAATCTGGATAGAAACATGTTCAGTCGACTGTAGTATGCAGACCTTAGTAGTGCCAGAGTTACGCAGGTCTCTCGCGACAGCTGAAGACCATCGTCTGCGATTTCTTAGAAATTATTCGGCTCCAATTACGACCTTCATGTGGCGATAGGCTCTGAGTGTAGTAATAGACTCTTTGTGAATGGCATAAATAGCTGTTCGCTATATATTCTGCGATTTTCTACGATATTCCAGTTCCAGCCTAGAAGGTGCTGCTTTCTGAGTATTGAATTTTGCTTTCTGACTGGGAACATTGAAGACTCGCAATGCCGATGGTATTCTTGGAATTTCAGAAAGCATCTCATTGCTCTCCGGAGTGCGGCATGCTGACAAGTGCTTAGCTTTGTTTACTATGTAATTTATTTATCTTTGCCACAAGTGCTGACGGCGAACTATTTGAGTAATTTGTTTGCGGCTTTGAACTTTGTTGATAATTTTCAGGGGTAAACCCCAAAAAAAATTATGTTATTGACCTTCGGGATGGGTTTGCTGTCGACGTGAATGGATCAACTGCAGCTTGACCTTCTTTGCCCAGGTAATAAAGACGGTCGACGTTGATTTTGTAGAGAGCAAGGCATCGTGCAGCGCAGTAGCGGGAAAGATTGTCGATTGGCTGTCACTTCCTCCGGTGGCTGAAAAAGCTTCGAAACATAGAATTTAAACAATAGAAGAGAAGGGATATGTTGTTAAATTTTTCTTGACTTCCAGCATTGATATCGAGAAAATAATGACGACTACCGACCCATCGGGTACAACGTTTTAGTCCCTATGAGAAGGAGAATGCCTCAATGTCCTCCTGCACCTTCGAATATAAACCCGTATCAAACGCCTTTGAAAGATTTAAAGCACTAACAGGAAAATTCTCTCGCTGCAACGGTTACGGATAAGACCTCGAATCACCCGGGTGTTTATGGCGTTTAGCGCTGTGGTGGTGTAGTGCATTTTATAAAATGCAAGTTACCGGATCATAAGACTGCCTTTGATGGCTGATTCTCCCGGAATTAGTAAGTGAACAACCTTTCGAATTTCCGAAGATCAGGAATTAAGAGTGTGGCAATTGGAGGGTTGAAGTGCAACTTCTTTAGTGACGGTTGGTTAGTTGGGACTAAATTGGCAAATTCAACGGAAATTGCACACGGAAATGGTGCAACGGAAATGGTTTGGACGGAAGCAAGTGCTTCTTGAATGTACATATGATATTAATTTAACAAAAACTTGCTAATGAAAGGTCAAAGAATAACGCTTAGAAAAAGAACAATACAAGAACTAAAGTAAAGGCGAGTGCGTACATAGATAAAGAAAAGGATAAAGGCAAAGGTAAAAATAGAAACAAAAACAAAGATGCCTAAAGATAATGGCAAAAATGAAGACCAAGGTAAATTTAAGTACTTTACTTATATATAGGCAAATGTGAAGGGGAATATGTAGATGAAGAAACTGATAAACATAAAAATAACAAGTAATAGAGTCTAAGTTCGGGCGGAGCTGAACATTAAATACCCTGCGCAAGTATTTAATATATGACTTTCACCTTTTCGAAAGCTACCACTGCATGGTAAGCCGGGGCGTATCAATTTTGAATAAATCAGAGTCCTTAAATTTCGAAATTTTGAAGTTTCAAGCAGTTCTGAAACTTACCGTTATATGAAAAGCGGCCTCAATTTTAGTCCGATTTCAATAATTTGCAACGTTTTGCTTTTATGTGGCAAGCACAATAACTATGCCGAGTTTGGTGCAAATTGGTAGAACGGTTACCGAGATACATATAAGTGCTTATAAGTGGGCGGTGCCACGCCCATTTTCCAAAATTTTATCATGAACGCAATTCTTGGTAAAGAATTGTTGCAAGCATCAATTTTGAATAAATTAGCTTTAATAGTTACTGATTTATCGAAGATTTTGTATTTCTCTAAATTACCGTTATATGGGATGTGGGCGTGGTTATTGTCCGATTTTAAAAATTTTCGGCCATTTGGTATGGTGTACAAAGGCCAATAACTGTGCCAATCTTGGAAGAAATTGGTGCAGCGGTGACCAAGATATACACATGTAACCATAAGTGGGCGTGGCTACGCCCATTTTCCATTTTTTTTATAGTATTCTTATTTTTCGTCTAAAACTTATTGTAAATATAAATTTTGAGTGAATAATCCCCAGTAGTTACTAAAATATCGCAGTTTTCGTATTTTTGAAAATTACCGTTATATAGGAAGTGGGCGTGGTTACGGTCCGATTTTGCCCATTTTCAATAATAACCTACCTTGGATAAGGTGCGCTCGGGTATAAAAAGATCAGGATGAGGATACCGATAAAAGTAAAGATGAAGATAGAGGATGAAAGATTAAAATAAATGTAATTATAGAGACAAGGATATATTGTGGGATTTTAGAGATTTTCGGGATTCTCGGGGCTAGTCGATATAACAATCGATATTTTTATCGGTTTTGTTATCGATTTGGTTTTCGATTTTGTTATCCATATAGTAATCAATATTTTTATCGATTTTCTAATTGATTTTTGTTATCGATTATTAATCGATTTTGTTATCGATATTTTTATAGATTTTCTGATCGATCTTGCTTCCACTATTATTATCGATTTTGCAATCGAAATTTTTGTTGAATTTGTCTTCGATTTTGTTATCCATGTTTTATCGATTTTGTCATCGGTTGTTTATCGATTTTCATATCGATTATTTAGCGATTTTGTTATCAATTATTTATCGATTTTGTTATCGATTATTAAATGATTATTTATTGATCTTGTTACCGAAATTTTGTCGACCTTGTTATCGATATTTTCATGGATTTTCTAATCGATGTTTGTTATCGATTTTGGTATCGATTATTTATCAATTTTGTTGTCGATATATTTACCGATATTTATATTGATATTTTGATCGATTTTGTTATCCATACTTTTATCGATTTTGCTACTAATATCATCAATTTTGCTATCGAAATTTTGTATCGATATTTGTATCGGTTTTGTTATCGATATTGTTTTGGATATTATGTATATATATGTTATGAGACAAAGTAGATACGTAACGTTAGTTTCACTTCTCCAGTGTGGCCCAGGCGCACTTAATTTTTTTCAAAATCAGCAGGCATATTTCGCCCTAACCATAGATTTTGGAGGTTTCACCTTGCCGATGGCCACCTAAACTTCTCCGTTGGTGGAAGTAAGAGGCACATTGGTTTTTGGTTATTCTTTACAGCCTTCTAACCACTCATTACTTGGCCTAATTCACCGAAGTATGAAATTTAAATTGCTAAGAAGCTTCTGTGACATTATATGCTTGGCTTCACCTGGGGCTTTTCGTCTCCTCTTTCTCACTGGATCTTCACAGTGCTAGTCAAGTCGATAATGTTCTTCGTATCACCGACTACCAGTTTTGACTATAAGTGGGTTGAACAGACCGGAAATTCCTTCCTTTAAGTGGGACATATGTACATGCTTGTATCACCGATTCAGATTCTGCGGATCAAAATACTTAACCTTTTTGCTGAAACTTTGGCAGAAGCCGAGTCTATAAGCGTAATACTACCAAACGACAGAGCATTCCCGACTTGAGAATTCATACTTTTCGTTTTCAAATAAAAACAATTTCCTCCGCTTCAGAAGCGGTGAATGAGTGGTCTAGTACACCCGGAATAGGCTGTCAATAAACGGCTTGACAGCAGCACTCAAGACTACGCCAACGTCAGAACTTTGTTTTATATGCAGCTTATTGCATCTTCTGCCGACGGATATATCTGTAGGAATATATCGTCCAAAACTGCTGCCAGGCTCAATCCTCCGGGCAGTTCGTATGCATTTGCGCAGCGTTAACTTAACCCAGACAAATTGACTACATTTTCCAGGATCTAGTTCTTTGAGGCGAATTTCGTAGCTGCTATAGGAGTGGAAGGCTGGTGTGAGGGCATGTGGAGTGCTGACTCGGTGAATGTTTTACAGAAGGGTCAAAGATGGAAAAATGCATAGAGGCGGCAGTGGTCTGCGCAAAGCTTGATCACAAAAAATCTTACAAGCTGCCGGACTACTGAAGCATTTTCTAGGCGAAGGTATTGGCGGAGCACTGCCTGTTGGAATCGCACGCCCTTAAACTGGCTCTGACCAATTAGAAGATCTGTAGGGGACGCAGAACGAAAGAAGAAATGGAAGAACATATTATCCGTGAGTGTCTTGTCCTTAGCGGACTGCGGATTAGCCTCCTGTGAGCAAGATTTTCTGCCTATACTGAAAGCCGCCACCAAAATAGGGTACAACAAGGTGTTGCAGTTAGTCAAGAAGACTACGATGTTTTTCAACATTGCTCCTGGTTCTCTGGCTATAGAGCAAGTAGTGTCCGGGCTGTAGCTTTATTCTTTATCTAAAAAAAAATAGCAAGACATAAAACATAATCCATGGTTCTTTATTACTTGTCGCCTATAAGGAGGAGAATATCAATACAGCACTCCTTCTCTGGTTTTTCAGCGATTCATTGGGTTAGTAAAGAAAACGCCGCAGCCTTAAGGCTGCTTACAAAAAATAATTTAAAACTATTAAAATTGTATGTCTTTGCCAATTCCTAGACATATTAATTAAAAATGAAAATTAAGTATTCCACGCATGTTGCACAAACCAAATGACGTGGTGACACTTTGTGGAAAATATTCCAAAATAAGTAAACGCGAAACAGCCGGTGTAATAAATTCATCAACGCATAGTGAAGCAAATATAAAATTTATTGTCCTAATAATGTCAAGAGTAACTATGTTGCCAAAATTTATTGAAATTTGGTAACAAACGGCGACAGCCCAAAGCCATGGCAGCACACCGGACACACTTGAAGAACACACATGAAATTCTATGTACATTCAATGCAGAATTTTGTAATTACACAGCAATCAAGCAAACATCATTCAAATGTGCAAACAAAAGCTGACAATTAAAAATAACAAGAAAAATTTATAACAACAACAAAAAATAAATAAATTACAACCAATCAATCGCTGCAGCTAGCGTTTTGCGATTTGAAACACAAAGAACAAAAACAACTTTCTAATACATAAACTACAAATATTATTGCACTTGCATACCCGTACAAAAGCCGTGCTGCTATTCAAGAGAAACCTGTGGCTTTGCGTATAACTTTTTTTTTTTTGGATATTAACATGTACTGGTATAGTAATTTTTAGTAAAATAGCACCATGGTAGATTGACTCATAACTTGCAGGTAACTGGTTCAAATACATGCATACTTAGTAGCGACTGCACAGCTGTTTACAAGCGCACGCATATTATTTATAGTACGTGTTTGTATTAGAGCAAATATCAAGAGCAATTAAATAAGTGTGAACCGAAGTGGTTCTAAGCCGTTTGTAGCCGTTCAAGGTCGTTTCCAGCGACCATAAAAAAACGCTCGACTAGAATTTGAAGAAAAAGCTTAGTAGAACAACAGTATGTATGCGAAAGAACGGTCAAATTGCAGGCACTACTTACTTGCCACATAAAGCCACTGGTGGCAACTGCATGACACCTATGCGGATGTAGTCCATACTGAAGCTATTATTTATAGTAATTTTCAATACAAGTGTGGGTATGAATTTCTTGCATAATCACCGCCATAATTTACCACTAACACACGCTCACAAACATAGATGTATGTATGTATGTAGACGAGAAGCGTGTAAATAAAATCCATTGTTGTTTGAAGAACAAGTCAATGAGCTTATGGCTTAGTCTTTAACGCTGAGGAACTAAATATGTAACGCACACTTGTGATCTTATTTTTTTTTTTTTTTTTTGTACGCGTATGTGTAAATATGTATACTTGGCAGGTGGTCATCGATTAAGAAAAAATCTAATTAGCCACAATTTAATTGCTGTGCTTAATTATGGCTTGTAATAATTACCAACTAGTAAAATCAATTCAAAATTACAAAAGTACTAACTAAGAAAATATGAGTTCTTCACAAAAGCTATACATTTCTATATGAAAATGATAATAACAAAGTGTAGCTGATTTAACTAGGATTAGTTATGGCTTCAAGGTTTTTGCGTGGATATTCATTAAAATATCAAGAATAAGTCGATGGAGCTACATAAATATTCTAGTGAGGGGGTAAAACAAAGAATATTCATTCCAATTTTAGCTTAGTGTATTGAAGGCTCGGATGTGAAAACTTTGTACATTAAAAAATTTTAAATTAAAGCTCACTTCAAGGCCGGTCTTCAAGAAAAAGATCTTTTATTAAAGAAAAAGGGAGCCT
This sequence comes from Rhagoletis pomonella, assembly GCF_013731165.1. NCBI lineage: Eukaryota > Metazoa > Arthropoda > Insecta > Diptera > Tephritidae > Rhagoletis > Rhagoletis pomonella. The sequence continues at coordinate 75,818,247 of NW_023458557.1, forward strand.
CTATCAATGAAACCCATCTCGATTAGTTGAAAACTAAACAGAAATACTACAAATTGACGGATCTTGCTCGCACATAATTGAGTGCTTCAACAGCCAGAGTTCCGAATGAGCAATTTCGCAGTGAAGCTGGCCTTATACATATACGAGCCCCTAAGATACAGCCTCATAGACGAAAAATAGCTTTTTCTGAAATATATCCGGCCGAAAATTGTCTAAACAGTGACCTGTTTCGGTCTAGCTCCTTTCTAGATTTCCACATCTAAGATTTTCTTAATAGTGCCAAAACAGTTTGTGGCATGGAAATCCCTTCTACATATATCTAATCTATTCCGGCGCTTAATAGATCTTCTTCACAAATTTCTCATTCATTAGAATCTGGACAAGCCCTAGCATACAAAAATTAACCACATATAATCACTTCTGGTGCTGAATAGATTCTCTCATCAAGGATTATCTCTGACTAGGGTAACAAGTTTAGACTGAGCGAAAAAAATATTCAAATCAAATAGAAACGTAATTGATCTTACTATAAACGTCAACGAAAGTACTGTATATTGGTAAATATTCAATTCAATTACGCGCATATTAAAATGACCGCGTTTGCTCTGAAAAAGCATCCGTGAAGTGAATAATCAAGACAAACACTAAAAAAAAAAAATATTTAACTTGCATGTTGCCTGCAGTGGAATTCGAACCCTGACCATGTCTGGATATCAACAAATTGTGGCATGCATCTTTGCGCAATCAGCTACACCCAGGCATATAAATTTGCTTTCAAATGTTGAATATCCATCAACACCAGATGTGAACAGTCAAATACGTGCGTAATAAATTTTGTATGAAAATATTATTTTTAAATTCGAAAATTTTTAAACGATAATCAAATAGTATTCATTTTTACTATGCATTATTTCCCTCAGTATAGGTGCTAGGTAGATTTTCTCTAGTACGTTTATCTTGGAAGCACCAGGACAGTATCTTTAAGGCACTAGCCTTAAAAGGGTTACCTTGTCGGGCACAGGAAAGGTTGTGCTAAAACAAGTTTAACTTCTTAGAGCCTGGATTGGCTCCAGAATAACAGTTCCCCTTTAAGTTAATCACTTTTGGTGTTGGAAAGATTTTCTTAACTGAGATACTTTTTAGCAGTGCCTGGACACTCTGTGTCCTGCGAAATCCTACCTGGAGTAGCCAATCCTGTTGCTGGAAAGTGTTTCTTACAACGTGTTTCTTAGCTCCACCATGAAAAGCTCTGGCAAGTGACAGCCATGCAATAATAAACGATCAGGGCACTGGATATTTTCTCCGTACCAGAGGTTAGACTCGCTGTAGCATACAAGAACTCATCAGATATTTTCAATTCTGCAGCTGGAGACATTCCGTCGGAAAATTGAAGGAAAAATCGATGTTGAAAGCAAAACTTTTTTTTGAAGTTAGCAGGAAAATTTTCCCTCAAGTTTATATATGAGGCCGGCAGAAGTGGCCTAACACACAATTTATTTTGGTAGTTAACTTCTTCAAATAGTTTCTAATGTGATACATATTCCAATAGAGGTCCCTTAATTCTTAATCTAACGGGGTGTTTTAATACATAGACGCCATATTATGCATACATATGCGCCATATTAAAACACACGTAGTTTAACACCCACCCCCCCCCCCCCTGGATCCGCCACTGCCAGCGTAATGTATGTAAATGCCTTTAAAGAAGCATCACATATAACTTTTAACGAATAAAGGCAGCATTATAAAATTTTATGGCATTTTATTTTCTAAACAAAATGTTTTCAGTAGAAAAGGAAATGCCCTAAGGCAGCCAAGTATCAGAAAATGTTTTTTTTTTTTATTCCGCCATGTCCAGCTCTAAAAAGTCTAAGAAGAAATGTTTGTCTTTCTTTCTGTAGCTTGAACGGTTAACAGACAAATAAAAAAACTTAAGAAAATTGTAGAGCAAATCTGAGAGATGCATACCGGCACATAAAATTTTTTTTTCTTCAGTGTTTTTTATATGCGAATTTTGTATTTATTGCCAGCTGTGATACTAAACTTTAAAGGTTAGCCTAGAAAATATAAATTTGTTCACTTCTAAAATTTTGAACTAAACACAATTATAAGTAACTAGAGTGCCAGTTGCTGTCGAAATTCGACAGTTTTTCTAGTTTTAGAAGCCCTGGAGAGGTTTTCTAACTTAACACGTAGCAAAACTTATACGGTACAAATTAACTATCCGGAAAATCTTCTGATAAAACGTAACTAAATTTTTTTTTTATCTGAGAAGGTCTTTGGAGGACTTCGGCAGGACTTGGAATTGCCCCGACACATTCAAGTTTATCGATAAATTTCAATGATTTGATACATATCGATAGTTCGATGAATTTCAAGAACACTAAAATTCGATAACTCAACAAAATTCGTTATCTCGAACAATTTCGATAACTGTGAAATTCGATGGCTTGATAAATTTCAATAACTCAAAAATGTAAAAACTTTGGTTACCTTTATAAATTTTTACTTTTGACATCTCCGCATTTTTCGAAAACTATCTAAACATTTTGATAACTTGTTACACTCTGTTAAGACGATTAAATTCGATAAGCAGTGATAAATCGATAAGCTTATATAACCTTGAATTATCGATAAATCGATATATTTTGAAAATTCCATAAACTTCGCTTCGTTGAACCAACCAATTTCAGTAGATCAGTAATTATCGATAACTCTGTAAGTTGAAAGAACTCCATGCATTACGACACCTCGATAAATTTCGTTAAGTCTATATCGTATATATATCGTGTATATATCGTGTATATATTAAATATCGATAACTTGAAGCATTTCTTTAACGTAACAAATTTCGATGATCGTACACGCTTTTATAGCTCGATAACTATCCGTAAATTTGGACAACTAAGTTTCTGTGTCTATAAATTTCGACAGCTCAGTAAACATTGATCAGTTTGAATAATTCGATACGTTGCGATAACTTAATAAGCATGGATAAATTTGGATAATTATAAACTTCGATGATTCGATAAATTTCAGTAACCTTTATGGCTGATTTTATTTCGATTCCTATACTTTAACCTAATTCTTATGCATTTCTCATTGTCTCCATTTTCGCCTTTATCTCAATTTTCGTCTTTATCTTCACTTTTGCTTTTTTTTGTCTTCATCGTTATCACTTGTTTCTTCATCTTCATATTTATCTTTAGTTAAAAGTTTAATTTCAAATACGAAGTAAAGCAAAATGCGAAACAGCTTTAATTGAAAAGTTTGCTAAAACAACCATACACAAATATGGAAATTTTTAAACGACGATTTTCAACCAATTTCGAAACTATAAAAACTCTCCTCATCTACAGAAAATTATTTTTCCAACGGTTGTTTTTGGTTTTGAAATCGGTAACTTTACCTTGGTCTTCATCTGTGTTTTTATCTTTCACGTCTTTGCTTATATCCTTTTCTTTTTCTATTCACGTAGATCAGATAAGGTGCGATGACGTGATAAGACGTGACGTGATTTTATGTGATGTGATAGGATGTCATGTCATGTCATATAATGTCATACCATATGATGTCATATCATGTGATGTCAAGTCATGTGATGTCATGCCATATAATGTGTTGTCATATCATATAGTGTCATGTCACGCGCTATCGTGTGATGTGATATCATATTATGTGATGTAATATCATGTGATGTATATTCATATCATGTGATAAAATGTCATGTGATGTCATGTAATGTGATCACATTCCATGTTCCGATTACTGTATCGATAACCCTGTTGATAATAGGTACGATAAAAATACCGATAACAATATCCATAAACATGTAGAAAAATACAACGATTGTAAAATCCATTAATTTCTCGATAAATATAACAATCATCAGTATCGATTATTGTACATATCGTTAACAATATAAATGACTAAATCGATAAGAAAATCAATTATTTAATCGATTATTATACCGATAACAATATCCATTATTGTATCGATAAAAATATCGATTATTATATTGATTATTATATCGATTACAATAGCGGTTATTCAATCAATAACATTATCGATAACAATATCGATTAGTTTATCGTTAGCAAAATCGATTATTATATCTATACAAATATCGAGTTTTATATTGATAACAATATCGATCTTCATCCTCATCCTTTTCTTCATATTTATCTTTATTTTTGAATATTCCTCTTCACCTTTACCTTAAAGTGTTTAAATTTACTTTGATCTTCGTTTTTGCCTGTACCTCTAGGCATCTTTGTTTTTGTTTTTATTCTCAAACCGCTAAACCGCTGAGAACTATTTACATGTGCATTATTCCCCTTGAATTTGACAATTACTCCCAACCAACCAACTGCCGCTAAAGAAGTTTCACTTCATAAATTCAAGAAATGTTCTTACCCTTTTAGTTACCCTAATTTTTATGTATCTGCCATTGTCTCCATTTTCGTCTTTATCTTCACTTTTGCCTTCTTTTTTTGACTTCATCGTTATCATTTATTTCTTCATCTTCATATTTATCTTTATTTCAAAGCTTAATTTCAAATGTGTAGTGAAACAGCAGGCGAAACATGTCAAATTGGACATGTTGCAGCAACATGTATGTATACACAATTCGAAAATGTTTAAACGACGGTTTTGGCCGTAATTTTTAACCAATTTTGAAACCATAATAACTCTGCTCATCTACGGAAAAATGCCTTTCCAACGATGTTCTTGGTTTTGAAATCGGTTCGGTAGACTCGCCAAACGAACGGAGACAAAATTTATGTTAGCGTATTAATATATAGAAGATTTTACATATGACTGGAGCTAACGACCTCAGTCTAAAGTGTGCGCTTTTTTGTACAACAAAAAGTTCCATAGCCGCAAACAATTTTTTGCCTTAACTAAAGGTGATTACGAAGATCGTTCCAATTCAAATGTTTGCCATAAATTTTAATTATATTTGAACATTAAGCGTTCATTGAGCGGCCGGTCGTTTGTGATTGACTTTTTTTGTCCCTTTATTGAACTCGTATTTAGCTTGCAATTAGAGACGAGAATTCGGTGCTCGAAATTTGATGCGTTTATTTAATTAACTAATTAATTTTCATATTTCCATTAGCAAGGAGTAACAGCCCCCCTTATAATTAAACCAGATTTTGTTTAAAAATATCTTTGTTATTTTGTGCCTCAAACAAAAGCTCAAAAACAAAAAGAATTTACAAAAATTTTACGAGTATGAATAAAATTTTCAAAAATTATTATTCAAATTTAAAAGTTATAGCATTTGAACGTATGTACTCAGTAAACTTACTCCAATAATTTTCTCAATCAAATAGTTCATGAAAATATTAAATTGTATGTTAGTTTTCAAATATTTTAGTTAAGTATCAAAAAAAGAGTAAAAAAAAATTTATTCGGAATAACAAACCGGAGTTGAAGAATTTTCGAGCATGATGGGCCATATCTTATTACATCTAACGAATTTTGATGAAATTTTGTACACAGATAATGTTTTGGATTTTAAGGTTATCTGAATAGGCATAAGGTTGCCACCTATCTGAAATTAGTTAATTAAATTAATTAAGCCATCATAATATGGGTATCAAATGGAAGGCATTTTAAAGATCCCTAATTCAAAAATATTTTTAGTAGGGTTTCCACCTATTAATTTTAATTTTAATCTCATATTTGTTTAATTTTTTGTTTAGGAAAAAAGCAAAAATCTTACTTTCACGCGTACCAAGAAGTTCTTAAACAATGCCTTCCCTATACAAAAATTATTATCCCTTGGCATAATAGTGTGAGGTTGCCACTTATTTTCGATTCTATACAGTTTATCTAAAACATCGCATTATGGATATCAAACGAAAGGTATTGTTGAGAACTTTGGTTAGAAAATAATTTTGATCAGGGTTGCCACGTTTCTATATAACAAAAATGTCTTTTTTTTCAACTTAAATCAGCATTTTTTTATGTATACACAGCACATATACGCGCAAGATATCTACCATTCATTCCAGCGTATTTCGGAATACGGTTGCCACCTAAATTTTGTAGTAAGAAATTTACTTAATAGATATCGAAATCCAAATTTTTTTTCCAAAATATTTTTTTAAATCTATCCAAACCTTGAAACCCTTAAAAAGTATATGCACTCCGGGCAAAGCTCGGTCAACCTAGTTCTGAATAAAAATAAGCAATTGCTTTTTCTTAAAATTTCAAACATTTTACTAGATTTTTTCAAACAAAATTGAAGTAAAAGGTACGCAATTTTAAGAAAATGCAATTGCTTAGTTTTTATTCACATGGCCCGATGTAGTATTTTGATATCGATTGCGCCACATTACTGCTTGCCATTTATTTTCTTATAGGTACCTGCGAGATTATTTCATTTAAATTTTCCTTTTTACCGCAAGAGCTTAGCTCTAAGTTATAATTTTTAGCCAGTAAGATCTTTTGTAGTTTATTGAATTTTTTTAATAAATAAATATAATGCTGGATTTCCACTAGGCATTAAATGGCAAAATGTCAAATGACAAAGTTGAGCATTAAAAAATAATCGTGTCACTGCATTAAAAAAAAAAAACTAAGTTCATTTCCACTTGGCATTTTTTTAATGGCATATATTTTTTGACATTTCAATGCCTAGTAGAAATTCAGCATAACTATTGATTCCTTAAATTTTTCATTCTGAAGAGAATCATAAATCAACAGATTTAATGACAGTTAGTTAACGAATCGTTAGAGATAATTCAATTCGGGCCATTTAAACCAAGCAATAAATTTATTGAAGATTTCATCAGAAGGCATTCCTTGTTTAAAAGGATTCCCAAACACATTTGGCTTTAACTTATTTAAAAAATGTGTTTGGAAATTACTGATGGCGAGGATTTCCAAACAAAGCAAAAACTACGCGGTTAGCAAAAAATCTCCTTACCGAAAGCTTCGAACCTTGAATTACCGACCAAAACCCAGCTAAACGCGAAGTAGAGCAAATAATTATAACATTTTTGAACCAGATCCGTCGAGTGCAGAAGGTAGTCAACAATTTAATTTTATTGATAATATGTCATATGTTAATGAATTAAATGTTAAAAGATCGCATCTTGCTATCAGCTGCCTCAACTTGAACTACTTTCAGTTAAATGGTTTATTACTCATTTTGACAGTCTTAAATTAGTTGCAAAGCAGTTGTTGCTAACACTGCGCGTACACGTCCACTGCATTTAGCCTTATCACTGCCATCAAACCTACAAAGACTCGGATGCTTATGTCTGCATGCCAAGTGAATGTGAGGGCATGTGCGACCAAAACGACACGTTCAAGGTTAAGGCGCCGGCTTAAGAGTTGCCACAAAAGAGGAGGCAAAGTCCATCGTCAGACAAGTTCACTTACGCAATGTCATAACAAATAACCATCTGCAGAAACTACGGCACGTTGCAACGCGCATACTAAGTACAAGGGCAACTTGATTACATAACACTTTCGAGCGCACGTGCTGTTTGGCAAGCAAAATTAACAAACAAACAAAACAAAAACCTCCTCTCAATTGATAACCTGTAAATTGATCGGATTTAGTGCATTAACTGAGAAGTGACTGCACTGCATTTGTGGAACGACAACAGCACATTACAGCAGGCATCGAAGTGTGAAACTCCACGCGTTGCTAATGGCAATGCACTTTTGACCTACCTTCCCAGACATGCGCGTACCTTTTTATTTTGATGTAGTGTGACCAGGTTTGGCACTTAAGGCTTTTATTTATTGCAGAATTTAAGGTTTCGTAAAAGATTGTAACCTATTTCAAATTCTCGAAAAAATTTTAATAACTGCATCATCTGCGCATAGAACTCTACATCGGTGAAACTTCTGCGTTCTCGGCAATCAAACACAAAGAGTCAGGCTGCTGGAAAGCTCTGCAGCTCGGTCATAGTGTCAAGAATGATAAGCTCATCGCATCAGATAACCAATCAGATTAAAACAAGCTACGATTAATTTTGAGGAAAAACTTTCAGTTGAAGTTTCCTTCTAGACGAAATTGGTGTCTGATATCCACATTCAATGAATGCTGTTCCAGCCAAATCTGTGACCAGTGTTACATCAGTAACTTCCTGCAGTTTGGATTTAAACATAGGTAAAATAATAATATCCAATAGTAAGGTCAACAAGACCTCTGACGTTCCTTTCAACTGTATCGTAGTATTTTCTAACGATGATCATTTAGATTCCGGGCCATAGCGACATTGCGGAAAACTACTTGGCTGATGACTTGGCAAGGAAAGGCATTTTTCCTGTTATGGTTCACTCTTGGATAGTTGGGCCTCATCTCATTCTCTATAAAAATTTCTAGACAACATCATCCTGTGATCTGTCGGACAAGCTTTTCACAAATTATAGAGTGCCGTTGTTTGAAATTTTATTATTGGGCTGAACATATTCTTGATGAAAATTTCTAGACAACACCATTCTGTGTTCGATCAAAAAACTTATGTCTAAGCTTGTTTAAAAAACACATTTTCTGTTCACAAATTTCGAATCGCTAAGATAGAAAATCCAAAAATGACGCTGTTACTTTTTTCTTAGTGTAGAAATCTTATCTGATATCTCCTGTAGAAGGTTCTAAGACAATGATGAGGTGGAATCATCGCAGCACTTTCTATTAAAATGTGCAGCCTTTGCAAGGCTAAGATCGAAACATTTTGGCTTGCAGTTCCTGACTAAAATTGAATTCTCCTTTTTGTGCTGCCGAAGAAGAGGAGCCGTACTCCTTTCTGCTTAGGCGACTTTTGGTAAATCAACGCATTTGGCACCTACAGTATCTTGTTAGTAGGATGGAAAGTGCTCTTCGCGTGGTCTCGAACTAGTGTGCCAATAAGGGCCTCAGCATAAATCGTGGGCAGAATATTATTGTACCGTTTACAACAAGGTATAAAACAAACCATAACCATAAGAGACTTAAATGGAACTTCCACCTCGAGAGAATGGTTGGGCCTGCAGAAGACTTTTTCGCAGAACTTGGAGATTGAGCTCAAGGCTGATAGAGTGACCTTATACATTCATAGCATGGTGGCAGAAGACACTGCAAAAAAACTTCCATACCTCGCCTTAACAAACTATCTGGCGACGGCTTCTTCGAAAAGAAGCTTCATACAGGTATTCTTGGAAAGATACTGGGGTTGGCAATATGCGGAATCTCTGACTCTATGACTAAATAGTAGGTTCGATTTGGCAGAAAGTTCCAAGTAATAATCCTCAATCGTGAAGGTTGGGAAAATGGTTCAAGCTTGGAGGACAGAGCAGGTGCAGTTATTTTTGGACCTAGTTCCAAACTTGCAATTGCTGAAATGGTAGCAATTTTAAACTACACAAAATTAATATTTATAAAAGTCATAAATAAAAATCAGTGACTGACCTTTATTTTTTAAATCATACTACTCGGTGACTGATTTATATGGATGACTTTTAAAAGTAAAAGTCACTGACTGATTTTTATTGATGACTTTTATAAAAAACGTCCTCAATAACTGTTACTTAAGACATATATAATGCAAAAATAATAAATAATTGTTATTTTTTTTAATTTTGCATAAAATTTGCAAATAAAAATTTATAGTCAAATTTAGGTCTTGGTGAAAAAAGAAATCGATTGGTATGTATCACTTAGTTGTAGAACATTTCCTTCATACAGAATTTTTCCATGACAGTTTTCATCAATAACTGTTATGTTCGGTCCCTGAGTTAGGAACTCTCTCCATAACAGATACAAAAGATATTTCAGGTTGCGGTATCTCTTGTTCTGTTACACCCAACAAACTAACGCAACCTATGAAGCGCACAAGAGCATTCTCATTTCCCTTCCATTTAACATAAATTCCAGTTTGCATTCCTCGTTTTACATACATACAAACTCTGGAATGAAACGCCACGATGTAATCAGAGGCCATCACAATCACTGCACTTTGCAGCTGTGCATGCTGACATTTCAAGCTACCAATGCATAAAACCATTTTCACACCATGTCCAATCAATCAAATGTAAGCGATACTACGCGTCTTATTTACGCTTAATTTCATTTTATGATTCCGCAATTTACATACTCATGAATTGCTTACAATTTGACTTTTTCGCCATAACATAAAAAAATGCGGCGAATCTATCAATTTTGCAGTTATCAAATTCACTGACACATGAATGTGCGGTTGCATCGATTGCGCTGAGCTGGCTGCGCATTCAGCTAACAGGAAAAGAAAGATGCGAGCAAAACGAAGCGCATATCGTAGGAAAGGCACAAAACAAGTGCAAACAACAAACTCATAAACATGCGCTGTGGACGTTTAGTGCAACATGTGCCTCATTTATGCCACCAGCTTTTTTGTATTGTACACAAATTTTTTGTGGCTTCAATGCACGTCGCATTGTGGCGCTTCAAGTGTAGCCAACAGTTGAATGCTACCAGCTCTAAAGCTGACTGGTTGGGTGGCTGGCTCGTCGGCTGACTAGCACACGTATGTAGCTTTATGCATCTTGGGTGGCGTGCAGGTTATACGAGTACTCGTCCGAATATGTTGCATGTGGCCGGCGTGCGACTGGTGGCCGGTTAATCGCATAGCGCATACAATGTGGTCGCAATTAAAGTGCGGTACATAATTTTTTCCTGCCTGTTGCACGACTTGCTTACCTTTCTTTCCTGCTGCACTACATTAAATCAATGCAATACTCGTCTAATACAACCGCAGCTGCTGCGAAGTATCACAGCGATGCATGTCAACTGCAGGCCTGCTTTTTTTTGTTACATACAGTCGGTGTCAATTGTAAGTACAATAAAATTCACAATTATTTTCATGAAAATTTTTTTTTTATTAATTATTATGAAAATATTGTTAATTCTATAACATAAACCATAAATATCAAAGTTTCACACTCTATATAAAGTTCACAAATTTTCAAACAATTTTCATCAAATTTCAAAATTTTTATTCAGAATATCTGGAAAATTCTCGAGTATGCAGTTTTGTAGCCCGTTAAGTTTTAGTTGAAAAGTGTAAGTTTCAAGTCATTAGACATTACCGTTGATTTTTTAGAATTTTTCTGAAGGGTGTTGGGCACTTTCTTCCACATAAAAAGAGATTTTGATCACGTGTTATATGGAAGAACGATAATCTCTAGCGGCTTGAAACTTGCACTTTGTTATACTAAAATTTAACGGGCTACAAAATGGCATACTTGAAAATTTTTTAGAAATTCTGAATCAAAATTTTGAAAATTTGATGAAAATTTTTTGAATTTTTGTGAACTTTATATAAAGTGTGCAACTTTACATAAATAATTAATGGAAAAAAAATGTCATTAAAATAATTGCGAATTTTATATTACAACAAAGTGTACACTTACATTTGACACCGATTGTTTATTTTTGGTTTTTTTTTTGTCGCGTCGCTTTGCTAAAATGAGGTGGAGAACATCATTCATGTTGCCACTGATTTTCGCGCGTCCACCTTAAATCGGTTACCATGCCAGTTAGGCAGGTAGTAATTCAGTCGGCAGGCTGCTGCCATTTTAATCGCACCTAAACCACTAACGGTTATATAATGTAACTGCCAAAATGGCATTTTTGTGCCTTGGCACAATTTTACTGTTGCATTTGCATATACTTACTTGCATTCAAGCAAGTATCCAGGCTGCATTTATCAGCCAAGTGCTGAATTTGGCCAAAATTGGTTGAACTTAGGCGATTGGCGCCTTTTTGTTTTGCTTGCTGCTTATGCATGTTTCCATTGTTTCTTATACTTTCGGCGGCTTGGCATTACTCTCTGCCTCAAAGCAGGCTACTACAACACGTTTCGCTTAAGCCGCTTTGCTAACCCAATATTTTTCGGCTACTCGACCGACTGCCTCACTTACATATATGCACTTACTTCTAATAGCCAATCAGCGTGTTGTCGCAAACTTTTTCCTGCTACTCATTCACCGGTGCTCCGCATTTGCACCTCTCCAATCAGCACACAACTGATTATTTGAATAATTGCGCAATATGCCAAAATGTGCATTTTCGTTGGCACAATTTACCATTTCTGGGTTTCTGGTGCACATGCGCCGTATACATAAGCTCTCATCCCTCACTCTGCCCATAAACTAAAATTCATAAGAATTGACTTTTCCGCGCTTTATTATTCGTTTGTTTGATTGGGTGCGCCCGCCGCCTCTGCACTCCGCCTTAAACTATAGCTCCACACTGCTCGTTATTATCCTTTCACTTTAATATGTTTCTGCGTGCTTACTTACACATTGCCTTCTTCTCGATTTGTTGCATTGTGACGAAAATGAAAGGCCTTTTTTTTGGCAAAGCATTAGCCGGCTCAAAAGCCACACAGTCGTCCATTTTCGCGTCCATTTTTGAGTGTAAATAATATTGTGCTTAATTGAATTGGACGATAACGGTGTTGCACAAATTTCAAAAACGAAAAAAAAAAAACTTTTTAAACTAAAGCATGTTGCTAACGGGAACGTTAATAGCATGTGTATTGAAGCTTTAATCTTCGTTGCTCGCGTAATATTTATGCACCTGTGCTTCGATTACGTGAGAAGTTATTATCGAAACAAAAGACTTTGGTAGCGAACTTTGCGTGTCATTAATCAATGTTAGGCTTAGACGTTCATAGACAATGGCGTGCAATGAGCTGAAATATTGCAAAAAGCAAAGAAATAATGAGTGCATAATTTGCAAAAGAATCTACACTTTTTATGGTAACGAGCTGACGAGCGTCCTAAATTTCTTGTATGTAAGAATGCAAATGAGTTAGGCTCATACATTTTAAATAAATATTATATTATGCCATTCAGTAGCGGCCAAAAAAAATTGTTTCCTTAATGCCAATTTTTTGTGGTCAAAGCCATAACCGCTTAAATCAGCTGGGGCCTTTGCTTCAAGGACCTGCAGATAAGGCAGTCAAGTCGCCTGCTTGGTAGCTGGATTGTCTTACAAGGCGAAGGTGTTTGCCATAGATAAGGTGGCTTGTCTCATACGGAATAGTAAGTCTCTGTCAGAGAACTTCACTACGTCTGCCTCCGAGTGGAAGTACGAGTCATTCACACGACATAACAGAGCAGACTTCATCCACAGAGCGAGTCGTCTGTTTGCCATACTTCAAAAAATAATTGCCATGCATCGTATCAGAGCTTTCCCCACAACGCTTGAAGAAGGCTTTGGGTCATTGAAGCAGATGACGTCTTTTTTGAATTTCAGCGCTTATAATGTACTTTCAGCGCAATGTGGAATTGGTTGAGAATTTGTGTTGACTTAGTCGTAAAACTAAGCCGTTACCTTTACTTAACAAACATACAGATTGACTAAATATTTCGTCCATTCTTATTTAGTGAATATAAGAATGAGAATTAATTAAGTCGAATTGACTTCATTTACCACCATTTTGGGGGCTATCTAAATCGGGTAGCTGCCACGCCTATGGTCCTTTATAATAAATAAATTATAATAAATAATCAATAAATATGAAATTTGAGCTTGATTAATATATTTTTAAAAACTTAACAGAACAAAAGCAAAAATAAATCGATTTAATAGTTTTCCAAATGTCTCGAGAACATGGCAAGGAAAAAATAAAAAAATAAAAAACACATACACACATCAAAATTCTCTATGAAAGGAAATATTTTTTAATTTTTTTTTCTTAAAAAATTTTTTGTTAAAAAAAATTAGTATGCCATCTCAAAAAAAATTTAAAAAAATCACAATGGTAGCTCTGAGTATTGCGCAATATTTAAGCATAGTATTTCAGTTATGAATTTTTTTTACACCGAAGTTGAGTAAAATGGCAACATTGCAAATTTACAAATTTTTTAAACTTTTTTTACAATTTTGTAGAGTATGCAGTTTTGTAGCCCATTAAATTTTAGTACAATAAAGTGCAAGTTTAAAACAACTGAAAAATTGTGTTGATTTTTAATATTTTTTATGCTGACGGTTTTTTGCGCTTTTTTCTTGTGGAAGAAAATGCGCCAAACCGTTTTCAAAGACAATTAAATTAAAGCCAGTTTTGCAATCGCTTAAAACTTGTACCTTATTATACTAAAACTTAAGGGGCTACAAACCTGCCTACTCAGAAAAATTCTAAAAAAATTTTAAAAAAATTTTAAATTTGTAATGTACTCATTTTACTCATCTTCGGTGTAAAAAAAATTCATAACTAAAATTGTTTTATATAAGCTTTTAAAAAAAAATTATTTTTTATTTTAAATATTTAGCAAAACGTGAGAAAAATTTTTACGTTTTCACGGTTTTCGCCATTTTACGACAATTTCTGTTGAAAGTACGTAGCATATTCAAATGTCAAGGTTATCCTTTCAATATGCTACACATTTTCAACAATTCTGTTAATCTAAAAATTTTGTTCACTTCTTGCTAATTATTTGCAATAAGAAATTATTTTTTTAAAAAGGCATGTGTATAAAAAATGTTGGAAATTCTCTACAAATTTGTATGAAAGCATTTTTTACGAAAAATGCCAAATAATTTTGAAAATCGCAAAAAACCCAAAAAACTTTAAATCCAAGATAGCGGAATGTTCCCGTATGAAATTTACGAACAAGACTGTGAATCCATGATCTACGTGTTAAATAGAAGTAAACCATAAGTAGATTTGATCTACATATGTTCTCTTAGCACATTTAAAAAAAAAAGCATCTCGGGCTATCACAGCAAGGCACTCTTGTTGGGACTCAAAACCTGTCCACATTGAAGCCTGCTTTACCACCGAAGCATTTTAATATTCATTTCAGCCTCTTCGAAATTGGCTTCACAGTTTAGTAAGATCTATTAGTTTCCATTAAAAAGGTGTTATAAAATAAACGCTTGCTTATGTAAATCTATCGGATATAATTGCATACGTAATTCATCACAAGTCATCGTAAAGGTGATTAAAGAAACACTTAAAACTTGCTTGCTAATAAACACATCATAAATGGCGTCCACACATGAATGTGCATACGTACTCGCTTAAGCCTCTTAGGAATGCATGTGCATGCGTTCATACCAATTGAGTAAATAGCCAACGTATGTAACAATCACAACACGGTACACTAACAATCGGGCTATTCAAAGCGCCATCCCGAGTTGCAAATGAAGAAGCCGCCAGTCGCGCATCATCAAATTCATTAAAATGTCCATTGTGACACATTGATTAACCCACTGGCGCAGTGCTAACATAGTTGACCGACTGACTGAGTTTACAGCATACAACAACAACAACAAAAACAACAAGAGTAACAAAATGTACAAAAAAGAAAAAACACAAGAGAGAGGCAGGACAACTGGCAATCAGCAATGAATACAGCATAAATGCATCATCAACATGCAACAGGCAACTACTTGGTAAATGGCCGACAGGCAGCATAACCATTCCCAGGCATGCACTCTCGTTTTCTTGCTCTCCAAGAAATGCTACCACACGGCCGCTTGTGCGTTAACGCTGGCGTATTAAAAAACTTATGCAACTTTTTGCGAAAAACACACGAGTAGCGAAATATGTGTGTGGCAGCAATAAAAATGATGGCAGCGCTTACTTGCAACAATGCGGTTGCTGCTTTGTTATACCACGGATGCTGTTGTTGCTTAGTGTAATAGTATGTAAATATGTATGTATGTAGGCACATTTGTATGTATGTATGTATTCATGCCTTTGTCGCTGTGGCATTTGTTGTTGTTTGTTGAGGATTGGCAATAAATTTTCGCAGTTGGCTTATTGCGACTGCCGATCGCATCAATTTGTCGATATGAAACTATATAGTTTGTTAATAACATTTGATTGCCGTCGTTGCTACTGCTGCTAGATATATATTTTTGGTATTTCACTTGAATTTCGTATCTAAAATTTTTTGTTTTCCCTTTTTGGGAGTAGAAATTTACGAGCGCATTTCTTTCTGCCACATTGCGCATCTGCATTGTGTAAATGCGTTAAACGTCTTACATCAGCGTGCAACGGAATCGCTACTTTGTTAAGTCTTATTAAGTTATTTTCAATTTAATTTGCAGAAAAAATAAGTAATTTCTCAAAACAAGGAAATTGTTAACACTAATTAGTTTTACCGCATGCCAAATGCCAGCTTTCGTAAAGCTTAAAATAGTTATCGAAATAATTGAGTTTCGGAATCCACTTTTTTCATTTGGTATTAAAGGTGCAAGCATAAACATACAAACATACATGCCTACTATATTTATCGCAATCTTTTGAATTGTCGTCTTTCACGATACGAAACATTGTAAAAACTGATAATAATGTAAGCTTTGTAAATTTGATGCTTATGAGGTCCTATTTTTAACACTCAACTTATGATATTATGCAGATTAATCCATATTGTATCTTGGGCTTAAAATCGATAATAATCGATGTGTATAAATTCTAAGAAACCATCACCACTTTTATAGGCTACCAGTAACCTTGTAGAGCGCATATTTTTTTAACAATATTGTACACTGGGAAAAGAGTTTAGTTACGTCAACTAAATGTGTTTTTCTCAACACATGATTTGGATATAGTTACGAAATCCTGTGTTGGAAGAAATATATTAGGCGGACTTTTCAGGTATGCAGCTAAAAATCCGTAATAAATCGATATTAATCCACACGTATTGTCTATATTGTTATCGATATTTTTATTTATGGATATTATTTTTAAGAGCATTTTTTGATGCCTTAATCGATTAGCCGATGGCTTTATTTATCGATAAAAATATCGACGTGAAATCACTTATCGATAAAGTCAAATTTTTTGTCGATTTAATATCGATATGTTCCTAAATAAAATTAGAAATATTTGTATTTATCGTTGTTGTTATCGATATATTTGTCTGTATATCGATAAACTAATTTTTGTGTGAAAATTTTTATATATCTTCTCATCTCGTACTACAAACCATCATCACTTGTATAGGCTATTTGTTAACCTTGTAGACATGTAGATCTATGACATGGGAAAGCCAAATGCCAATAATGAACTCTGTGATCTCTGTCATATAATACATGACCCCAAAGCCGCGATAATTTTTCTCTTAGTGCTTAAAACTTAAAATCTGAATAATTAAAAGTGTCTTCTTTATCACAGCCATTTTTCCGGAGCTTGACGTTGCGCATGTGGCAAGATTTAGTATCAAGGGGCTAGTAGTTTTCGAGTTCAGGACGGAATGCATGCCATTTTTGAGCAGTTAGTTAGCCAATAAGGAATATGATGTCAACTCTGTGGAACTCACTATTTGTGCCCTGGAAGTAATTATAATTGTTTCGCGATTGGCTCACTAGAACCACAAGATCGTTCCGTGGCAATAAAAACGTCTTTCATTTACAAACTCCGCTACTTTAGTTTAGATCTTATAATAGCCCAATAGCACCTAAGTTAGCTTAAGTTTGGTCTGCCATTGCTTTTAAGGCGATTTGGTAAACGGAAGGCCACTAGTCATAAAACAACGGCAGATATTTGTATGAGCTTTAGTGAAATTTTCTCAGAAACATGCAAAAATATTTATATCGCTTTTCAAAGATTCCATGCATGCTCGCATCTTGGTTCTATCGCCCAACATCGCAAAATCCCCAGACACTTTATCACCGACGAATGTCCTCAGAACAGAATCACTTTCAGCTCGAAAAATTTTTCTTAGAACTTCAAATGAGCGAAAAAAGAAACCTTTAAACAGATTTCCGCTAGTCTTCATTCAGCTTCTGCTAGCGTTTTATTCCCGACCAAGATGCCGCAGATCTCGCTTCGGAAGCGAAGTTAGCTTCCTTAGCCAATGAAATAGAAATATGACTTGACGTTCTTTGTTTTCATCTTTCACCCAAAACCTTCAGCGAATTTAAATTGGGTAATTATTTGATAAAAGTAACATTTTTAAGCTTAATCGCTCCTCGTTCTGAACTTGTTAGGCTGATAAAATTCGGAAATGGGGATCTTGGAAATATGTGTTTTTATTTGAACCTTAGGGATGATAGATTGTAGCAAAGAGAAGGGAATGAGTGTGACGAGACTTCTTAATTTGGGCTTTAATTGTTTTTCGAAAAACAAATGTATTTAGTTTTAATCAGAAAAAAATGATTGTAAAATCGGCGAGGACGACTAAGGACTTGGCTTGGTAACGATGGCTATCAATCAATTAAGGGTTTTCGCCAAGCACTCTCTGAGCTATCCATGAACAGATCACATTTGGACAAGGAAAAAGGCATTGTGTGAATATTTTCGACAATATCAACAATGAGTCTAGACTCTAGATCTTTTCTTTCCGCCTAAATGTCAGAATATTTTCTGATCTCCAAGAGCCCTTCACTTCACTAAAAGGACTTGATGCCTTTGCTGTTGTTATTATAATAGCATTAAAATTCCCTGTTGGGCACCGCATTTCGCTGGAGTGTCAGCCGTTTCATAGTTTTTGCCGTACCTTTTTGCAACTCTCTACTACCTTTGATACCGTTTTGCAATAATAAAGTGCTCTTAACGCTGCCTGGCTATTTGACATCAAGAATGATAGAATACAAGATTGCGCATTCCTGCGGGTGATGACGTCAAGAAAGCAACGAATAGGAAAGAATAATTGGAGATGGAGGAGAGAAAGAGTGTTAACTGTCAAACCATGGAGGTCGCCATATTTGCATACATATAAACATCTCTGCATACATACAAACAGTTCGCTAAAATGACGTCACACGAACAGCTGATTCTGTCAAATTCGCCAAGAACAAAGTAGCGGTACTGCTGATTGCGCCACCTCTGTCTCCCTACATCGTGATTTGACATGACGCTGCAAAGACATTTGCGGACACCGACTTCCATTGTGAAGATTTCTGCCTGGAATATGGTTGTATATATGCCATTTTCTTTTTAAATATAGGTCCATAAAAGCCGACATTCACATCCTTAAGTCTGGAACCATCAGTGTACGCAGCTTGAGGTCCCTCGCTGAACATGACGATTCTTGTTTTAGTCGGACGTTGCTTTCTTGACTTTTGGCCACCAGGCCAGTGCCGCATAGGTGGCAATCGGTTTCATCACTGTATTGAATTACCAGTAGTTACTTCGTTTCGGGCATATTATCTAAGTCTTATAATGGAGCCTTTGACAACATAAAATGCCTTCATAGCTTTATTGTAGCCGACGCGATATGATAATTCCAGTTCAGTCTCTTATCTAGTATTACGCGTAGGTATTATGCCTCATGTGAGAACTCAATCTCTGTCCCACTCAACTTCGGTTTAGTCAAGTTGAACTTCGTTCTTTTGGTAAATGGGATGATGGCATACTTCATTGGGTTCCTGGAGTGATAGTCTTTCACCAGATCTAGATCTGGTACGTTCCCTTTACGTATATCCTCTCGTTAGTGATGGGATCCCAGCATAGCTATCTGTCTAGGATTAGGGCGAGATACTTCAATAGACCGAAAACTAAAGTAGAATTCTCTCTTTCATGATAAGAGGTTTTGTGAAAAATTAAGGATGCACTGCACCACCTTCTTGCTAAGTTTTCTTGTGTGGTGTGCGTACATATATATACCCGTAATTCCGAATTTTCAATCAGGCAGAACGTTACTTGCATAAAACCTTTAAGACTACTAATATACTCGAAAGCCGATTTTAGAACTGAATCAAGGACGAAAATACCCTCAGTATTCTGCTATCTACTAACATGCAGCGCAATAAACCTCTCAAGCATCTTTAGGGAACCGAGGAGACACCAACCTTCAGTAATACCTAAGAGCTCTTGCTTTACCTAAGGCTACATAAAAGTGATTCTGGCCATTTTCAAAAGCTTCGAGGTAAAGCACCAGCCTATTGCCTATTAAAACTATTAAAATGTTCAAAGACATTTCACAAAGCAATTAAACATGAGAAAACACACGCACAAATCTACTATACATTTGCAACATAACAATTGCAACCTCATAAATCAATAACAGATAATAATGGCATTCAATAAAGCAGGCCCCATAAAAGCAATCACCTTAAACAGACCATCAACTATCGCTCAAATGGAGCATAAATATCAGCAGAGAAGCCATTTCGGCTGTAACTTGGCTTATGGCGGCTTTTTT
Organism: Rhagoletis pomonella; assembly: GCF_013731165.1. Classification (NCBI taxonomy): domain Eukaryota; kingdom Metazoa; phylum Arthropoda; class Insecta; order Diptera; family Tephritidae; genus Rhagoletis; species Rhagoletis pomonella. The sequence goes on from NW_023458557.1 coordinate 75,838,335, forward strand.
TTTTTACCACAAAATTTGGTCAAATCAATTCACCTGTGCGAGTACAGCGGCGGTCTGAAAGAAATACACAATGACCACAATCAGCAAAAACTAACAACACGTCGTACAAAGGTAATAACAACAACAATAACAATGGCAATAGCAAAACAACAAAACGCCAATGATGCACAACCGCCGTTAAATTGGTGCAACGAATACAACTAACAGCAGCAGGCAAACCGCAAAAGTAGCAGCCAAACAACCATAACAAAGATGAATTTCGACATCTGGCGAAACCAAGAAAACTACAGGCAAGCCAACAAACAAAAAAAAGAACCGAAGAATAGTAAATGCTAGAGATGCGACAGCCACAGCGGTAAACTACATCAGCTACAACGACGAGCAAGTGCAAGTGGTCGCTGGTGAAGACTGCAAGGCAAACACACAACAAACTGCAAACATCTTGCGGCTCCTCGCACCGCTTTGGCACAATGATGTCACGACGAGCTTGCCGCACACTGCCTGTGGCCACCAATTCGCATACTGATGTCCCGTTGCAGCGTTTGGCGTAATTTATATTGCTATAGCTATTGCTATTGCTAAGGCAGCTCTCCATATCCATTGGCCCATGTGGCATGTGTTTGTCTGCATGATCGCCAATCGGTATGCATTGACCGGCAACTAGAGCAACCGGTGCAATTATTTTGTGACCAAATTCTTTTGCTATCATGTTTTCACCAACAACATAGCACAGCATAAAAGGCATGAAAATGCCAACTAGTTTTTTTTTTCGGAGGAGCTATAAAAGTGTATGTTGTAATTTTAGTAGATATAGCAATAGTTGTTGCTATCTGTTGCTTCTTAGCAAGTACGCTGACCACACGATGAGCAATTCTTGTATATCGAGGGCTTATATTGAATACCCTCTCTCTGCATTTTTCACAAAAATGAGATTCTGATATGAAAATGCACCTAAGACTTAACTGTCATCGTTGATGGTAATGCTGACCTTGTATAACGCTTGACAGAAGAATTTACTATTAAATTGTAAAGTCACAGAATTAACATCAGTGATGGCAGGTAAGTCCCAGATATTGCAGATTGAGGGTTTTGAATATAATTAATCACTCGATATATATGTATATATACCCATAGGGTTCTCGGAAACGGCTCTAATGATTTTGACGATTTTTTACACAGCTAATATTTTAGATTTTAAGGTTATTTGAGTAGGCATTATCTCCGAGAGTACTCCTATAAGGTTGCCACCTATTCGAAATTAGTTAAAACATCATAGGTAATATGGGTATCAAATGGGAGGTGCTTTAAAGATCCCTAATTCAAACATATTTTTAATAGGGCTGCCACTTATTTTGAATCGAATATTTATTTAGTTTTTTGTTTAGAAAACGGTAAATAATTACTATTAACGGGTACTAAGGGAAGGTTCTTAAACAATGCTTTCCCTATATACAAAATGTTATCCCTTAGTACAATAGTGTAAGGTTGCCACTTCGATTCTACACGATTTATCTAAAACATCGCAATATTTGGTCAGAAAATATTTTCCGTCAGGGTTGCCACGCTTCTATGTAATACACATTTTTATTTTGTTAATTTCAATCAACATTTTTTTTTGTCCCCTTCCTGTCAACCACTGCGTGAATACGGATTGAACAGTGACCCTTTAAAGCCGCCCAACAAGAATGAGGGCTGTGGCTTTGTTTACCATCGGCCCGGAGAACATGACAATCTCGCACGTTCTGGTTTTCGCCCAACACTCGCTGAGCTGACACGAGGCCCATCTATCCAAGAGTGTACCACAGAAACTTGTTAGTTTTTCATTAATTTATATAATACCCCGGTCACTCTCGTTGGTGCTTTGTGGAAGTGTTTTTTAGAACATTTTTCTGAATACTTTGGGCTTTTTTCTGAAGCCGTTAGATTTTTTGGTGTGATCATGCCTGATTAACAATGTATCGCTAAAGTATTGCTTTCAACTCAAGGTTTTATCAACAATCTGCGTACGCACCTCTTTCAGTCAAGAGGAATCTTGCTATGCATACCCCCTTTATGTATGTATGTTTCCAGACCTTTTGTTGATGTTTTAATATTTTATATTTTTTGGTGAAATCTCTGATATTTCAAAGTGCTTTCATCAAGTTGGAACTAATCATTATTATATGTAGGTACATTAGGGTGGTCAAAAAAATAAAAATTTTCCAGCCACCCTCTATAGTTGAAGAATATCATAGATAAGGAGGCCCACGCTTTTTTATTTTAAAATCGGGAATTTGAAGTTTTTCATATATTTTTCATGGAGAAAATTAATTTTTTTCCCAGAATCGCTGTAAAAGCGTTAAAATTTAATATTTTTATTTTTTATCAAATAAGAATATTTCTTATAATATAAATAAATAAATAAATTCGAATATTTCTCTACAGAAATCTCCAAAAAATTAAATTATGATGCATAGTTGATTTTAAAATTTTACCAAATACTTTATCTTAATCTATGTCTTACCTCTTATATACAAAAATGTGTAATTGAATGCATTCGTAAGCACATCATGCATGTTATGAAAAAAATGTTAAGGTTAAATGTGTATCAGAATTAATTTTTTTTTTGATCTAAAAATATATTCTAGTTATGGCGATTCTAAAAAAAAAATATTTTCTCCATTGTAAAATATATGGAAAACTTCAGACCTTCGGCTTCAAATCAAAAATAAAAAATACGAGTCTCCTTATTTTTAGCATTCTTCAGTTCTGGAGGTGGTGAAAAAAAATCGTAAAAGTTGATTTTCCAGTGCATTTGTGGACCACCCTAATGTACATAATTCAAAATAAATTCCACGAATGCAGCCGCAAAAGTACTAAAAACAATGCTCATATTTAATTATGATTATTAACATTTTGTCAACTGCTTCCATTTTCTAAATTTTTTTTCGCATAATGAAAACTGCCGCAATGCCATTTTCAGCAACCTTCAAAATAGCGTTTCGCTTGTGGTTGAATTTTACTGGTTTACTTAAGTTGTCAACAAGTTTTTGGCAACAATATTTTGTTGGTTTTTTGCACAGATATTTGTGGTTTGGTTTTTTTTCTTTTGTTTTTTTTTCGTCTTTTTATTTTAAGCTCAAGCCACTGAGTAGGTACCACATCTTGGGGCATCGCATACCGCTTCATTAGACCAAAATTTGTGTATGCCCTATTGTTATGATTATTTTGATTGTTTTTTTTTTTCTTTCTTTCTTTAGCGTCTTCTACTTCTTTCGCTGCTACTGCTATTTGGTACTTCTTTGCCTTCCAACTCGAACCTGCTGCTTCTAGCTGGCCAAGCCAACTTGCCGATCGTCTTTGTGGCTAAGCGATGTTGCAATCGAGAGCGCTGCTACATACTGCTGTGCCAAACAACTGATTCAAAAACAACAACCACAATAACATTGCGCTGCACAAGGGAATTTCACAGACATACTTAAGAGTTGTTAGTTGGCTGACTTTTCCACTTTGGTGACTGTTGCACTGATGCCAGTGTGGCGCTGTTGTGACTCTTTGCCAGCGTAGTTGGACAAACGGATAGACAGACAAACAGCCATAGATACCAATATTCATGTACATATGTATGTAGACTTAGACAGAAATAGCGATTGAGATTATGCAATTTTCGCCAACTTTATTTGTGGCAGATTGTCAGCATGCCATGCACATAGGAGTTTAAGCACACACATACATGCACGTGGAAACAAGTGCAACATATGCATGCATATATGTAGGAATGTAAAGAAATAAGAGCAACATTTGCTGCTGTTGCTACCTGCTGTTTACATTATGGCAATTTTTAATTAGCAGCAGCAACATCAGCGAGCAGCAATACCAACGACATCTCACCAAATACAACCATACATGCATGCCATCATCTGCGTCGAAGCAGCTAAGGGAACTTTTCCAGCATTGCATTAAAAATATTAATTGCTGCCTGACAATTATTTCATGCGCTCTTTTGGTGCAGCATTTTTATTGCTGTATTTTCAACGCATATTTGACTAGCTAATAAAAGCATTGAGGTACTTATTGTTTATTTTATTTGTAACTAGATTCCGAAAATTGTGTAATACTCGAGTGAAACTCAGCACACACGCACACATGCACACGCTTTGTTAAGCAAAAAATTGAGATATGAAAATTCTTTGGAATTTATTACAACATTTCTTATATTGTATTCGTACTTGACTGGTATTATGCAAGTAAAACATAAACACAGGCGCCAAACATATATTTGTACATAGGTGTGTATGTATGTACTTTGTATGCATGTGTATTAGCATTTACGCATGATGGATTTCGAAAGCTAAATTTGACTAAGAAGCATTTTAATTACTCCATTATCGTAAAATGCTGACGATGTATTGAAATGCATGCTCGTAATATGAATTCAATGAATGCTGATGGATTTTATATAGTCGTCCCATTGTTTGTTACTCGATGCAAAAGTCTTTCGACAGCGATGTGAATGTACATACATCGTTGAGTAAAGTAGCAGCGCATGCGCAACCCATGACGCCTTTTTTTCTTATTTATTTGAAGTGAAATTTCCCTGGTATGATTTCGATATCCTGACACAATCAGCCCTCGCAAATTTGCTCAAGTAAAGCACTTAAAAAATATCTGTGAAATATCAGCTGCAAGCCAATGGAATTACATATTGTTAGTTGGTATAAGCATTGCTTTTTAGAATGCAAATATCTATGTATGCAAGAAAACCCAAAAAATATTAAAGCGAATACGAATTTCAATTTGAGTACGAATACGAATATGAATATAAAGATGAATATGAATATGAATATGAATATGAATATGAATATGAATATGAA
>NW_023458557.1:75843197-75843396 GCF_013731165.1 Rhagoletis pomonella
ATGAATATGAATATGAATATGAATATGAATATGAATATGAATATGAATATGAATATGAATATGAATATGAATATGAATATGAATATGAATATGAATTTGAATATGAATATGAATATGAATATGAATATGAATATGAATATGAATATGAATATGAATATCAATATGAATATGAATATGAATATGAATATGAATATGAATA
>NW_023458557.1:75873396-75922491 GCF_013731165.1 Rhagoletis pomonella
ACTTTTTTTCGTTTGGAGAATTTTGGCGATGAAAATTTAGCGTAGCTAAAAAGTATTTTTAAATTAACCGCCGTATTCAAACAAAGTCACAAACTTTAGCTCATCACTGCTATGATTTCTACCGCGCCTCAAAGCTTGCCGCTGCAAAATATATGCCGCTACAATTCAATTTTTAAATATTTGTGTATTTTTTAAGCACTCAAAATCGAATTTTGTTGTGACACGTCTCTCGGCGCACTTGAAATCACAACAGTGATGAGCTAAGTTTTGTGACTCTGTTAGAATAGAGGGGTTAATTCTTTTTAAATCTCCTTTGTCTGACATTGTGATACATATGTATTTCAATTAGCTGACGAATTACATTTATTTTGATTTTTTAAACATATGGCAACTCTCCTTAATGTAGTTCAGTGATAAATCCTTTTCAAATCCATTTCGATTGATACTAATCTTTTAATAATCCATTTAGCTTATTTAATAATTTGAGTTAAACCTTTTTAACAGGTGGCAACCACCTTTAAATGCCTTAACAATATTCTAAATGTAAATAACAAAGATTTTTTAACATTCTTTCCTTTTAAAACCATATATTAATATTTTATATACCTTGTAAATAAGTTAACTTAATTCGACTTTTAAAATAGTGACAACCCTCTTTACAATATTTTCCAGTACAACCTTCTTAAACCTGGTTTGTCTGGCACCAATATACATATTTCAGTTATTTAATTCAAATTGAATTTGGTTTTTTAAATAGGTGGCAACCCTCCTACATGTAGTTTTAAAACCATTTCTTTCTATACTTATATCGTACCAAAAGCTCAGTTAGTCTAGACTTAATTTCCTTAACTTAACGTAGCTCAATATTTTGGCCAACCTGTTATATGAGAAACTGTGTTGGCGTTTAGTTAAAACCTAACTTACCGTAAGAAACTTAAGAACCTGTAGGTTTTAGGTTAGGTTAGGAGGGCGTGTGGAATATTCCTAACTTTCACTCGGAGACAGAATTTTTCATTGACAGTGCCCTCAGAGTAGCATGAAGCAATTAGTATACTGAACCAGTTACTATCCGTAATGACGCCGAGGAGATCCAACAGTTCCACCTCCGCTGTCTCGCTGGACATCGGCACAGAAAGCGATCAATTAACTCTTGCTCATCCTCACCATGGCAGCCTCCGTAGAAGGTACTTGTTAGTTTTCGCCACCGTTGAAGCATTGGTGCTATAGCACAGTATCCTGCGATGACGCCGGTAGGGACTCTTACTAGAGATCTATTAAGTTTCAGTATGTCCCTTGTCTGTTTCCAACTAAGCAGCGGACATATTTATTTCGTGATCTCACAATCTTGACGTTTGTTCCACAAGTCATTCGTCGCGGCTACGGTATATTCATCAATTTTCCTTACGTGATCACTAAACGTTGGTAGTACGCATCCGCTTCTTCTATTGGCATCCCTGAACCGCCTTTGGCCATCTCATCAGCCAACTCATTCCCTTCATGTCCGGAGACCCAGCATAGAGTAACTTTACACACTATTCCCTATTTTTTTATAAGCTCCGAAGTAGTAATTTCAGGAAAGATGCTGCGAAGTTTTCATACAAACCTTGCGAGGTACTACAAGATAAGATTGGTTCTCTTCAATCACCAGATAGCAGTTCTAAGCCAGTTTTCTCCAGATAATTACGTAACTTTAATTTTCGTACAATCTGGAGCATGATGTTCAATTTTTTTTTTTCAATAACTTGGTTCTTCCAAAAGCACTTAACAAACGAAATTCTTTGAAGTTCTGACGCAGGATAAATTATTCAAAATTTGCATTTTGCCATTAATGAATACAAATAATCTGTGCATCGTCATACGAGTAATTGAGCAGCAAGTTATTTGCTTTTGGCAATAAAAGAATAATGAAACTTATAAAAATAGATCTTGTTGCGTTTCTGGTTATTTATGCAAATAAAGTGAGATTTTGCTTTCAAGCTACCATTTTTATTGAAGTTCGCTAGTAACAAAAAGTAATTTAGATTTTATTAAATTCAAACACAAAAGGAAAGCACAGCATAAACTAAAATGGATAATTACAGTCATAAATAACTTCAGCTGTTTATAGTAAAAACCCGCCATCCTCATTCGCATACGAGCAAATGGCAATAGCCATTTAAAGGAGCGCGTTTGACCATGAACTTTTCGACCGATTAATTAATTTGTGTTGGTAATATGAGTCTTATTGTTGCGCCACCAAGCAAAAGTCTAGGCTTGAAATTTTTTCACATACAATAGTTGCTAATGAAAGTGATTCCCCTAAAATTACAAAATACCCAGATGGAGGAAGTAATTTGAATATAGCTTGAGGTAAATGTGTTTTAAAGTTTTACAAATCTATTGAATATGAAAAATTATCACTTTTGAGAAATTCAGAATTAAAAAATAACAGCAGTCTAAAAATAACTAATAAATAAAAATCCATTTTAAGTAATCTTAGTCATTTAGCTACTCAAACAAGTTTTGGTGCAAAAAAGGAAGAAGTTACAACTAATGCAGCTATTTACGAGTATGTGGCAAGTTAAATATTTGCTATCAAGCAGTGATGACCTAAATGGTATTTACTAAATAGTAAGTACTAAGTAGAAAAGTATTAAGAAGTTCTTATGTAGTAAATATCGAAATACGGCGTATGGTTGTATTTACATAAACACTCAGTTAAATGTATTTACTTATTTCCAAAGGAGTTAATACTGATTACAAAAGTATTTAGTTACTTTTACCTAACGAAAGTCAACAAATTTCGAAAAAGATAGGTCTTCTTTGAACACTTATTTCGGACCTATTGAAGCCTATACGTGGTCGATTCTTTACTCCTGTTTACTTTTATGGCATGAGTTGAGCTTTAAGGCCTTTTTATTCAACTTAATTTCAAAGATGAAATTAATTAGATCACCCTGTGTCTGCTGTTGTATTATGGATTTAACAAGGCGGAAAGTCATGAAGTCATGGGTTCGAATTGCACTGACAGGAAACATTTTTTTTACATCTTTTTTTTTTGCTCTTTTAAATATTATTTTAACTTTTTTTTTGTGTAATTATAGTTATTGTGAACTTTTTAATTAAAAATAAAACGCCAAAAAGTTTGGTAAACTTGAAATAATTATGTGAAATAACATAAACAACGAAGGATCATAAAATAAAATAAAAATTTTATTTATATTCAAAAAAATATTAAATTTAAAAATATTTTTTGGAATCGCTCGGTCCGCATTTGTGTGTTACTGCGTTTACTATTTCAACAACTAAACAAAACCTAAAACCTTATTCTACCATTTAAAAATCACGTTTTCCTCATTTTAAAGTCAAAATTCTATTTTCCCAATAAAGTGCATTTTATGTTGACTATGAAAGAGTTAAAATGGTGATTACTATAAACACATAATTTTAATGGTTAAAACCTTTTTCTAACTGCTCTAACTTGACTACGAGTCAAAGACTCTTATTTTGTTTCCGTCGCTGTGAAAATCCACCTTCTCGTCTGCCGTCGAATGACTGCGCTATAGATCTTCTAAGTAATACAATTTCTGAAGAGAAGGTCTTAATGAAAAGCCCTTTGTGAAGGCATTTACTTAGAAGCGGTTCTCATTTTGCAGGCAGGTAGCAATAACAGTACTTATAGTCGCTAAGTATTGTAAAAATGTAATATCGAGTAGTCCAGAAAGATCCTGAAGAACATAAAACTAATTATTCATAAAAATCCAGAAAAAAATTAAAAATGTGCCAAAAAATTGTCAAAAAGTCTTAAAAAAATCTCGAAAAGTATAACATGAAGAGTCTCTAAAAGTCCCGAAAAAGCCAGAGAAAATCTTGAAGAGACTCAAAAAACTTCGGAAAATTTCGAAAGATTCTAAAAATGTAACACAAAAAATCCTGAAAAGTCCTAAAAACCGGTAAAATCCCGAAAAGGCCTGAAAAAAAAATTCCCGAAAAATCCGCAAAGTTCTTAGAAAGGTGGGGGCACGAAGAATCTCGAGAAGTCTCGAAAATCACGAAAATGCCGAAATAATCATTATCCCGAAGGTATCTTAAAAAAAATAAAATAAAAAATGCCAAGAATAAATCTCCACAGTTCTTGAAAAAAATATCTCGAGAAATAAAACACGAAGAATCTCTAGAATTTCCAAAATTCCAGAAAACCTGGCAGAATCTCGAAAGATTCCGAAAAACATAGCATTAAAAATTTAAGAAAAGTCCTGAAACAATAAAAGAAAGTCCTGAAAGATACCCAATATTTTTCAAAACAAATCCCAAAAAGTAGATACAACACGAAAATCACAAAATATAACCGAAACCCGGAAAAGTATCTAAATGCTCGAAATTTTTCGAAAAACATAACGCAAAAAGATTCGAAAAAAAATATATAAAAATAAAAGCGCCGAAAAACATTTACGAAATTCGTAAAGAAAAGCGCGAAATATGAAACACGAAAAATAACGAAAATATCCGAATAACTACGGAGAAAATCACTTAGGGTTTTGGAAAATTCCGAAAATCAATTAATTACACCGTCAGACAAAAACAAAAATATACCAAAGCACACGAAGCAATCAATATAATCACGAGTTTTCTTACTAGGACTTTGTAACTTCAAAAATATTTTCAATTTCAAAAATAATTTAAAAATTCAATGTAGAATAACATCATGGGTACCAAATGAAAAAGAAAATTCTGTAGAATTTAAAAAAAAAATTTTATTTTTTTTGAAATGCCCTTTAAATAAATTTTTTTTAAGCTAATAAAGTTAGTTCTTAACATATAATATTTTCAAAAATAAATATTGAGAAATTTCAAGGATATCCAAAGATGAAATTTTAAAAGGACATTTTCAATACTTTTTCGTCCTTATGGACCAGAATCCCTTAACCCTTTATTTATTCTACTGACTTTCGCTTTAATTTGGTACTCATTTTGCTTTTGTACATTGCACTGAATTTTATATTTTTATAATTCTAAATTCTTTCTAGCAGAATCCAGACGTCAGGGAGAAAAACTAAAAACGCAGTTTTATTATATTTGGCACATGGTTTCACAAGTATATTGATTTTTGTGTGGGTAAAAATTAAAAAAAGGCAAAAGTACTTTACATGCAAAAGTATTTAAGTGTGCCCATCATTGCTAAGAATATTGGAATACAAAAAAAAAATAATTGTAAATTTTATTCGAAAATGCTGCTTAAAAACCTTGCCCCCAAAAATTTATAAGCGCATTCCAAATAAGCAATTATTAATTTGGGTCTGAGAAAAAAAAAACCTAAAATAATTTTTAATTGATTTTAGTAAAGATTCTTTATTAGTTCAAACAAAGAATTTTATAATTCTACATTGCAAAAAGAAAAACAAGAATGATTTACGACAAATTGCAGTTAGACAAAGAATTAAGTACAAATCGAAATTCATTGAATGCCAAACAAAAAATTAGCAAATGCAAACAATTAAAAAATACATTTTTAGATACTTTTTTATGTACATATGTACGTATTGCGCATAGAAATTTATGTATTACTATGTGCTAATGTACAATGCATGTCTATCTGTAAAACATTGAACTCAATTAATGACTTAATGCCATTAAATAAATAATTACAACGCCTAAAGAACTTAGATTAAAATGTACATTTGTATATAAATACCTACATATGTATGTAGGTATGTATGTATATAAAAGTAGAGCAAAGCTTAGCTAATTTTTACTTCTTTCAACTCTTTCAAAGTTGATGCAAACAGGCGCTTGTGTCGCACTAAAGCGTTTTTGAAACTCGGTACATACAAACATATCTATTTTGCAGCGCTGCCAATACATAGTGCAGCAAACTGTGTGCTGCGCATGCGCAAAGCAAGTTCATAACATTTTTATAGTCGGTGGTTTTTTTGTTTTTGCGTTGCTGAACTTTTTTAATTGATGATTTCAGCGCAGTTTTGCAATCTTTAAATGATATGTACGAGCAGAGTTGCGCTAGTTGAGATTAAAACGTTTTTATAGGTAAATAAACACACACAGACGCACATGTATAATGTATATGTATATGTATGTTACTCTTTCTTCTATCCATTCTGCAGGTGTACGTGTTATAACAACAAAACGCGTTTGATCGCCAACTAAGTTGTAACGTAAGTGCAAGTATTTTTCTGTCTGCGTTCGTATGTACATACATATGTATTATATGCGAGTATGTATGCTTGTCGGCATGTATTTGCTCTTATTCGTGCGAGTACGAGTATATACTAACTCAACCTAGTTTCTTGGCATGCGCATGCATTTATGGCAAATTGCATAAATGCTTGTTTCCAGATGTCATTGGCTTGAGAAACGATTAAAAGTGTTTATGGTAGTATTTTTGGTTTCTTCTGGTATTTTGGGGCAGCTTCTTATTCTACTGGTGTCTATGTGAAGAAAATTTGCTGGAAGAAATAAAAGAACTACTTCATGGGTAAATTTCAAAACTAATTATAAAATAAGAGGGAGTTTTTTGATTTTTAGGGAAAAGTTTGTTTTAACAAACAGCACTGAGAATTATTTCAGTCTACAGAATACAATAATCTGAGCCAAGTTTGCATAATCCAGCGGAAATCTTTCTAAATTATTTAAAATTATTTAAAAATAAGCAAATTTTTTAAAGGCGAACTCTACTTATCAATACTAAGTAAGCGCAAATGTTTTTTTTTCTGAAATGCACTCGAGTGGTTTGAACTGGCAAAAAGTGTATTGAGGGCAAATGGAAAGGGAAATATAAGTAACTAACGAAACCTCAAAGTATAACAAAGAGAGAAGAAAATGGACACAAAAAACTAGTTTATATTCTTATATTTGCAACAATAGTTAGTCACTGTTGACACGAAAATATAGTGAGCACCCCAATTTAGATTTATTTGGCTCCCGAATGAAAAGCTAATGTATCCTCCTCCAAAAAAATGCAACGTTTTCAAAGAAAGAAAGAGCTTTAGTGTAGAAACGCCATCTGATCGCTGCTTGGTTTCAGAGCCGAAATCAATATATTCCCGAAACCATGAGCCAAATATAGAAAAACTGCGTTTTTGTGGTTTTTCTCTCTGATGTCACGATTTTTTTAAGGACTTTGAAATTAGAAAAATACGATTACTTCAAAAAAACTATTTAAAAAATTCAGTGTAATATAAAATTAAGTAAGGGTATCAAATTAATAAAAGCAGATTACATTTTTTGTTGCGTAAGGACGATAAACGTCCTTTTAAAATTTTATCCTTGAATATCCTTGAAATTTTGCTGTATTAATTTGTACGTCGTCCTTCTTACTTTATAAGCTTTGTTGCTCTTTAATGAAATTTGGCGCACAGATCGGCTATAACTTGGATTAACCTATAGGATATTTTTTTAAGAAAGTTTCCACCTTTTTCAGAATCTATTAATTAATAAGTTGAATTAAATATAAGTTGAATTAAATATTACAACGTTATGTTGTCAAACTAAAGGGTTTGCAAAACGATTTTTATCGCGCAGGGGCTGCCACCTGTTAAAAATTTAAAATCAAAGAAATACATAGTTAAATTAAATAAAACGTAGCAAAAATATAGTTGTCGGACGAAAGCGGTTCAAGAACGATTTATTTAAAACGGATCTTTAATTGATGTTAATATTATAACCGCGAAAGTTTGTGAGAAAACTTTTGGAGATAGCTTATGGCCTGCGGGTGGTGATCGGGTTTCCATCTACTTAAAAAGTAAACTTCTATTTCAATTCAAAGAATTCATAACATGAATGCAAACGACAATGATTTAAAAAGTTTTACTACGAAAAAAGTTTGAAGAGGATTGCCACCTATTTAAAAATTTAATTCAATTGTATTAATAAAGAATATATGGTTATTAAAATATGGGTGGCTAGCTAATGAATGAGGTTTAAGAAATCGTTATAACGACAATTTTTTTAAAAAGGGTTGCCACCTGTTTGAAAGTCGCCTTGTATTAAATTATTATGTTAATTGAAAAACTAGAGAATCATGTCAAGTTAAACAAAAGATGTTTGGGTAGACTTTATTTCGGATACATTTATTTCAAAATGGGTTGCCACCTATTTTGAAGTGTAATTAAATTGTATCAGTTATTTTAGCCCAATATTTCAATATGGATTTCAAACAAAATATATTGAAAACTGGTTTTATTTTTAAAAAGGTTGCCACCTACTTTAACTTTAAAATATTTAAAGAAATATTGCATTAAAGAGACAGTGTGTCAGCATTTCAAAAAATCAAATTCAATATTTTTCAATTCAAATATTCTTCACCTTGCACCAATTTCAATCTTTTTATTCTGCTTAAGCTAAATGAAATATAACAACATATAACAACAAAGTGTTGATATATGGTTTTATTCAGATACATTTTTTAAAAGAATTGTTCTTTTCATACTGAAATGGTCAATTTAGTTGAAATTCGACACATTGCCCATGTTCTGGAAGCTAGAGAAGTCGAGCAACTCCTTTAAGTGAAATTTATTACTACCGGCAATATAATTTATTTATTTTTATTACATTTGAAATCATAACGTTAAACCAAACTTCACTCAGGCGGTGCTGCGCTAAAAGCTAGTATTTTATACATGTAGCTAATATTGGTAGGCACTTCTCATTAGTGCCACTCTGTGATAGTGGTATCTCTGATCATGATCATAAAAGACAAGCATGTCCAACACTGAAAAGAAAGCGTGATAAAAAAAATGTACATAAGCAGATAAGGGTGGAAGTGACTATGCAACTGTTCAGAAAAGCTTTTCTTGACCTTTCAGAATTTTTATGAATTTCTTTGCGACTATTCGGAATGTTTTAGACTGTTACCGCATACGCTACTTATCTGGAATATTTGTTTTAAATTTTGCCTTTTAGGGGTAAGAAAAAAAAGGTATGGGGTTTTCTTGCCTGAAATATTTATAGTTGAAATGAAAACTATTTTTCTCATATTCCACATAAACTACGTCAAACCAGGTATGCGCCATTTCGAACATGGGCCTTTTGCCATATTTGTGGATAACCTTAATAACTGTCGAAATTTCTCGGTGTATTAGTAATTTTCACTACCTTATTTTTAAAACAACTTAACATAACTAAGGAGGTTCTGAAGAGACGGGAATAAATATTAAGCAGTCGTTATAGTGAGTATGATAGAGCTTTAGGCATCTGGCGCACTTATGACCGCTTAAATACCGATTTTGCTTAACCATTCGCATTATTTCATAGACATAGTAGGTTCCCTAGGTTAAATTAAGATTTATGCCCTTAGCAAGGTGGTCACTTATCTCATAAGCATTGGTACGTTATGATTCCACTGCGAACGGTAACTGCTAGAATAGAGCAAAAGTCTATAACTGCATATTACAAAGTTTGGCAGGTGACAGACCGGGACAAACCTCCGGGCCAATTAGAAAATATTATCAAAGTTGAAGTATTGAGATGACTTCACCTCTTCGCCCTGCATGCAGCTACAATGAAGTGTATCCATTGTGATGTTTAATCCGACTGCGTGAATGCCAATCAGACAGTGACTTGTAAGTACATACAACAGAATTGATAGATGTGACTTTGTGAGTCTATGGAGATCCTTAGACCACCCTCCTTAGTTCAGCCTCGGCCAGGACGACCATGCAGTGCATATGCTCTGATTTTTTTACAGCCTTCGCTGAGTTGAAACGAGGTCCCTTGAAAAGTCCACAAATATTTACATAAGGAAGGATAGCAGAGACTTGCTTACTATTATTTTCATTTCATAGAATTTCAAAATATAACGAATTTCCTCATTGTTCTCACTCATTCTTGCGTCATTATTTGATTGAACCAATGTAGCTTTCACAGGTCTTATAAATGCTAGACACTTGACTTAAAGCTGTTTTTGATAGACTTTTTTGTGCTGATTAAGATATTTTAAGATCAGTGAGCTCAAGGTGTAAAAAAAAACTTGTTTTTTTTTTGCAATATTTGAAAAGCTGTATCATAATAGCAAAGATGAAGGAAACTTCCACTTAGGCTGAAATTAAAGCTAGAACCTTCGACTACTATAATCTTTGCTCCTTGACTTGATGGTCGCTGATAGTCATTTATTGAACAATAAATAATAACTGAACATTATGCTATTGAAAAAAAAATAATAAAATTGTGCTAAAATTAATTATTGCTGTTCGATAAATTACTATAAGTGACCATCAGAGCAAGATGCAGCGATGAGATACAGCTTCTCAAATATTGCAACAAACCCAATTTTTTTTACACTTTGACCTGGTTTTCCTCAAAATCTATAGTTCGTGGAAACTACACTTTCGAATTCGTAGCCAACATAAAAAAGGCTATCAAAAATAGCTTTAACATTTGCCGAACTAAATTTGTTTCTAATTTTTTGTTCGCCTGTGTTATCTTTATTTATGACAAAATAGAAATAATTGAATGACAATGAATTAAACTCGAAATGAAAACCAATTTTGTTGGTTATATTGGGGCGTATTCTTGTTTTCATATCAATGGAAAATCATGCAACTTTTCTATTATCAAATTTTCGATTCGTACGAAAAAAAATAATAATATCAATAATTTTTTTTTTTAATTTTGGCAAAACCGCATTTAATTAAATTAAGTTAAATATGTTCGAAGAATAACATCAACAATTTTTATTATTTTGGCAAAACCACGTTTACTAAAATTAACTTAAAAAGTTCTCACTCGCAGTCCTTCAAATATTTTATAGCGAAAATCAGTCACTTTTCGAAAGCCATTTTTGCCACTTTTTATGCCACACCATTGCCGATCCTTTTAAATTTACCAAAGCTAAAATCAAACAAATCGAAAATACCAGATTGCATTTTTAAGTCTGAATACACATTTTTTTATTAATATTTCTTAATAACATAACTAGAATCGTACATAAATTCCTAAATTATATGAAAAATTTGATGTACTAAGCCAGTCGAGTACCCCCAAAAAATATGCCACAGTCAACCCTTTCACCGCTCGAGAAAAACTGCCACAATTTGTTGAAAATAATAATTTTGGCGCCAAAGGAGTCAACGCCACGTAACACACATACATCCACGAAAAAAAAACAATGCGCGTAAAATCGCCATTTATACACCTATACTGTACGTGTGGCGGCTCTCTTGTGTACAGATACGAAATCAAAAGCTTTTTCACACACAAACACACACATCTACAGCAAACATATACACTATAGGTGTAACATTTGTGGCTTTAGTGCATACAACACACACACCGGCGACGCGTATATGTACACGAATTTGGCTTTACACCGATTCAGTAGAGCTTTTTACGATACTTCACTTTTACGCTCAACTCACTTGGCACATGCTCGCAACTGCGCTCTACACTGCTGCCGCCTATAACATCATAAATGTCTTTTACTTGCGCTTTTAATTTTCATAAGACTACCATCGTTTGCGGCTCTGTCGCAGCTGCATTGCTGAGCGTTTACTACCTCCTGCTCATACAGCAGCTGCTGCTGATGCCGCAGTCCTCAATTTTTTATTACAAAATTATTTTTGTTATTTCTACAATAGAGTGCGGCTAATTGCAAAAGGCGCCGTGAGTAAATTGCGCGCTTTTGGCGACGTTTCTGTTTCGCTGCTGCTGTGACTACGGCTGCTGCTGCTGCTGTTAACTGTTTGGTCGCATCCTTGCCTCTCCCTTCACGCCCGCTAATCAGACCGTCCGTCAACGCCTGATCGCCGTTCTATAAGCATGCGTCGGTATAAAAGCTTGTGGCGGCTGGTCAAAATTATTCAGTATCTGTTGTAGGTTCGTTGTTATTAGAACGACCTCAGCCTCCAAGTAATATTTACTTTGAATTTTTTGGGTTGAGTTGAGTTTAACCAAAAACATTTGTGTTCATTTCAGATTCATTTCATTTCTATAAATTTGAGTTCTTAAAGCGGCGAACAACAACAAAGGCGAACGTATAGACCACTGCGTTTAAGTTGTTGGTGTTGGTTAAAATTTGTGAAACAAGATGAAATCATTGGTATGTTGGTGTGAATAATGAAGTCAAATAAAAGTTTTTAAGTGAAAGACACTCGAAAAGACTAAAAAGTGCACAATAGAGGCACACAAAAACAGTGAAGAAATGCATGCAAATGTGGGAAAACTACAGCACATAAAAATAAATAAAATAAAGACTTTGAAATGCAAATGGATTTAAGAGACAAACAGCAGCAGATTCAAAGTAACATTCTTGAAAAAAACGGCGATTATTAATTTTTTTCACACAAAAAATGTGCTTAAATAAATGCAAATCTGTTTAACTTCTTATTATAAGACTTAAATTGTTTGTGACTTTTTAAATTTTTTTCATGCATTTTGAATTGTTAACATCATATGGTGGAAACAAATGTTTTCTTATTTCAAAAATGTAATGTTTCGCTGATTAAAAAAAACAAAAAATTTATATTTTTGATGCTTTCATATTTTATATTTAAAAAACAGCAACTTTTCATGCAACATCGAGTTTGTTTCTTAAGTCTTTTGTTTTAAAGTTATTTGCACTTAGGCTAGGTTCATGACCTGGCGGAAAATCGCTAATACCGTTCAATTGTACAAGAGTTTGTCTTTGTGAGCGCTAGTAGCGATTTTGATTACGTCGCGCGATACGAATGCGCTGGCTCATAAACGTAGCCTTATTTGTTCTGAATTAGGTATTTGTGCTAAGCAAAAGCGTGCCAATACAAAAAATTTCGATGTTGAAATCGGAAAATTTAATGAATTTACAGTCCATTTCGCTTTCGGAATTGTTTGAGGCTGAAAGGAAGAAAATTAAAGCAGCCTTAACCCCGATTTTTTTTTTTATACAAATTCAAGTATGCTGCCAAACCTAAGCTAAGACCAGTTTTTTGTCATAGTCAAAATTTCGAAATACGTAGTAAATTTTATATCGCACACTGATATCTCACAGTGCCATGCACTTTCTTCCATACAAAGCATGGTCGACAGTTTTTATATGGCAAAAAAAAAAATTTCACAAATCAACGCCATTTTTCAGCCACTTTACACTTGCAATTTTTTAAACTAAAATTTATTGAACTACAAAACTGCATATCCGAAATTTTTCTAAAATTATTATTACGCCATTCACTGCAGGTCATACGGATAGCGCACAAATTTTTTTATTTTTTTTGAATTTGTATAAAATTTTAAAATCGAACTTACACGTTTTTTCTTGAAGAACATGCTAGATATTTATAAAAAAAAATTTATGGACGTATATATTGAGGGTCAAAAGGGTGCACTAACTACAGTGTAATTAGCAAAATAGTGGCAACTTTCTTCAGACTTGTCTGGATTTCTAAATTTACATTTAAAACTGAGCCTTTTTTTGGAGTTTATCGATCATGATGATCCGCGACTTCAACGCAGACGGCTGAAAAAAGTAACTGCAAAACACGAATAATCTTCAAGTGTTAGGTTCGCGACCATAACTGTTATAGTCTTTATAATAAAAATCATAATTTCTGATCAAATATAACCGTTGTTTTACGACTTTTATTTTGTCGATCAAGAATAATTGGTACTTTTGGGTTTTTTTTCGATAAAATGTTATCGTTATATTTTTATTTTTTTTTTTTGGTAATGTTATTTTCACATTTAATTCCTTATATCACAAAATATTTAAATCGGTCATAAAAATGCATTTTTCCATGCGGTTAAAAGTGAAAGATAAAAAACTTAAATCCAATATAACGATTATTTTTTATCTAAAAATAAAAATCACAAAATAAGGATTAAATTTTGCCGAAAAAAATTAAACGATTAGTTTGGTTTGGAAAAAAAAATAAAAGCATAAATTTTAAGTGATCTAGAAATAATAATTTTGATATTTAGATTTACTAGGCGACTAAGTTAGTAAACCAATAATTTTTAAACATATTTAAAAAAAAATATTTTTTTAATAAACTGTTTTAGTTTCAAAAGCTATGAAGTATTGAAATATTAGAATAGAATTTATAATTAAACATTTTTAATTAAGCATTTGAAATGTATAAAGTTTTAAATGTAAATAAATTGTTATTCTCAAGGTTGCTAATCTAACCATAACCACCAAAAAGATGTAAGCGACATTTTTTTGTATTTATTTTATTTTTTTTTTGAAGCAGAAATGTTCGTAGAACATCTACCTGGATTTCTGAATCAAAATATAAAATTTTGAAGTAAAATGTCGCTAAGGTTTTTTAAGCGGTTAGTACTCGATTAAATTTATATACATAGATGCCCATATTACAAGTTTTAGTAGCCCACTGTTTTTTTTATAAATTTTTTAGTTCCTAGAAACTTTAAGCTATTGAACAATATTTAAAAAAAATTTAACCATCGTTGATGTTTTACAAAATTGAAAATTCTTGAAAATTTTTAATTTTTATTTATTATAAAAATTTTAAACGAAATGCTCTAAAATTGTCCAAGTGTTATTTTAAAATATATGTATATCGCGAGAATTGCCCAAAGGCTTTTCAAGTTTAACGCGTACATCGGTTTTGTTTGTAATTTTATGAAGTTACACATTAGGGTGGTCCAAAAAAGCGAATTCGGAATTTTAATGCCCTCACCCCCTAAGATTGTTCTATACCGAAAAAATTATAACCCTGTTTGTTTTTTTTTTAATTAAAAAATATTTTAAAAATTTTACAAATATTTTATATGGGAAGAAACAGGTTTTCGTAGAAAAGGTATCAAATTCTTGAAAGTCAATATTTTTCTATCTGAAAACTTTGCTTCTCTTCAAGGGAAGTCCAAAAACAATACAAAATGGTTTATTTAACCATTTTCTATTATTAACTTTTTTATAGGACCCCTAAAGATCTGAAAAAAGCAATAGGAGGTCCTATAAAAAATTCCAGTGCTAAAAAATAGTACAATAAGCAATTGGATAATATTATTGGAAGTCTCCTAAAGATAAATAAAGTTTCCCGGTCGAAAAATATTGATTTTCAAGAATTCTATATCATTTCTACAATAAGTTGTTTTTACCCATATAAAATATACGGAAAACTACATGAGCTTTTGGGCAGTTCTAAATATCATTTTTTTTTTTAAGTGGGTGTATTCTTTTTTCCATTTAAAAACATCCTCGGAAGTGAGGGCTTAACATTTTAAAATTTTTTGTACCACCCATTATACATACTACTTTTTTCCCAGTGTAGCGCATGTATTTTAAAACTCTAACTATGAAAATCAACTAATGGTTTAGAGAATTTATCGCAAACGCAAGTTTTTTTCTATTACCTTCTAATACGCGGATAATTATTTTTCTATGTATAGTGCAATAGTTTGTTTCAAAAAATAAAAATGAAACAAAAACACTCCTATATTTTGCTGGTTTATAGTAAATTTAGAATTTTCTCTGCAAACTCAATTGCCCAACAAGAAAGATTATGAACTTTGGAGTCCAATTTTTTCAAGTAAATTTTTATATTTTGAGAAGAGTTTTTTGTGTCAAAAGTGTTAGGCAAACCTTTATAAAATTTAGTTCCTTCAAGTTAAGATTCAGAGAAGATAGTATTTTTTCATATAAAATATCCCTATAACAAGTAGAGTGTCTTTAAGATGTCTTGTCAATATTTTCAAAGAAGATTTAGATGACACAGAGCTTGATTTCTATAATTTTTTTTTTTTCAATTCAAAGAGATAGGTACTTCCGAGAAATAACTTTTGTATAAGGACTCCAAGGTCAATTCATTTAAGCTTATAAAATTTTCAATTCAAATTTAATCACAATCTCATACATTCCCCAACCCTGTTTACTCAATCGAAATGCCACACAAATTTTGCCCAATGCCAGCTTTTTCTTTTACACGCGCCAAAGCCTCTTTATTAGCTTATCGAGAAACAAGCTGACAACCTTGCCAGCATGAAAGTGAAATGCAGTGGCGCCCTTAAAACAAAACAATAATAGTGTAATACAATACAAAAAAAAAAGTTATTATAATTTTTATTGCATAATTGTCACTATGCGTTTCGCATTGAACTTGGCTCAAAGCCAAAGTAAACAGCAACGAAGCTAACAAAGCAAAGCTCAGCCGGGTGTATACAAAAAACAAAAGTCAAGCCAAAGCGACTGTGGTATAAACATATTAAAACAGCGCATGCGCAAATTACCAGCACACTAATGACGAGGTGGCGTAAAAGGAAGAAGTGCAAGCAAATTGAAGAAAAAAAAAACACGAAACAGAAAACAAACAAACAAAACAACTACAACGGCACATACAAATTTTGTGGCTAAAACAACGCCAACGACCACAACTGTTGCAATTTCGTATCACGCAACTATTGTTATGCATTTTTATTGACTCAATTTAATTATTCTCCACACTTCTTTTGCGGCTAGCATGCCACAAAGTTTTTGTCATACACACTACGGAGTAGAAGCCAGACATGCAATTTTTATTATATCATCGCCTTTCCGTTTTGTTGGCAATTTTTTTCCTAATAAATTCTGTTATTCGCTATTTGTTTTATTAGTACGAATTAAATTGCTGAGCAATTTTGGTCACTGACATCACTTGACCGCGCATAGAAAAGGAAGCGCAGGCGCAATTGTTCAACATACATAAATAAATAATGCTGGCAGCTGTTGGTGTGTTATTGCATTTATTGTTGTTGGTTTTATTTACCCAACGAAAAAATTACTTTTGCTTTTGTCTTAACGGCATACCCGCATTGCCAGCCAGAAATGGCTAAGTGCTGACCAATTGTGGTCACTAACTATACGCTTGCCGATCGGCTGGAACTAGTCGGTGCGGAAGTGCTACCATTTTTGGAAACACATAAAATACGGGTTAATATGTTAGCACGTCGAATGGACATCGATGGCCTAGTTTTTTATTACATAATAATCGTTAGATGTCAACTCGATTAATGTGTTCAATAAAGATGGTAGCTCATGGAGCAGAAAAAAAAACTTTAGTTGACGGAACTTTACAGGTTCGCCTGAAAACATGAAAAACTATTTTTTAGCACATGCTTATCACATGCACAAAAGGGACTCTTTACCTCAGGTTTTTTCAACAAATTTTAACAAAAATTTACTCCAGATTTTGCTAGAAGGTAAATAAAGTACACAGAGACACTTTTAGTGCATAATTTCAAAAATGCCAAATTTGGAGTTGTGTCACTTTTGGAGATAGTGTGCAATATGTATATATAGAGGTTGCTCGGAAATGACTCTTAACGATTTAAACGATGAAATTTTTAATACAAATAAAGTTTTATATTCTAATGTTATTTTGATAGATAGCATCACCGATAACATTCATATAAGGTTGCCACCTATTCGAAATTAGTTGCAAATTAAAAAAAAAAATATCATATCCCTAATCTAGACATATTTTTGAATAGGGTGGCCACCTATTTTTCAAAGTCTCTTTATTTAATTTTTTTTTTAGAAAGTTAAGATACCATATTACCCTTTATAGGTAGTGAAATAAAGCTCTTACGTAATGATTTGCTAATATCTTTTAGGACAAGTGTGTAAGGTTGCCACTTATTTTCGATTTTACAAAATTTAATAAAAAAAAATTAAATTGGATATCAAATGGCAGGCATTTTTAAGCACAATAATTCAGAGATATTTTTGTAGAGCGTTGCCAGCTTTTTAATAAAAAAAGTTTATCTTATTATTTTCAAAGAGCATTTTTTTGTATATATTTGTGTAAGTATACACAGTACATATTTACTTGAAATAGAATAGGTACAGTCCTATTAGTAGGGTTGCCACCCAATATCGAATGTAAGATATCTATTTAATTTATTATATGCCGATGTTTATGCAGAAAACGAAGCCTAAAAATATGTTCCACTTAACTATATAAATTTATATACATTTTTTTTATAGTTTTGTTTTACATAGTTTTAGGCTTTGTTTTCTTTTCTGCATAAACATTAATAGTTTCATAAAAAAAAGTTTTTTAATTGGTTCCAAAATATTTTTGTTTTAGAATTCTGAGTAACAAAGTAGGCTACATTTGACGATATTTTTGGTTATCGACATTGCATTTTCAAAGGATTTTTTTTTGTTGTTGACTGTATACTAAAAAGGAGATTTTTTTTTTTCCTTTTTGGTTGTTGTTGTTTCCGACAGGGTGGGTGTATGATGTATTATGGAATGAATTTCCGTCATCCCTTGTCAAATTTCAGATTTTTTTTCTTCTACTGAATACTGAGATACTTACGAGGCTAAAATAATGATTGAATTTATAGTATTTTTTATAAAACTAATTTTTATTAATTGGATTAGATCTTGGCTTATGTACTTATACGTATGTATGTTATAAATTCCATTCACGATGTTGCATAAAAAGTATTTATAAATTAAGCTATCAAAATAACCATTATTTGAACCCTAACTTTGAAAATTAAAAAAAAAAAAATTATATGCACACCGAGCAAAGGTCGGTCAACCTGGTACTTTTTTAGAAAATGTTTTCATTTTATTAATAATCGATAAATTTTTATTAAATTTTTACAAAAGTGTTCGTTTTCCTAACAGAATTGACAGCTCGCTTCACAGCCGCTAAAGGCTTAACTGGAATTTCAATGTTAATAACAGCACTTAAAATTATTAGGGTGTGAGCTGAAAATTACAGCGAAGGGAAATTTCTTTGTCAGCATCGTAGAATGCTACAAAATCTACACTCAAATTAAATGTATCAAAGCGAAATGGACACAATTAAAAAAATCCGATTTCTAAAAAAGGTCATTCTAAATTAATCCGACACAGTACGAGTCAAAATTGCTGGCACACAGGCAATAAAAGAAATTTAAGAATGATGTATTGTGGAACGATTTTCCGCCATGTCATGTCAAATTTAGTTTGGAGGCAAACCTGTTTTAGCGTTGTGCCATCTTCAATGGATGACGAAAAATCGTTCGTACTGAGAACTTTAAACTAATTTAAATTTTGAGAAAAAAATATATATATATACGTATATTAAAATCTTAATCACTGACTTTTATCCTCTACCCTTTCTTACTTTAATTCTCTCTTTCCAGTTCATTTTCGGCCTTTTGGCCTTATCGACCTTCACCTATGCAGAGGAGGCGCAAAAAGCCGCCGAACCTAAATCCGCTGAACCTGCACCTGCCGCCACCGAAGTGAAAGCCACCAGCACAGCTGAAAAGAAGCAGGAGAAACGTGGCATTATTCACGGCACCGGCTACGGCTATGGTGGTGGACACGGCTATGGAGGTGGACACGGCTATGGCGGTGGATACGGCGGTGGTGGTATCCTACTAAGTGGCGGACATGGTGGTGGTGGGCTCATCGGCGGCGGTGGAGGCAGCGGATACGGTATTGGTTTAGGCGGCGGCTTAGGCGGCGGATTAGGCGGTGGTATACCTACCAATGTACAAACCAACTACGTGGAACGTCAAGTGGCCGTACCCTACCAGGTTGAGCGCGCTGTACCATATCCAGTCGAGCGAATCGTGCAAGTACCCGTACAAGTACCAGTGCCGCAACCCTACCCTGTCGAGAAAACTGTACAAGTACCAGTTAGAGAGCTCATCAAAGTGCCCGTACACATACCACAACCCTACCCCGTAGAGAAGATCGTACATGTGCAAGTGCCCGTGCATGTGGATCGTCCAGTGGCAGTGAAAGTGCCCGTTCCAGCACCCTACCCAGTGGAAAAGATCGTGCAAGTACCCGTTAAAGTGCCAGTACCACAACCCTACCCGGTGGAGAAGATCGTACAAGTACCCGTTAAGGTGCCCGTACATGTGCCACAGCCGTACCCAGTTGAAAAGGTGGTGCAAGTTCCCGTTAAAGTGCCCGTCGATCGCCCCTACCCAGTGCATGTAATTAAGCCATACCCGGTGCCTGTTGAGAAACCAGTGCCCTATACAGTTGAGAAGCGCGTCACCATACCCGTTCAGGTGCCAGTCGACCATCCAGTGCCAGTGCCAGTCGATCGGCCAGTGGCTGTGCCCGTTAAGGTTGCTGTACCCAAACCATATCCCGTCATCAAAGAAATTCCAGTGCCCGTGGAACGTCAAGTGCCTTACCCCGTGAAGGTGCCAGTCGATGTGCCGCGTGCCGTGCATATCGAACAGCACGTTCCTGTGGCCGTTGAGCAGCATGTGCCCTACAAAGTGCCCGTTCCAGTGCCAGTCCATCTGGAAAGCCATGTCGGACATGATATCGGAGGCTATGGTGGACATGGGATCGGAGGCTATGGTGGACATGGCATCGGAGGCTATGGTGGACACTCGGTCAGCTATGGTGGTTCGTACGGCTATGGACATGGACATATCCACAAAAAGAAGTAAATCGAAGCGAAAAGTGGCTCGCTGAGGGTGTGAGATTTTTTGTTTAGAAAAAGGACTTACATATGTACATTTAGAAATTATGATTATTTAGTTGAAAATTTAAAATGCATGGCCATTATTGCTCGGAAAAAAACTTATTCTATGGAAACTGCGCTAAAAAGGGATTGAAGTGAAATGAGAATAAGAGCGTGTAAAATAAGCTACATCGGCGTTTGCTTACTCTTTCTTTTTTATTTGTCTTTTCCCAGATGTATATTTTAGTTTTTAGTTTGTGATAAAATTTTCGAATTAAACGAAGGCATTGGGCAAGTACGAACGCCCTAAGGGAAGCGCCATAGCGACTGCCAATGATGGAAATGTTTTTGAAGCCAAGTGGGCAAACAATTTGTTACACGAGTGGAGGGTGTGGAACTTAAGTTAAGCATGAAATTAAAGCAAGGAATAATCACGAAGTTTTGGGCGAATTGTAAATAGTAATTGTAAATGTTTTAGCAAAAATACGATAGCTCTTTTGATTTACCAAAATTTATAGCGTTTCCTTTAATTTCATTTAAAGTCCATAAACTTGCCTGCCGCACCTAATTTTCTTTAAAAAAAAAAATATGCACAGATTCGTAGTTTGCAACCTTGAATTGTGCGAATATTTCTCTATCTATTGGCAGTTGCATTTTTCATCCGCTTCTCACAAGCGTCTAGTGCTAACAGCTGTCCTTCAATTATGTTTTTGTAAAAAAACAAAATGGTATGATCTTTTTTGTTTTTGTACGAATTATTAATTTGTATATAATTTAATTATGTAAATAAAATGACGACAAGATATTATCGATGAGTATATAAGAAAATAAACAAAAAATTGTTTTATTTAATTGTACAAGGTGGCGCAAAATTTATCAGCCAATTTTGTTTTTGAATAACTTTTTTACAAAATAAAAAACCTCTTTTGAGTGATGGAAATCTTTACTTGGACCTTTAAAATTTTTTCTGTTTAGTGGAAAAAATTATATCCGTCAAAAAAAATTTAAATTTGCTATTTTTGCCATTTTTCGATCATTTATCAGTTTTTTTCTAATTTCTGAGATAAAATACGACCAAATTTTGTTGAAGCGTGTTATCTGAGACTTGTTGGCATAAACCTGCTACAATAGGGGAAAGATCCATACCTTTTTTGTTTCATTATTTCTGAATTGAACAATACATTAGAAACTAATGAAGAAATGGACAAGATCAGAGTTTACACAATGGAGGTGAATACTAGGATATTTCTGCCTGCATTAGGGCAATTAGCCTCAAAACAAATGAGAAATATGAGACTGGGCGTTAAGAAGTAATGAGTAAAAAGGCACGATTCGGTTCTTTACTTTACAGTCATGCTTACAGAAATCGTAGAACCACTGATAAAAAAAAGTAAGTGCGCCTGGGCCACACTGTAGAAGTGAAACTTACGTTAAAGCTTAAACAGACGGCAGCGTTGATCCCGATTAAGTCAGTCTTAATCCGGATCAACTGCAGTTAATTCCCGAGTTAATCCGGATCAACGCTGCCGTCTGCTTATGCTTTTACTTATCTATCTATACATACACACATCTGCTTTTGCTTAAGGTTATATTTTTTCGCTTTTTTTCTATCAATGTAGATCCCTACCTCTACCACTGTTCGTTTTAATAACATTCATGTTATTCTGTTTTTAAATTATCTTCATACTCTATCGATAATAAAATCGATTATAACGTCCATAAAAATATCGATAACAAAAACGATGGCAAATTCGATAAAAATTTCAATAGCAACATCGATAATACCATTGGTAGCTAAATCGATTAGAAAATCAATATAAAAATATCGATAACAAAATCGGTAAAGATCGCTAACAAAATCGATAACAATATCGATAACAAAATCGATAAACATCAATAACAAAATCGATAAATATCGATAACAAAATCGATAAATACCGATAACAAAATCGATTTATATCGATACCAAAATCGATAAATATCGATAACAAAATCGATAAACATCGATAACAAAATCGGTAAATATCGATAACAAAATCGATAAATATCGCTAAAAAGGTCGATAAATATCGATAACAAAATCGATAAATATGGATAACAAAGTCGATAAGAATCGATAACAAAATCGATAAATATCGATAAATATTGATAACAAAATCGATAAACATCGCTAACAAAGTCGATAAATATCGATAACAAAATCGATGAATATCGATAACAAAATCGGTAAATATCGATAACAATATCGATTAATATAGATAACAAAGCTGATAAAAACATCGATTATTTAATCGATAAGTCTCGAGAATCTCGAAAATCTCTAAAATCCCAAAATAGTTCCCAGTTTGAGTCTCTTTGTCTCTCTCTATATCGTTTCCTCTTTAATTACATTTATTTTAATCTTTCTTCCCCTATCTTCATTTTACTTTTATCGGTATCTTCATCCTCATCTTTGTTTTTACTTTTATGTTTATCATTTTCTTCATCAACATATTCCCCTTCACCTTTGCCCTCATATGTATATATAAGTAAAGTGTTTAAATTTACCTTGGTCTTCGTTTTAACCTTTATCTTTACACATCTTTGTTTTTGTTTTTGTTTTTATTTTTACCTTTGCCTTTATAATCTTCTTTATCTATGTACGTACTCACCTTTACTTTCATTCTTGTATTGTTACTTCTAAGTGTTATCCTCTAACCTTTTATTAGCAAGTTTTTGATAAATTCATACCATATGCATACACACAAGAAGTACTTGTTTCAGCCCTAACCACTTCCGTTGCATCATTTCCGTTGCACCATTTCCGTGTGCAATTTCCGCTGAATTTGCCAATTTACTCCCACTCAACCAACCGCCGCTAAAGAAGTTTCACTACAAAAATAAGTGAAAGGAAATGGAGAACGATTGAAACCAAAGCGTTACATTTGGTGACAGTACTATGTAATCTTCAAATTCTAGAAACCAAGAATATGCGATCGCCGAAGTCCTCGTAACAATCATCAAAACTATTAAGAGTACTATAGAGATTCGGTATTTATGCCATTCATCGAAATGGTCCGCTACGGTGTAGTGTGTTCAAGCCCTGGTCAAATTAACATCGCAAAAAAAAAATTTAGAAAAATCGTTTTTTCTTAACAGCGGTCGCCGCTCGGCAGGCAATAGCAAGCCTTCGAGTGTATTTCTGCCATGAAACCCAGCTTCTCATAAAAACACAATCGCCGTTCGGAGTCGGCGTAAAACAGTAGGTTGTTGCTGTTGTTGTTGTAGCGGCTACAGCAACCCAGCCCAGATCGGTTAATATCTCAGTCGATGTCGTCAAGCTCAACTAACGGAAGCTCCAAGAAACGTGCAGCCTCAATGGAATGGGTCCACAGGGACAAAGGCATTATTGTTATCGGGTTTTCCGGGCACACGAAGAGATGTTTCGAGTGGTGGGGTATCTCTTCGCATGCCGGACACTCATTTGGCACATCTGCGTTTACTCTGCATAGGTATGAGTTTAACCTGCTGCAGTAGCCAAAGTGAAGTTGGGCTATTGTGGTTCTAGTCTCCCGAGGCAGATGAAGCTCCGTATCGTCGATGTCAGGTGGTTGTGCGCCTATAACGGCATTCACAGGTCTGGAGTCTGCATAACCCGAGACTGACTCCCTCTGAATGCCGTTCAGGGCCTGTCGATATGCTGACGGGTCCAGAGGCTGCCTCCTGACGTGCCTGGGCGAAGGCTCTTCTCTGCAAGCAGTTGGGTGACCACGTCTGTAGCTCCCAACTAGAAACTGCTTGCAGAGCATTGTGTTATGCTCCTTTATTGGGATCATTTTCACCTATATATGCAGGTGGTATTCTGGCGACATCAGAAGGCATCCAGTCGCTGTCCTAAGTGCAGTGTTTTGTGTTGCCTTTATCTTCATCCACTGCGTCCTACTAGTCCTCGGCGACCAAGCTAGTGCTGCGTAATATAAAACCGGCCGACCCTTTGCCTTGTATGTTGCCAGCAACGCTTCTTTGCCTTTGCCCCAAGTACTGCCGGCTAGCAACTTGAGGACCTTGTTGCGGCTCTGTACTTTGTTGACAAAGCGTGCGTGCGCAGAGAAGGAAAACAGACTGTCGAAGGTTACTCCGAGTATTTTGGAGTTATTCATCGTCGGAATTGGTGTATCATCGACATGAATTCCCAGCGGTAGTCTGGCCTTCATCCAGGTGGTGAACAAGGTCGCAGAGGATTTTGTAGGGGAGAGGGTTAGGCTCCTTCCAGTGAAGAACCGAGAAATCTCGGAGAGATAACCGTTTACTTTCGAACACAAGTCATCAATTCCATTACCAGACGCCATTGTCGAGCAATGGTCGGCATAAGAAACATTCGAGACTTCCTCTGGTGGTTGAGGGAGCTTTGAAATATATAAGTTAAACAGTAGTGGGGAAGGGACACACCCCTATGGAACCTCCGGTTTTATTTTTCTGAGCTTGCTAGATCTGTCTCTAAACATTACCGACGAGTGTCGACCTCTCAGATAATTCGCCGACCACCGTTTGAACCTCTGGGGGAGAGAGGTGGCCTCTATGTCTTCTAGTAGCGTGAAGTGTCTGACGGTGGCAAACGCTTTTGACAGGTCCAGCGCTACTTGAATAGTTCTCTCACAGGGACGGTTGCGGTTTAGGCCACGTATTATCTGCGTGTTTATGGCGTTAAGTGTTGTTGTTGTACTGTGCAATTTACAGAAACCATGCTGATACTTCGCTGTGGTCAAATGGTTCGTGAAATACGAGAGCAGCAGGGCTGCTAGTATCTTCGCTACCGGGGAAAGGAGTGTTGTCGGGTGATAAGATTCTCCTTTGTTGGCTGGTTTCCACGGTTTGAGCAGTGGGACCACTGTCCCCATCTTCCAGATGTCTGGGATGATGGGAGTGGCCATTGACATATTGATAACGTGAATTTTAACTCAAGTAGGAAGTAACAATATCTAAAACTTAAAACGAATTCAAGAATTAATTAAATACAAATATAATCTGAATTTAGATGGCGAATACCTAACACTGATGAAAGTACTTGATAAGATTAGTAGCGTTATGGCTCTTTAAAATCTTTCTTATCGGCGGGTGGGCCGGCGTCGCTGCCGCAAACGATTCTTTTTAGCGTAAACCTCTAGTACCAACTTAACCTAATTACTATATCGAGCCCTAACCGCCAAAATAACGTAAGCGGCATTTTTTCAAAATTTTATTTTTGATACAGAAATATTCTTACAGCATCTAGCTGCATTTCTCCATCAAAAAGAAAATGTTGAAAAAAAAAAACAAAAATGTCGCTTACGTTATTTTGCCGGTTAGGGCTCGATATATTGCCGCAAAAATAGTTTATGTTTACTTAAGTATTAACACAATCATTGAATAAGGTACATCATTATGAAAGTAACCCGAAGTTGAAAGCTTGTTTTTAATGCATTCACTATGAAAAATAGAAAAAATTACAATTCCTCACTGCGCTCGAACGAATGCAAACCAAGCTTGAATTTGATAGCCCATAACTGGACCGTTAGAATAGTAATATGAAAATTACGCAAAATACCGTTATTAAAAGAAAATTTTTATTTCGAACGTTAAATTAATACAATTAATAATTCTTCTATACAAAGAGCCTATTTGTCCTGAATTCTCTCCCTTAAAGGCCTTAAAACAGCATTACATTTGCTTCGCTATCTTTTCTCGTCCTCGAGATATTTTGTTTGTGTCCCTTTTTTCCAAAATACAACTTGCGTCCTTTCAAGTAAACGCTTTCAACGAGTCAGCTAATCGTATTAGCTTTATTTTACAGCGTTGGAAAAAGCATTTTGTGCTTTAAGCCACAATTGAGTTAGTTAGTTACTTGGGTAAAGCCATAATAATTAAAATTGTCTAATACATAGCTATGTATGTATGTATGTACGTAAAAAGCTTCGGGATTTCCGCCAGCAGCGCAACAAGCTCCACACCACGGCAGATTGCCTATCTATTCACTCTGCAACACTAAAACAGACAAGTTTGTCGCTTTTTAATCAAGTCTTAGTTTTCCTAAAAGCTTAATTTAACTATTACTTTTGATTTTCGTTAAGCCACGATGATTTCGTTTGCACAAAAAAGCGATCAATAGCCTAAAAATATGCAAGGAATACGATAAAAGTTTTACACAAATGGGATGGTACAGTTCAAAGCAAAAATGTTGCTTTGTATGCACATACATATGTATGTATATTAGACTGCATCACTCCCCATACAAAAAAAATCGCTACAATTTTTCCATATATATATTTTGGAAAAATATTAAGATTTATGTACGTGAGCTGGACCGATTTGAAAATACCTCCAAAAATTTAGTTTTTTGTGAATAAAAACAGTTTTTAAGTATTTTTTGCAAAAAACTAAGTTAGATGACAAAAACGTTTAAGCTTAAAAAATTTGCATAAAAATATTAAAAAAAAAAATTCAACTGAATCATAATAGTGAAATTCTTGATGCTGTTTTTGAACTTTTTTCAAAGACTGGTTTAAGGAAAACTTGCAAATAAATAAAAACGGTGAGAAAATACCTTTCCATTGATACCCAGTTAATCAAGTTTTTCTTAAACAAATCTTTAAAAAAGCTAAAAAAAAAACAGCATCAAAAATCTCATTATTATGATTCCCTTGAAAAATTGTTGAATATTTTTATGTAGAAAACTTCAGCTCTTTTGTCATGTGAGAGGATTTTTTCCACAAAGTCCTTTAAGAAAGTATTTTTATGCATGAAAAAACACCGTTGTTGGAAGTATTTTCCAATCGCTCTAGCGCACGTAAATCTTATTATTTTTTCGAAATATTTTGCTAGAAGCCTAATGGCCTTATACATAAAAAATAAAGTAGCAGTATAAAAGGTTTATAAATTAAAAAATGTATGAAAACGTCAATTTATAAAGCTCTTTAAACCTATTTTATTTTTTATGAATAAGGCCATTAAATTATAAGAAATTTTGTTGTCCCGGCGAAAAAATCGCAAGTTTTTTTGGTGATGCAGTCTAATTTATATTTTTTTATGAATACCCTGCAGGAAATTAAATTAATTTGAAAGTAATTTATAATCTACTTTGATTTCAATAGCATCTAATTGAAATTCTCACTTTTTCCGCTGCAACGAGCTCATTTATTTAACTTGGCGATTTCATAGGAAGCAGTCAATTATCCCACTCTGCATTTAATTTCAACTACTTTAAAATGTATTTGGCCAAAAAAACTTCAAAATTAGTATGTTTCGTTTGAATACTCTTGCGTTCTGCACTTCAGAGATGCTTTTTCATACTTTCAAGACACAAATTGTTTCATTGAGTAAAAGGAGTATCACAATTCGAAACATTTACTCACTGCAGGCTGTTTCAAATTAGTCTTTCGATTAGTTGATTTACAAAACAAAAATTGAAAGATTGCCAAAATTTTGTGTGAATAAATTGAATTCTAGCACTGTCTTATTCCAGAATAAGCACTGAAAAATAATTTAAAAAAAAAAACCTTTTATTACAAATTTTTTAATTTTATTTAAAGAAGTTGCTCGAGTTTCCAAAACATAGTCAATATGTCGAACTTCGACTAAATTGGTCAATTCGTAGCTGTACCCTAAAATTTTTTTAAATTATTTGTATAAGTCGCAGTTCACACTCTTCTTTCGATCACGCAAATCTCCGAGTGTATTTCTTCCATGGAAAAGTTTCTCATAAAATCTCATAGATATAGGTTGTGTGACAGCATTTGAGTGCCAAATATTTATTAAATTGGTTATTTAGAATTTATACTACTTATGAGGTAATTAGTACATTCAGACTGTACAATAATATGTATGTGTGTGCGCTTGTTCAAAAAACCAAACTCTGTCATATTTTTCCTGCTGGGTTTGCGTATAAACTTCAGCAAATATGAATATCATTGAGTATGTTCGTGCATATGTACGTAGTGTATCAGTGCACCATTTACAACAAGAAACTTATGCAACTATTTAAACTCAAGAAAAAATATTAATATACAAGAAAATGCAACTGACTCAAAAATGTTTATGGCTATGTTTAAATAAGGCAGTATGCATTGCTACTTAGTTCAATGCTTCAATAGCTATGAGCCTTCGTAATATTTTTACTCAATGCTATGATGGTATTTTTTTGTTTTTTTTTTACTTTGTTTAATAAACAATTACAAATCCATCAACACTGATATTTTATGTAGTAATACTTTTGTTTAATAATATAGGCATTTTTTTTTTATTTATATTTCACTCGCACTGTTACACATGTATGTGCAAATGTACGTATGTATGTATGTATATGTACATATGTATGGAAATATGTGCACACACAAAACGAGGAAGTCGTCTGCCAGCTGCAAACCAGTGACTAAGTTAAGGCGCATGAATGGTTGGATGAATGGTTAGATGGATGGCCGCATGGCCGGTTGGACAAGCGTATATGCGTGGCTTGGAACGTGCTAAGCAATAGACACTTGTACGCATATTTTTGCTCTGCGTTACAAGGTGCCTGTTAATACACATGAATGTTACTGTGGTATACCTTTCCATGCTTTCGCTTTTGCCCAACGGCATGGTGAGGATTTCATTTTGGTTTTAGTTACGTTTTGTTATAAGAATTCTATAAAAAGTACACCATATATTGTAGCAATAGACTGTTAGGCTTGCAAAATTTGGGTAATGTGCAGAATAATCTCGTAAATTTGAATTACGCACTAAACAAGATATTACGACATGATTTTAAATTAAATAACTGCAAATATGATTTAGTGAAAATCCGGAGTTCGTAATCGTCAAATAACATTTTGTAACGGATATACGGTCATTATCGGCAGAAAGGCAAGACCTTTCTGTGTTCATGTTTTTATTTCTCTATTCTAGTTTTTATTTTTATCCGACTTCACAAAAAGGAGAAGGTTATCAGTTCGTCGGAATATTTTTTTTTATTTTTTTTATTTTTTTTTTATGTATGTTACCGCATAACTTTGGACCAGGTTAACCGATTTCTATAAAAAATCTTTTAGAGGAAAAGTGTTACCTCGCAGTTGGTTCCATACGAATTTGGTTTAAAACCAATCATTGGATCAGGAAGAAATTAACGATAATCTTAAATTTTTATATGAAAATTGAAGTCGGTTTTGTTTTCTCTCGAAAATTACTTGTTTTTTTAGTTTCATCTGATTATACTTTTTATTAACCGACTTCCAAAAAAGGAGGAGGTTATCAGTTCGTCGGAATATTTTTTTTTTTTTATGTATGTTACCGCATAACTTTGCACCACATCAACTGATTTCAACGGAAAGGTAGTGTCTCAGAGGTGGTTCCATACTAATTTGGTTTAGATCCGATCATTGGATCATGAAATATATAGATATATATATATTTTTTTTAAGTCGGTTTTTTTTGCTAAAAATTACTTGTTTTATTTTTTCTATTTCTTGTATTATACTTTGTTTGTTTTATATTTTACCACATTTTTTTCGCAAATACTTTTTTAGAGCACACACATATGTGAATATATTTATGCATACGTTAGCAAATATTTATTAGTTTATATCCATATATATATACCTAATTTAACGCTAATTAAACACATTTCGCAATGTGCTTGTTTGCTCTTAAATAATACGTATCGCAACATAAATCAAAAAGAGTCACAACTGAAAATTTTTCAAACTTTTTCCCGTGAAACAGTTCACAGACCATATTTCTAATGTCCGCCAAAATTTTTTCTGCATCACTATCTTCTTTAACTGTTTAACCGGCCGGTTATAACCGATGAATAAAATTATTGTAATCGATATAATTTTTTTATTTTATCGTATTTTTTTTTTGGGCACACAGTATTCTTCAGGAAACATTGTTGCATTTTAATATCTTATCGAAACATTTTCGATATACGTACACTAGGGTGGGTAAATTTTTTTTTTTTTACTATGCGCGTAAAGAATATGAGGATTATACGTGTAATTCTACGAAAATTTGCCGATGAGACCATGGTTGTTCTAAAATCAATTTGAAGTTTACCAAATTTCGGAAACAGGTTTCGAAGAAAATGGGAAAATTTTCACTGTTGCGCCTCTGGTGAAAGTTTCAGGAAAAAGATAAGTGCAGAGATGGATTACTCCTACCAAAACCCCTTATAACATGTTTTTGTACAAAACTTGAATGTCGTAAACTACAGCAAAATGCTAAGTAAACTATTTTCGCAATTTGCCAAAGTCCTAATTGATTTGAGACCCAGGGTTTTATCGGCAATTTTTTTTACAGTTATACGTACTCTACTATGTGCTATATGCGCATAGAGGAAAAAATCTCGCAAACAAATTCACCCGCCCTAATGTACACACTTATCTATATTTAAACAAAAAATTGTATATTGCTGTCAATACTTTTATGCGTTTTGTTGTCGATATCCTACTCAATATCGCATTCGATAAATTTATCGATAGCAGCAGCAACAATTTTTTGCCACTCCTCAACATTTCGGATTTCTTGAGTTGTGTCTGTTTTGAATATAGGGTGCGATATGTATGCATATTAATTAATAATAATTTCGCAGTAATGTTGTGTTAATTCGTAATTTTCCTTGTCGAAAGTATATTTTGCGAAAAACCTCAAATTGCAGCAAAATCAAACAAAATTCCATTGAGTTGCAGAAAACGTAGGCATGGCAAAATTAAAAATGCATAGTTTGGACTGTCTGCACTACGTACAATCATATGAATACTCGTAAGTACATATGTATGCATACTCGTACATCTATATGTTTGTAGCTGTGTATGTTTTTGTATATCGATCCACACATATCTGGAGCACCTTGTAAAACTTCCTCATTGTTACGTGAGGTGTGTGCGGCATTAGCCGGTACGAAAGTAATCGGGATAGCTTAGCTTGCATGCTGGCGATGAAATTGATTCATTCATTCATCACACATTCAATGTAGCCAATTAACATTAAAATGAATTCAATTTTTTATTACACGTTAGCAGATTGCGGTGGTTTGGGGCTTCGGTATGGATAAGACTACGTTCTTTTTTCCTAAATTGGAACTTGAGCAAAATTTTTAGGTAGAAATCGTAAAATGCGTAAGGAAAATTACTTATTTTTCATGACTTTAAAATTTTTTTTTTTTTTTTGAGATTCAAAATAATTAAGAAATGTAATTTTTTGGAAAGTATGAGTGTGGTTCGGAATAACTAGTGGGAAAAAAATATGAAGTACATATGCCTCTACGTAAAAATATATAATTAGTACCAGTAAAATACAATGTGAGAAAGAAACAGATTAAAAAGGTTTATTCCTAAACTCACGATAATGCCATTATCGATGAATTTACAAAATACAATACAATGATATACAAAATTCATAAATATATCGATAATAATACTCAAAATATTTTTATTGAAATGTCGATAAATGTATGTATCGAAAAAATTTCGATAAGTTGTGAAAGTGCTACAAAGTTTCATGAAGAACACTGTGTCAACAAAAAATAAACAAACTACGACAAGATATAGTTCGCAAATCATATCGATTACAATAATTTTATTTATCGGTTATAATCGGCCGCAAAAGCGTAGCTGGTTACAGCTCCAATCAAGGCAAGAATCTTGATGCCATGCAAAGTACTCGCATTTGTCGATTACTACACTTAATGCCATAAGAAATCCATTACCGATAAATTTATCGAAAGTGATTTACATAAAAATGCAACACTCAAACTGACATTTTACATATTTTCAAAACGTTAAACTGCGATTCTTCACTGAATTGTGGACTGCGCCATGATGTTGTCACACAAACGTAGGGCTCTACCGTTTTATGCCATATCCGAGTGTCAAATGGATTTCATGAAAGCTTTTTTGTGACAGCAGTGAACTCGGATGCTTGCCAACCGTCTGGCGACGGCTTACGAAAAATACTTTTTGTTGGATGGTGTACGGAGCAGGCATGAAACCTCGATTCTACCGGGGACCGTAGTCATTAAATATAACTAAAATAATTTAAATCTGCATTTAATTATTTTTTATGATTTTTATTTTTATTTTTTTTCGCTAATAAATAATAATTACACTGCTAGGAAAAATTAATAGCCCGACGGACGACCTACCTAGAAAACTTAATTCGAGTACACTAAATTCAGTGGTGGTAGCATTTTTCTAGGTTAGGTCATTTAGCCAAGTCATAACAAATTAGATTTTTTAGGCGGAAAACTGTACGATTTTCAATGGTTCTGAAAATTCGTATTGGAGGGTTTTTTGGTGCGAGGAATACGAATTGGAGATTGTTTTTTGCCGATCTGAAAAACATTAAGTACAGATTCGTGCAAAAAACATCCAAAAATTACCGAAAATGGTCAAGAACGTTGGTTTTTGTAAAGGAAATTTCCCAAAATTTTTTGGAAATATATTTGATATATCTTTTATACCTCAAAGGTATAATTTGGCTTAGATATGATCATTGGATTGTGAAGAAATTAATATTTTAGATTTTTATCTATATGATATTTGAAGCCGGTTTTGTTTTTTGCTTAAAAGTTACATGTTTTCATACCAAGGCATTTTTGGTTGAATATTTATCTTTTTAGGAGTGTTTAAATGGTCAGCTTATCAGATGTGATTGCTTTTTATGCTTATAACATAATAGAAGTTATTTCTGGCTACCTGCCCATGACACCAGCAAAGAAGCTGATTTACAAAATCAAATAAGTTCACGCGCAATTAAGGAAAGTATTTGCAATCATGTTTTCCAGGTTCGTTTCTTAAGTCTTTTGTTTCAAAGTAATACCTCTGACTAGTGCTAAGGCTGAACAAAAATTTTAGATGGTAGATTAGCGTGGAAAATTGTGTTAGGTTCCAAAACGATGTAGTCGATTTACACATAGACGGTAGCTTGGCGAAACCTCGTATCTCAAAACAATCTCAAACGATACTTTTAAACAAAAAAAAAAAACTCTCTACTAATAACCAAAAAATCATATCAAATAACTTTTTGATCAGAATATTACAGATTTGTTAATTAAGAATTAAATACAATGAATCATAGTATTTAAAGCTAATTTTGAATTAATTTCACGAGATACTACCAGGTAGCATTGATTTGTGCCATACCAGGTTTTGTCAAAGAACGGTCGATATATGTATATTAACCTTGCTGCAAAAGTGTGCCTATAGTTATTTTCGTGGGATAGCAGGATTAACGAAATTAAAAAAAAAAAAGCAAAAGCCCTACAATCCCAGTAGATAAATTCAGGAGTTAAAAGTCTTCCTGAGAGACAAGAGGCCTTCCGTTTTGAATTCCTTTCTGCTTTTTTTTTGTATGGCTTGGAACAGGTTGAAGGGCACCTGCTATCGCTGCTTATAGGACTTCCAGAGGGGCTTTTGTAGGACGAATTTCAGCAGGCCGTTTGGAAAAGTTTTTCTAGAGCGGCTTTTTTTTGATTCATAAAAAATTATACGTTTTAAATATATTTATTTAAAGTTCATACCACATTCGGTGTATTGCAACTTAAAATGCATATTGAAATTTATTTGTATTGCTAAATAATATGAACTTATACATACATTCGCGTAAATTGTAAGTAGGAAAAGCCCTCCTAGAGGACATGCAGAGAAGCACTTTCTTCAGCCCTTCTTCCGTAAGCCTTTTAGAAAAATATATGTGTATGGTATATATGCTTAGAATATCTAAAAATATTCGAAATACATAATCTCCCGCATTGCACAATTTTTTAATATCGTTCGCGATAACCTAACTAATCGCCAGACGCAATAAATCAACGCAACAAGTAATTTTTGTAAAATTAGAAAAAAATAAAAAAAATAATCTACCCAAATAAACAAAAAATTTTAAAAATTTCCAAACAGCTCAGCCTATGCAGCACTGCAGCATTTACGGCGAGACGGCGAGTCTCTTGCAACTGTGTCGTTTGCGAATGAGGTTTATATATGATAATTTTCCTAATTTTGCAATTACTTTTCTTCTATTTACAAAATGTTGTGGTTTGCTTTTGGTTTTACCCTTCTATTTATTATGTATTTTTATTGTGGCTAATCGACGCCCATGGATGTTGCAATAATATTGCTTGTGTATGTACCAATGTTTACACGTATGAATGTGCCACAAGCGCCGGTCAACAGGAGACTGCGCGTTTTTTGTTAGCCACTCGGGTGCTTGTACGACTATTTATTGAAAGCGAATTTTTTCAGGTCTGGCATTATATGTTGGAAGAAGAAGAAAAAAACTGCCATGCGAAAGCAGTAAGAAATATCTATATATATACTATATATATGCTATATAATCGCATATGTACAAATGTATGGATGATTGTGAATTCATTCATCTGTGTGAAAGTAATGCTGTTGTTATTGTTGTGAAAAATTGCCATGCAATTAACAGCACTTACACTTAGCTGTGCATTTGGTGATGATGATGTCGTAATATTGCAGAGAGAGACAAAAACAGTAACAAAGAAGCGATGCATGTATGGCAATGCTTGAAGCTTAAACGTAAATCTGGGCACAGCTGTTGATAACATATTTATTGGGCGAGAAAATAAAAGGGTGCTTTACAAGATCTTATATGCAAATTAATTTTTTCGATTAATATTTTAAGCTAATATTTAATTGAATATAAAATTTATTGGTTCTAACCTTAATGAGCTTAAAGTAGATATTTTAGTAATTTTAGTAGAGAGGGTTAGCAGCTAACTTTCATAACATTTTAAAAGAAGTTCGTAAATATGCAATAAAAAGTTTAATCAATTTTTTTTATGGGGTTCCAACTTTTTCTTATGGAACCTAACTTTCCCCAAAGTTGTCCCTGATGATGCTGAAATTTTTAGCGAACCATTGTGCAAAAAACGTGAATTAAGCGTTTTATTTTCACCATCAAATAATAGATCAGTCTAGCCTATAAGTTTACCAAAAAATTATCTACGAACTGGTGGCAACGAAATCAAAAACACATTTCTACAATTTTACTGTAAACTTATTTAATTTTTACTAAAAGAAAGTACATAAATAAAGTATGTAATATTTTTTAGTTTTACAAAAACATTGAATTCTGATAAAATAAAAATATATCTGAGATAACATTGACACATTCCTAAAAATCTAACAACAACTAAAATGCATTAAATACCACAACACTTGTATGTACTAAAAAGTGATTGAAAAGGCTGAGCTTATTTTTAATAAGGTAAGAAATGTATTAAAAGGGTAGCAGACGGCAAGGTAGGTTAAGGTAGACCTTAGTTTACAAAAAACTTTAATACAGGTTGCCACAAAAGTACTTGGAGAATTACATTACAATCAGTATATGAATTAATAAATAGGAATTTTACAATACGGATATCTAAGCAAACAATTTTAAGAACACTTTGATTTATTTGCAATCGGGTTACCCTTTCTCGATGTAGGAGTAACATGCTAAATTTATTCAAATGAAATTGAAAGCTATTCAAATATGGGAAAAAAATTCATACAGTTTAAGATAGAAAAAGATAAGGTCTTAACAAAATTATTTCAAAAAACTTTAATCTTGTTCAAATTTAAGTATTATTTATTAAATTATTTGCTATCTTTTTTAACTTTACTTTTACCTTTTTAAGTAATTTTGTAATCGTTTATTTTTTTATTTATATTTTAATTTTTTTTGTTTTTATATGACTATTTAATTTTGAATTTTTTTCAAATATTTTAAATTATTTTCTTTAAGTTTAGTGTTATTTTGCTTAATTTTTTAAGTTAAGTTATCTTTATTTAGTTATTTTTAATTTCTAATTTTTTTGCTTTTGCTTTTTATTTTAATCTATTTGACTTATTTTAATATTTTATTTATTTAATCATCTATTTTTTGTACAATTCCTTTGTTCCCCACTTTGTCATTTATTTGTTTTTATTTAATTTTGTTTGTTTTCATTTTATTTGTTTGTTTTGTTAGCTACTTTTTCATTTATTTGTTTTTATTCATTTTATTTAATTTTGTTTGTTTTCATTTTATTTGTTTATTTTTAAGTCTTAATTTTTTAGTAATTTACTTTTTTTACTGCACTTAACTTAATTTTTATTTTTTAATTGCTTTTGTGCCCTTATTTTTAATTTATTTGTTCTTATTTATTTTCATTTCATCTGTGAATTTTTTTAATAATTTATTTTGTAGTTATTTATTTCTATTTACTTCATATGACTTATTTTTATTTTTCAACTTATATGTTTTTTTCGTTTTTTGTTCCCTAATTTTGCATTTATTTGTTTTAATTAAATTTTATTCGTTCTTTCTCATTCGTTTTTTTCTAACTCGATATTTTTTTATTTATTTCATTTAATTTAACACATTTTTTTATGTTTTACTTTATTATTTTTACTTAAATTTATTATATTTTACTTCATTTAAAAATATTTAAATTATATATAGGAATTTAAGTGCAACTTTGCCTAAAATATCATTGCATATATATTTATTTGATTTTATGTATGTACTTATTTTTTCTTTCGATTTAATTAAATTTTTATAAATTTTTTGGCTTTATTTGATCACAGGTTAATTCTTAATTTTTTTGTCATTTCAATTTGTTTACTTTGCTTAACAAATTCTTTTTCTTATTTATTTAATTATTTATTTTTTTTGTGACTTTTTTTTTGTTCACTAGTTTTTATTTTTTTTCATTTTATTTCTATGTTCTTTATTTCATTTTTTCATTTAATTTTACACATAGTATACTGTTTTATTTTGTCGTATTATTTAATTTCTTGAATTTATTTTATTTTTCTTCATTTAAACGTATTTAAAATATGGAGGAACATAAATAAAACTTCGCCTAAGAAATAGTTGCACTATTCTTTTCATTTCTTTTTATTTTACTTACATATATTTAAATTTTATTTGTTTACTTAATATTTATTATATTTGATTGCATTTTTGTGTTTTCTTTTTTCAATCTAAAAAAAAATTCTTTCATCAAATTTCATTTTGTTTATTTTTTATTTCATATTATCTCTTTTAATTTTAAATATTATTTTATACTCAAAAAAAATTTTATTTGATTTCAATGTTTTATTTCATTATTTTAATATTGATTTACTTCATTTAAAAATATTTAGGATATGGACGGCATTCAAGGACAACCTTTTTCATCAAATTGAAGCCCCCTGTATCATAATGCGCGCAAATATTTAGGTAATAAAAGAAATATTAAGTTGCATATACAACCAGATTCCAACAGCGCTATTTTTATGTTAACCACAATCCAACAACCGGCAACTCCGGATGCTGTATTTTAAGCATTTACAATATTTACTTATCTCAGTACCAGTCCATTTACCTACTATTTTCACTGAGCTTTTTGTTTGTATACACAAAAAAAAAATAATAAAAAATATTGTGAACATAATTTTTCTTGTTACAATTTACTGTCATTTTTCATTTCATCCTGTTACCAGTCATGCACTTGCTTACATACCAATATATGCAATGTAGTACAGACATACTTTTTCGCTTATTGCTATTGACTTATTAAGCTTGAGTGGCTTTGTGTGCCAACTAAATACGAGCAGCTGGGTGTGTTCAAATTCATACATGCATACATGTACATATGTATATTATAGCTGCGCTGACATTTTCCGCGTTTTTGCTGCCAAAGTTCAACTGTCATGTGTTGTTTGTATTTTTTGTTATTGTTTTTTTTTTTCTCCTTAGTTTTCGTATTGTAATTTTTTCTTATTTTGTGCAATCAATATTTTTCCTTTTTGCATTGTGCAGCGGCAATTTGCGTCAGTTTTTGTTGGCTGTTTTACTACTTTTTTTATTGTTACTACCAAACTCCCCAACTGACATCTAT
Organism: Rhagoletis pomonella; assembly: GCF_013731165.1. NCBI lineage: Eukaryota > Metazoa > Arthropoda > Insecta > Diptera > Tephritidae > Rhagoletis > Rhagoletis pomonella. Next base: position 75,911,590 of record NW_023458557.1, read on the forward strand.
TTGCAAACATTTTGTGTGATTAGTGCGTGGCATTGTGCGTAGTATTTTTCTTGTTTGCCAATTTCTTTTCATTGGTTTTTCATAAGTTGTTTGTTTTTTTTTTTTTTGTTTGTACTTTTTCTCAACGCACACAAGTGAACTATTTATTAACAGTTTCTAACTGTGTTTTTAGATTGAACATGGGTTTATATGCTTGTATGTACTGATGTACTTTAGTCTCCACCTGCTCTGTTCGCAGTTTGATGTTCAGTTTGTTTTCTTATTTTGTCAATGTTTCGAGGTTTAGGGCAAGATCAATGTTGCTGTGTTGTCATTTAAAATTCACATGCGTTTGCTCATACATATGACTAGTTGTATGAAGCCGTGCATTCATATTGCTTTCGTTAGGTGTAATGAAACTGGTTTTTAGAAAGGTATGTGGGTATGTCTTTATTTGAATTAAGAAAGTAAGTCAAGCAAATTTTTGATTTGCATTTTTTGGAATTTGTATAATTATGGCAATATAGCTTGTTATTTATGGGAGGAGATACAAGGAGGAGCTTTTGTTTTAGTTAAAAAGGCTTGACTGGATTGGAAATTTTTCACAGTTATGAGATTTTTGGTGTTTAATATTGGCGTGTAATATTGAATAAACATATATCGTCACTATGTAGACACGAATAAAGGCGTGAGCTTAAAAATTGACCGCGAAAAAATACGCATAAAAAAACGTCAGCGAAGAATGGCGCGTATAACTTATTTTCTCGGTCAACTAAGTATATTTGCGGGTGTATGTATAGTATGTACGTTCCCAAAAAGTTTTTGGGGAATAACGCTGAAGTGACAGTCCTTGGCTAGGTATACATCTATGATTACGCATCTTACTTCGTCAATGCGTCCTTTTTCGCCGTCAAAACACTGGCGGTGGAGGTAATTTGCCGGGATGCTAACCCTTTTAGCGATCCAAAGCTGCTGTTGGAGTCGTAATTTGAAGATATCCTCCAATTTACCAAACGGAATAGCTCGCAGGTTCTCCATTCGGCGTTAAAACGCCCAAAATTTAATTGCAAAATCTTAAAAAAAAATCCAAATGTTATTATGTTTTTAATTTCATCAAAAATTTCGAATCACCCTATACCGATGAAAAAGTTCTTAATTAAAAAAAAAAAAAACTTTATCTAACACATCTACAGGATAAGGTCTTTAAATTGACCTTTAATTTTTTGAATACCTTTTAAAATGTATTCTCAAATTAAAATCAATAACTTTCAATAAACTAATGAACTAATTTAAATTTTATTATTCGAAATAATGCCAAACCTCCTAAATTAAGGTGAGGAATAAAGCCTTTTCAAACGCATTTCTATTGATACCCACCTTTTATTAATTCATCGAACTTATTGAATAATTTGATTGTAATATTTTGAACACGTGGCAACTTAAGTCTTTCTCATCCTTCGATTTCAAGTCCATTTTAGTTTTGCAGTGCATGGAAGGGCTTAATGCTCTGGCTGAAGGCTCTCTACCCCCGGGATCTATTCTGAAATTTATAGAGTCTCTAGGTTTATTTGAGGTTTCGTGATGAGCTAAGAGAGCATAATAGACCTACAGGTCGCAGTGCTTTAATTCACTGTCTATCTATCAGTAAACTATTAAATATCAGCGTCAATATTCTTTCGCCTTTGTCGAAAGAATTCTTGCAGTGAGGATATTTTCTAAGGTGAAAATTGCTAGACATGGTCTATTAATTTGAAGTAACCACACGTTTTCTGTCATTCGAATTAATAATAACTAGTGTTCGCCCAGTGGTTAAAATTCAACCAGTTGAAGGTGACTTAAGGTGAGTTGAATTAAGGTGAAGTGAATTAAAGCGAAGTGAGTTCAGGTGAGGTGAGATTTGATAAGTTAAGGTGATTTCAGCTGAGGTGAGAAGAATCGAAATGGGCTGTGATGAGTTGAGGTGAATTGCGTTAAAAAACATAACATAACAAAACATAACATAAATTAGCAGAACATAACATAATAAAACTAACATAACATAACAAAACATACCATCACTTAAAATGACATAGCACAGCATAACATAAACACAGCATTATCTACCTAATATAACTTAACATAACGAAACGTAACGTAACATATCATATCATAACATAGTAAAACAGAACATAGCATAACATAACAAAACATAGCATAGAATAACACAACATAACGTAACATAACATAACCTAACATAATACATATGCAGACGACATATATTTCATACATTCTACGAGCAATTTTAATCTCTCTTGGTGGCATTTGCTTATCGGAAAAGCTATACCAAGTTTCTTAACTAAGTCACAATAGGTTACCGGAGAGTTCCTGACCCGAAACGGCCCCTACAACTTTTCCGTACAACGAGTACACATTTACTGGCCCTTTGCCCCTGACATTTTCGGATTTGTTCGAATCTGGGGTAGAATTCGATTTGTTTCTTTTTCAGATTTTTCAGATTCCATGCGCTAGGGTAAAGAAGAGCTCAAGGACAGATTGGTATTACTTAAAATGATCATATTAGATTTGCATAACCAGGTTCTTATTGGACCAATAAAAAAAGTCGGAAGAAAACAATCCTTTCATGGTGACGTTTGTACTCAAATTTAATTTTTTTTTAATTTTGTTAAAAATTAAAGTTTTAATTTTGTTAAAAATTAAAAATTATACTTTTTATAAAAAATGCATTAACATTTTTTATTGCAAATTTTTCAAACAAATTATAATGACAAAGTTGGGCATTAAAAAACGCCTATGTCATTACGTTATGAAAAATTTTCACAAAATTTGTTCTCACCTGCTATTTTTTAAATGGCACACATTTTTTGTCATTTCAATGCGTAGTGGAAATTTTAAGTGTAACATGAGTTCAAAGTTGTAAGAGAACTTGCATGGTTAAGACGAAGACGGCGGGAAGGACGGTTCGCATTTAAAGGCGTACATATTTGTCTAATAATCCTGAATTTTAACTTTCAATTTCATTTGATTTATTTCTAAATAAAAAAATTATAAAAAATCAATAAGGAAGAAAAAGAAATTAAGAATAAATTAATTTTTCAATTTTTTTACTGCTTCTCTATTTTTTTCTAATTCTTAGATAGGCTTATGAATTTAATTCAGATCAGAAATTGAACAATATATCTGTGCTTTGCTTTCCTCACACAATTCGCAGCACGTTTTCATATTACTTTACATTACATTTTATTGCAAGCAAATAAAACGGAAAATTTCACAAAAACCGCCATTAGATGGAGCAATAAATTAGGAAACTTGAAGCATACAATTTCCTTAAAAACTAAACAAAAAAATTATATATTTTATAAGCAAACCAGTTGCACCAGCACCAAGCCCCATTGACCCAACCAGTCGGGCCTACGCGCCGACAACATACAGACCTCGTTGCTGCGCCGGCTTAGCTAGTTTGCTATCAGTCAGTCGGCCAAATGTAATATAAAAAAAAAAATAATAATAAAAACAGCAAGCAAATACAACAGCCTTATACCAAAGAAGCCGGTCAACACCGCGCCAACAGCATCAATCGCACTATTATTTCACGCTTTAAGCAGCAGCGTAAGTGGAAATATCTATAAAAGTAAGCGCGAGGCGCAGCCGCTGTTTGGCGCACAAAACAAAAAGGCGCATTTGCTTAGCATACACTAAACAGCTGGTTAAGCAGGCCCGACAGCTAAACGGCAGACTGACCACACACTTTTGGCGGGACATGAAATTTTTTCCTTAATATTTTTGTTGTTTCATTATTGTTATTACAATTCCGCAGATTGCAGATTTTGAGCTGCTGCTGAGTGCTGAGTGTTGAGTGGTGGTGTACATTTCCTCAAACATTTTGGTGTTTTTTGTGTCAAATGCAAGGATGATTAAAATTAATAAATATTTCCATTTGCTTCGCTTGTTACTTTGGTTGTCTTTTGCTTTCAAACGCGCTTAACTTAGTTTAAGTCATTAGTGTCTAACCGCAGCGCTCGATCGAAGATTTACGAGCAGCAAATTTTTATTTTATTCAACTTGTTGCGCTGCACAGTGGCTCAAAACTGGAACCTAGTGTTCACAATTCACTAGAGCTTTAATTTTTCGCTAAATTTGATAAAATTTTTCTTAATGAAAGCTAATAAAATTTGCGAGTGACTAGCTGAGCCTGATTTTTGAGTTTTTGTTTGTTTGTATTAAATTTTTTAGTGCACAGTGCAGAAAATGCAACAATTTTGAAGAAAATCGATTTTCTGGTTCCAGTTAATAAATGCTTCATATTAAAAATGGGTTTAAAACAATTCTAGCGAGCCAACGAAACGAAAAAAAAATTTACAAAAAAATTTTAAATGTTTTATAAAAAATTTTATGAAAAAAATTAGTTTCTAGAAAGATGTTGTTGTTTGTTATATTATTAAAAATCAACCCTCAGCCTCTTGCAACTTGCACTTTATTACACCAAAATTGAATGATCTTTTAGTGCATACCCAAAATTTTTATAAAAACCAAAAATAAAAACAAACAATTTTGGTGAACATATTTTTATAATATTTCAAATTATTATTTTTTTTCATTTTGGGAGAAACCTACAGGTGTTTTCAACTAGTTTCTATTACGTAACATTTATTAACTGGAACAGAAGAATCGAGTTTCTTCAAAATTGCTACTTTTTCTGCACTTTGCACTAAAAAAATTAATATGCACAAACAAACAAAAATTCAAAAATCAAGCTCAGTTCGTCTCTTTATAATTCTATTAGCTTTCACTTAAAAAAAGTTAAGTGCGTCTGGGCCACACTGGAGAAGTGAAACCCACCTTACGTACGTAGATTGTCTCATAACCAATATATGTATGTATATATGTACATACATACATACATAGTATATCTGCTTTTGCTTAAGGTTATATTTTGGGCTTTTTTCTATCTAGATCCCTACCTCGTTCTAATTACATTTATTCTGTTTTCCTTGAGCTTCATTTTTACCTTTATTCTCTATCGATAACAAAATCGATAGTAACATCCATCTAAATAACGATAACAAAATCGATGAACAAATTCGATAAAAATATCGATAACAGAATCGATAGTAATACCGATAAAAAATATCTATAAAAAATCGATATAAATATCGATAACAAAATCGATAAAAAGATCGTTAAATATTCAAAAAAAACGATAATCGATTACAACATCTATCAAAATATCGATAACAATATCGATAACTAGTTCGATAACAATTTGGATAGAAAATATTGATAACAAAGTCGTTAAAACAATCGATTACAAAATCGACAAAAATATCGATAGCAAAATCTGTAAAAAATATCGCTAATAAAATCAATAGAAAATATCGATTATTGTATCGATAAGTTAATAAAGTATCTATAGCAAAGTCGATAACAATATCGATAAGACATTTCGATAACAAAACCGATAAAAATCTCGAAAAAAAACGATAAAAATATCGATAGTCACACCGATAAGACCCGATAATCCCGAAATAGTTCCCAGACTGAGTCTCTGTGTCTCTATCTATATCGTTTTCTCTATAATTACCTTTATTTTAATCTTTCTTCCTTTATCTTCATCTTTATTTTTATCGGTATCTTCATCCTCATCTTTTTCTTTATATAGAGCTTTGTTTTTACTTTTATGTTTATCATCTTCTTCATCTACATATTCGCCCTCACCTTTGCCCTTATATAAGTAAATTATTTAAATTTACCTTAATCTTCGTTTTTGTCTTTATATTTACGAATCTTTTTTTTTTGTTCTTATTTTTACCTTTTCCTTCATCCTTTTCTTTGTTTATGTATGTATGTTAGAATTTACTCCCAACCAACCAACCGCCGCTAAAGAAGTTTCGCTTCAAATAAAAATAATCAAATTTAGTGAAAAATGAAAGCGCCAGTGAATTGTGAACACAAAATGCCTATTTTGAACCACAGTGCGCTGGACTTTCCGCCTCATTGCTGACTGATGGTCTGCTGATTTGTGGCAAACTTTAACAAGCAATGAATTACGTTTGCTTACTTTTCTTACTTTTTCCAGTGGTTTATGTTTTTTTTTTTTCTTTTTTTTTTTTGCATTTCGCATACTTTTGTGCCACAATTGACGGCAATAGGAAGCTGAAACGACAAGTCGCGTTAAGGCGTCTGATAAATGCAAACGGTTTTATGGCGTCAAATTAATACTATTGACATTTTTTTGATGCAACATCAGCAACATTGTTATATAAAATAGATTTGCGTTAAAAACAGCAATTAAATTCCTAAATAGTTGGCAAATAAAAATTATATGACAGCCGGTTAAGTGCAGCACTTGTGTTTTTCTTTCAGCGTTTCAACTAGTTGACGTACCGTTTTACAAGCTGAAAATGCTAAGTAACTAAATGACAGACAGTTACATATTTTACTGCTTCCATCAGCAAATCATTTTTCAACATGGAAAATATTAATTGAAAAGCTAGTACGTTCTTCAATTCTTTTGTTGGCTGTTCGAGGCCAACCAGTTTCATAGCATACATACATATGCAAACGAGTTTGTCGCTTAAGTCTTTTGTTCACGGAACATCTAATTTTTCTTAAACGAGGTGAAATAGTTTGAATGCTGCAAGCAGTTTTGTTAATAATTTGGCGCAAACTAATTTCATACAATTTTAGTTATACTTCTGTCTACATCCATTAACATTTTTTTTTTTTTCTACTTCTCGCCTATGCTCCACCGCACCAAAAATTCCACACTCCTTCCCAAAATGCTTGCACTAATCAAAATTTTGTCTACTTGTTGCATTATTTTTAATGATTTTGTTACCCCATAATTATTCAATTGCACAATTTTCAAAACTCATTAAGCGCGCTATGAGGCAATGGTTGCGATTCACTAAATTTTCACATTTTTTTTGGCAACAACAAGCAAATGCAATGGTTTTTGCCACGAGCGCTACAAAAGCCTGCAATATGGTTACTTTAAATTCGAAGGAGTATGTACTATTAGGGTAAAATAATTTTGGCAAAATATTTTTCGCTTAGTTTTTTCTAAGACAGCGGTCGTTGGCATATTTGAATTCGCTGTTGTAATTGCTTTTTAAGAATGACGTTATAATCGATTTATACTTTACGAATTTATTATCGGCAATGTTATCGATTTATTTATCGATGATGTTATCGATGTATTTGTCGATAATGTTATCAATTTTTGTCAATATTTTTAATCAAAATTAGATTCAGGTATTTTATCGAAGTTTTTATCAGCTACTTTATCGATAGATTTATCGTCAAGACATTTATCGATATCTTGCGACATTTTCATCAAATAATTTATTTTGTGTTCTAATGTGGAGATCGTTTGGCTTAGGTATTTTGCGAATATCGTTATTTATGTATCTAAATAAATACATGTATTGTTATCGATATGCTCATCTTCCATCGATAAGTTCATCTTCTTTTAACGATATTTCCAATGATATCGTTTATCACATAACATTATCATACCTTTACCGAATTTTCTGTCGAACCCGTAATCGATATTTTTGCCACAAATCGGTGTTCATTACATTATCGATTCTCGATATATTTTTTGGTGGGTTATCGATATATTTAACCTTACTGCATACATATGAGTGAATAAATGGGCGTGCTAAGACTCAAGGGCTTCAAGGCTCGATGTTCGGAGGCGAAGTGAAGCTAACGGCGCCTTCATCATTACTTGGAAGAAGAAATCGGCCAAACAATTAACCAAATGTGTGAGCGCGAAATATTTAGTTTTGTTAATTTATATAGCATTTATCCATATTTACATCAAAATACTCATTTTTTGACTAGATGGTTGCCAATCTTATCCTTGTGGCATATTTATCGATATTTTTATCGATTTTAAAAAAATATTTATTTTCATAGATCAATATCCTACCGTTTTATCTCGATTAATTTTTCTCGTCATGCTTATTGAAAACGTTATTTTAAAGATTTATCGATCGATATTTCAACGATTAATTTGGATTTTTGTTAATATATTTAGTTATAGAAAAGTATATATATCGATACTGTATAGCTTTATATCGTTTTTTACTTTCACGGTATTTTCACAAATCGGATTTAAGTACTTATATTGATTTACTATTGATATATATCGATATCATTATCGAAATTCAACATTGTTTTTTTTTACCATATTCGAAAACTGGGTACCTACTAATTAATTCATCGATATCGGTATCGGTATATGTATTTATTGATCAATATTTTGTCGACTAAAAACGATCAGAACGGTTTTTTGAGCTTACAATTATAAAAAATTACTGATAGTGCGATTTACAATGGTATAATTTGGGAAATCAAATTTAGTCAATCTTTATCGAAGTTGGAAAGCTTTGTTTCGATTTATATCTTCATAGCTTTTTTTTTATTAAAATCCATAAAATTCTGCCTAGAAAATGATCCGCCCTAATGCTGGCACTCTATTTTTATGGTTATGACTGTTATAGTTGTTTTAATTATTTTTTTACGTGAGACTTTTATGCTTAACGCTGATTTCATTCCATTTTGCACTTATTTTCCTTTGTAGTCGACTAATTACTCATACATTTCTTAAATTAGTTAAAGCCAATATGAGTTTGAGTGTATGTGTGTGTGTTCGTGTGTTCGTACGGGGGGTGCACCCAACAAGCTTTGCTCACATAAAATGGCACTCGCTGGTGTAAGGCAAAAACATAAAGCTAATAAATAATGAAATAAATAATTTTAAAAAATAATAAAACTACAAGTTGGCCAAAGAATTACGAAGTCATTGTGTGCGGTGGCAAAAAAAAATATATATACAACTTAATTGGCCTATGCTTCACTGCAGCCGAATGGGCACCTCGAGCCAAAGACTAATCGAAGAACTTCATGCATATGTGTGTGCGTATGTGCGCTTACACATGTAAAATATAACAACGAATATTTGTGTAAAATATGGCAAAAAGTATAACAAAAATTCAGAAAAATTTCAATGTTTACGTACATTTATGCAGAAATTTTTGTATATACATATGTACATATGTATGCTAGGCACCAATGTGCTTGGGGTTTTCTTGCATTATTTTTATTGATTTAATTTGCTTAGTATTATTTATTCATTTACTAAATTCCAATTTTAATTCTACAACATTATTTTTTTGATCGCTTAGTGGATTTTTACTTGCATTAATCGCACAATTTATGCAATCCATAAATATTTTACACGCAGATGGCTAGTTCCACAAACGACAAATTTTGGTATGTGCTACTTAAAGTACGTTTGTATGTGAAAATATTTATATTACGTATAGAGCAGGGAAGCCAACTCGCGGGGAATTTCGAATTGGAATACATGGGATTTTTTTTTTTCTTTTTTGCTTTACTAATTTCATAATGATTCAAAAAAATATATATCTTGAGATGTCACATCCGTCACCGTGGAATGAGCAGTATGCAGTTTTGTAGCTTGTTCAATTCTAGTATAATTAAGTTTAAAATGGTTAAAAATTCCCGTTGGACACCTTCGAAAAAAAAATTCTAAAACGAAAATTTTTCGACACTTGAAACTTGCACTCTTTTATACTAGAATTGAGTGTACATACTCAAAAGTGTTCTAGAAAATCTGATTAAAAGCTCGAACTTTTTACGAAAGTTTGTTGATTTTTTTTTTTAATATTGCACAAAGTTTCAAACTTGGATTTAAGCGGTTATTGTTACAGCATGAAGTATATTTTTATACCCGAGCGCACTTGTGCACAAGGGTATATTAATTTTGTTCACATAACGGTTGTTTGTAACAGCCAAAACGAATCGAGATAGATATAGACATATATATACATTAATGATCAGAATGAAAAGAGAAATCGATTAAGCGGTGACTGTCCGTCCGTCCGTCTGTCCGTCTGTCCGTCTGTCTGTTCGTGAACACAATAACTCGAGAAAAAATTGAGATATGTCAAAAAAATTTGGTAAGTAGGTTTCCCTTTATCCAAGGTAGGTTGGGATTGAAAATGGGCGCAATCGGACAATAACCACGCCCACCTCCCATATAACGGTATTTTCGAAATATGCAAAAACTACGATATTTCCGCAAATACTGTATCCAAATTGTTGAAAGTTGGTATGCGAAGTAGAAATTTGGCATAAAATAAGACAGTTACGAAATTTTTGGAAGATAGGCCTGGCCCCGCCCACTTATGATAAATAGCTGTATCTCTGTAGTCCCTTTACCAATCACCACCAAACTCGCTGAGAACATTATTTAGAGCTTGACTAAGAAACCTGCTGAAAATTTTTGAAATCCGACTAAATCGGACTAAAATTACTTCCACTTACCATATAACGGTACATTTCAGAAATACGAAAACTCCGATTTTTTAATAAGCTAAGACGCCAACTTACAACAATCACTTAACAAGACGCAAGATGATTGATTACTTACTACGTAAACAGAAAGACCATCAATACATCAAAATACATACAAATTCTTTTTGTAAATAAGGATACATAAATCTAAGGGTGGGGAATTTTACCAAATAACGGGCAAAATGGGGGAATTTCATCGTCGAAATCGGGGAATTCTCAAAACTGATTTGGCTACCCTGGTATAGACCTAGTTACGTGTTATTTAAAAGCAGTACAGTAGCAATTTAATAGTCTACATACATATATATATTTTTTATGTAAATTTTCCACGTGACAAGCACATGATATATTTTCAGACATTGAAAAAAATAAATAAATTCTTCGTAATTTTTGGCTTTACTATGTACGTAGACATTGCAAAATTTTCTTGACATATTCTTCAGATTTAACAGATTGTGTATAAAAAAACGTTAATTTCTTGTTCTGCATATCTATAGAATAAAGTTAGCAAGATGTAATTTTATTATGTTTTTTTTT
>NW_023458557.1:75922501-75952640 GCF_013731165.1 Rhagoletis pomonella
GCGGTTACCAAGATATACACATGTAACCATACGTGGGCGTGGCTACGCCCATTTTCCAAAAATTTATAATATTCTTATTTTTCGCCTAAAAGTTATTGTAAATATTAATTTTGAGTAAATAATCTTCAGTAGTTACTAAAATATCGCAGTTTTCGTATTTCTGAAAATTACCGTTATATGGGAGGTAGGCGTGGTTATTGTCCGATTTTGCCCATTTTCAATCACATCCGTCCAACGCCCGAAAGAAGTACACATACCAAATTTCGTTAAGATATGTTCGTTTCGTTAAGTACAGGCAGTCACCGCTTAATCGATTTCTCTTTTCATTCTGATCATTTATGTATACATTTGTCTATATCTATCTCGATTCGTTTTGCCTGTTACAAACAACCGTTATGTGAACAAAGTTATAATACCCTTGTGCACAAGTGCGCTCGGGTATAAAAAGGAAAAAATAATTTTGAAAGAATTTTTTAAAAGAATATTATCTCCTCTAAAAATATTAAATCAAAAAGAAAGAAAATTGGATCAAAAGAGAAAAAAAACATAAAATGATTTTCTAAAAATTACATTAAATTAAAAGTTATATATTTTTTTTTATAACAATACAATCTGAAAGTTAAAATAAAATTCAATTTAAAAAGAAAAACATTTAATCCATTCGAACTGTTGGAGCGGCGTAAGGTAAATGATATATGTACATGTGCTTTCTCTCAAAATACTTGTGGTGAAATACGAGTGGTGAATAAGACAACTTTTTTCTAAGAATTTTGTGCTAAAATAACAAAAGCGTTTCGAACTATCTTGCCATCTGTATTTCATTTGTCTTACGAAAGGCTTTCTACTTTCTTAGCCAGAATTGCCCTGTGAAAATAAATACTTCAAAATACTTTTGTATGTTGTTTTTTTTTTTCAAAGCCGAACTTTTGTTTCTCCCCTCGTATCTACGTTGTGCGCTTCCGTTGAAACATACACGTTTGATTCAATATTCTTTGCTCGTCGTTCCACTTTATTTCAAGCCTTGGTCTATCGAAAACTGAATAAGCCGTGCCAGTTAAGATCCTTTAACACATTTCACCCTTTCCTAAGCTCCTATGCCCAGGAAGATCCCGTTACCAATCATACTGACGGCTGCCGCTACCCAGCTACCTGTTTCCCCCTCTATTCTCTGGTGGCCTGGAAACTAGAACTTGTTGTAGTAGGGTTAAGCTTCTCAACGCACTCAAGGACTAGCGATGATTTGATTTCAGTTGATACGAGAACATTGAGCGCCGCCTGGCTATCACTTAATATTATGATTCGCTCTTTCCTATACTTATTATAATAAATAACCGCGATTGATAGAGGAAAGCTGAGCATCAAGCGCCTGATATTCATGGTGACTAAATATGACCCGATTCGTCTCACTATTCAATTACTTTGCTTAAGTTAAGAAAAGAATGCACAAAAATTACATAATAGGGCTATTCGCGATTCGGTGCATAAGAGCTGACAAATTTATGCAATTGCAGAAATATGCCATGAATTGTGAGCGACCTTTATTAAACTGTCATGGTAAAGCTTTTGCAAAACAATTTTTGTGCATCAGCTTTGGTTTTGTTTATGAATGCAATGCATAGCATTTTTATGCTATGGATTTTAGGTATTGCAAATTTGTCAAGCCATGGCAAATGCAAATGCGTGTATTTTGTTTGTGTATTGCAAATAATTTGCAATACAAATTTGCATTGCAATGATGCTAGGCCATTTGCACCGGATCGCGAATAGCCCTATTGAACCAAGAAATCTAAATGGAAATTTGAAGACCCTGAATTAATATCCATTCTCATTTCACTGCCACTTTTATAAACATTTAAAGCATCTATGTACCTTCACGGTCAAACAACGAGTAACTATAACTAACTATGCTTTTAACTAATTTGTAAATCGAAAAAAAGGTGGCAAAATCTAGCATTGTACAAACGGAGTAAATCTATGTTGCAATTCCACGGCTTTGACCACCAGAAACTAGGCTAACAGTTTGAAAAAGTAAATGCTGCTGCCCTTAAGTGATTGTACTTGAGTAAGTGTTTATGCTTAAATGACTAACTAAGTGCCTCCATCTAAACTTATTGAGCTGCTGCCTTGAGGCAATGGTTATTTTTTGTAAATCTTTTTTTTTTTCAGAGCAACCTAAACTTAACGGCGCTTAAATGAATGTTGCAGTCAACCTACCACATATTCATGCAATGGTAATTGATGATTCATATGTGTTAATTGCAAGTACGAGGGCAACTTTTTTTTTTTTTTGAAAAAAAGGAATGGCAAATGGACGAAGGCGATGGGAGCAAATGTATATTCGAAAAAGTGAATGACTTGATTAAGCGATTAAGCCGCAGCTTGAAAGCAAACGAAGTGAAAACAAAATTAGATTAACTTAATAGCTGGTCTGTACTAATAACGTGTTTTGTAGCAATCATTTATGATTAGCGATCATTAGGTACTTAACTTTTCACACCAAAAGAGTTTAAGTTTATTAAATAATTATTTATGGTAGTTTTTTTTTTTTTTTTGAAATCATGAAGTGTCGTCATATATGACCGTATGCATAAAAATCAAGAAAATGCTTTTTCATAAAATTTCAGACCTTTTACTCGATTTTCTCAAATAAATTTAAGTGCAAAGTATGAAATTTTAAGAAAAAGCAATTGCTTTGTTTTTATGCATACGACCCATTGTCTCGGAGGAAACTAAAACCACATTGGAAAAAAGTCTGCTTTAAAGTTGTGGAATAAATCTAGCCCATAGAGAAGTTGTCACCAGGGTTGCCACTTGTTGTAAAAATAACCAAACAAAATCTGAAGAAAAAACAACCAAATTGAAAAGAAACAACCAAAGTTTGCAAAACTTATTACAAAAAATAAAAATTCCACCATTTTTTTTGTCGGGGTTTTTTTTATAGAAATTCTTGAGGAGAAATAGCACCAATTTGTATTTTGGTAGACGTAAGAGCTGCTATTTCTGAAATCAAAAATTATTATTCAATCACATATTTAGTTTTTATTTGAAAAATTCATTTATTCATTATTGGCATTCAGTAAGCAATAATAATTTTTGTAAAGAAAAAATATGCAAAATTCTAATCAAAAAAAAAAAAAAAAAAAACAGTAAAAATTACTTCCAAATAAGAAAAATTAAAAGAAAAACAGCCAACAGTGGCAACCGTGGTTGTCATCACTATTTTTGATATAGCTGCGTGACAGCCTTAACTTGAGACTTTGTTCCACTTATGTGGCTGACTGAAATTTGCAGAACGATAACAAGTGTTTTTTTCTAGAAACACGAAGAATTGAACCGAAGATGACACAATGCCAAAACCGGTTTGTCTTCAAATCAAATTTGACAAGGAATGACAGAAAATCGTTCCAAATCGCATTTTACTTTTATTTCCTTTCAATTGCTTTAAACGTTCGTAATATAGTTTTTTATCGATATCTTTAGTGATTTAATACTTTTTTGAAATAGTTATAAATTTTATTATCGATGTTTACCGTCATTTTTTTTAATATATTTATCGATATTGGTTTAGTAGTCGTTATCGATACATTTATCGATACCATTTTGTGAAATTTTGCAAATATAAAAAGTGTCGTCAAAATGCCAAACATTTTAAAGAAAATCCCAAAACGTACTTTAGAAAATGTCAAAAATTATCGAATAACCTCAAAAAATACGAAACAATTATTTTTTTTTGCATCAACTATAGTTAAAAAGTTTTCAAAATACTTATCGAGCCTTAGCCGCCAAAAAAATGTAAACCACATATTTTACGATTTTTTTTTTTTTTAATGCAGAAATATGCCTAGAGCATCTACATGCATTTCTGCATTAAAACTAAAATTTTGAAAAAAAATATCGCTTACACCTTTTTGGCGGTTAGTGCGCGATATGTTATTCTAAATCTTAGAAAAACTTCAAAATTTAAAATTTAGTAGATATTATCATATATTTACTATATATTATAGTATCTGCTAGACGTGAGTCCAGCTAAGAGGGAAGTGATACTTCTCAATAAAAAGCGCAGAAAATCCAAAGATGTTTCAACGATACGGTTGATGGTGATGCATTTTCAAAAAGTCTGAAAATTTCTTTTAACTTTCACCTACCAGAGCATTGTAGCATCAAAAAAAAACAAAAAAATAAAAACCACTGTCGACATCTTCGCCGGTAGCCATGAAATGCCACAAATCTCTCAACGAGCTTCCTACGTCTAAACGCGTTTTTATAAGGCGAGTCTGACGTTATTGTCATAGAAGGAAGGGCTTTGCAAAGCCCAAATTGGTTTGAGGGAATCTTCTGCCCCACGCCATATTAGAGTAAGTGTGCCTGACCTTGGAACAGCCTACAGCCTCTGCTAAATGCTTTCAACATTATATTAGCATTATTTACATCAATTATTCTTATACATACATACATGTGTACATATAAAGAGCATCGCATTTGGTATCATCCACAACTGATCATTTCTTTATTGTTTCTATGTTAATATGTTCATTATTTGACACTGGCCCTATGCACATGCATAGTATAAATAAATGTAAATATGTATACTTAAAAATCATAGATTGTTAATCTATATAAGGTCATAAGGCCTCTGAAAATAAATCGACCAGATATAATTTAATTTTTTCTAGTCTCAAGCATTTTGCGTATACAATACTAACATTCCATTCATGCCTTGACCAACTTCACTAATACATATAAAGAGTATAAAAATAGCCAATAAAAAAACAAGGTATGTACGATAAGATTATGAAGCATAATACATATCGCTTTTGACAGCAGCTTAACTTTTTGGTACCGAAAGCATAAACTCAAATTTCCTTTCAAAATTATGTAAATTTTATTGCTTTAAGGAGTTTTGAGCATAATTGCAGTGTCACTCGAAAATAAACAATAGTGGTACTAATTTGCATAAAGCTATAATTCTCAGTATTTCAAGCAACCAACTTATACTAATTTCTATACTTAAAATGTCAAAACTAAAAATAAAATGTGTCTCTTTTGAAAAGATAAAAACGTCGAAATGCATTCCGAAAGGCAAATTACTTTTGTTCGAAAAACCTGCACCACATTTGTACGTACATGCATAGTATTTACATATCCATATGTACATATTTATATACAAATATATGCTGTAAATACCAAATGAAATTTAATTGTTTTCTTAATTTCGTAGCTAATTATTTTAAACCTAATAAGTTTATGGGTTGAAACGCATAGCTTGCATACAATTTTTTGCTTAGAAATTCAAAAACTTTAAGATTTAAATCTTAAAATGTACTACATAATCTTCATTTTCGCTGCAAAAATATTTAGTTTCTATACAAAATTATATCATAAATTTTTAGAACGCACTAGATAGGATTGACGGGGTCCAACTTTAATGCACACATACTATTCTATCTGTTCAAATACTAAAGACTTAAGAAACGAACTTGGTTTGAATAATAAAAACTTGTGTAAAAAGAGGCAACTAAATCAGCGACCTATTCATGAAAAATGCAAAATTAAAATAAACATTTAACCGTTCAATTGCAAATGATAAAGAGGCAATTTAAAAAATTCGCAAGGTTTTTTTTTTGGCATAGAATCGCAGTGGTAATAATGTAATGCGTGATAAATAATGTAATGCTCTTCTTATAAGTTTTAGATTCTGATACTGATAATTATGTAATCAGCATTATAATTTATCCAAAAAGTCTCAAAAAATTTTATTAGCAGTGCTTGTATCATCAATTGCAAATCATTAGCATTTTTGCACGGGATGACTTATGTTGGCGGCATAGAGTTTGCTGGAAGCGATGTTATGCTATAAATTATACGGAAAACAACAAAAAACAACACAGGTTTACAAAAAAAAAAGTTTATGCATATTAAACCAAACCTATATATCCCTATGTTATTCGACACGCTGAATGCGAATCCGAAGTCCGTTAGTCTCCATCACGTCAGGTCGGGGTTAAGTTGGGAAAGGGGGTCCTTTGATTCCTCAAGGTCATGCCAAGGACATCCCAAGGTCAAATTCCGATGAATTTTATTGAATTTTCAGGTTTATTCAATGAATTTTCCCATACTTGACCTTCAAGTGACCACGAACCTGACGTGAAGGAGATAGAGATATATACATAGGTTTGATTTAATATGCATACATTTTTTTTTTTTGTAAATCTGTGAAATTTAAAATGTTTGTTGCTTCGTATGTACTTGGAAAGGACATACATTTTTTATTACTCATTTTATGCTGTAACTAAAATTAAAAATTAATAAGGTTTTTGGTCCAAATGGTTTTTACAGATTTACTGTTGTATAATTATAAGATAACTTCCATAAATAACCGTGCATATATGCATACAGACATGCAATAGTTTTGCTTGTTCACCTTTTCCTTCACGGTAAAAATTTGTTCACTGAAAGACATTTGCATTTTCCCATCCTATTTTTTCAAAAGCGCAGTCAAGTCTTCTTTAGTATTTCGACTCAGGGGCATTTGCGTGACGTTCGTCTCTCGGGCCATAATTTCTTGTTTTCAGAAAACTGTTTTCGCTGAATATAGAGCCTTGATAACTAGCGGTGTTCGAACTAAATGTGCATGGATGGGCCCGACCGGTGACGGTTTTTAACCTCTACAGTCATCTCCAACAGTTTAAATCACCGATAGATTAACATGCCACTAATTCCCAGTGGGCGTAGCGTAACGTTTTGAAAATATCAGTTTTTTTCAGTTCACACTTAAATAGCGCTATAACAGCGATACAGTTCTGGTTATCTGACCACTCCATGATCAAAACTGAATCAAGTTAGTATTCCCGGTACAGACTAACGCTTTACAGGTTATATTTCACAAGATATATGGTATTAATGGGATGAGTTAACATTTTATTTTGGAATTTTTTTTTTTTTTTTTGTGGCAAATTTTCTCATTTTGAATACCCTCTATGAGTACCAGGACGAAGCGAAAATTTAATCTTCCAGTAAGTGGTACTGTTCCAGATTACATTGAGTAGGTGCGAATATACAGAAAATGATGAATCGATTCCTCATCTACTTCATCCCGAACACTTTTGTTGCCAGTGCTTGGTATTCACTATTCTTGTAGCATTGGTGCAATAGCGCATTTGTCTTTGCCGACGCTGGTAAGAATTCTTGCTGCGGATTTGTTTAACGTCAAAATGTTCTCAGTCCATTTCTAGTCAATTTTGTTCAGATCAAAGTTCGCATATTAGGGTGTAATCCACCTTACTGATCTGCATGTTAGAACGGTGACTCAATGATCTAGCGATGCGCACAACTCTTTAGTGCACTACTTTGCATCCAAACACTTTCAGTGCTGCTAGGTTGTCAAGAAATATAGTGATACTATTTCTTTATAGCAAATGCCTCCTTTATAAACACTGTAGCTATTAGGTAGACTATATGATAGCCTAATCTGTAGGTCCAACGAAAAGAGACCCACGCCAAACTTGTTTAGCATCTTCCAGCTGTCGGTGTAAGCCAACGTCTCCTTCTTTCCTATAAATGGCAAAGAACCATGGTGCCTTCCACCAGACTAGATCTCCAAAGTTTTGATCACTAAATACCTTTTTGCTGGTATAAAACTCTGCTTGGCATCTATTTTCTTTCTCCTCATTATTACGTCTCCAATTTAGCTTGGAACCAAACATAAAATCTAAGCATTTTTCCTCGTAGGCAAAAATACAAGTTGGTCCCATTCAGTCTCTCTGCGAATCCTTAATGCTATAAACTGCTGAATGAGATGTCTACCAGACGACCTACTGACTCTGTTGAAAGTATCTTCAGTGTGCAAGCAGCTAGCTGGGGTATAGTGCTTATATTCCGACGATTTTCAAAGGTATTGTCCACTTCATGGACAGTTCTCCCAACCGATAAGTGCTTGCGGTAGGCATGCTATGCTCTCCAGTGTTTTTTGAATTAATTACGAAACTTTATACTTTGTTTAAGACTGATTTAACTTATTTGATTTGTTAGTAAAAGAAAGGTGCGAGACAACCATTCCCCAAGCTTTTCGTACATATTCACCCCACAAGGATCTCGTTATTCTCTCTCTCCGTCTCTACTGCTTCTCATGTCTTCCGGTACTTTAAGCTAGAATTGATATATGCCCATCATATCAATCAGATCCTTGCAGCATGAAAAGTGTGTTTCATCGCGATTTCTAAGATTCCCTGATAAGATGCGGCCCTGGAGCTACTTTGGTGGGAATTTCGACTTTTTTTCTAAAACTAACCAGAATGATCCTAATCTAGCATTTTCCTTTTTAACATCCTGCTGCTTTTTTTATTTTTTTATTTCGTTTTATTTCATTAGACTTTATTTCATTTTATTTGTCTCTCTTGTATTGTTTTGATATTTTGAAACTTTTATACAACGCACTATTTTGTTAAACTTGTGTGCGGTCGTACAGGAGCTGCTGTCTGTCACGTCTGCTTCTGTGCTCAGCTTCAATACACATTTGCTCTATTTAAGCAACAACAAGCTAGCTTGCTAACAACAGTGCATCTTCTGCTGTGGCAACCAACAATTGAATTTTTTTTGCAATTGTGGCAGTCTGTACATGGAAGTAAGCACACACACATGTACATATATACATATTAGGGTGGTCCAAAAATGTATGCACCCAACAAAAGTAAGGTCTGAATTTTAGTGCTCTCAATCGTAAAAATTAACTAATTTTTATGGGTCTTCTCATTGCATTTTCTGGGGTTTTTAGGATCCATAAAACATAATTAATATTAAAAAACATTTAGGTGGATATTATACTTTTAAGTCTCCTGAGGAGAAAAAGAGTAATTTTCCGGGAGTCTATGCAATTTCTACAAAAAATTGATTTTCCCCCATTTTAAATAAATAGACACTTAGAGCGAACTCTAAACATTTTTTGATTTCAAAAAAACACAGGGGCGTTCATAAGGGCGAGAGCGGTAAAATTCAAACTTAACTTTGTTAGAACCACCCTAATGCTCATACACACACACACACACTGGAGATGCATGTGTATCGGTAGCAACACCTTTTATGGTTCATTGTTTTCGGTCAAGGTCGTTATTGTTATGATTTCAATTTTCCACAGAAAAGCAATTATTTCATTTTTTATTATAATTTGTGTGGCTGTTACAGTTACTCTTTGGCAAGTTGGATAGTGAATGTCCATATGTTGTGTATATTGCAGTTGTTGCTGCTGTTTGCCGTTTTATGTACTCTCGTGTTTTTTTTTTTTTTTGTTTGTTGATTTTGCATAAGTCCAACATTTGAAGTAATTTTCTTCCATACAATTTGGTAATTATTTATTTAGTGGCGTTCAATTTGGCAACAAATAATTGTATAATAAAATTATACTTACATATATACAAAAACTAACTAGTGATGCAGGGAATTATCTCATTCAAAATGTATATTCTCTAATGGATTTTGAAATTTATAAATAGATGGCTTTTCAGCAACTGCAAATATTTTGCTTCATTTTACACAAATATATCCATGTATATATACATATGTACATACATATGTACCAAAAATAGAAATATTTGAGGCTTAAATAATTTGCACTGAACTTTGTTCTCTACAATTCTTAAATATACCAGGGTAAATCATTAGTACCTACACAAAAGCGAATAAGTACAACCAAAAAAAAACAATTGTATTTTACAACGCTTTCCTCAACATGCAATATTGTACATATGTCCAGACCACCATTTAGTCCTATATTATTTATTTACGCCAGCCCTATTATGAAGTTTAGATCCATCTATTCACCTAACCTCTCAGTTTGGTGTGGTGTATGTATGCCCTACATTCCATAGCGCTTGATCTGCA
The DNA here is from genome assembly GCF_013731165.1 of Rhagoletis pomonella. Taxonomy (NCBI): domain Eukaryota; kingdom Metazoa; phylum Arthropoda; class Insecta; order Diptera; family Tephritidae; genus Rhagoletis; species Rhagoletis pomonella. The sequence goes on from NW_023458557.1 coordinate 75,932,375, forward strand.
ATGTGTGCCTCGAAAAAATGTTCTAGATATTTCTTGTTTTGGAACTATTGCGTCGCGCATTTGCAATATTGGGTTATTAGCGAATTTCATTCGGTGCAATTTACCAAGGATGCATAGGTTACTATCGTCTTTACCACAGTATTAAATGACCAATAGGTGATTTTCGAAGTAAGGCCCATATTTTACCAAAAACTCGTTAACAGGCCTTCTTCTATCACCTTGTTGATAACCGCATCCAAATATACATTCCAGTTGAAAGTTTTATGAACAGTTACTTCTCTGCCGCTCAAAGTAATTTTAGTCATACATAGTTAACATTCTCTTTCGAGTAAATGGTACAATAATAGTTTTTGGAATAATTAACAGTTAGTCCTTTATCTTGACACCATTTTTATATGATACGTAGGGATTGTTGCATGCGGTTGGTGATGGTTTCGTCATGGAGCTGTGTTATGCAAATTATCAGATCATCCGCGTAGCCTTGCGTATCAAAGTCTTGGCTCTTCAGTGTGAAAAGGACTTCGTCTATAACCATAGTACACAAAAGGGTAGAGAGTACACCCCCTTGAGGACAACCCCTTATGGCTATTTACTTTTAGACTCCAGAGCTTTCTCAATTTTTAAAGTGAGGCTATGAATGGCAGCCTCAGTGGATTTTGATGTTGACTTCTCTGATAATGCTGATCCAATACTTTCTCCATGCCTTTTAGGAGAAAGGAACTAAAGTCAATTGGTCAGAGGGACGAGAAGGATTTCAGAAGCTGGCGATTAAAACGAATTGTAATTAATAAAGAATCATACCCAGTTGCATAGTCATTTTCTCACCGGGTAGACTTAATAAAATCGCATAGGTGGCTTTTGCTTATAAAGAAGTTATGACATTAGATTATTAATTTGACCTAACAAAATATATAATTTATCTTAAAAATATCGTATTAAGTCAATAATGTAATAAAAAGTTGCATACATTTGCTAGACAAACCAATATTATTAGACATAGCGCTCTTAATATTTATCACTTTCTTAATCATTTATTATTTATGTAAGCCGCATTAATATATGTAATAAAATATAATAGGTTGGTAATTAGTTTAAACCAACGACAATAATAACAGCAACCACACTCACACTCACACTCACACACACACACCTTACACCACTAGTATTATTCAACAAGATTTATCCTGTGATTTCATAATTAAATCAAGGAAGTAAATACATGGTAAGTGGAGCAGTAGGAAAGTGGAGTAGTAGTGAGTTGTAGTGGAGGCAAAGAAAAACACAAAAAAAATATATATGTATGAATAAAACGGCTTAGTGTTATCTCACATTCGCTGGCGCTTGCAACATTTACGTGCGACTGACAGCAGCCGGGAAGCCAAGCAGCGCTACATGGTTTAGCTGAAACAATGGTTTATTAGTTTGAACCGCTTGGATATTTGCGATAGCATAAACATATCAGACGCGCACGGGGCAATTCATCGGATAAACTCGTGCAAATAAACGAATGCATTGTAATGCAATAAAGTATTGTAAGCCAATGCACCGCAAAACTAAAAGAGGAAATTATGAGATGCTATAATGCAGCGCGAATCATACATACGTATATATATATATATATGCGAGGATAAAAAAGCGAAGCAAGAAATGGCGGGCGCTGATGCTGGAAGCTGCTTCAATACAAACATAGGTACATACATATGTACAACAAACGTTGAATGACATAATCAGCTGCTCACAATACTTAGCAACTAAATTGTTTATAGCTTTTGCTGTTGTAGCGACAATTTACAATTTTATTTGGACTAGGAGCTATCAGCTGACACATATTGGTCGGTCTTAGAGCAAGCAAATTGCCATGGTAGATCAAATTATATCCCATTCTGTGGTAAGCCCCGCTATAGCAGACTAAATGGCTAGCTGACTAGCTAACTTGATGGCTGTTAAACCCGTTAACGGAAAGGGGAAAATTATGCAGGTGAACAGAAAAATTCCGAATTATATTTGGCAAAATGTCAAAACGTGAAATGTGTTGGAACCAGCTGTACAACATGAAGTTGCAAGCGGAGAATAATATCAAAAAATAAAAATTCACTTACCTCAACTTAAATGCGTACAGTGGGCAATGGAAGAAATATTTTATGGAGAGTAACTTAGCTGTGAAGATTGAGAAGAAAAAATTTGGAAAATATTCTGATTAGTAACCAAATTTGAGTGATTTAAGTACACAGGGCACAAATGGAGACCTCGTTTTTTAATCGAAAATACGATGCGGATTTTATAATTTTTAAACGGGTGGCAACCCTACGCAGCAACACATCTTAACATATCTGTATTTTTTGTAATCCAACGAACAGCCAACATCTTATAGTTTTTCGCACATTTGGCAACCCTCTTCGGAAATTTAAAACCTTATTGCACATCTGAAGGCCAAGCACTTTTATTTGACATGTAATTTTTTTTTATCGAATGACCTGTGCAAATTTGATATCACTACTAAAAAATGCCTTTACGTATTATATGTAAGGGAATAGTTTTTAAATAGGTGGCAGTTCCACTCAAAAAAAAAATAAAAAATAAAAGCTTATTGGACATCCGGAGACCATAGCCTTTCACTTGGTACCTTATTTTTTGGTTCCAACGAATGGTGAAGGTCTAATAATTTTTAAAAAGGTGGCAACCCTACTCAAAACTAGTGCATTACTAAACATCTAAAGGCCAAGTCCTTTCGATTGACACCTAATTTTTTTGTAATTCAACGAACGCTGCGGTGGCAAGCCTATAGAAATTCTAAGTACTGAAGATAATATTTAACCCTATCGATACAGATTTTATTAAAAAACTCTCGTCCAAATCCGTTCAGTAGTTTTCAAAAAATCTCGTCTTTGCTTTACATAGTATGTAAGAATATACATTTTGCTTTATTTAAGAATTTTTTATGAATAGTTTTGTCGTTTTTGCATTTATGTCTGTCGATTAATTATCAACAAATTTATTTATTTTTATCGACTTATTAGCGATTATTATTATTAACTGCCGTTTTTATCGTTAAATATATGCTTTTAGAAAAGTGTTGTTGCATTTTCGATGAAATATTATAAACTTTCCGGTTTTATATGTTAATGTATTAATTTAGAAAGGTTTTAATTTGGGAGGGTGCTAAAGTAACAGTTGTTACATATTTAATGTACTTTAAATAGGTTTATTTACAGGAAAAAACTCGAAAACATCAACACTGCAGTTATGAGTATCGATTTTGTTATCGATATATTCCGCCATATTTTTTAACGATATTTTGATCAATATTTTAGCAAAATTATTTTACTTATAGTCGATTCTAAATTTGCTTTTCAATATCGTAATCGATATATTTTTCGATAATTTACTCAATCAATATCTTTTGATAACGTTTTGGTAGTTAATGAATTTTATTAATCAATGTGCTTCGAAGTGTGTACTGCCACTCAGTGGGTCCCACGTTGCATGTCTTATAAGCACAACAACTAAATGATAGGCAAAGTTTTTGAAGTTAAACTTTTTTAGCGGCGGTTGGTTGGTTGGCAGTAAATTGGCAAATTCAACGGAAATTGCACACGGAAATCGTGCAACGGAAATGCTGCCATGGAAACAAGTGCTTCTTTAATGTGTGTTATTAATTTAACAAAAACTTGCTAATGAAAAGTTAAAGAATAACACTTAGAAAAAGACCAATACAAGAATGAAAGTAAAGGTGACTACGTGCATAGATAAAGAAAAGCATAAAAGCAAAGGTAAATATAAAAACAAAAACAAAGATGCGTAAAGATAAAGGCATAAATGAAGACCAAGGTAAATCTAAACACTTTACTTATATAAGGGCGAAGGTGAAGGGGAATATGTATATGAAGAAAATGAGAAACGTAAAATAAAAACAAAGATAAATATAAAGAAAAAGATGAGGGTGAGGATGAGGATGAGGATACCGATAAAAGTAAAGATGAAGATAGAGGAAGAAAGATTAAAATAAAGGTAATTATAGAGAAAATTATGTATATACATACATAGATAGAGACACAGAGACTCAATCTAGAAACTATTTTGGGATTTATCGATATAATAATCGATATTTTTATCGGTTTTATTATCGATATTTTTATGGATTATTTATCGATTTTGTTGTCGATGTTTTTACGGATTTTCTAATCCATTTTTGTTATCGATTTTCTAATCCATTTTTGTTGTCGGTTTTGTTATCGATTAGTCGTCGATTTTGTTATCGATTTTCTTATCGATTATTCATCAATTTTGCTATCGATTATTTATCGATTTTGTTGTCGATATTGTTTTCGATATTTTTATGATATTTTATGGATTTTCTAATGGATTTTGGTTATAAATTTTGTTATCGATAGTTTAATCAGTTTTTCTACTAATATTGTCATCGATTTTGCTATGGAAATTTTTTTTCGTTATCCATATTTTGTTGAATGTTACTATCGATTTTGTTATCGATAGAGTATAAAGATAAAAATCAATCTAAAGGAAAACAGAATAACATAAATGTAATTAGAACGAACAGGGGTAGAGGTAGGGATCTAGATAGAAAAAAGACAAAAAATATAACCTTAAGCTAAAGCAGATGTATGTATCTACGTACATATGTATGAACATATATTGGTTATGAGACAAAATAGATCTGTAACGAAAGTTTCACTTCTACAGTGTGGCCCAGGCGCACTTACTTTTTTCTAATGACAGTCACCCGCAACGGCGAACTATCGATTGTATTTCTTCCGTTAAAAAGTAAATTCTGAGGCAGCAGAAAATTGCGCTCTGATTGTGGAAAAACACCAAAATTTATATCACTAATTACGCACTGCAGCTCGGCCAAACACTTAAAAAAGTGTGTGATCGGTAAAAATATATACATAAATTTGTTATCGATATATTTATCGGTTTTCATATGATTTTGATATGCATACTTATCGATAAAATTATTTTCATTTTACATGCTATGTATGTAGATGAAGACATTCGCCGATAAATTAATCGATATTTTTATCGAAATGCTTCCATATTTGTTCATCCATTCATCAGTGTATTTTTCCGATCAATGTGCTTATCGATACCGTTTTAGATAGATTTATCGGAATTCAGTTTAACTTCGACATTCGCCAGCAAGTCTATCGATAAGTTCAATCGCTGTATTTACAAACACATTTTTCAATGTATTTATCGATATTTTTGTGGACATCGATTTGAAAAACTTTCCCTAATAATGCCAAATAAATTTTATTTGAACCATCTTCCAACAATTCACAGCATCTGCCCACTCCCACTGTACAGCAATGCCCGCTGAAAATGGCAATAATGGCCTCCGTAGAGAGCAAAGCGCGCACGAATAAGCAGACAGCTACGAAAAAATGCAAACACAACAAGCGGATTGCAACACACCAGCAGCAGCAGCAAACATAGTCAAACTGAGTTAAGTGTTGCATAGCGGATGCGATGGTCAAAAGCATGAAACAAACTTTTACACGGGAATTTACAAGTGATTCAACAAACGCAAAATTGGTTTGTGCGTGTGTGTGTACAATCGAAGACAATAATCACTACAAAGTTAATGAGGTTGTTGGTGGATGATGACGATGTAAGCAGCACACGAATTTTAATATACATTGATTGAGAAGAAAGCAAAAGTGAATAACTAACTATTGTAAATAAGGATGCATGAAGAAAATCGCGCCAAACAATAGTATTGTATGAAAGCATTCGAGCAGCTATAAGCCGCTAGCCGCCAGCCGTTACACGCCAGAAGAAATAGCAAATATGGAAATGATGCCAAAGACCCATTGACATAATAACAAGGAAGGTAATCAGAGACGTCAAATTAATGCAAGCAAGTAAAACGTGTTGTGCGATGTGTGGCGAACGTGTTGACTGAGCGAGTGTACAGCTTCAAAGCAAACAACAACAGCGGCGATAGGAGTAACAAGCGTGTAGGCAGCAAAAGCTGATAGCAGTTGCATTTGCAGAAACAGTAGCTGCTGATAACCGCACAGATAAACACACACACACACACACACACACGCATCGCCAACAGTCAGCATCATCGTCATAGTCATCGTTGTAGAAATGCAATAATAATCGCAAATTCATATAACACAAACAATTATATACCGGCATATATATTTATGTCTATATAATGAATGCTACATGCAATGAAATACTTTTTGCAATTATGGGAAATGTTGGTCACCAGCTAGCGGCAACTGCTATATAACTCGCTGTGTGGCGCTGGCTGACTGACTGTCTGCTGTTTGATGATTGCCTCTTAACCAAGTAACCTAATGAATTATATTTCAAAAACAATGCAGTAAAATCACTACTATACTTGACTGCATGCGCGCATAGTACATCGCAGCATATATGTACCTACTGTTACTCACAAAATTGAGTTCGGCTAATTTTTGTTAATACTCGAAATGTTTTACAAGCTGAAATTTTTTGGTTAATTTAGTGTTAAAATATCGAGCCCAAAAAACGTAAGCGACATTTAAAAAAAAATAATTTTTTTTTTCAAAATTCTATACTTTCTTTTTTTCAAAAAGAAAATTTTGAAAAAAATTTCGCATACGTTATTTTGGCGGTTAGGGCGCGATTTTAGCAAAAAAAAAAAATCTGAAAATACTTTATATGGAAAAACATACGTGGACAGTCAGCCAAAAAATTTCAAAAATCAACGCAAATTTTAAGACATTTGAAATTTGCACATTACTATACTAAAATTTGTTGGGCTATAAAAATGCATACCTGATTTTTTTTAGGAAGTCATATTAAAAAATTTGCGATTTTCCTGCAATTTTGCATTTCATTCTTGGATTTAAATGAAGTTTGCTAAAATATAAGCCATATTTTAATACAACATTAACAAAAAATATGTAAAATATTGCGAATATTAAAAAATTAAATCCGTAAGCTCAATGTTGTGCGTAACAGTATATATACAACTATGTATACATTTCTACATCCATGCATTTCTATATTTGCTTCTATTGGCTAGCTGTTGTTTATGGATTTGTATTTTTACGTGCGTGTATGCTACATATTTGTGGTCAATAAAAATTGAATTAGAAGTGGTTGTTTTGCAGCAATGCGAATGTTTGCGGTCTCTTTCAGGAAGTTATTTTTAAGTTATGGTAATTGGCGACGCTACTAGGCAATAAATTATTTTCATGCCAAATTGGTAAATGCTGTTTTATTTAGTAGTCAGAGAGTAAGGAATGTTCAACAATTAATCCAAATTTAAATTTATATTGACGCGTAGTCTTGGGGTGTTATCTTCATTCCGTTGACTGGATTATTACAAATTATTGCAAATTGAAAAGCCAATCAAATTACTTGTAAAAATGTATAGTAAGTGGCATATTCCAGGAACGGCTGTAAGGTTCTGCGCATAGAATCCATTGAATGAGCGCAACTTCCTTTAGCTCCTTTTAAGCAGACGGATTAGTTGCAAAGAAATTAATCCCCACCATGGCGCCTAGGCCATGGGTCCAGCCATCACCTCTTGTAATCAAACTGAAAATGGATTTGCTAGGGTAAAGTTGTAGTGCAATGGGTGTGCTCGTTCTTGTGTATACATTAGGATAGCCCAAAAAAGTAAAGTCGGAATTTGCATACTCTCTCCCCTTGGGATTGTGCTATACAGAAAAATATACCTATCTTTTTGATTTTGAAATTAAAAAATATTTAGAGGTCACTCAAGGTGCTTAAAGTTTTCTGTGTATTTTTTGTAGGGAAAAACTATTTTTCATGAAGGAATTTGAAAGTTGAAAAACATGATTATTTCAAAAAAAGTTTTATATAAAAAGAGTATGCGTACCAAATTAAAGAAAATTTCTGTGTAGAATTAAATCCAATTAAGTTTTTTGGTGCATAGTTACTATAAAAGCCAGTAATTATTATTTTTGAAAAAATTATATGGACTTATATGCACTCGACTACATTCTCGAATTTCGTACTTGTAACTTTGTTGGCTTAAAAAAATTTAATTAATTAAAAAATGCATTTTCAATACCTATTCGTCCTTGAGAAAAGAGAGCTTATTTTTTTTTTTAATCTACAGTATTTTTTCTTTCATTTGGTACCCATATTGTTATCATATTATGGAAACTACAAAGTCCAAAAAATTCTGAGGCCAGGAAGAAAAACTAAAAGCGCAGTTCTACTATATTTGGCCCACAGTTGCGTGAGTACATATGTACATATATTGATTGCTTCGTGTACATATAATATCAGCAGGCATCTTTCTTGTTTTAAAAAATAACGTTTTCTAAATGCTTTTATGACATGTTGGCCAGTTTGGCTATTTCTTTTTTCTAAGTATGCAGTTTATAGTCCATTAAATTCTGGTATAATAAAATGCAAGTTTCAAGAAGCTAAAGATGGAACCATGATAAAAGCATAGTAAGGTAAAACCGTTCTCTCAATGCGTTGGCCATGATTTTTTTTTTGAAGTTTGCCAACATTTTAAAATCGTATAAAATTGAGAGTAAAAAAAAGGAGTTGTTCAAAGTTGTTGTTGTTTGAGATTGAAAATGAGAATGTGTGTGTAAAATTTCAAAATTAAATTGCTTGCAAACGTCAAGAACCTTCCTAAATATTTTTTTATTATGGATGGAACTATTATTTTTTCCATATAAACAAAAAACTATCGAACATAGTAACTTTGTATGGAAGGAAATGCGTGAGGATGCTGCCAAAAAAAAACACCTGAAACTATAAAATTATTGTTGCGCAACTTTGTTGAATTTTTAATTTTTGTACAAAGTTAAAAATCGGATCTACATGGCTTTTGTTAGACCTTATCATTTTATCTCGGGGGTCGTACAACAGATACACATAACTAGTACCACGACTTACTTTATTGTATTGATTAACTCTTTCAAAAAATAACACGGTATTACAAAATAAAATAAAAAAAAAATGCACGAACTTTTTAAGTGACCTAGTACAGGTCGAGAGGCTGCCCGAGCTAGTCACGAAACTGTTTTCAAAAGTTGTCTAAAACCCTCAAATTCTCAAGTTATTTACAAAAAACAAAACGTTTTCGAGTAATACAAGGCACCATTTATTAAAATAAACAACAAATTATGTAGTGATAATATTTTTCTTATATAGGTAAATACAAAATTTTCTCAAAGAACTATTTATTGAAACCTCAAAGTTTATCCAGTGCAACTGATTAAAATTTTCTGTGAAATTACGGTGAAGTGATTTTGGAAAATTTTTTTTAAAAATTCTAAACTAATGGTACCAGTTTTACTCGGAATGAAGGATTCTTTTCGAAGTAAAAGCTGAAGAATAATATTCTCTTTGAAATTTTTGCTAAAATGTTGTAGAAGTGGACAAAATTACAAAAAATTTTAAAATTTCAGATTTTTTCCAAAATATTTCCACATATTAACAATGTGCTCGCAAAACTCCAAAGGCATCTAATTAAGAAATTTTTTGCAATTTACAAATTTTGAGTTAGTGACGGCTTTTTTGCATGCCAGCGACGGTATAGAGCCTTCTATGTTATATAAAAATGTGCTTATTTAGGGGGCATACTTTTTGGTAGACGATGCTTTGGAGAAAATATTCTTTGACTCGTTAAAGGAAGGATCAAGTGCAGAACGATTTGTCTGCAGTATGGATGAAGCAAAGTTTCTCAAACAAAATCTATTCAAAAAAAACAAAAAGAATTGGAAATCCATTGGTTGAGTTGGTTATAAATCAGAACTTTTCGTATAATTTTTTTCTGTTGAGCACTTTTTAATTATTCTGCTCGATTTTTACGCAATTTACATAAGCTATGTAGTATATAGGAGGCAAAGCGGTAAACGAGCTAATATCCTATATTTGAAGTCTATTCACAACGAGTCCCACTTAATTTTACAATAAACCTACATTATTGTCTGCCAACAGATGTTGCAAAAAAAAATATGTAAAATGTCTTTCGGTCAGATTACAAAAATTCGCCATTTAAAAGCTTCAAACGACAATCGGCCAAAAAATGCACTGAAAGTCTTAAACTAAGCTCATAAAGCAATTGACATGGTACAATAAAAGTGATGGTTTATCAAATTATACGATCATCAAGTGATTACCTCATTTTAAACTCGACAAAAAAACAACAACAACAAACCGAACAAATAGTGTGTTGACATGAAGAAATCTCGACGCTTGCACGTTTTATGAGAATACAAGCGCAGCACGGTAAATGTAACTGACCAAAATGCGAGCGCGAAACACTTCAAGCGTGCTAGAAAGAAAAAAAAACTCTGAAAATTGCGCTTGCGCATCATCCACCGCCAAGAGGAAGCGAAAGGGATCGGGGGGGGGGGGGGAGGGGGGTCTGGGGTGGAAAGAGGCAAAAGCGCCAAATCAAACGTTTTTATTGAAACACTAATCGTAAGTGCAACACTAGCAATAACACTTTTGAATGCGTTTTTTAATTCAATTACGTTTACGTTAGCAAAACAATGCAAGATGAAAAAAGAAGATGGCAAAAATCTAAAAATAAAGCAAATTAGCGATTGTACGAGTTTGCAACAACAATGGCAACACATGCATATAAAATTACTAGTGTAAAAAGTGCTTGCAGACGTACAAACGCTATTAGCGTAGCTGTAAAATATGAAATACTGCAGCGGCAGCAACAAAAACAACAATAGCAACAACACCAGACATGTCCACACTGAGAAACGCTAAGCTACATGGCTACTTGATTTTACATTACTGCGTATTTTATATGAGCTTGTATGTGTGTGTGTGTGTGTGTGTGTGTGTTGGCGCCTTGCAACTTAGAGGCAGCTATTGGATTTTGGATTTAAGTTTTGCAGTTTTGCACACATGCGTAGCCAAACACACACTCACACTTGAACGCTGCTGTTGCTCTTCCAGTTGTTGCTATTTTTTTTTTCTTCTTTATTTTTCTGTTGCTATTGCAGCAGTTTTACTTTTCATGCAAACTACACTAGTTTTCTGGATTTTTTGTTGCTGTTGTTGTTGCGTTTTATTTGCACCGCCATTGACTGGCTGGCTGGCTGGCTGGCTTGTTTAGTTGGTCTGCCATATTTTTGCATGACTCGCTGCTCCACTTCTTCGTCTTCGTCTTTGTCTGCGTTTGCCTCTGCCTCTGCCTCTGCCTCTGGCTCTGCCTGTGCCTGTGCCTTTGTCCAAGTTTACTTCTTGTGTTTCTGCTTCATGCACTGCCACGGTTCGTGGTGTTTTGGCTTTTTCGGCAACTTTGTTCGGCGCAACGCTCGCTCAAACAGCGGCGACCACACACAACAACCATCAACAACTTGGTTAGCCAAATGGAAATGGAATTAACTATAAAAGTGCAGACAGTGGCCACATTTGGCATCATTGAATCGTTTACTGTTCAGCTATACACATCAGATAGCTTTACGTTCTTCTCTCTCGTCACGTAGCTGCAAAAACTCACGTCTCGTGCACGGATCGTGCGGCGTTTACAAAGTACAAATAAAAAAAATCTAAATATTATTAAATTAAAAAATAAAATAAAAATTATATTCACATATATGTATATATACATATCTTGAACATTTGCTCTATATAATCCAGCGGAAAATGGAAAAAATATTAGTGCTCTGTTAAACAGCAACGAAGAAAAATCAAACAGTGCTCAAGTTCGCTACTTAAGTCTTTCGTTTTTTCATTTTCGTTTTTCATTTATTTGTAGTTCCTTTCGCAAGCGAAAACCAAATCAAAAGCAAAAGTGTTTAAAGGATTGTGAATTTGCTGTGTGCGTGAGGATTAACTACAGCGTTGCAACGCAGGATATATCAGTGAAGGATTTTGCGTTTCGTTCGCTTCAACTTTTCGTTGTAATTGTTGTGTTTTAGGATGAAGCTGCTGGTATGTATGCGCAAAAGTGCAATTCAAGTTAACTAAATCAAAAAAAAATAAAATGAGAAAAATAAGAGACTAAGTAATACAAATTAAAGTGAATACTGGCAAAAAAAAATTTAGTTAATTTAGTGCAAAAGGACAATTAAAAAGTATTTATGCAGAGACACTTAGAAAATTTAATTGAAAAGCTGAAGAACACTAAAGTGAAGCATCATAAAAAAAAATTGATGAAAAGTTTTAGCGCTACTCGGTTAAAGTTTTTTTTTTTTTAATATATTCTTCTAAACAAACGCTTGTGAAAAAATTCGTAATATTGGAGAATGGCCGAAAAAATTAACTAACTCAAAATATGTATACCATACGTAAATACAAGATAAAATAAAAATTCAAAAACGATATGACTAAATTTTTTATATCCAATTTTTTCCAAAAAGAGAGATAAAATATTTTTTTATTCAAAAATATAGGTATATTTTGTAAATTGCAAGTGAAAAAATATCTTGGAATTTTCGAACATGACAAAAAATATTAAAAGTTATCTCAAAGTTCATAGAGTAATCAAAATTTTAAAGCGGTGAAATGAAGCACACTATTTTTTAAAGAAAATTTAATTTAAAAAAAATAATTTTTCTTGCTGTAAACTTTTTTGCTGTGAAGATATTTTTAATATATATATTTTAATATTGAAAACTATAAAATATATTGAAATTTAGTTGCTATTGAATAAAAATAAATAAATTCCAGAAAAATAACATCAAAAATTTAAGTTTCCAAAAAACATTTTTAACGTCTGATTTTTCAAATTTGACATAAACTAGTATGTTTATTTGTAGCTTTTAAAAATAGCGTGAAAATTTTCATCAATCACTTAGAAGTAGTTACTTTTCGTAAATAAAAAAAGTGGTTAAAGGCTAGAAGATTAAAAATTCAAGTTTGCTTGCAGAAATTACTAAAAAAACGCATTTTTAAGAAAACAATTCGACTATTTTCTAATCTCCTAAATTCAAATAGTGCAAAAGTTTTAATAAATCATTGAGAAATTGTTGCTTTTTTTAATTAAAATAATTCATAATAATAATTACTCGCCGAAATTTTCAAATTTTCTTTAACTATGTAAATTTTTTTCAAAAATCAACTTTAAGGGTAAAAATGCCAACCCTTATCCAATCTTCTAAATTCAAAAATTGAATTTTTGAATTTTTGAAAAATATTTACATTTTGTATATCCTGTTAAAAAATATCTCGACAAAAATTTCTAAGAATTCATTTTCATTATTTGATATACATGCATATGTATATATTTAATAAACTTATTTTTGACGCTTTTTTCAAAAATAAAAAAAATATATATACAAATTTATTAATACTGTTTAATAATTCCCAGAACTTGAACTTCCATAAGAAATCTCCTTAAAAAATATGTAATTCATATATAAAAATATTTTTTATAAATCATTAATTTCATTTCGCATTTTTTAAGTAAATATGTATGTAGTTAAATAAAACATGATCTTTATATATTTTTGAAGTAGTAGTTTTAATCGAAAATTGAATATTAAAGATAATTTATGCATATAAGAATATAAAAAATTTAACTATTTATTTTTACCAAAAGTCTTAATTCAAAGTTTATTAATTTAATAATATTTCTTAATATTCCTGAAAATAAACTTCCAAACAGAATTATTAGATATTTGTTAGATACTTTATATATTACTTGCTCTTACATTTTTTTTCATAGTATTTTTCAAAAGGACGAAAATCATTTTTAAAACTTTTTTTTAAAGCGAAATTTCGATCCAAAAAATTAATATTCTTGACATGTCTTTACCAAAAATTTTACGAGCGTATTTGCTCTTCATGTTCGTCTTAAAAATTGAGATTAAAATTTAAAAACAAAAAAACAAAAAATATAACTAAAGTAGCATAAAAAAAATTCGAACACTATTTTTTTAATGAGAAGATTTGATTTAAACACTTGGGTTTCTATAATGAGTTTAAAAAACGTGTTGCTCCAATTTTTTACAAGTTTAAAATTTAATTTTTCCTCGAAAGTTTTATTAAGAAGCTAAAAATTATCGCTGAACTCCAAAAATAGTGTTCTCTTCTTCTAATCGAAAACTGAGTGTTTCTTTAAACCTAAAAGTCCAGATTCACACTTACAGTTTTCTGAATATATAAAATGATTTGTATCCAAAATTTTTTAACACAAAGCTTTGTTTCTTTTTCATTGTTTTCCAAAAAAAAACCTTCATTTTCTGCGCTTTTCTATTCCTTCAATGTTTCACACTACGTCCAATTCTTAAATATTTCCCAATTTCCTGCGTTTCCGATCAAATTCGTACGCATATTTTCCCATTCCCACTAATGCTCCTTAATGTTTTGCCTCTTTCTTCTTATCCTTCTCCATATTGCGCTCACTCTCTCTATATCCCTTATTCTTTCTCTCTCTCTCTCTCTTCCCTATTTTCATTTCTCTATCTCTCTTTATTCTCCCTCCGGCTCTATTTTTTCTCCCTATAACAGCGTTCAGCATCATTGCTTGCCCTGGTGTTGCTGCTGGCCATCAGCACGCGCGCCGAAAAGGAGAAAGCTGTCGAAACCAAATCTGCTGAGCCCGCGAAAGAAGGTGCCAAGGAGTCCTCCGCCGCAGCTGCCGCCGACGATAGCGAAAGCACCAAAACCAAACGTGGCCTACATCATTTCGAGGACTACCACCATGAGTACCATCATCCCATTCACGAGGAAAAAACATTGACCATTATCAAGAAAATACCCGAACCTTATCCCGTCGAGAAGCATGTGCATGTGCCCGTCGAGAAGCACATACCTGTACCGATTAAGGTGAAAGTGCCCAAACCATATCCCGTGGTCAAGCATATACCTTATGAGGTGAAGGAAATCGTCAAGGTGCCACATGAAGTACCCGCACCTTATCCAGTTGAAAAGAAGATACCCTACCCAGTGCATGTGCACTACGATCGTCCAGTGCCCGTGAAAGTTTATGTGCCCGCCCCCTATCCAGTTGAAAAGAAGGTGCATGTGCCCGTAAAAGTGCACGTACCCGCACCTTATCCAGTTGAGAAGAAAGTACACTACCCAGTGAAGGTGCATGTGCCCGTCGAAAAACCATACCCAGTTGAGAAGGTTGTACATTACCCCGTCAAGGTGCATGTCGATAAGCCAGTGCCGTATCATGTTGAGAAACCAGTACCATACCATGTTGAGAAACCAGTACCAGTGCCAGTGATCAAGAAGGTGCCCGTGCCAGTGCATGTACCCTATGATAACCCCGTGCCAGTGCATGTTGAAAAACCAGTACCATACGAAGTGAAAGTACATGTGCCCGCCCCATACCCAGTAGTCAAGGAAATTCCAGTCAAGGTTGAAAAACATGTGCCCTACCCAGTCAAGGTGCCCGTTGAGAAACCAGTGCCCGTTCACATTGAGAAACACGTACCTGAATACCATGAGAAACACATCTCCTACAAGGAACCCGTTTTCGTTCACAAGGAAATCAAGGAACACGAGCCCGTTCACCATCATGAGGAGTACCATCACGAGGAGAGCCACGACTTTGGTGGTCATGAGGTGAGCTACGACTTCGGTGGTCATGATGAGGTGGAATCATTTGGCGAATACGAACATGAGGAGCATGGATACTAATATGGAATTTCACTCCACCACTCCATCCATCTCTCATTCATTCTCATATATTTACACACTCATTCATAAATACAAATGCCTTAAAATGCCTTTGCCTTGCTCTCCGTCAACGTTCTCTCCGCTACACGTATGCTCTCCTTCCCCCTCTCTCTCCCTCTTTTTTTCATTACAGCATTGAGAAAAAAGTTGTGAGTAAGGCTTTTGTGAGCGCACGCTAACTATATACGTTGAGACGATGCAGAGCGTGAGCGAGCAAGCGAGCAGGCGAACGTGCGTGTGCGCATAAGGATATAGTATAGATATGGATGATGCGAGTCGAAAAGGGGAAAAGTATGAAAATTGAGTTGATTGAGAAGAAAAACAAAAATAACGTAATCGTGATAATGGAACGTTTTGGAACTCGAATTAGGCGAAACGTTTTGGAATTTGAGAGACACGTACTAAAACACACCTAAACATAACTGATCTTTTACCAATTATTATTTTAATTATTTTTTTTTTTGTATGTACATTTATGTTTGTTGCGATTCTAGTTTAAGCCATAATTTTTTACTTTTATATACATACATACGAACTCAACAATTAACAATCCTTTTTTTTACATACATACATATAAATAGTTTTTAAGTGTTTTTTTTTTGTTTAAGCAGTTTTCAAGTTGTACAAAGGAATATATATATATAGCACAATATTCCGATCATCAGTGATATTATTTGGCGCCGTTGAGACACGTCCAACAGGGTGGGGTTCCTGTGACATGGCCAATCGCGTCCTCCACGTTCACCAGCCAGCACATTCGTCGTATTGTCAATACACTCCATGAAACATTTACAATTGTATGTACATCGCGTACTTATGTTGGATATTTCAGAAGGAGCTGCAGTTACAAGAGCGGAACGTTGCCGGTGGCGTACGAATACTTACGTTAAGTGTGATAAATGATCTTGTTGTTGTTTTGCGTTGATCTACTCCCATATATTAATTGTATGTGTACTTAGGTATATATATGTATGTAAGTTAAAAGCCGTAGCTAATGTGAATGCGTAAAAGACTTGCAGGTAATCAAATATGAGATTCTCTACTGCAGGCGCAGTATATGTATGTAGTAGTATATTTCTGTATATGTATATGTAAATATATTTTATCGTTTGTTTTAGAAAAGTACTAGTTTTTAATTGTGCTGTAATATTGCAATATATATATTTTAAATAATTACATACTACATAACAAAAAATATGCAACATATACCTGCAAAAACATACACATAATTACCAGAATATTCTTATATGCAAAAGGATTACAACTTACATACTTAATACTGATATAAATACTTACATATAACATACATATATGCTTCGATATTCGTTTCTTTTGTTTAGTTAACAATTAAACGAAAAACGAGTTTTCGATAATTATTAAAAAATACTCGTAAAAACTAATTTAAGTAATGCTCCTGTGTGAGTTAGTGTGACCGTATTGTATTATGTTTTCTTTTCTTTTAATTTTTAATTTTTAGTTTATGAATTCATACGAATATTTTATGCTACGAAATCAAAAAAAATAAAGCAAAAAATATGTAGCGAATAATTGCGAAAAATTGTTAACAAAAAAAAAACACACAATAAACAAATACGTGAAAAAAAACAAACAAAAAACAAGATATACTCTTTACTACCAAATAACTGATAAATGTAAATGAAAATGTGTCAATTGTGGATGCACTCTTGAGATGTGAAATAAATCAATTGTTCAAATTACAAAACCTTAAAAACGCGACAGCATTTTTACTGATTTTCTAGAAGAGAATTGGGATTTTAAGTTGAGAAATGGGCGGAAGAAGGCTAGATTAGATTATACTTGGTAGAGCCTAGTCCAAAAATAAAATTGATTTTTGAATTAAAAATTATATCAAATACAAAACAAAATAAATTTATTATTTAATCGACAAATCAAGTCATGAATGAAAATTTTTGTATGATCTAATGCGTCGCTCAAATAAAAAATAAAATTTATTTGTGAAAAAAAAAAAATATTTTATTTGTGTTTGGATTTGTCGATTAAATCAGTTTGATTTGTGATTTTCCAATTAAAAACATTACTTTTTATGTAACGCAAGCACGATTTTCGGGAAAATAAAATTTGTTTTTGTTTTTTTTTTTTATTTGGGTGATGAATAAAATAATAAATAATAATAATAAATAAATTGAAGTTTTCAAATGGAGACGAACTAGACCAGAAATAAACTTTACTTATATTTGGTCAATAATCAACCACCAAAAAAAACTCATTTTTTATTTGTCCAACGAATCAAATCACAAATAAATTTTAGTCGAAGAATCATATACCAAATAAATTTTATTTCTTATTTGTTCAATAAATCTCATCACAAATAAACTTAATTTTTAATTTATTCAACGATTTAAATCATAAATAAGTTCTATTTCTTATTTGGTTCGAATCGAATCACATTTGAAATCAAAAGGGATTTTAAAACTCACAACCCTGGTAGAGACCCATTGATTGAAAAATTAATTTTATCAAATATCAATTTTTATAAAAAAAAACTTCATATAATGATTTATAAAGAAGCCAAAAATTTATACATATATAGTCCACTTAAGTTTTTCAATATTTAGAGCAAGAAAATGTATAATTTTTGCATCTTATTTTTGGTTTAGTTTTTTTTTTATATAAGTGAAAGTCAAATTTTTCTTAAAATTTTCGAACCCAAAGTATAACACAAGGTAATTTTTTTTATTTTTAATGTATTCGTAAAAAGAAGAAGGGAGATTCCACGGGAACCACGGGTGGACCTCAGTGCGAAAATTATTTTCTTTATAAAACTGACAAACGT
Source organism: Rhagoletis pomonella (assembly GCF_013731165.1). Lineage (NCBI taxonomy): Eukaryota > Metazoa > Arthropoda > Insecta > Diptera > Tephritidae > Rhagoletis > Rhagoletis pomonella. The sequence continues at coordinate 75,950,799 of NW_023458557.1, forward strand.
GTGGACAGGATATTTGTAAAAAATTTTAAATCAACCGAAAAATAACATATTAAAGCTTTAAATGCATTTTTAATACCTTTTTTACGTTTTGCAATCAAGTTCTAAGCAAATTTTTTTTGTTTGAGTTTAAAGTAGGTCGTGTTGAGTGCACTGTCAAATAATTTGCGATTCATAATTCGTGTGTTTGGTAAGAGAAATATATAGTAGAACTCATCTGCTTCTAATAAAATTGTGTTATATATTAAATTGTCTGACTGCTTTATATATGTTATGGTTATTATTAAGCAGTATTGGTCTTGTCCCACCCGTGACAAAAAAAAAGCTAAAAGTGGTTACATTTAATTACAGAAGTTGAGGTTGTGTTTCGTGTTTGTTACATTATGTTAGAAATTCATTGCAAATATTTAATTGCACCCGTGACAGCTATGTGCGGGACAGTTGTCAGAGGTAGGTTTACAGGGCTGATAAGCTTTATTTGTTTGTTGTGGAGACGCAGGGGCGAAGGGGGGGATGCGCGGATTTGTCCATTATCTATATACCCTTGTGGTCAGCTGATAAAGTCAAGTTACATTTTGACCATTTTGATTTTCTATTTTGTCAATCTAATGTTTACAGTTTTTTTTCAAAAATTAAAACATTCAACAAACTTTAACAACTACGCCCAAAAATTTTAAACTTTTTGCTCAGAATTTTTAGGTATGCAGTTCTATACCGTATTAAATTTAAGTACAAAAAAGTGAAAATTTCAAGACGCTAGGAAATCGCGTTCATTTTTAATCATTTTTTTGGCTGACGGTGCTAGGCATTTTCTTTTAAATATATAAAAGGCACCATCCTAAGACAAAACGTGAGTGAATTTAACCCTTACTTGGCTTCCTATATTTTTTAATAACTAATCTTTATATATGGATCACACTAAAAGCTCCCTTTCATATAAAAATTCGTACGTGCCCTACCCGTGACAGAGGAGTTTCGGATTATTTGTATAATAAAGCCATCTTTCTTTTGTAGGTTTTGCTTTGTTTGTGTTCCTGCTTCTTTGTTTTATTATAATACATCAAGTTCACACAGAAAAGTGAAATAAATTCGCAGAGTTTCCGTAAAATATACCTGCTCCAAGAAGCAGGTTCTTGTTTTTGTCCCATCCGTGACAGAAGAAATAAATAAGAATTTTTCCATATAAAATTGAGCTGGAATTTTGTTCGTATTTTGTAATAACGCATATAATAGTCAATTAGGTGTAGCTTTATCAAATTGTAGAATTGTTGAGTCCTTATAAATACTTAAATTTAAACAGGACAGGAAATTTTTTCTGTACAAATGTCCAAACCGTGACGGTGGAATTGCCCAGAAGCAAAATTTAAATGTAAAACACTAAAAGTTATGAATAATACAAAGAAGGGCCCAAAAATCCGAAGGGATCCTAAAGAAAAAACCCTTCGTTAAATTACGACAAATCTTTAAAGTTCCGAGCAATGAAATTATCGCCAGGAAACCGTGGAGCATATAATTTTCTAGTGTCCAGCCTTCAACAGGCAAAGACTGGCCTTACTTGGCGAGATAGGTATTAAATATAGGCAAAAGTCGTGCTTTTCTACGTGACACGTCGTGTCACGCTTTCTCACGTGTGAGCGTGAGCGGCTTTCAGTGAAAAATCACGTAATATCCGTGATCGTACGTGCCTGAAATTTTCGCATGCGTGAGTGTGCGCGAGTTAGATTTTCGTCAATCACGTCATTTTCACATATGTATGAATGTACTTATTTGTATTTTTATCTAAAATAAATTCGTAAACTTACTGTTTAACTTTCACTAGAGTGGCAACATTTATTCTTTTTTTTT
>NW_023458557.1:75952650-75983005 GCF_013731165.1 Rhagoletis pomonella
CAATATAAATTGTTGAATATAATTGTAATAAAGGCCAAAAAAAAAAATAACAAAAACAAATTAAAAATTTACCTACACAGAAAGCTAAAGATAAATCTTAATTTATTCTTTTAAATCGAAAGTTTCGAAAAAAAACTGTAATTTGTACGAGGTAATTTAAGCAACTGTAAGCTTGTCTAGACAACATTAGTTTACAATAAAAACTGTGAATCTGGCAACATTTTTCATAAGACAAATGAAAGACAGATGGCAAGATCGTTCGAACGACTTTTATTATTCTATAGAATATATATAATATGTTATAACATAAAAGTCTTAGAAGAAACCTCTCTCATTTACCACTCGTGCGGAAAAGCTATTTTGAGAGAGAACACTTGTATGTCGCTGCAACAGTCGCAATGGCCGGATGAGCAAAGCACGGGATTCGAGAGATCCGAGTCCGAGCGGAATTTTATTTTTCTTTTTTTAGTGTAATTTTTTTTTCTTATTTAATTTAAATTTTAGATTTTATTGTTTTAAAAAGAAAAATATATATCTTTTAATTTCATTTAATGTTTAGTGACCTATTTATTTAATTTTTTTCTTTCTTAGGATATTTTTTTGTGAATTTTTAGGAACTAAATAAAATAATATAAGACGATTTTTTTAATTAAATGTTTTTCTTTATTTGGTCTAGTTTTCTTTTACTTTTTAAATTTTATTTTTTAAGAAAACTTTTATTTTTATTTTCTTTAATTTTTAGAAACTTATTTCATTTATTTTTTCTTCTTTTTTTTCTTCTTTTTTTAATTACATTTGTTTTTCCTTTGTTAATTTCATTTTCATGTTGTTTTTACATTTTATTATTTTCAAAATTAAAAAAAATGAATTCATTTTAATTTTAGGATCTTATTTTTTTAATTTAGTTTCCTTTTAATTGTTACCTTTTTTTTAATAAAAATATTATTTTAAGTTATTTAATTTTTGAGTAGATGCTATTTTCTTCTTCTTTTGATTTAATTTAAGTGAAATAACTTCGTTTTATTTACACAGACAAGCCTTTCACAAACTAAAACTTCACGAAGTGTAAATATTCATCGGATATATAGAAATGAAATATACTTAAATAATTTTTTCTATTTTTAACCGACTTCCAAAAAAGGAGGAGGTTATCAGTTCGTCGGAATATTTTTTTATTTTTATTTTTATTTTTTTTTTTTATGTATGTTACCGCGTAACTTTGGACCACGTCAACCGATTTCGATAATTCATAGGTGGTCCCGTACTAATCTGGTTAAGATCCGATCCGTGGATCATGATATATATATATATATATATATATATATATATATATATTTATATATGAGGGTTGAAGTCGGTTTTTTCTTTGCTCAAAATTACTTGTTCTAATTAATTTTTTGATTTCATTTCTTTAATTCATTTAATTCTTTCAATTTCATTTAATTTTAAAAAATACTTTTTTTTTATTCTTGCTTAATTTTTTTTATGATTTTTCTCTCTTTAATTTATTACTTCTTATTGTTTTAGAAAGAAAAATACATATTTTTTTAATTAAAAAATAAAATTACTGCTCAAAGAATAGCATAACGCTTTCAATTAGTCTTAAGAAAAACAGCAAAAGGCTTTCAAGATAGTTGCCGGTCTTTCGAAAGACTGTGGTGTTTTGAAAGACAGTTGCCAGAATTCCTCTTTAAGGCGCATCATATTTTATTTATATACTTTTAAATTATTTGAAAGTGTACGAAAATAACATTACATGGACGCGCATCTCTTACTTTATTTGCAAAACGCGAAATATTTCCTCGAACTATTTTTTTAAATATTTTAACTTCGCCAAAAGTACATGCAGTAACATTGCTCACGACATCCGTCGTATTTCCTGTGCTAAGCGGCAACAAGGCAAGCATTTTGGCGAAATTGCTACCACTTTCGTTTGCAAGTTAATTCCTTACGAGAGCGAAAAAGTAGACAACGAAAATAAACAACAGTAAAAATAAAAAAAGAGTTGCAAAAAAAAAATACGCATATAAAATACGAATTTATTTACGATTGTCTATCTACGATTTTATTTTACTTTTGTGTGTTGTAAATACAAGCAGCCGTTGCTCCAATTTTCGCAGATTTAGCAAGCGCGTATTACTTTACTTATGTACTTTCAATGACAATCATTAAATTTAATTTACCCATTCATTTTCGTGTTAACAACACTGGTAGGTAATTCCGTCCATCGTTTCACTTTTTCGTTTGCATTTCACACACTCTCAATTTCTTCCTTTCCACCACAAATCGTAAGTCGCGCAATATGGGTCATTTGCAGAGGTGATACGATATCGTCGCTGAATTATGTGTGAATGTACATATATGTAAGTAAGTAGGCTGCAAACAGCTGTTGCAAATCCTGGGCGTATGTGGTGAATGTTACTTACTAACTATTTATTTTTGAACTTTCATTTTGAATGTGAGTGCTAATTTACTTAGTAAATAAATAAATAATTACTGAGCGTAGTCTGCTTAGACATTCAAATGATCTCAAATGTCAACCGTTCAGCCGTCTGACTTTTCTTTTGCTATCACCCACAAGTTACTTCATTTTCTGCACAATGCGCACAGCAGCACATTCTTGCATCACACACGTCAATGAAATGCATTTCGCATAATCTTTCATTTTCCATTTTCCCCTTTCCTTTACATATTCATGATGTCATCATGCCTAGTCGCCGTTCTCCATCGCACTTTCCACGCGCGCCTTTTTTTTCTTTCTTGCTTAACTACTCGTATTTGACAATCATTTTGCATTCCGTGCACTATTACCGGTTACATGCAATTTGCATGCACACACACGCGCGCGTAAGCATTCTCACTCACATGTATGTATGTAAGTATACGTGCCGGCACCGTACCACACTAAATGTTGCAACAACGCTGCGCTATTGGATTTCTTCGCCTGCCAAACACCGCGCCAACAAACCAACAATGAACTAAGCAGCCCGCGCACTGAATGCACTCATTTTAGTTAGTCACCGTTTTCGTTGTTGTTGTTGTTGTTGTTGTTGCTGTTGTTGTTGTTAAAAACATGGTGCAACATTTTGTTTCTAGAAGCAATCACTTTGAGTGTCGGCAACAATTGATTTCATGTGTTGCAATATATAATAGTGATTGCTCTGCTTTATGGTTTTGTTGTTTGTTGGGTTAAATTCAACGGCTCTCAATGCGAGTGTGAATACTAGTACTAAGCTGCAACTGCATACTCGTACATACACAGGTATATGTATATAAATGAGCAATTGTCGAGGCGTTAAGGTAACTTAAATTGCTCCTTCTTTCAATTAGTTTTCTTTTGCCATAAATTGCCTAAGGCATAGTATTTAGAATCGAGTCTTGTGGAAGCATAAAACATTTACACTTTATGTTTTCTTTGAAAATATAATAACAATAGTAAGGCTACAATTCCGACGACAGATCTATTTAACGGAAAATATAAGTTGGTGATTATCTCCATACATTTTTCGGCTTTAAAAAACTTGTAGGGAAATACTTATATCGCTACCATTGATCGCAGACCACTCGCAACCTATCTTTTTCGTGAATAAATTTCAATTCTAGTCCTTCACTAACTCTATGTTAGCATACACTTTTGCAGTCACATACCCCTCTCTCTTAAGACGACTAGAGTGTTAAGGTGACTTTTAGCATAAAGAGACCTTAAAGTATGCAACATGTGCCAATTTTGGAGTAAACGGACTATTGCGGGCCGACCACAATCTTCGATAGATCGAAGACGTTCTGGAACCCAAAGGCTCTTTTCAGTACTACCCTGACGAATCCAAGATCGCATGGAGAGTGTTAGTACTCGGTAAAACTAGATTTACAACAGTCATTCCGCCTGCCGGACCATTGTAGCGTCTCCCAATTCGAGGTAGCGGCCATGCAGAAGGCTGCCGAATGTTTTGAAGGACAGCAAAAATATCTATGTATATTTACCCAGACTGTCAGGCAGATCTGAATTCTGTCACAAATAACTCGGAATGTATAGTGATTTGCGGCAAATCACTTAAAGTGTTAGCAGAGCAATTCAATCTTTTGTCTGGTATGGGTGCCGGGACACAGAAGTATGCAAGAAAGGGAAAAGCTTAGACATGCCGTTCGCTGCCTACAAGCCCAATATACAAGTATTCTTCTTCACAGAAGCAGACGCAAGAGAGATTTCTTGTGGCACCGTAACAGGTCCGATTGAGGACCTAAGTGTTCTGTATAACTTACTAACCGATATTGACTTATATTTCGTCGGAAGAATAGAATATCACCCTATTCGGCAGCCGGTTCTAAAACACCCTAGCTCACTATAAATGCAATATTTCGGCAGCTGAGATATGGCGTTCTTCAACCAAATTCTGAAATAAGGCCTTTTTCAACCGTTTGCTGAGATAGGACGTTTTCGAATTGGCTGTCGAGATAGGGCGATCTTCCACTCAGCCGTCGATGTTCAATACCATTTAACTGCAATTTTCAAAAAAACTGGTTTCTGTTTTCGGAACCCATGTCATTATTTGCTTATTCTTACAAATAGGCAATTCCATTCACAAACAATTTATAAGGTTAGCGTTAACGGCGTAGTTGACAATTAAGCCTAAGTTGGATGAAAATTGCTGATATATTCACTCCTCAAACGTCTGTTGGGGAAGACAATAAGAGGTATTTTGAGGTTAGGATATGTCAAAAGTCTGACGTGATAGAGCAACTCTGCGTCCAGATTTGGATTCTGCATCAGAAAATCCACCAGAAACGATGTGTTTAAATCAGGTGGTAAAATTTTGTTGAACTGTGTAGTTGAGAACCCTAATTTACTCCTGATTAATGCTTACAACAGTTTCTTAACAATAAATGAAATTGTTGTATTTCTGGTAATATTACAAAAATGTAGATTTATTACATTTTCTTAACTATATTTTGACACATACGATTTGAATTATCTAATTCCCGGAATTAAAGTTGAATTTGATCTTCTAAACAGTTGGCAACCGTCCCACATGTTGTTTACGCATAAAGCTTTCTCAAAACCATTCGATTAATAGCCATATTGCAGCAGTCCATTTAACTTAATTGAATTTAATTTCCAACAGATGGCAACACTTTTAATATTCTAACCCAGATATAAAACATCTGCTCGCCAAGACGAACACGTAGGTACGCGTGTTCTTACAAACTTGAAGCAACTTTTTTTTTTTGTTTTTTTTTTGTATAATAACATTGGTTTACAGCAAAAAATGTTCTGTGGATGCCACTATCCAATTCCCACGTAGAATTGCTCGGTGATTCCGAAAATGGAGTTAATTTTTTTCTATGGATACGTTTTCAAGATATTTTCAATTTACCTCTTACCGAACCAATTTAACAATCTCAATATAAAAAATACGGCAAATGAGAGCTAATAAAACCATCACTTTCCGATAGGACTTATAGTTTCTGACAAATTAATTAATCATTCCAGTTTTTTTTTTATTTTTTTAATGAAAAAATTAAAAAAAAATCCAAATTTTAACAGAAGACAAATTTAACAAATAACAGGTTCTGTGCCAAATTTTTGCATTGCTATAGCTTTTTCTATTACAAAAAAAATCAAGTTACTATTGAAGAAAATCCATGAATAAATAAGAAATAATGAGTGGTCAAATGAAAATACGCAACGATTTTTTGTATGAAAAATGAGCAGAAAAGAAAGTTACTCATACGCCACGTACACCTGAGTGACACGCTTTTCTACTCATATTTCATGCACAAAATCTTTGCGCATTATCATTGACCACTCATTATTTCTTATTTATCCATCAATTTTCTTCAGCAGTAACTTAATTTTTGTTTGTTTGTTACAGAACAGGCTTTAGCACAGATGCAAAAATTTGTCACAGAACCTGTTTTTTTTTTTAATTTTTCTTCTGTTAAAGTTCGATTTTTTTTTTAATTTTTTCATTCAAAAAAAAACAAAAAAAACGGGAATGATAATTTGTCAGAAACTATCAGTCCTATCGGAAAGTAATGTATATATGGTTTATGGAGAATTACATTAGCTTTGATCAGATTTTTAAAGTGGTTCGTAAGATATACATGATTAAGTGGAACTACTTTTTGATCTGAGCTGAATAACGGTAAATTGAAAATATCTCGAAAACGTATCCATAGAAAAAAAATTAACTCGATTTTCGGAATCACCGGCAATTCTACATAGAAACTGGATAGTGGCGTCTGGACAACACAAAACCAAACTAAAATTTGTGATCCAGTGTAATTCGACATCCCACCATGTTTACTTGATTTTGAACATTTACCATTCTAATTGTCTAAACACGTTTTTTCCGAAAAAAATAATAATTTTGGCCGCATAAATCGGCCAAATACCCCTATGAGCGGCGTACATAGGAGTTTAGTTTTCGCACAGCACAATTCTTTTTCACACTCCACCTATCCCTTAAAGTCTAGGCCTACGAATAACTTATTTCGTTCCAGCAAATGGGGTGTTGGTGAGTTTGTCGAAATCCAGAAATTGCTGCGGTAGTACCAAAATTAAAAGTTTCTGTTTCTTCTATCATGCCTTTTCCTTGAACATTTGATGTGGTGCCCAAAAAAAAAATACAATTTTTCAAAATAAACTTGGCGCCATTTCCTTCATAAATAAATAAAAAATCAACAATCGTATCGTGACCTAGCTATTACGGACAAATGACAAATGGCATTTGACGAGACCATCATAGATTCCACGGTTAGCCCGTCAAAGTCACCAACACGTCAGCGACCTGTCAAATTCTTAAAAACTAGTTAATTAGCAGTCGACTAAATTTGCATATGAAAAACCCGAAAGCGCAGCTAATCCAAGAGTGTAGCAAGCACAGCCATGGCTTAGGATGTCCGCACAGACACGTTCATTTTCCACACATGGCTTGGCACTGAAGTGAGCCAAAAATTGTAAGGCGTTGCTGGCAAACAGAATCAACAACCATCGCATCAATGACATTTGGCAGCAGAATTACTTTGTTTACACGCTGTAAAGTTACAAATTTAGATATGACAGGCGATCATGTGAATTAAATTTGTTTGTATATACAGGGACTCAAATAAATGACCACGTGTTGATCTCTTTTTTTTTTAATATTCCTAATGTTTATTGAGGCAAATTTTTATTGTTATTTTCTATAAAAAATACCACCCAAGCTTTAATTATAAACATATATGTAAATCACAGTTTAAAAGTTTATTCAAAATTTAGGAAAATTCAACAAATTTCCATCAAAATTTTCTTTAGACCTTTTTAGGGTATGCAGTTTCATAGCTCATACATTTTTTGTATAATGAAGTGCGAGTTTCATCCGTTAAAAAAAAATGCGTTGTTTTTGAGGATTTTTTTTTTTTTTTTTTTGAGACTGCTTTTGCCGTTTTTTTTTTTATATAACAAGTGCATTTTACAAAAACTGGCGTTGATTTTTTTTTAATTTTGTTGCGAACAGCCTCTTGCGTTTTACTTCATAGAAAGTGTCATGCTTATATGGTAAAAAATTGCAAAAATCCGTCACAAAAAAAATTCTCAAAACACAACGGAAATATTTTGCCGTTTGAAACTTGCAATTTATTAGATTATAATTGTATAAAACTGCATTTTCCAAAGATTCAGATTTAAAAGCTGAAATTTGTATGGAACTTTTTTGGATTTTATTAAATTTTTTATAAAATTTGATTTGATTTGATTTTGTGATTTATATGGTTTTGCTTTAAGCTTGGACAATATTTTGGTATATTTATAATTTGAATATTTAAAAAAAAAATCAACATGTGATCATTTGTTTGAGTCACTGTACATACCTACTTAAGCGCATATAACTCTGAAAAGCTCTCGATAGTGGGCAAGATGGATGAAAGAGGCAGAAGCAACAGCAGCAGCGCCGCTGGTCAAAGGGAAACAATGCACGCGTTCACATAAAAGTTTTGCCAACAATAGCCAACTGCGGTCGCAATTAACCCAGTTTTTTTGTGAATATTGTTGAATGTTTTTCGGGCTATTGTTGCAAAGAAACAAAAAATGTTGTCACACTATCAACACGCTTAATAAGCAAGTAGTAAGCAGCGTGAAAAAAATTTAACAAAAAATTTATAAGTAAAAGAAAAAATTTGCATAAAATTTAATGGTCATAAAAAAATGACAATCTGATAACGAATTGCGTTTTGTGGGTAATAATTGTGATTGAATTCGAAATGTGGATGGAAGTGCCAGAAATGACCATTCATTAAATGTGCCAGAGATATAATGATAACAACAACAACAACTAGTAAACACTTTCAATTGAATTGGCTGGCTCCTAGTTTTCGGTTATTATGTCATAACAGAAATGGACAGGTGGTGTTGGCGATACTGACAGCTATAAAATTAACGGTACAAGTGTTGAAAGATATATATAACAAGCATAAATGTGTGCTATTTGGCTATCTGGGAAGCGGGAAATATATACATACAATATATTGCAATATTTACGTAAGTGAGCAATATGCAGTAACACGACAGGTGGCATGTTACATTTTATTTATTGTTAAATATTAAATATATTGTGTACACATGTTTTACTGTTATATTTATCATTATCTTGCTTTCTTAAAATTTAAAACTCAACAAGCAACAATAACATGCAACGATAACATTGGAACGATATGAATGAAAATAAAAACTTCACGTTTGGCAAAAAACTCCGCAAAGAAAATTATATTGGAGAAGAAAAGCACAAACAACTTGTGAGAGAGCATGATTCAATAATAAAAGGTTTGCTCAGAAGACAGTTTTCTCGCGCCCTCTTGACAATATCGGCTCCCTTAGCGAGGTACTATGTGTGGGTGCGTGTGCGTGTGCAACTTTTTGTAATGGAGTGTCAAAACTCTAATCTCACTAGTGAGCAGACCTTTAATTATTGACTCATAATGGCAGAGTGCTTTTCTCTCACAAAGCTCTGAGCCAAAGCATACTGTTTTAGCCTTGAAAGGAATTAATCTTCCCCAGGTGTATGAAAGAAATTCTCTCACCCTTATCAATATCGAAGGCAATAACGATGTTGGTATCGATATGATTATTGTTATCGATTCGTTTTTTTTGGTTTCATTATTTTTTACCCACGTTGTTATCGATATTTTTAATGTTATCAACACTTTTATCGATGTTAATATGTTTGTCATTATCGGTGACGTTGTGGATGTTATTATTAATATAAAAAATATATTATACATATAAAAAACGAAATTCTCTTCAATGTCTGGTTACGACGTCACCATGTTTCCATATCCAATCCAATGAAATCACAGCTCTTCAAATAGCTTCTCCGACCAGAAAGACTGGGCCACAAGAACAGCCTTGCAAGAAACTGATCAGAAGTAACAACACAAGAATTTTGATATGTTTCCTAAACTATAGTGTACTCATCAGACAAATACACGCCTGAAATAATATTCCAATTTCCCAACGGAAATACTGCTTTAGTTCTCTTCTAATATCGTTTTATCCTATATCCCCATGTCTTTTAGGATAACCATCATGGTAGTGAATAAGACCATTTGGAAGATCTCAGGGTCACAGCAAACCCTTTCGATCGAGCAAGAATCTTCCATTACTCCCTGTTACGTTAATTTCAATCAAGAGCGAGTGTTATTAGTAAAATCGTCTAACGCAAGCTCTTGTTTGCCTTGCGACGAGTGAAAGTGAAGGTAAGTAGGAATTTATTTAAAACTATTTAATACTTAAATATTTGCTACACTCAAAAATATCAATGGCTCATCTACATGCACACAATTAATAAAAACGAAGCTGGCAGGCAAGCTCTGTAAATACCTATTTAAAAACATAGCTTGAGTTTTACAATGGCCTAATAGGTTTCGTATCGGTTCATAGTTGTTTTTGTACTTGCATATATGTACATACGAATAAAAAGTACCCAGTAGAAAATCTTGCTAAATACTACACCTTTTCCAACAGGTATTTCAGAAAAGCGCAAATGAAATTCAGAAAAACTCAAACGTATTTCAGAAAAAGCGGCCGCTGTGGTGTAGTGGTTAGCCTTGCGCGCTTCCCCTCTGAAAAACATTTGAGCTTTTCTGAAATACATTTCAGTTTTTCTGGAATACAATTGTGTTTTTTTGAAATATTTTTGGGCTTTTCTGAAACACTTTTGAGCCTTCCTGATATACATTTAAGTTTTTCTGAAATAAATTTGAACTTTTGTGAAATACATTTGTGTTTTTCTGAAAGATATGTGAGATTTTCTGAAATGCATTTACCTTATTCTGAAATACATTCGAATTTTTCTCAAATACCATTTTTTTTTTAAATACATGTGGTCTTTTCTGAATTACATTTCAGCTTTTCTGAATTGCATTTTCCCTTTCTGAAAAGCATTCGGGCTTTTCTGAAATAAATTTGTATTTTTCTGAAATGCTGTTGGAAAAGTTTTAGAGCTTTATTTTTATAAGCTTCTATTTTTTTAAAAAAGCTCCATCACGCCAAAAACTTTTTAAGAAACTTTACTACTCTTTATTAACCCACCTAATAATTTCTTTATACTTGTTTGTATAATCATCAACGCCGGCAATCTACTCTTACAACTAGACTGCAATTAGGATCTTGGGCTCGCTCACAATGCACTCAAAGCGAGTTGTGGAGTATCTGACCTCTTTTTGAGTCGCATCGGAATATTTCCTAGCCAGGCTTATAAGGGTACCAGGCCACAGTTATATCTCTTCAGGCAAACGGTGGCCATTTTAACCCACAGTGTTTGTTGAAAAAAGGGAAATGGTGCCACTACTAGGCCCACTCCAGTTTTGTTTACTTTCAGCAATCGTTAACTCGTCCAAAAAAAGCCGACTGAACATCAAAAGTACGACGCTAAAAAAACGGCGTCTTAACAATTACGTGCAAAACTTGCGAGAAATTTTGCCCCTTATTCTAATGACCTTAAATGAACAATTTTTATGTATATGTATATGTATCCATAAGTTTCTCGGCAACGGCAACTTTCGAAGTTGTATTTCTTCCAATTATCAAAAACTTTTTATTTGTCACGGGGAAAATACCGTAAAAATTATTTGTATCGTGCGACAACAGCCAAGCATTGGCTTTTTTATAAATTGTTGTTGCTTTGCTTCTTGCCGAAGCAATGAGCTTAGCCGACGACGCTTTAAAGGAATTTGAAGAAATGCGACAAGATGCAGAAAAAAACTTTCATTTGCTTTTCGAACACGCAGAAGAAGTATAAACCAACCCAGGTACAGAAATCAAAGTACCGCGATACAGCAGTCGTCAAAAGAATCGCTTTAATGTGAAAACCGGAGACGCCGAGGCATACTATCGCATTGCTTTTTACATTCCCTTCCTTGATACATATATTGCTCATTTGAAAAGCCGATTCCTAAACCATAAATCAGTTTTAAATAATTTTTTGTGTTTTGTTTCCAAAGTATGCTTTTAACGAAAAAAAAAAAAACTGAATAATTGTTTGCTTTCTATGAAAAAGTAATCGAATGCTCGAAAAAAAACTTTCTTTTGGAGGTAAAAATGTGGAAAACACGAGTTTCACACGAACATTTTCGAAATGCTCTCGAAGCATTACAAGTAGCTAATACAACGCCTTTTGGGAATGTTTTTAAGATCTTACGTATATTGGCACTTTTGCCCGTTTCAATAGCCACACCTGAACGAAGCTTTTCATGCCTGAAAAGAATTAAAACCTACTTGAGAAATACAACATGTCGAGAAAGGCTCAACGGTCTAGCTTCTATGAATATTCACAAAGATATAAATTTTTCAGTTAACGAAGAAAAATTTAATGTGTTCAAAATTATCAAAATGTTTTATAAATAAAGCGAACAATTTAACACATGATTTTAAAAATTCGTGTTTTGAAACTTTATTACGCATACTTTCTTCTAAAGAGCCTTTTTTCTAGACCCACATTAGTGAAATATTATTCTTTGACTTGAGGGGGAGTTTTCCAGAGCCGACGTCTGCCGCCTGCGAGAATTTATTCTTATTAACAGTTTTTCGCTTTCGCTTAGCAGTTACCGTTCGCTTATGGTACAAATGTGCCTCCTTAATCTAACCTAACATAACTAAAGTAAGCAAAATATAGTAGCTCGTTCTTTTGAGAAATATAAAAAAAAAATCTCCTACGTTCTACATGCCTCGTTGGCACAAGTAGATAGATATATCTGACTGGTTCAATATCTTGGCTTGATCTTGGGCAGTAAATTCCTTTTATTGAAAGCCTGGCATTCCATTGAATACTTTTTTCTGGTGCTGAATTTTCGTCGGGCAACGTTCGAGTCTACCATCAAAGGTAGTTGATTGAATTTACTGGAGGCACTGCAGAAAATTGCATCCGCTAACTAGCTGAAGAAAAGGCTGGAGGCCGCCTAGTCAGCCAAAGCTGCTAGCACTGCGGCATGGTTTTGGGGTTTACCCTTACTTAATGGATCTAAAATTTAATACTTAAGGATTCGGTTAATGCCATACCTTCATTTCAGACCCATCACCAAGACTTGACTATACAACTTTTTAGCGTTAATGGTAATAGGGGCATTGCAGCAAACTGAACGATGTATAAGCTGACGTCGTAAAAATGGCAGTTGGTATCTATAATTTAAACTCCCGAGTACATCAAAAGAGCTATCGGAGATGGAAATTTGTTGTCACATATTGAAAAACTTTAGCGAATTCCGCATCTGGATTGTATTTTGGATGTAATTTTCGAAGATAAAGGAGTTTTTTTTACTTAATTTAGGACATTATTTTAGTAACCGAAAAGAAAAACAGACATTTGTTAAAAATATTTAAATATTTAGCAAAAATATTGTATTTTGTGCTTCACTCTATTTTCGCTGCAGTTACTGGGCAGCCGATTCCCTCTGCTGTTTCAAAATCCGTCTAGTACTAGGTTTACATATAAATAAATTTACCTAATTTTCGAGCTTAACCCCGTAATCTGTAATTAGAAAAATTCATCCCTCGTTAATCTGTAATTATAAAATAATCTCATATTTAGCCATGGGTAATTGCGCAATTTTTTTGGCGCTAGCTCAATAACGCCAGCGTCACCTGTGGTGTCAGCGCATTAACCCAGCGCAATAGCGCAGTGTACTCAATTGAACACGGCGCCATCTGAGTGTCACCACAGTACCCATTGCCATACAGTGCAGTACACCATATAGTGGTGTCATGTCTATTATTTCTATAAGCGCTGAGCAACGCTTGTACCGCCAACTGAATTTAATTTCTTGGAATGTAGTAAATGCCACGATATTCTATCATTCTTGAGTAAAAGGTTTAAGTTTGCGTTCTCAACACTCAAAAGCAAAAACAAATTTTCAAAGAGTTAAGGCGAATTGTGCGTGTGCCTCTTATGTTGCCTGGTGTTAATGGCGCTGCCGCTTTCCATATACTGGTGTTGGCGCGGCAACTCCGGCTACGGTGTTAACGCAATTGCGCCGTGCAGCGCAGTGTTACCCATGCCTACTCAGATTAAACCGATAACTTTTCGGTGTCCAACCTAATTTTATTGATTTTTTTTTGCGAAGAAGAGGAGAATTGTCAAATGTAAAGAAAAGAGTTTTTTAAAGGTATCTACATATATAATACGCGAAGGAATTTTTTGTCCAGGACAAAATATCTTCACCGTTCCGTTATTTAAAAAGTTAAACCAATTATTACAAAATGGGTATCAGTCGAAATTGTTTTGAACAGCTTTGTTTCATAATTAAACTGTAGGAGGGTTGCCATCTTTTAGAAAAATCAAATCCAATTTTAATTAAGGCAATTAAGTAATAAAAATATATATGGGCACCAGATGAGAACGTTTAAGGACGTAGTAGTTTGTAAATATTTTGAAGAGGGTTGCCACCTGTTTGAAAAATCGAATTTAGTTAATTTATTTTCAATCAATTATGCTAGACAAAAGAGTGTTGAGAAATCTTTAGTTTCAACACTAAGAATATGTTTGAGGTGTTTAAAGAGGGTTGCCACCCGTTTAAAAAGTTAAATTCAAATTATTTAATAAGTTATATGAGTTACTAAACTGTTGGTATCAATCGAAATGGGTTTGACAAGGCTTTATTCCCGAACCATATTAAAAGGGTTGCCACATGTTTAAAAATTCAAATTCAACTGAATAAAACAGTTAACTAAAATATGTATCACAATGTCAGACAAAGGTAATTTAAGTAGATTTTAGCTTAAAATAATTTTTGAAGAGGGTTGCCACCTTTTTAAAAAGCTGACTATAGTTATTTTAAAATGTTGGGCGTTGTAACGCCATGCGGGTTCACTATATAAAATATTAAGTTAAAATATATTTGAATTGCTTAATATAGCAGAAAAAAAGTGATCACGGTGGCACAGAGAAGAAACTTAACTTTTCTTTTAGTAACTGATAATTAGTTCCTACTGGCTTATTGCAAATGATACAAAGGCTGTTTTTCAAAAACAAGTCTGAACAATTGCAAATTTCAATTAAAAAAATTGGGCATGGCTACGTTTATAGAGGTCATCGAAATAACTCGGCTTTATTAAACAAATTAGTGAATATTAAATAGTTTACAATAGAAAAATAACTCGAGTCTAGAGAATTTAAAAACTAGTCCGACCTGAGAAATTTACATATGAATTCTAATGTAAAATTCTCCGTTTAATTCGAATACGAAATCAGAATGTGAGAAAGTATAAAAGTTTTTTTTCCGGTTTTCTAAATCTTACTTAGCTGCATGTTTCTTTGGAAATAAATAGTTAAATAGTCTTTAGTTTCTTTTTGCATTAGCAAAGCCTAATAAATTTTCTGTAATTTCTGTTAACCTCAGTTTTCAACTGGATTAGTAGTTTAGCAGTTCATTTATTCATAGAAAGTTTTGCATACTTTTTAAGACAATTTCCAAAATAAATATTCTTTCAACAAGCATCAATATTAAGAAATGTCAGAAAAAAGACGTCAAAGTATGATCTTATGTAAATACAATAAGATCCTGCTTATCTACACCGAATTTAAATGTAGCAGTTATGAGAACTTAAGTTAAAATCAGGGACCGTAACAGTTACAATTTTTATTAAAAAAATCACTCTTTAACAATTATTTTTTGACTTTTATTTAATTACTCTTTAAATAACCGTTATTTCTGACTTTTATTTTATAAAACGAAAATAACAATTATTCTTGATTTTTATTTAAATAATCCGCAAATAACAGTTATTTTTGATTTTTAACTTATATGTCTTAAATAACAGTTATCGAAGACTTTTATTTATGAAAGTCATAAATAAAAATCAGTCACTGATCTTTATTTTTTCAATCATACTTATAAAAGTCATTTGAATAAGTCGTAGTAAACTTTTGTTTTCCAACACCTTCTTAACTGCGAAAACATGTTAATGACTTTTATACGATTGATTTAAAAAGCAAAAGTCGGTCACTGATTTATATTAATGAATTTTAAAAGTAAAAGTCACTGACTGATTTTTATTGATGACTTTTATAAATAAAACTCTTTAATAACTGTTATCTAAGCCATATAATATAAAAATCAAAAATAATTGTTATTTTGGATTTATAATATAAAAATCAAATATAATTGTTATATTTTTAAATTTTGCATAAAAATTGCAAATAAAAATTTATTTTCAAATTTGAGTCTCGGTGCAAAACGAAATCGATTGGTATGTTTCACTTAGTTGTAGAACATTTCCTTCATAGTGAATTTTTGCATGACAGTTTTTATCAATAACTGTTATGTTCGGTCCCTGGTTAAAATACATACATACAAAAGCTTTTCTTGCAATTTTATGATTTTAAATTTTAGCTAAAGTTTGAACTACAGGTATTAATGAAATGTTGATTTTTGTACACAAAAAAAAAATTTTTTTTTGGAAATCGGCAATGGCAGATGAAGACAAACCTCTAAAACTGTGTTATTGAACGAAAATTCTCCAATGTGATTATTAGAAAAAACGCACAAACAATAACAATGAATTAATTTAAATACATATTCATGCAAAAATTACATCAGTCAGTGACATCAGTCAATGCTGCTAAAATATGGCTCAACAAGTATTTAAAGCACACATACTTTCCACCCCATTGCACCTACAAATTCATTCACATCATATTTTCCAACTGCTACCACACCCTGCGCTTCAGCACTCAAACAAACATACTACTCGTAGTTTATCTGCTTATCCAATCCAATGTCGTCGTCGTTAAATGCATCAGAGCACGAATGATCGAGTCAGAGCAGTATAAACATATTTACTTGCTTTAACATTGCAGCTGCTGGCGGGTGCCGTATGAAAAGCAGTTTACTGGGTCAGAAAGACCGCGGACTTTGGCAGCACTGGCTACACAAAGTGACCAAAGTCAACGAAAAACGTAAACAAGTAAATAACAATAAATACATATGTACATACTTGCGAATACATATACAAATATTGAAATAAATGCGATAAAAAGGAATTATAAGTGGAAAGAGGCAATTAAAAACAAAGCATGGCATTGTAGAAAATGCTAACAATAGTCACACATTGTGTATACCGTTAACTCTGGTAAGTAAACACACATCTAAGACAGCTCTGCTGTGTAAGAAGTAATTGTGTCAAGTTAAAACAGAGCAAAGTAAAGAAAGTCAAAATAGAAATGGCTACAATTTCACAGCAGCTAGCATTTTCCACTTTCAATTTCAACCGCAACAGCGTGGAATGTGCATATGTATGTATGTATGTGTAAATAAGTATATTTGAAACCAATGTAGGAGGAAATAAATAGCAGTTTGCTCTACAAAAGCTTGCAGAAAGTAGAGATGTAAAGACGTAATAATGAAAATCGAAAGTGTAAGGTGGCATGCATGGCAGACGAAATTACATTTCAAGGCTAAGGGAAGAGTGCTACAGTTGAAAAATGCTACTGTACAACTACTGACCTACACATGGTGGCACACTTATCTTAAACAATGCATTACCTTCAGTTTTGCATAAAGAAGAAGATTACATTGCCAAATTGTACTTAAATGAAAACTTAAAAAAGATATATGTACGAAATGAAAACTTAAAAAAGGTATATGTACGAAAAAAAGTTAAAACGAAAACTCGTTTTCATATTCCCCTAGTTGTGTACGTAACGTACATATATACCCCCTAGCACCATACACAGTCAGCTAACACACTTACTCGCAGGCCTTAACTTAAAAGTCATATTTTTTACAAGTATATACATAAATATTGGCGTGCAATATTTTTCTAGAGTATATATATTATATACATATTAATTTCTTCATGACTTTCATGTATGTATGTATATGAGAATTTCAGAATAAATTTCGTGTGTTCCAGTAAAAATTGTAAAATTGTAATTTTTGTTTCGCAAATCTTCGTCATCTTATAACACCGTGCGACAAAAACAAAAAAATTGGAAAACACACGAAAGAATCGATATACTCACGAAACCAAATGTAGAACAGCTGTGTTCTTAGTTTTTCACTCTGAAGTCAGGATTTTTTTTTTTTTCAAAGGACTTTGAAATTTTAATAATATGATTAATTCAAAAATCTATTTTAAAAAATAAATGCAATGTAGAATAACAATATAGGCACCAGATGAGAGAGAAAATTCTGTAGAATTTAAAAACAATAAATTTGTTTGGTTTACAAGGACGAATTGGTATTGAACTTAAAAAGGAAGCTAATAAATATTGCAGGAGGAAATCCGATGATGATGAGGCATGTATATTAGGCCTCAAACAATAATTTTTCGAAAATAAATATTGCAAATTTTGAAGGATATTTAAGGACAAAATTTGTAAAAAAACATTTTTCATGCCCATTCGTCCTTATGGACCAAAAAATGTATTCTGTTATATATACAGATTTTTTTCTTTCATATGATACCCTTATTGTTATACTACATTGCACTGAATTTTTTAAATATTTTTTTTTGAAAAAATCATATTTTTTAAATTTCAAAGTTCTTTTAAAAAATATCTTGTAACCATAGTTTCGCGGGTAAATTAATTTTTTTTTTTTTTTGCAAAATTTACTGTCGTACGGTGTGATCAATGTATCTTATTTTTATTTTTTCATTTGGTGGCACACTAGTTTTATTACTCTAGGTTGGTTCGTTTTAACAAGAAAAACATTTTCACTGTTTGATTATTTCCAGTGGTCGCCTTTCGCACTCACCTCACTAAACACTTTAGTTTCCGCTTAAAGGAAAAACGTTTGCTAGTATTTTAAAATTCACAACCGGTGTTTTTGGTTTTTTATTTAAACTTTAAGTCTAACAGCAGAGATATATATATATATGCCTGTAATTCCACGAATTAGTTTAAAAGGGCGCGTTGTCCGACTGTAGTAGCTGAACTGCCTTCGGTGGTAATTTTTGCGAGGATGGTAGGCGGCCGTGGGCGCTCGGTAATAATTTTCGGAGTCGCTTCGACTCCACTGCCGCCAAAGGATGCGCTCACGGCCGCTGAATAAGGTTTAAGCGGCGGCTTAAACACTGTTCAATGTTGAAATTTTCAATTTTCTTAAACTTTTAAAATCAAATAATCGTTAAATTTCAAAAATTACAAAATAGCTGCGACAGATATTCTGCATATTTCTGCTATTTTTTTAACCGACTTCCAAAAAAGGAGGAGGTTATTAGTTCGTTGGAATATTTTGTTTTTCTTTTATTATTTTTATTTTTTTTTTTGTTTATGTATATTACCGCATAACTTTGGACCACGTCAACCGATTTCGAAAATTGTTTTCGCATCGGAAAGGGAGTGTCTCAGAGGTGGTCCCATACTAATCTGGTTTAGGTCCGATCATTGGATCATTAAATATATATAGATATATATACATTTTTTTAAGTCGGTTTTTTTTTGCTAAAAATTACTTATTTTTAATTCGGTTGCACACTCTGCAAACTTCACAGATAACTTTCATTGCCTCTAATATGAATATTCTATTTGAAAACTTCCCAAAGTTATTAAAAAAAAAATAAAAACAATTATGATTTTTTCAAGTGCCAATGAAAGAAATGGGTTATTTCGGGACTTCTTCGCCTAAATAAACGTTTTAAGGCTAAAATTTTTCAAATAATCTTCGATACAGTGCGGAAACTTATAATGCAGGATGCGTACGTGATTCACAGTGAGATATACATACTTATGTTGGGAGGTCACCTCAGGCGTTGTCATAAGAAGCTTCAATATCATATTGCTTGGGCACTTGAACGGGAAATGCAAGTGCTCACGGCTCAAGAAAACTTGCTCAATTCATATGATGCAAAGAAACTTTTAAATAATGCGAGAGTGACGAATACCGAAAGAAAACAGCAATTAGCTGCACGGGCCTTTGAAGAGTCAAATCCAACAAAATTTATTCGAGAAAAAACAATTCAAAACTAATTCTGTACGTTTTCTTCGACTTAAATGGCTGCTCTGCCTTTGGAGAAATACTGAACAGACAAGTGTGGGGGGTATACAAACGGAAGTTAGAAACCCTACTTTATAAACTCGAAAAGCATGAAGACGAAAGTTCTCCTCCTAGATCGAATCAAGCAATCATTATTAGTAAACACATTGACTTGATGCATGGAACATCCGCCGTCTAATTAGCCTCACGCCCATATTTTGTCCACATATCCAAATAGTTTTGTCGCCAACATTTTTCGAGACACCGAAAAGCCATTGAAGCATTCAAAACTTATACTTGGCTTCGAAGATACCTAAATCTGTATAAAAAAATTCATGGAGACTTTTTTCAAAAACACTAAAGCCAATTTCAGTGATACAATTTTTTTTTTCGTGGTTTAACGCTCGTTACGATGAATTTTTAAATTTAGTGAATCCACATATTAATATTTCCCCCAAATATTTTAATTCTATTACTCACTTGATGTAGGGTATATTCGCTGGAATGTGATATTTTGCTCCCAAATCAAAGTCTTTCTCTGAACGTAGCACTGGCGGTTTAATTCCCCCATAGCGCTCCCTAAAAGAGAGATTGGGAATTTTAGAAAACTTTTCACGAGAGAGCAGTACAGAGTGCAACAAAACGTAACGGTTATGATCTTAATAACTAAAATCCCGATTAATTAGATTTGTATTTTTCCAATCTCTAACCCTTATTTTATGATTTTTATATTTTAAATCAATAATAATGGTTTTTTTCTGATTTTTATTTTTTTCGAACATATTTAACCGTCATTTTCAGATTTAATTTTGTAGAGCATAAAAGATGGCAATCGGTTATAGAAACTCAGTATCGATTATAACGAAAAACAATCACATAATAACGATTAAATTTTACCAAAAAAAAAAATAAAAATAAAAAATTAAGATTTTGCAGTCGTCTAAATATGTATAAAAATCTTATTATTAAGATTATTTTGGGTCCTTAGTTATTTGATCGAATTAAACATATTAAAATATAAATTTTCTGTTTCATAATCGATACTGTCATCGATAAATTTATCTATACATTGTTATCGATATCGGTACCCATACCCATCAAAATATTTATCCAATTACGGTATATTTTTAATATCTCTATCTCATTATTTTAATATCTCTATATCTTTATCGAACTCCTAGCCTTTTTCCTCGATATATTTACTGATATATTAACCGATATTCCTGTCAATATATGTGCTCTTATTGTTTTTCGTTACTTAAATAGTTACCGATTATTACAGAACTAAAAATTTCGGAATCTTTTTATCTAAAAACAGTTGATTAAACTTTCGGTTCAAGGTGCGCTTATCGTAGTGTCTTCTCTACCAAAATTAAAAATTTTTCGCATCAACATTTTTTTAAACTTTCTAACGCAATTTTTGCTGCACCCTGTAAAATGAAGACTAACCTGAGATTCCAGAAGTGGCAATTCATCGTGTGCTTGTTGGTATTCCCACTAAATACATCGTAGCGCCAGTTGTCCAAGGCCAAGGCAAAAGGCAGAAAAGCAACCTAAAAATCCCAAAATTTATCAACATTTTCATTCAGCCCAAAAACAGTCTCTTTTACCTTATCCAAAGCCATCGTGATGAGGTAGTTTATGTCATAGCTGGACTCATCGACCGAGCGTTGCAGCAGCCCGATCGTTTGAAAATGTTTTGATGTCGATATCGACAATGTTACCGCATCGCCGATCGCTTGATGAAAAGCTGGATTTGCACCATTTCGAAAAACTTTCGGCAAATGCCTATACTGTAAAAAGTACTGTATATGCGCCATCTCGTGATGCGCACTCAGCAGGCCCTTCTGACTAATTTCCGAACAAACTTTAACACGAAAATCATGACGATTACAGAAATCCCATGCTGAGGGCTCACAAAATACACGTCGTCCATCCAAGGGTTGTTCCAAGACAGAATTGCGATAGAATTCAGGACCCACGGCCGACATATTAATCGAAGTGAAGAATTCCTCAGCTAATTGAAACATAAGCAATGGCGTATAGCCTTGTTCGATCATGCGTGGCGTTATATCGACCAATTTGCGTCCAGGATACGGTATGACAATGTCCAAGATGTTCGACCACGACTGCGCATACATATTGCCGAGTATATGCGAGGGTATGGGTGCAATGCGATTGATGCGATTCGGGCCGTAATAGTCGCGCAATTTACGACGCACATACGAATGTAGACCCTCGTAGAGTGGACGTATTTGTTCCCAAACAATCTCAACGTCCTGTCGAAAGTTGGCTGACTCATAAGGGAGATACCAAAACTCGCCGCCGTTCGTGACATCTATCAGAGGTATATGTATTAAATCAACGAATTTTGTTGAGAAATTACACCACTTACTATTCACATAGGCAACCTCGTTCATTACATCCACCAGCTGTTCATAACCATCGCGCATTTCACGTCCGGCTTTGCGATGATACTCCACCCAGGTGTGCTGCAACTCATCCCAGTCGCGACTTTTAGACATAATCTCCTTGAGATCGGGTATGTAGCGCAGGTTGCAGACGAACGGTTGTTGATAAGCGCAAATTGTGGCTTCATTATAAATGTACAGCATTTCATTGATCAGGCGATTGTACTGGGAGGAGAAGTAGAGATGAGTGTTAATCGAAATTTTATGCTTCTTTTAACTTACCCGATCCAATGTTTCTATGGGTAGCGCATTGGGTCCAGCTTCAGACTGTAGCATGAGCTGCCGATATAGTCGTCGATCGAGTATAAGTTCCTTATTTACGGTCTTTGACTGCTCGGCGACCAAGCGCAGAAAGTCAACATAATTTTGTTGGGCATTGAGCTGGAGTACATAAAATATTAAATTTTAATATTTTCGTAAAATTACAACTGTAATTAAAATAACGAAGTTTTTAATAAAAAAAAAAACCTATATTCTGAGCATTGCCTTGGGTTAGACATCAACAAAAGCTCACTGGGAGACATTGACCGCTCATTGCAGATTTAAAAAAAGTTATCAAATTGGACATGGACCCATCAGCAGCCTTTTCACTAGTATTATTTTTAATATTAGTAGATATTAAGGTTCAAACTTACTCGGGGATATTTTATCGAAGAAACTTCGACTTAAGTTTTCCGGAAACGAAGGACACGTTCCAGTTTTGCTTTAGTTCTGCACGAGAACAAAATGTAAAATCAAGAACGTGCCCGCAAAAGAACCAACAGCGAGAGCGAAATGAGAACGAAATTATCGAGAACGTTTTCAAGGAGGATCAATAGGAACTAAGGTCTGGGGAATGTTCTGCTGTAGAACAAAACGAGGGCAAAAGTTTTGAGAATGAGGGGAGCGTCTGCGTGTTGGTATGGAAAATCGTTTCAGTGGGAACCATGATTGTTAATTGTAAGCCAGAGGAAAGGGCGATTCATTTATGGAACAGTTTTTCATTTTCTGAGCATCGACCTTGTTGGCTGGTTGGTTGGTTGTAGTGCTACCTAAATTGTCGCTCAGAAATCAATTTGCGCAAAAAAGCGCCATTTTGGTGCACTTCTCGTGGACAATGATATTTTATTCTATCGAATCCTCCCTGTCAGAACATTCCTGCAGTTTAGTCAAACCATTTAGAACCGCTTATGTATTTGTATATGCCACCTATTGTAGCACTAGATAAATCCGCTAACTGCTCCATTGTGTGTTTCCCGACAGATTTATGTCTTAAATAAACCAGACCTGGGCATTCGCACAGGAAATGAAATACTGAAATGACCGGGGATAGTCGCTACAACTCTAAATACTTCTATCCTTGATTTAATTAGCAGTTCTGCTGTTCTTTTCCTGATAAAGTCAGACTAAAGCTCTCGTGCTATATTGCAAGTCTGAATTTCTGACCACCTTCTCCTTGCCAGTTTCAGAAGGTGCAAGTAGATTTCTGTTTGTATTTGTCTGATCAGTTCGTCTGCTCTCTCATTGCCTTCTATGTTCTTATGGCCGGGAACCCAGACAAGAGAGATGGACATTGACTTAACGCCGAGCGTAACTCCATCTTGCATTTCTTGACTAGCTTGTACTTGGTTACAGTATATGATATAGCCAGGAGTGTTACCTGGCTATCTGAGTAAATAATCTCTCTTTCTTTCCTGGTAGCACTATTCCTTAATATTCTACAGGCTTCACAAATGCCCGGAACTTCAGCCTTCGTGGTTTTCCAGCCGGAGGGACCGATTGACATCAAACTCCTCGGAATATACCCCTCTCCCTACACCCTACACCGCAGGCTATCTTGGACCCGTCAGAGTAGGTGCATCGACCTAATTCGCATAATTATCATTCAGTTCTTTTTAACTAATTTTAATATGTAACCATTTTAAACTAATGGAATGCTACGAGAAAAAATTTATTCTGGCTTTCATTATTGGCGAATATTTCAGCGAAGATTTGTTCCCGCTTCATTCTCTGTCAGAAAGTTCTCGAGACTTTTGTTCCAAAATTGTTCTTCGAGAGAAAACTCCTTAAAATATTTGCCCGTTTTGTTCTTTTCCAGAATGTTCAGGAAACTTTTGTTCCCATTTTGCTGTCTTACAAATGTTCTTTGGCAACGTTTCACAGTTTTTTTATTCTAATGTAATTCCCATTGAAAACGTTCTCGACAGTTTTGTTCTCCCTTTCGTTCTTGTGAAAACACTACCGATGGTTTTTTTCTCATTTTGGTTTCGGTTTTTAAGCGTTCTTTGGAACAAACCTACGAGAACGACATTTAGTTTCGATCATACCTTTTGTTCTCGGTCCCTGAAATTTCCTCACAAGCTGCCGCTGAAAAAAATATTTCACTAAACGTTCTCGATATTCATGGATTGCTCTGACATGAACCGTGCTCAGGGAAACTAATTTTTTCGATTATCCATCAAATCGAAGGGTATGTACGACTTTTTGTCTAAGGAAGAGTGCAAACCTGCATTTTAGGCATGGCAGTATTGTTTCGGCTACTTAGCCGTACTCATCTTTATTTTTCTAACGGTTTTTCAGGAATCATACTGCTGCTACGAGACGTGATCTAAAGGTAAGGGAAGTTAGTACAGTATTGCCTACGCGGATGATGTGGCACTAATCGTCAGAGGAAAGTTCTTGGACACTCAAGCTTATCTGGTTGTGAAATTCACTGAAAAAGTCAACTCTTGTTAGGAAGCTAGAGCGCGTGTAAGGGGCGGCCCTCGTTAGAATCATCGGAGTCATCCGGACCACTTCTACTCTAGCGCTAAATGCTATGCCCAGGGTCGCACCTGTTGGCATTGCGGGCAAAGAAGCGGCGGTTTTCTGACCCATTAGACCCAAAAGATCTGGTTATCTCTCGACAATTCTCAAAAGCTTCGACTTCCTACCGGAAGAAATGGATCGTAGTGTTTCGAGGCTGGCCCTAAACGGATCCTTCTCCACACACATCCTTTCAAGGGGGGAATGGTGGAATGATAGTCTCTGGAGTAGGACTCCAATAAACATCTTCACGGATGGATCGAATCTGGGCGGGAGTATTGGAAGAGGTGTCTACTGGCAATGACTCTCAATAGATGTTATGTTCAGACTGCTGTATCTTTTTAGCGTCATTGGGGCGGAGTTAGCCGCCATAAAAGAGTCAGCCATTTGGCTATGCACCAATGTTTTGCCGACTAGGTGGGCGAATATCTACTCTAATAGGCAACCGGCAATCAGGGCGCTGGGATCGCTTGTCCGGGAATACCTGACCATCCCAACAGCCGCCTCGGAGTACTTACAAATCAAGCTGATTTGGGTCCCTGGACACAATGACTTCATTGGAAATTGCAGGGCTAATGAATTGGACAGGGAGGGCAGAGAAGTTCCGTTGGACAGATGGATTCACATCGAGTGCTGAGCGAGCGCTGGCCGAAAGCCCCTATATGCAAAGTTGCAAGGCCCTTCTATTCTCAATTCTTACAGGTGAACTGGCCCGACATTGTTCCTTTAGGAACCCACGCCATGAGACTTAATATCGTCACGGATCCCTACTAGCTGCTAGGTGTCTGGAAAACGAGGTGGAATAATCCCACCACCCGACTTCCCGGCATTCGCTAGACTAAGGTTTAAGCACCTCTGTGCGCATTTCATTTGCGAAACTTTGTTTTGAGCATCCAGCGCTTCTCTTAGTCAAACAGAGAACGTGTGGTTATCGTTCAACGAATTTTTGTAATGTGGTAACATAATGGACAATCTAATTATGTCTAAGTGGGTCCCCTCATTGGGTCTGCCACAATAGCCTAACCTAACCTAACTTAGTACAGTAACTTTTATCAGAGAAGTGAAGAGATATGTTGTTTCGCAGGGCAATAAAAGGGAAACATTTTTCGTAGAAAATAAAACGCCAATAGTTAAGGTCATGAAGGTTGGTGAAGGTGTTGTTTCTCACAAGAGTTTGATCGCATGCTGATAGCAAAGGACCTGTGCGATTTCCAGTTTTCTATGTAGGGTGCTTTCACCATCAATAGGTGTATTACTTAGTTTTGTACCAAAAATAATTCAAATCAAACCGCATTATCGGACGGATAAGTGCTTTTAGTTCCATGGCAAGGACTTGTAGCCCTATAGAGCAGCGCAGAGAGTATGTCAACCTTTGGTCCCCGTCATGACATTGTCTTAATGTAGGCTCCGGACTCGTCTAGCACAAAATAACACGAGGAGTTGACCTACGGAACGGCTCGTAATTACATTTTGCAGTCTCCGGGTTGTACTAGGGATTGAATCTGTAGAAATGTGTACTTCATCAGACGATCGTCCGTAATCAACGAATTGTAAGGTAAACCTTAGATTGTGACAGGAGCACAGCATCTGCTGTCGTAGTTGTAACTTGTCAAAGGCTAGCGGTTTATGTTCTTGAAATATCACGGAACCAAAATGACTGATGGTCTGTTGTGTTGTGAGATACTGGACCTCCGTGGAGGCCATGGATCGTGAAATTAGAAATGTGGCATCCTCTCTGCAATCACCTAGCATAGTTTAATACCAAAATTAATTTCTTGAGTAAGCATGTGCTTCGATGACTGAAAGAACCAAAGAAAAAACCTAGTTTTATATTTGTGCTCGAAAAGAATACTACTACTTTCGATAGTTTATGCACGAATTACTACTAAAATTAAGGTAATTTTTTTAAGCCTTTAAACAATTCTGGTATTTCCGATATCTAAGCTGAAGCCATCAAAAATTCAAACAAACCTTAACCTTGCTTTCAACGTGACTTTTGTTTCGTAATTGTTGTGATATTTTCGTTTCGTTTATCTTTCGGCAAGGAACCGACAATTTAAATTGGCATTGACATCTTCAAGGTATGAGAAGGCATCTATAAACACCCGCATATGAGCTAAAGTGCATATGTATGCCTATAAATGTACATACATACATATGTGTGTAAGCCACTTTAGACACATCGAACCTTGACGACCCACTGTCACTGTGACCGCATTACACGCAATCACGTACAGATAAAACGCGCAGCAACAACAACAGCCGCGTAACCGGGCGGCTTTGCACGTGAGAAAACTTATTGGTTAAAAATCAGCAACACAACACAAAATAATAAAACAAAAACAAACGACTTTTTTATGTGAAAATTATCGCAACCAAACGCATGCGATCTGCATGCTGGGAAATTTTCTCGAAAAAATTAACAAAAAAAAGCAAACAAAGTCTGGTATTAGGGTATTACATGGCTCTTGTGCAATGCGACTGAGCGAATGGCTGGTATGAGTTTGACCTTGCAAAGCCTGCAATTTAACTTTGTTAAGTATTTTTTTTAGCTGATGTGCGCTCTTGCCCATATAAAAAAATACATTTCTACTTTACAGCTGAGTAAGCTGAAGGATTCTTGCTTAGCTTTCCCTCGAACTTCTGTGCGACTCTTTTACTCTGACTATTACTTCCTCACTCCTCACTCCTCTCCTTCTCTAACTCACTCACTCTCTCTTACTCACCGCTTGCGCTTGCGTTATCTCATTCACATTTGTCTCAAAGTTCCATTGCGCTGCCACATTTGCTGTACACTCCAGCGATCCTTTGTGATCAGTCTCGACCAGCAAATTACGCAGCTTCTCCAATTCAATTTGATAGCGGCGATCTTGTTGGAAACGTTGCCTCTCAAAGTAACGATCATTATTCAAATTAAAACGATCTTGATTTGGACGGAAAGGATTCTCAAAGCGACTACGATCATTGTTATAAGGATTATTCGGATTAAAGGGACTATTTGGTTCAAAATCGCTTCCAACTGGTGGTTGATTTCCATTAAAGCGTGCGTTGTAATCATTAGTTGGATTGTTGAAGCGATCTTGCTGACGATCATCAAGACCATCTGCATACCGATTGTTGTTATTGAAGCGATCACTTGGATTATCATAATTATGATTGGGGAAACGATAATTATCGCGTTGCTGTTGTCCTATATTATTGTTATTGTAGTCAGAGAAGGGTGAATCAGCGACAGGGCGTGTAAAGTTCGGCTGCCTTGCCGGATAGGCATAACCGTAGCGCATGCGCTCATCGTACGTCTGGCCGTTCTGTTGAAGAGAGTAGTTTTTGTAAAAGAAAGTTGTTTGAGTAAATTTATGTATACATATACATGCATTAGCTATTTACTCTAAAATCATCAGCGCCATCATCATTCACTCCATCGCTGGAGTATGGTGGCCCATAACGTTGACTGCGATCGAAATCGCCTAGCGTTTGTTGTGGACTTGCTGGTGTTCTAGGTGTGAGCGCATTGTAGTAGAGCGTTGGATCCTGCGTGTCTGGATTTAGAGGTGGCAGATCGAGTTGTGGCTCTGCTTGCACCGCAAGTGCTGAATGCAGTAGGATAGTAAAAATGCTTAGGGCGGGTTTGTTGATTATTTTCGCCATATTTTGGTTTCATGTAACACTACAGTGGTAGTCAAACTTCTTTAAAATAGTGAACTTTGACTGGATGTAAACTGAAGTATTTGGATTGACTTTTTTATACGACTAGCAGTTTTTTTTATTTTAGTTTTTTTTTATGTTTTGTTTTTTGTGTTAAACTTTCAATACGATCACTTTCAAACTTCTTTTTAAATTCTTTTTGGTATAAAAATTTCACTCAATTTATTAAACGTAGATTGCTGCTCCAACTAAATATTACCTAAGATTAGTAGTTTGCTTATCGCTGTTATTGTACTCCTTTTTAAAATATATGGAATAATTTAAATCATTCGTTTTTTTCTAATTTGGATTGAAAAAAAATTATATTTAACACAATCATCTTTTTTCACCCACAAGAAGCTAGATTATAAGAATATATGTATGTATGATAGATACACTAGATAGTAAAAAAGTGGGGTAGTGTTTCGAAAATGTGGATCAAAGGGTTCATGAATACACCCTTTTCACTTTATAAGGGCAGGTGTAGGAAATCCATTGAAAAAATACCGCTATGGAACTTCCAGGGTCTAAGAAGTTTATAATTGTACCGCCTTTCATGAATTCTTTAGGATATAACGGTGATTTTAAATAAATTTTTTTCGAATCTCTTAACAAACGATCATCATCACTAGGCTGGATCCTAAGGGACCTTTCTTTGGAAATGAGTTATTTATTTTTTCACAATAATTCCGGAAACTTAAAAACCATTCCGAGATCATTTCCTTCGTAAATTTCAGCAGTCTTATTTGATTTCATATGTTTATTTTATTGTTTTATTCTATGTTATTTCATTTTGTTTGTGTCTGATTTATCTGTGTTGTTTTATTTTTTGTTTTTTTTTTATTCTTACTTCAGTAATTACCTTTACTTTCACTTTTCATTTCGTTATTGTTTTATTTAAAGTGATTGTATTTATTTACGAATTTTTTAATTTCTTTTGTATTACTTTATTTTCATTTTACTTCATTAAATTAACGGCACTCCTAAATTTGTATATTTGCATTGTTGAGAATGTGTGTTTTGCTTATTTACTTATTTTATTTAATTTGATTATATTCAGTTGTTTATTTTTTAACCAATATGTGTTTAGCTTAACTTTTCCTTTTTTTGTCTTAGTTTTGTTTCCACTTTACTTCATTAAATGAACGGTACTCCTAAATTTTAATAAGAGCATTGAAAGTGGTACTTTTATTTTTATAGTTATTTGATTTACTTTATTATGTTTACATAAATCTTTTTTTATTCAATTTTAATTTTTAATTTTATATTTTGGTTTTATTTAACTTTGTTTTTTTTTTATTTCATTTTTATTTTTATATTGCGTTTAGTTTTTATTTTTTTTTTTTAATTTTGCTTTTTTTTATATCACTTGCAGTTTTGATTTTATTTTATCTAAATACTTCATTTTATTTTTTTTTAATATTATTGGATTTTGTTTAATTTATTTTATTCTCTTTTAATTCATTATTTTTTATATTTATTTATATATATTACATATTTATTTTATTTTATTTGTTTTTGTCCACTGTCATTATTATTATTATTAATTTTCTTTTTAACCGACTTCACAAACAGGAGGAAGGTTATCAATTCGTCGGAATATTTTAATTTTTTTATTTTATTATATTTTTTTTATGTATGTATGTTACCGCATACGTTAACCGATTTATATAATTCTTGTTTTAAAGGAAAGGTGTTACCTCACAGGTGGTCCCATTTTAATTTGGTTTTAATCCGATCATTTGATCATGAAGAGATTAACGATAATCTTAAACTTTAATATAAGAATTGAAGTCGGTTTTGTTTTTTGCTTAAAAATTACTTGTTGAATTTAATTTTTTATATCGGTTTTAATATTTTTTGTTTTATCTGTTTCAATTTATTTTATTTTATTTTTTTTTATAATCTTTTACTTAATTTTACTTTATTTTATTTTATTTTATTTTATTTTATTTTATTTTATTTTATTT